>NC_143251.1:30515000-31140000 GCF_984573655.1 Nuphar pumila
TGAAACGTACCAAAATATAATGAAGATTGAGAATGATAAAGACAGGGACAAAGCGTTGGAATTTTATAATGCGGAGCCTGATCCATCAGATGTTGAAGATGAAGAGAAAAGGAAGAAGGATGAGGAAGAAATAAATATGAAGAAGAAGAATAAAGACGACGAAGAGAAAGAAAAGCAAAAGAAGAAGAAAGAGGAGAATGAAAAGCAAAGGAAGAAAAGGCAAATGAAAAAGGAGGAGGAGGAGAGAGAAAGGCAACGGAAGGAGAAAAAGGAGAATGAAAAGCAAAGGAATAAAAGGCAAATCAAGGAGGAGGAGAAGAGAGAAAGGCAAATGAAGAATAAGGAGAAGGAGGAAGAGAAGGAAAGGAAATTAAAGAAGGAGAAGGAGAGGGAAAGGCAAAGGAAAAATAAGGAGAACGAGGAAGATAATGAAAGGCAATTGAAGAAGAAGGAGAAGGAAAAGGAGAGGAAAAGGCAAAGGAAGAATAAGGAAAAGAAGGAAGAGAAAGAAAGGCAATTGAAGAAGAAGGAAAAGGAGGAAGAGAAGGAAAGACAAATGATAAAGATGGAAGAAGAAAGGCAAAGAAAAAAATATCAAGGAAGATAAGGAAAGGCAAAGGAAGGAGAAGGAGGACGAGGAAGAGAAGGAAATGCAAAGGAAAGAGAAGGAGAACGTGGAAGAGAATGAAAGGCAAAGGAATGAGAAAGAGGATGGGGAAGAGAAGGAAAGGCAAAGAAATGAGAAGAATGACGAGGAAGATAAGGAAAGGAAAAGGAATAAGCAAGAGGAGGAAAGAGAAAGGAAAAAGCAAGAGGAGGAAGAGAAGGAAAGTGAAAGGAAGGAAGAAGTAGAAAAGCAGAGAAGGGATGCAAATGAGCGAAGCAAGGAAAAAGTAGAAAACAGAGAAGGGATGCGAATGAGCGAAGTAAGGAAGAAGTAGAAAAGCAGAGGAGGGAGGCGGCAGAGCGAAGGAGCAACAAGAAAGGCAAAGGAGGAGGAGAGAATGAATGAAAAACAAGAAAGGCAGAGGAGGGAGGAGGATGAGAGAATGATGGAGCAACAAGAAAAGCAGAGAAGGAAAAAAGGAGATGAAGAGGAGAAAAGTGTAACCAAGGTACATAAATTGCTCATCTGTCACAATTTATTATGATAGGTATTATTATATATAGTGATTACTATGATAGTGATTACTATGTATAGCGATTACTGTAATAGAGAATACTATGTATAGTGATTACTATGCATAGCGATTACTGTGACCTATGTATAGCGATTATCGTAATAGCAATTAGTATGTATAACGATTACATGATGATTTATTGTAATAGGTATTATTATGTATAGCGATTATTGTGATAGCGATTACTATGTATAATGATTACTATGATAGTGATTACTCTTTATAGTGATTACTATGTACAACGATTACTGTGACCTATGTATAACGATTATCGTAATAATGATTAGTACGTATAGCGATTACTTTGATATCGATTATTGTGTATACGATTACAGTGATAGCGAGTGTACAACAATTATTATATATAGTGATTACTGTGTACAACGACGTGTAGAAGTACAAATAGAACTAATTGTGATTTGATATAAAAAATATGATATTTTGTGTTTAAAGGAGGTTAGAAGAGAAGTAGAGCACCAGGTGAAAAGCTTAGAGGGTGGTATTAGTGGCCTGTAGTTCTGTCGTGGTATGAACAACTGAGTGAATATCAGAAGAACCGATTATGAAATATGCACTTTGGCGGCCTTCTAGACCAACATTATTTTAAAACATGCTAGAACACGATGACCCACCTGGTCAATAAGTGGAATCATAAGACGAACACATTCTAGTTTAATGGTTTTAAGATCACCATGACCCTAGAAGATGTGACATGGATTATGGGTCTAAAGTGTCATGAAAGTATTGTCCTAGCACGAGATTCAAACTATAATGCAAGGGACAAGTTCACGGCTCTTATAGGAATGTCGATGGAGGACTGAGGTCAATGTATTTCTGGTGGAAGCAATTCCACATTGATGAAAGTTTTTTCTTTTCGTAATAAATGAGAAGGTCGGTCTGCTATATGTGCATCTGAAAGAGCTGACCAAGAGTTGCACGACTTTTTATTTTTATTTTTTTGGACTTATTTTATTTTCAAATTTGTCTGGTTCGCGGTTAAGTTACCTGTGGCTGCAGTTCTTGGAAGACTTAGATGAAGTCGACAACTATGCATGGGGTGTTGCTATGCTCGCACACTTGTATAATCAACTTTATTGTGCGAATAAGGGTACAAAAACTATCAAAGAGTTTTGGTCATTTGCCTAGGTATTTGTTTATTACATATTTGGTAGTTCTAGACTAAGATCGTTGCAGGTTATAGTCTTACTAATATATTACTTTTGTAGGCCTGGGCGTGCGAGCATATTGTCGTCTTGCGTCCTCAGTGTGACTCATGGCATCATATACACATCATAAACATGGTATACCTCATAAATACATGAGGTATAACATTAACATATGCTTATTATTAATTCAGCTTGAGCATGCATACATGACAACATTTTCATATTCATAAGTACAGTCACAAAAATTTGCTTTTCCCCAAAACCAATTTTTTTTCTAAATTCCACATTTAATTGGCCAAACGTCTAGGTCTTTTGGCAGTCAATTCCAAATCTGGAATCATTCCCCAGATTTTCAAATTTTAAGGGTTTTCCACTTGGGAGAAACAACACATTCTTTTCGGTCTTTTCAGGTTAGAATTTCCTGAAACCGCACATAGTTTCGCAAGGTTTTACAAAGCGAGCTTAGAAATTCATCCATCAAATTCTAGAGTCAACCAATTTTAAAATACAGTAATCCAAGGTATCTAACATGTTGTTCAAAAGGGTTTCAAACTAGTTTATCATTTCAACACCCGAATTTTATTTGTATTTGCCAAATAATACCTAATTTTCCAAAAGAGTACTTCTTTAAGCCAAAAATCACTTTTTATAATTAATTTTAGATGCTCAGTTATAACATGAGTTCACAAAAAAGCAAACACAATTTATGTTGTTCATGTTTATTTCATTCATAAAAGAATTTTTGAATCCCATAAATTATCATATTTCTAAAATAGGGATTCTAAGCAACAAATCTGTATTTCTTGATTAGAATTTAAGTTGAATATTATATCAGACATACACAAAAGTCAGATCCTAAATTAGATTGTACAGAATTAACACTTCACTTATGCAATATGTAAAACTCATAAAATAAAAAATTCCAAAAAGAGACCCTGAAACCCGAAAATCAGTTTTCCAAGTTTAGGGTTCTATATTTTTTTTTGCATGCTATTATTATCGAACTAAGCATGATTCTACATTATATATGCTGATCACATTCAAATATAACAATCCACATTCATTCAAAAAATCAATATAATTTTTCATGAATAATAATTTTGAAATACAGTTTTTTTTTTCAAAAACTGCTTGGGTAAAAATCTGATTGGAGCTCATTAAACCTCCAATCATGACATGATATCGGTTTGGTTATTAAGCCATGGCTGATAACATGTCAACACCCCATATGGATTTTTTTCCATTCAATACATGCACAAAAGTAAAATAAAATACACCATATTCCTGCTAAAATAATGGCCAAAGAAGAGAAAACCTCAAATGCTAAAACTCAACCAAGATAAGAAATCATAGGGTTTAATTCTAACTTCAAAACCATAAGATATCACACTCTTACTAGATACAACATGATGATCATCTCAACGCATGTGAGAAAGCTACTAGAAATGATAATACCAACATGCTCCGGCACAACTTAGATTCACTGGTATAGCAACTGTTAAGTTCTCAAAAAATAACTCAAGAATCATCAGGAGATCACCTGAAATTCACACATGCATGCACACACACACACAAATGGTGCACAAACAAGGGATCATAATGGCATAAAGGAGAAATAATGCAAAATTATTATTAAATACCATAATAACTACACATGCATGGAGAAATCATACAAAATTGTTATTGAATACCATCATGACTACAAGACCCGTCACACCATGCACAAATGATTTGGACAAACACACACACACACATGCACACATACGCGGACATGCACGCGCACACACATGCAAATGTTTAAGCTCCATGCTACCAACAGAATAACATAAAAGAGGGATAAGATGGAATTTAGTTGAAAGGTAATGATGTAAATTTTGCATCAAGTTTGTTGGTATTAGCATACATACATCAAAGCCTATTTCAATGCACAACCTTTGAGGATTAGTTTTGACATATATAAACCACCTCAGATCTACCTGGATCTGTGTCGTTCACTTAGGTAATGCATATATATACATATATATATATACCTAAAAATCTGAAACAAATCCACCATAAAAAATATCATTTTTCAAGAGAGAATTTGGATTCTCCAAATCCGGTTTTCAAAAAATTAAATCAGAGGTTCGACGCCTCCATGATTTATATCAGCCATCATATACTTAGGACCGATATGCATATGTGGGGATGCCTGGGTGGATCCTCCACAGCGTGTACACACATGCCTAATATTATGCACACACGCATGGTAATATGCACCTACCTTGAAAGTGTAGAAACTTTGCAACCATGAACACCAGAATGTTGACTTGGCGAGTTCGGCTGGCTGAACACCCTCCTCCGAGCTGCAGCACCTCTGAGGTCCAACTTCACCTCCAATAAAGTCTTCTACCTATGACGTGAAGGAGAGAGGAAGAAGAGAGAGATTAAAGAGAAAAAAGGGGCGGGGGTGAGACCCTCCCTTTATATAGGGTGTAGGGGATTTTCAGACCCCTCTTTTTTTCATTTTATAACTTCCTTTCTTTTCAAGTTATCTTTCCTTTTCTTTTTGTACTTTTTATTGTTATTTTATTTAGTATTAATTACAATATGGCAAGGTAGGGCATGTCCCACCTCCATGGCCATATTTCCTAAGGAGAGTCCATGTTATATGGACTCCCTCCTATTCAAGAGGGCTCACCATGGGGGACGTGTCATCTTGGAGCTCATACATACCAAAATAATAATGAGATATCTTAAAACTACCTAATTCTAAGCCTTTGCTTTTATTTTAGAAATATTCAACTTTAAATTGTATATTAGAATCCTAAGAGATTTTGAAAATTAGAAAGGTAGAGGTCTAGCCAAGTAGGATGGACCCACCTAGGGGGGCGTCCCACCCTCTTGGGATAGTTTTTGTTAATATATAATTTAAATTAATTAGTTAAATTTCTTAAAATTTCTATTTTGGATTTCAAATCCAATTTTTATTTTAGATTCTATATCCAATCCAAATATATTTGAGATCCAAATCCAAATTCCAGATCCAAATTTAACCCTAATTAAATTCAAATTAAAAATTTAAGCTTAATTTAAATTCATGTGAAATTACCTCCAAATTATACTCAAATTCAAATTTCACATTAAATTAACTTTAAATTAAATTTAATTAAGATTCAAAATCACCTGAAATTTAATTTTGAATTATCATACATATTATTTTTATTTAATAAAATTAAATCCAAAATTGAGACAAAAAATCATCTTTATTAATTTAAATAAATGCCAAAAAATTTACAGATATTACATCCACCCCTTAAAAAGAATTTTGTCCTCAAAATTTGATACAAGTACTACTCAAACAAGTTGGGGTACACTACAACAAAGCAGTGGATTAACGACGACTTCATTCTGTCGCTATTCCGTCGCTAACCGGCTTAGCGACGAAGTAGCGACGGATAGCTTACGTCGCGAATTTTTTGACGTTAACTGGCGATGGAATAAATACGTCACCAGTTCCGTCACTAATTGCGACGGAATAACGAATGACGAATTCCATCGCAAATCAGCCAGTACTAAACGACGACTTCGGCTTGGCGACGGATTTACAACCATCGCTAAATTATATGTATAGCGACGAATATATTCGTCGCTAATCCGTCACAAACAAGAAAAAAAATTAAAAAATTATTTGAAAATTAAATATCGAGAACACTACAATTTATATTTCCTGTATAATTTATATTTCCTGTAAATAAAAAACAAAGTACACATAAAATTTCATATAAAAGGAAACTAAAACAATTAATCGTTCCACTTTAAAATTAACAAGTTTAATTATTCAAAATTCAACAATTACATTTTCGAAACAAAAAAAAAATAGAACAAATTCAACACATTAATCTAATCATCGCCAAGATTTTATGCGTCTTTTTGTTCATTGCCTTGATCTGTCCCTTCAGCTCCGCTACGCTGATTATCGCTAGCAAACGAGCAGTCAATATTGATAAACAAAATATATTGAAATAAATTATACACTATATGTGATTCTATCATGTGCTCATATGTGTTCTAAGGCAATAAAAAACTCTATATGTGAATCTATCATGCTCATATGTGCTCTAAGGCAGGAAAAAAAATCTATATATGATTCTATCATGAATGATATGTGTTCTAATGCAGTAAAAAAACTCTATATGTGATTATATCATGCTCATATGTGTTCTAAGACAACAAAAAAAACTCTATATGTGATTCTACCGTGCTCATATGTGCTTTAAGACATGCAAAAAACTATATATGTGATTTCATCATGCTCATATGTGTTCTAAGGCAGTCAAAAAACTGAATATGTGATTATAGCATGCTCATATGTGTTCTATGGCAGTCAGAAAAACTTTATATGTGATTATAGCATGCTCATATGTGCTCTAAGGCAGGCAAAGTAAAAAACTTTATATGTGATTCTATCATGAATGATATGTGTTCTAAGGCAGTAAAAAAACTCTATATGTGATTCTAGCATGCTCATATATATTTTAAGGCAGTCAAAAAACTGAATATGTGATTATATCATGCTCATATGTATTCTAAGGCAGTCAAAAAACTGAATATGTGATTATAGCATGCTCATATGTGTTCTAAGGCAGTAAAAAAAACTTTATATGTGATTCTATCATGCTCATATGCGCTCTAAGGCAGACAAAAAACTTTATATGTGATTATAGCATGCTTATATGTGCTCTAAGGCAGTCAAAAAACTCTATATGTGATTCTATCATGCTCATATGTGCTCTAAGGCAGGCAAAAAACTTTATATGTGATTCTATCATGCTCATATGTGATCTAAGGCAGGCAAAAAACTCTATATGTGATTCTAGCATGCTCATATGTGTTTTAAGGCAGTCAAAAAACTGAATATGTGATTATATCATGCTCATATGTGTTCTAAGGCAGGCAAAAAACTTTATATGATTATAGCATACTCATATGTGCTCTAAGGCAGACAAAAAACTCCATATGTGATTCTACTATGCTCATATGTGCTCTAAGGCAGGCAAAAAGCTATATATGTGATTCGATCATGCTTATATGTGTTCTAAGGCAGTCAAAAAACTGAATATGTGATTATAGCATGCTCATATGTGTTCTAAGGCAGTCAAAAAAACTCTATATGTGATTCTACCATGCTCATATGTGCTCTAAGGCAGACAAAAAGTTGTATATGTGATTCTAGCATGCTCATATGTGTTCTACGACAGTCAAAAAACTGAATATGTGATTATAGCATGTTCATATGTGTTCTAAGACAGTCAAAAAAACTGAATATGTTAAGGCAATCAAAGTTACATGAAATCTAACAACATGCAATATATTGCATGGAACTTTCATACCTGAGAGGGACCTGCAATCAAAGTTCCCCTGTTCAGCAAAAAACTGTTGAACTCAGCTCGAAGAACGTCGGCGACGGTTTCATGAAATTAGTCACACATTGTGTCCTTAACGATCTGGCGTACATCATCACCGGAAAGAATATGATGATGCTTGGAGCTTATGTCGACGGAAGAAGTCTGTGAGCCGTAATTGGAAGAAGCAATAACATGTGAAGTGTTCATATTACTCCCAAACCTGAACACACGACCCTTTTTGGGTTCACCTGCTGCAGTCACTCATGCTGCAGGATCAAATGATGGATGCTGAGTAGCGTCATTGCCATATCGCTCTACCATCTGTTGCTCATATGCCTCCTACAAAATAATGTTTAAAGTATATATTAATAATTAATGATAACATTATGATAACTTGCATATTGCAATGATTATTAATAGAATAAATACATACTGTTGTCGTTCTCGCCTTTTCTGATACGAAGTCTCCCGTGGTCTTCCGTTTATGTGTTTCAACAAACACATCCTTATATGGTACAATGCCTCCTTTTTTTGTTTCCTATGAAGTTAAATGATAAAAGATTTAGTTAACAAGTTTGCAATAATACTTATAAAATTAATATTATATATTAATGAGTTACCATTTTCTTCAGGTGGCTCCCAAAAGTCTTAGATCCACCTGTGTGTAGATGGGCTTAGGGAATTTTCGCTCAATTTTGTGCAGCCTTCGCAGAGCGATTTCGAAATACATCCCCCGCCCACTTGTCGCACATTCCATCCCAATAATCTCTCCTAATAGTAATAGGGTCATGGCCCTTCCACTGTAGTGGATCATCTATTCCGCCAGATGTTTTTTTTGGTATAGTCTTCATATTGTGTAGCATGTCTGCAAATCGATTGGCAGCCACCCTCTGTCACACCTTCCTTGCATCATGTTCCTCCACCGTAGTCGCGAAGCGATTCGAAGCCTATATATATTTTCAAAAGGTTAGTAGACATGATTATAAAAAAAAATAATATGAAACACATTAACTATGATAAACAACTATATACCATGAATGAGAACCACAATCTGTCTAGCACCTCTTTTGGATATTTTTTCCATTGAGCGATTGGTCCTGGTAGATGTTGAAGAAGTGAATTTCTAATCTCGCGCACTACTTCTTGTGACTCAAACCTCGTGTTGTATATGAATTGGTACATAGTAAATATCAATATAAAATATTTATAAGATATGCAATAATTGAAAATGAAATACTTACGGTCGATTATCGATATACACTATTCGAATGAGTCTTCTTGTGCCAGACTGAGAAGACCCTGCATCCTGTGTTGGCTCCTGACTTGTGTGATCAACTGGTATATGTGGGTTGTGTACAGGCGAAATATCATCTGTAAAAAAATATGTTAGAAATTCTCAGAATGCGCATTTCAACTAATCAAGCATCCAATTAGTTAAATGATATACCTATCACAGGAGCCCGTAAAGATGAAGGTTGGGCCTGGCTACTACTGGATGAACGACCATTGTAACCTCCATGAACCATATTCTAACAAATAACAAATGTCATACAATACATTCAAATAATTCACATCAAGTATTATAATACATTCAAATCATTCACATCAAGTATTACAATACATTCAAATGATTCACAACAAGTATTACAATACATTGAAATAATTCAAATCATTCACATCAAGTACAATACAACTCATTCATTCGCATCAAGTACAATACAACTCATTCATTCGCATCAAATATTACAATACATTCAAGTCATTCACATTAAGTATTACAATAATTTCAAGTCATTCACATAAAGTATTATAATACATTCAAATCATTCACATCAAGTATTGCAATGCATCCAAATCATTCACATCAAGTATTGCAATGCATTCAAATCATTCGCATCAAGTATTACAATACATTCAAATAATTCAAATCATTCACATCAAGTATTGCAATGCATTCAAATCATTCGTATCAAGTATTATAATACATTCAAATAATTCAAATCATTCACATCAAGTATTGCAATGCATTCAAATCATTCGTATCAAGTATTATAATACATTCAAATAATTCAAATCATTCACATCAAAGTATTGCAATACAACCCATTCATTCACATCAAGCATTACAATACATTCAAATAATTTACATCAAGTATTGCAATGCATTCAAATAGAGGTTTGTATTACAAGATTTTGCTCACTAGCTTGAGAATTCTTCCTCGTCATTTGTTTGACTTTCATATTCTTCTTCTTCTTCTTCTTCATTGTTTACCTATCCACTTGGTATATCATTTGGATCACATTCTTCTATGAATGTTTCATCGACCAATTGAGATATGACATGTATATCATGCACAACATTGTGACCATAAGAGAAGTCATAGATATCATTTGATTGATAGTAATCACTGTCTTCAGCTAACTTGCCTTCCTGTAACTGATCATACTAAGGGTATAGTTTGGACTTCACCTTGCAAACTGCCCACCATTCATTTCTATCTGACTTTTTTATACTCGGATATGAAGTATAATAAACCTGTTGAGCTTGCGAGGCTAATATGAATGGTTCATATGTTCCAAACCTTGATTAATGATTCACCTCCACAATGCCTTAGACTTTGTCGAGTCTTGTTGCAGTTGGATCAAACCAATGACACTTGAATAAAGTTATCCTATTGTTTATTCCTAAGTAAGTCAACTTCATTATTTCCTTTATAACATCGTAGTAATCATGTTCATTTTCACTGTAGCTGCTACCCTTGACACACACACCACTATTCATCATTGATTTGTTTATACCGTAATATTTTGTATGGAATCGATAACTATTTACGATGTACTCGTTGTAGCATTGCACAACTTTGATCGAACCATTTTCTAAATCACATATTCCTTGATCTTTAACATCACCATGGCAGACCTACGCATAGACATAAACAATGATTGTGATCACAACCAATTAAGTAACTTAGTGTTGTTTACAAGTACAAAATTTATGTTAGCATCCTTACCAACTGTTTCAACCACTCCACAAACTTAGATTCACGTTCTTTTTGTACTTCTGCATCAGTGAGATGTGAAACTTCTCTTTGCAACTTCAGATCAAATCGTCTGCAAACCACAAATACTTATATTATCGAACCATGTATGCACGTATAGAACATAAAAGGATTTATAACTGTGTTGCGTCAACATATACTTACTCGATGTATGGGTCGATCACTGAGCAATTAAAAAGAATATAGATGTGTGCTGCGTTTTGCTCTCAATCTGTCAAGAGCCTTGATCGACAACTACCAAATTCATGCCCAAGTGGTTGAAATATCGACAGATTGTCAGCTACAGTTACTTGTTCTCCATCATTGTTACGGGGCGGACATGTGTAACGTGTTGGAATGTGAGGTTCAAAGTACATAGATGAGAAATTTGAAATCTCTTCTAAAGTGTACGCCTCACAAATAGAGCCTTCTACTCTTGCTTTATTACGAACCTTTTTTGAAGTCAAACATGCATCTGTCAAAAATATACATTTCAAATTTGAAATATCTGTCATTAAAGAGACAAATATAAAAAACATATACCTTTCAAATGGGTACATTCATTGATATTGCACAGGGCCACCAACCCTTAGTTCATATGGCAAATGTATAATCAAATGTTCCATAACATCGAAAAATGATGGAAGAAAAATCTTTTCTAGCAGACAAACAGTGGTGATGACAGAGTCCTCGAGATTATTTACATCAGATACTACAATTTCCGATGCACACAATATTCTAAAAAATCCATTCAACTCAGACAATACCCCCCATATAGGTTTGTCTAACATATCATGAAATGCTAGGGGTATCAATCGTTGCATAATGACATGACAATCATGACTCTTCAACCCATATAACTGTCCATCGTCAATCTTCACAGCCCGAGCAATGTTAGAGACATATCCATCTGAAAATCTCAATTGTCTCAACCATTGACATACATGCTTTATTTGATCAGGTCCAAGCACGTACTTTGCCTTACGTTTCAGTACTTTGCCATTATACTCTTTGAGTTCCAATTCTGGTCTTTTACATATTACTTTTAAATCCATACAAGCCTTTGGATTATCCTTCGTTTTTCCTTTAACATTCATTACTGTATTGAACACATTATCAAACACATTTTTTTTCACATGCATCATATCCAAATTATGTTGTATCAATAAGGTCGGCCAATATGGTAGTTCCCAAAAAATAGATTTCTTTGTCCAATTGTAATCCTTACCAAATCCATGGAAGGGTGTTGGACTGCGGGCATTTGTTAATACATCTGGAAAGTATCACAATCTTCTTAGAATCTCTATGCCAGACAATCTTGTGGATGAACCTTTCATTTCAGTTGTGCTTGCTCTAAACACATTCCTTTGTCGTCGTAACGGATGGTCACTGGGTAGAAATCGACGATGGCACTCAAACTAGCAAGGCTTCCTTCCATGTGTCAATCTAAAAGCTTTGGAATCCTCTATGCAGTAAGAACATGCCAACCTCCCATGTGTGCTCCAACCAGATAGCATACCATATGCAGTGTAGTCACTGATTGTCCATAGAACAACGACCTTCATATTGAAATTTTATTTTTTTTGGGCATCATACGTGGTAACACCGTCATCCCACAATACTTTTAGTTCATCAATCAATGACCTTAAATATACATTAAGATTTTGGCCAGGTGAGGTCGGACTAAGGATCAACAGAGACAAGAAAAGATTTGGACATTTCATACACAAGCTTGATGAAAGGTTGTATAGAGTTACAAATACTGGCCAACATGAGTATGAAGTTGATCTACCCCCAAATGGATTAAATTCATCTGTACATAAACCGAGTCTAACATTTCGCACTTTCATTGCGAAGTTCTGATGAGTACGATCAAAGTGCTTCCAAGCTTCAGCGTCAACAGGATGCGTGATCTTGTTTTCATCGTGTCGAACTTTATTTGCATGCCATCTCATGTGTTTAGCTGTCCTTGAAGACATATATAATCGTTGCAACCTAGGAGTGATAGGAAAGTAATAGAGCGACTTGTATGAAACTTCCTTTGATCTCGTTCTACCATTGCATCTTGTCTTTGGCTTGAACCGAGGATGCCCACATGACGGACATGATATGTTGTTTTTCTGATCCTTGAAATACAACATGCAATGATTTAGACAAGCATCAATCTTTTTATACCCCATACCTAGAGCGTTGACCATAACTTTCGCACGATAGAAATTTTATGGCAATTTCTCATCTTTGGGAAGCATACTCTTCACAATCATGCACAAACAGTCAAAACATGATTGACTCAAATTATCCTCGAACTTCGAATTCATTAGTTGAAGAATTGCAGACAAGATAGTGTGACTCTAGCAACCATTTCAAAGTGGCTTATCATCATCTCTAAGTAAATCATAAAATCTACTAGCTGCATCGTTTGGTGATTCTTCATCTACGGTAGTTCTTACATCACTAAGACTCATAGTAGAACCCAGTTATGTTCCTGCGGCATCAAATATCAAATCCATATATGAATTATCGTGCACCATATTCACCCGTGCATCAAAATTGTTTCTAAATTCTTCTCCATGAAATGTCCAATTCTCATAATCACTCACAAAACCCTTCCTGTATAGGTAATGTCTAACGCCATGAGGTTCTACAAATCAATTATTCTTACAAATCTTGCAGGGACACCTAATCTGACATGTGAGATCCACTATACTGACACTTGTCGTTGCAAATTCAATAAAACTTTCAACACCATCCATATATTTATGCGATAACTCATTGTCCACTATCCTATGGTACATCCATTCACGGTTTGCAGTCATTTTCGTATGATGTTATGAATAATAACCTAACCAGTTAAAAGAGAACCATCATGAAGAAAATATTAAATTTATCATGTAATATATGATATCATACAATAACAAGAATTATGATACATGCATTGATAACTTAATATTTTTATGTACAGACTATTAATGACATGATACATTCATTTGAATCATGCTTTCATTATACAATTTTACATGGAAGTCATAATTAAATTGAAAGTAACTACATGCAAGCATGGATACAATTACATCAAACATTGCAATACATCAAAATCATTCATATCAAACAAATGTCAAACATGTACCTGCAACAAACACACTTCAATATTCCACTAACTACTACCATGCCTAGCATGAAATCCGTACTCCAAAAATAAGAACACTTCTATTCTCATACATTAAAATCATGCTGAGCATGATCTCCGAACTCAAACAAAGCAGCCCTAGATATCAATAACTAAGTGAGTGTGTGAACAATAAAGTGTTACATCTAATAAATTAAATAACATGTGATGCGCTTGCATCACTTACTCACCACGGGTATTTACCCGATTTTCATTATTTTTGTCACTTACTTACCACGGGTGGCTGAGCACAAGCGGGTTCCGTTGAGAAATCTTTAAAAAACACTGTTTTAAAATGAAGTCACCACCTGCTGAAAAAAAAAACCGAGGCAAATGAAAACATCTTGCATAGGCCTTGAGAAGCCCAGCACCCAATGACCTACCGAAACTCATGGGGTCGACCCCCTGCGAAAAACGCAGGGGGTCAACCCCCTGCCGAAAATGCAGGGGGTCGACCCCCTGTCGAAATTTTAAAATTTACCTGCGCGTCTCCAGGCGGCGGCAGAAGGCTGACGGGGATCGACAACCGATGAACGGTGGACAGTGGGGGCCGGAGAGAGGTCAACGGGACTGATAGGGCGGCGGGAGGGAGAGGGCGACGGGCGGGAGCAACGAAAGAAGAAAAGAAAAAGAGGACTGAGATTAGGGTTATGTGACATTTAGCGACGGATTAATTTCGCCGCTAAGCCGCCGTAAATAAAAACACGAAACTGGCAACAAAATATATTCCGTTGCCAATTCCGTCGCTAAATCGCGATGAAATATTTTCTGTTGCAAAAGACATCGCTAAATGGTTCATCCATTACGACAAAATATTCCCTCACAAAATCCGTCGCTACTTAGCGACGAATTTTGCGATAAGATATATTCTGTTGCTATTTTCGTAAATTTCATTGATTATAGCAACGGATGTGTTTCGCTCGTTAATCCGTCGCTAACTAGCGACATAATTATTCCATCACTAATCACCTATTTTCTTGTAGTAGAATCTTTCTCGCATGCCAGCCTCTAGCTCCCACATGCATTCCTCAATGCCATGTATTGCCATCACACCTTGACAAGAGGAATGGTCTTAGTCCTCAATACTTGTTCCTTCAAATCCACTATCTCCATTGGTCTTTCCTTCATGGTTAAGTATTCTCGAATATCCGCATCCTCATACTAAATCACATGAGATGGATCATGGATATACTTTCTTAGCATAGACACATGGAAGACATATATCTATGAATATTAAGAAGGCATCACTACTTGATATAAGGTTTCGTCAATACACTCTAATATCTCGAACAGTTTGATGTACCTGAAACTCAACTTCTCCTTCTTACTGAACCAAAACACACTCTTGGTAGGAGATACTCTGACAAAGATAAAGTCCCTCATGACAAAAGTGAGTTTCCTACTCCGCTGGTCTGCATAGCTTTTCTGTCGACTCTGGGTCGTACGCAGTCTGTCTTGAATCATCTACACATGTTGGGTATAGTGTTGACTATGATTGATGATTTTAGAAATGTTATCCGCATTAAAATCCAATCTTATCGTTATTGTATGATATGTAACCAACCTAAGGTTTTAGACTAAAGTTAAAAAAGTTTTCGTTGATGAAAAAAGAATTCATGTATTTTTTGGCTTTAAAATCTTGGAGCGTTACACAACGGGTTAGGTTTAGTTTGGTCCCAAGTGAAACCAGACTTGGCCCTGATTTTCGAGTATGGTACCGGGTTCGGACCTGAGTCTAACCGGGTCTACTATAAGAAAAATCATACCCGAATCCAATAAGAACTACACGAATCAGAATCAGACCATACTTGGTAAAACCATATTTTTTATTATTTTTACATTTAAAAATTATGGGTCTTAATCAGAATTCGGGTCGAGTCCGAGTTTGATATAAAATTTCACAAACTATACCCAGGTCCATGTATTAATCAGACCTTTGGGTCTGGACCCGAGTCTTCTTATTTATCACTATACCTGGACCCATAGGATTTAGTTAGGGTTAGGTCTCGGTAAACCCCACCCGTTAACACCCCTAGCTGGAACAAGTCCTTGTTTGACAATTGTCACAAAAATTAAGCCTGTATAAAAAAAAAACTTTTGTTTTGCAAACTTCCTGGCACTAAAAAGAAAAAAACCATGATTGCCTTTGTCAACGCATGATAACACTGAACGAAAAATTCCAAAGCAGGTTATATGTTCCCCCCGATGATTCACTGAATCCCACGTCTGTGTTCGGGGCTTTGAATGAGCACCACGTATACAAGCACATGGGGCTCGTATTCCCGTGTATGTTGACATAACTTTGCATCGGACTCTGGTGTTGTTGCAAAGACTTAAGTACCCTTTATTGCTATTCTTCTCATAAAGTGATGGTTTGAGAAAATGACAAAAATGCTTTTCATTCAAAAAAGAAAAAACAAATAGTTCAAAAAAAGGACAAACATGTCCTCAATCCAGAAAGTCGAGGATGATGTTGACTCTTCAAAGTCTTCTTCTTTTTTTGTTCAAAAAAAGGACAAACATGTTTTCTTCTTCTTTCTCCGTAAAACACTGTAAAACCCTTTCTCTCTCTAGAAAAGAAATCAAGAGAAACAAAGAGTTCTTCCTGAAGAAGGCCATGAACATCAACCCTCTCACTCTCTCTCCCTCCTCTCTCTACTTTTGTGCACATCCAACAAACGATCCTACATTGCTGCATCGTCATCTTCTTCTTCTTCCTTCTTCGTAAAACACTGTAAAACCCTCTCTCTCTGTAGAGAAGAAATCAAGAGAGGTAAAGGGTTCCTCCTGGAGAAGGCCATGAACACCAACCCTCTCACTCTCTCTCCCTTCTCTCTCTACTTGTGTGCCTGATTTAGAGATTTTGCCCTTACAGGAGGGGGGTCCGGGGGCTCCCCCCGGCGCGGATCCCGCTGCGCGGTCAGCGGGCGGGGGTCCAGAGGGGGCCACCCCTGGCGGGGGGCTCGGGGGGCAGCGCCCTCCGGACCAATTTTTTTTTGGGTCTTCCAACAATGATTTGTAGTATTATCGGGCTTTCCTACAACAATTTGTAGCATTTGTAGTGTCTTCCGTAAATCGCGAAACGCTATAGCGATTTGTAGTGTCATCCGCAAATCGCTATAGCGATTTGTAGTGTCTTCCGCAAATCGCTATAGCGATTCACAAATCGCTATAGCGATTTGTAGTGCCTTCCGCAAATTAGGACCAACTTGTCAGAGTCATATCTCCCTAACCGGAGGTCATATTCCAAATCCGCGATTTGTAGTGTCTTCCGCAAATCGCTATAGCGATTTGTAGTGTCTTCCGCAAATCGCTATAGCGATTTGTAGTGTCTTCCGTAAATCGCTATAGCGATTTGTAGTGTCTTCCGCAAATTAAGACCAACTTGTCAGAGTCATATCTCCCTAACCGGAGGTCATATTCCAAATCCGCGATTTGTAGTGTCTTCCGCAAATCGCTATAGCGATTTGTAGTGTCTTCTGCAAATCGCTATAGCGATTCACAAATCGCTATAGCGATTTGTAGTGTCTTCCGCAAATCGCTATAGCGATTTGTAGTGTCTTTCGCAAATTAGGACCAACTTGTCAGAGTCATATCTCCCTAACCGGAGGTCATATTCCAAATCCGCGATTTGTAGTGTCTTCCGCAAATCGCTATAGCGATTTGTAGTGTCTTTCGCAAATTAGGACCAACTTGTCAGAGTCATATCTCCCTAACCGGAGGTCATATTCCAAATCCGTAAAAAGTGGTGTCTTTGTTATTGAGTCTAGTTTATTTCTGTAAATTTTCAGCAATTTCTATTATCATTTCATTCTCCATTTTAACTTCAACGATACATTACAACCACAATCATCAAAAGAAAGATTGCCCAAGCTAAGAGTCACCGTTCTCGCCCTCCTCCTCGACAGCAACCCAGTGAGTGCAGTCGCGCTGAGGATGGCCAGCAGAAGCTCCACTACATCGTCTTCTTCTCCCTAGTGAGGAGGTCTCAGCGGAGCCATCGTTCCGGTGACGGGTGTTCATCTCGTTCCCTGGAGTTGAAGAGTTGTGGAGTCTGATTTAGAGTTTTTACCCTTACAGAAAAGGGGGTCTGAGAGCTCCTCCCAGTGTGGGTAGCATCATTCAACTTGAAGAGTTATGGAGTCTGATTCAGAGCTTTTACCCTTACAGAAGGGGGGTCTGAGGGCTCCTCCCAACGTGTTCATGGCCTTTTGCCCTTACAGAAGGGGGGATTTACATTTCGTAGAACACCCGTCACCGGAACGAGATGAACATGTTTCTTCTCTAGAGAGAGAAAGGGTTTTACAGTGTTTTACGGAGAAAGAAGAAGAAAACATGTTTGTCCTTTTTTTGAACAGAAAAAGAAGAAGACTTTGAAGAGTCAACATCATCCTCGACTTTCTGGATGGAGGACATGTTTGTCCTTTTTTTGAACTATTTGTTTTTTCTTTTTTGAATGAAAGGCATTTTTGTCATTTTCTCAAACCATCACTTTATGAGAAGAATAGCAATAAAGGGTACTTAAGTCTTTGCAACAACACCAGAGTCCGATGCAAAGTTATGTCAATATACACGGGAATACGAGCCCCATGTGCTTGTATACGTGGTGCTCATTCAAAGCCCCGAACACAGACGTGGGATTCAGTGAATCATCGGGGGCGAACATACACAACCCTCTCGAAAAATTCGGGTGAGAAGAATTTTAACAATGTTAAAGCATTTAACTCTAGTTAAGTGGTTAAGGGTGATGGGTCACATCAGACCCTTATTCGACAATTTCAGAAAGCTTAAGTGTGTACTAGAATATTTATAAAATATGTCTCTTTTAGAAGTTATAGCTAAAAGATAGGTCTCTAAATGAAAATATCCCTACCGATAAACGATAAAAGCCGTGCAGACAATGCTCAACATTTACATTTAAGCGAGTGTAAACAAGAGAATGAAAAACATAAAAAAACATCAGAAAATTGCAAATTGGACACAAAAACGATAATCCTTTTAAATTGTTTTAAATAAAAAAAAATGGAAAAGGCGAGAGACATGGAGAGCAACCCGGCAAACATGATGGAGCAAACTGAAAATGGCGTCCACGTCCTCTCTTGGTAAAACCCCATTAAGGTGATGATGGGGATGCATATTCCAGACCAATGCAAGGTGACTCTTTTTCAATTTTTTCTCATCTGATAAAATCTGGCCAATAATTTCGGATACCCACGTCTTAATTTTCTTCATTAATGATTCAGTATGACTCCCTGCCCACCCTCTCTCTCTCTGCCATTTTTTCTCTATGTATCTGTTGTCTATAGCGGGTGATGTCCTTTTGGTTTGTGATTTAGGATCGGTGGATCATCTTTAGCTCTTGAGGAAGTTGTTGGGTTCTTCCGCTTCTTTTGTTGGTCTTAGAAATTTATGGTGTAATTTTTATGACAAGGTTGTGCTTTGGAGGGATCATGTTGTATGGTTTGAAGCTTTCTGTTTTATGGGTATGAATACCTTGAGTTTGATCTGATCCGTGCTCTCCCTCTCTCATGGGGTTTGTTGGTTTTTAATGGTTTTTTTTTTGTTTAGATGGTTCAGATTTTTCTTTCTTCTTGTAGTTTATGAGGTTCTCTGAAAATCAATAATCTTTTCGGTTTAACCTTTGTAATTTTTCCCAATTTTGTGTGAAGAATATTTTTGTGGCCGGATAAGAATTGATTGAATTCTTTTATTTTATGTAAATGAAATTTTTTAGTGTTTCACTTTTCCATTATTTGATTGCTTATGCTCAATTATTTTGAATACTTCATGTAAGATTTTAATTTCAGTAGAAATGATATTGTGGAGCCAGATCTGAGCTTGCTCTAAGAAACTTAATCAGTTGGGCATCCCTTCAGTTTCGTTCTTAATGTTGTCTTGCTTGTGTAAGATGTCTGAATGGTGAATATAGGTGCCTATGAGAGGATATATATTTTCTTGCTTTATTTGGTAGATTTTATCAAAGTATTAAATAGGGGAATTGTTGTTTAAACTTAATATCGGGTTGGATTTGATTTGTTGTATAAGAATTTGATCATATTGGCTGACTAGTTAGCGTTGAATGAAGGTCAGGGTGTAGATTCTGTGCTGTATCCTGCTCTATTTCATGGGCAATACATGCCGTGGGTCATTTAGAAGCATATACCAGGGCTACAGTGAGCCCATTGACCGTTCATTTTGGAGGAGGAACGACGGGTCGGTTGAAGACTGTTCCAACTCTGATCGGCTGCACAGTTTATCACATCTAATTCCTCAGGGTTTTGCAAAAGGTGTTCCCAGAAGAGATAATTCAGGTGATAGTAACCAAGGCACTGAGGATAACACGATGAGACGGGGAGCTGATAACCAGTCGTACTATGTTTTGGGCCATCGGACGGCCAATATACGTGAACTATATACATTGGGAAAGAAATTAGGGCAGGGACAGTTTGGGACTACATATTTATGTATAGAGAATGCTACAGGAAAAGAGTACGCATGCAAGTCTATTTCCAAGAGGAAACTTATATCCAGGGAAGATGTTGAGGATGTAAGAAGGGAGATACAAATTATGCACCATCTTTCGGGCCACAAAAATGTTGTGACTATTAAAGGAGCTTATGAGGATTCTCTGTATGTCCATATAGTGATGGAACTATGTGCTGGGGGAGAGTTGTTCGACAGAATCATCCAAAGAGGGCATTACAGTGAGAGGAAAGCGGCTGAGCTGACGAGAATAATTGTGGGTGTTGTTGAGGCTTGCCATTCCCTTGGGGTCATGCATCGTGATTTGAAGCCAGAAAATTTTTTGCTAGCCAACAAGGATGATGATTCTTCACTTAAAGCTATTGATTTTGGGCTTTCAGTTTTCTTTAAGCCAGGTATGGACCATAAGTCTCAGCTACAGGATTTTTGGTTTATTTTTTCCTTTTCTATTCTTTTTAACCTCTTAGAAGCTAATCCTGCTGCTGCTTCTTTTCATTTTCCTAGTAAATGAATGATCTTGCTTTTCTTGTTTGGAGTTTTGATATTAGTGGTTGAATCTTCTCATACTAAAGATAATTTTAAGTTCTCCAAGGGTTTAAAGTTTTTTTTTCCAGACAAAGTAGTGTTCAAATCATTGATCGTCTCCCAATATCCTTACTCATGAAAATTAATATTTAAAAAAAAATAAAACAGAGTTCCTGATTGTGCCATTGATATTATGCATCTTCAGGTCAGGTTTTCTCAGATGTTGTTGGTAGCCCATATTATGTAGCCCCAGAGGTCCTTTGCAAGCATTATGGACCAGAAGCTGATGTATGGACTGCAGGAGTTATACTCTATATATTGCTGAGTGGTGTCCCACCCTTTTGGGCAGGTATACATCATCATTACTGATTCTATAAAGAGAGAGAGGATGCCCAAACACCGGATGCCCCTGTCGGACGAGCGTGTGTCATGTAAAAAAAGGTCTTTAGTGGTGGTCATGACTACTGCTAAAGACCCCAGAGGCTTTAGGGCGGAGACCGACCGTCACTAAAGCCCTTTCGGGCAGATGCATGGCACACAACTGCACGTCCATGCATTTGATGTTTTTTAGCACCTACTGTTATGCCCACTCATATATATATATATATATATATATATATCTTAGCTGCCTACACGGATCTGTGCATGCCACAGCCTACGAGGCTTTTAAAGGGTTCTTTTTTGTGTTTTCTTGAATCTGACCATACAGATGCATTCTACGTGTTTGATTTTATAAGAATATACTCTTGCATCATCTGATTCCGATGCGAGGGTAGGTTTTTATGAGGTTTGAAAATCAACTGTATAAATTTTTCATAAATATCATAAATATTCAAGGCTTAAAAAATCATGTTTTTTTATCGAATAAACATGATCCAAGTGTTGTTTTCCAGAAAATCGACCACACTGAATGCATCTGCAGGATCAGATTTGCGAAAAAAACGGGAAGCCTCCCATTCGCTCACGGTAGGCTGCGGTAGGCACAAAACAGTGTAGGCAGCTACCCTCTACTCGTTATACACGCACACACACTACAGTTTAGTTCACTTCCAGACCTGACATATATTTTGACAGAAACACAGCAGGGGATTTTTGATGCTGTTTTATGTGGAGTAATTGATTTTGAGTCAGACCCCTGGCCTCTGATTTCTGATAGTGCCAAGGATCTGATAAGGAAGATGCTTTGTTCTCCCCCTTCTGAGCGTTTGACAGCACACGAGGTCTTGTGTATGTTGGCTCCTTCTATAAAAATTTTCATTATGAATTACATGTTCACTTGAAGATGCTTAGTTATAGACTCAATACTATTACTTCAGATCCATGTTAGACTTAGGTGTCTAGTTGAAGACTTGTGAATAGCATATTGTCCTATGTCTCAGTCCCAGACTCCCAGCTTGCAAGGATATGAAAGATTTGGTCTGGGTTTCTGTCACATATTTTTCCTTAGCTGCCAAATAGCCCCAAGTTAAATGTGAATGTGGCTGGACTTAATTGTTAAGATATGCATATCTATCTATCTATCTATATATATATACATATATCTATATATATATACATATATCTATCTATCTATCTATCTATATATATATATATATATATATATATATATATTGTAACAAAGCACAAAAAATGCTTCAAATGTCACTTATGGACAACTACAATTACAATGACCACTTATGGGTCAATTACATGAACACAAATCTACATAAATCAGCCACTTAAGGGCACACAACACATAAAAATATGTCTTTGTATTGAAAAAATGCTCTAAGCAAAAACATACATTGAAGAGGGTTTTCAACCCCTTTATGTACAAAAGAGAGGAGCCGTGTAGTGGTTGGGACCTCCCCAACGGCTCTATGGCCAAAAGACCAAAAAGCCCTATCCTATATTTAAATTCACAATAACAATAAAAAATAAAAAAGAGAAATATGTACAATGACCATAATACCCCTACATGAGCAAAAGACTAAAATACCCCTATTCATATATTGACACTCTCCCTCAAACTTACATTTTGATCACCAAAAGTTTGCCTAACAATAAATGAAACCTAGGAGAAGAAAGGGCTTTAATGAAGAACTCTGCAAGTTGATATTTAGATGTGACATGTGGCATCGAAATAGTCTTCTTCAGAAATTCTTTTCTGACATAATGGCAGTCCATCTGATGTGCTTAGTGCACTTATGAAACGTATGATTCCCAACAATATATATGGCACTTTTGTTATCACAACATAATTTGGATGGTGTTGTTGATGGTACTCTCATTTCTTCTAGTAAGCTCCTCAACCAAACAATCTCTGATGTTGTGGTGGCCATAGCACGATACTCGGCTTCTGTAGATGATAGAGATACATTTTGTTGCTTTTTGCATTTTCAGGACATCAGAGAGTTTCCTGCAAAAACACAGAAACCAGTGGTTGAGCGTCTAACATTAGGTTCTTCTCCCCAGTCAGAGTCAGAATATGCAACTAATTCGAGAGGGGAGGAGGAAAATAATAATAATCCTTTGTTAACAGAGTTTCTTAAATATCTAACAATACGCATAACAATACTTATATGAACTGAGATAGGAGAGTGTTGAAATCATGGTTGCCAGTTGAGGAAGCGGGAGCGGGAAGCGATACGGGAAGCGGGTGCGGGAAGCGAGGCATTTTCAAAATTTTAGGAAGCGGGGAAGCGTGGGACCACTTAGGACCGATTCGGGAAGTGTCTCGGAAGCGACCTAGGAAGCGTCTCGGAAGCGACCTAGGAAGCGTCTCGGAAGCGAGGGGAAGCGAAAAAGATAAAAATAAAAATAAAAAATAAAAAATACAAAAAAATTGAAAAAAAAAACAGGGGAAGCGAGGGGGAAGCGTGGGGGAAACGTGGGGGAAGCATGGGGGAAGCGAGGGGGAAGCGTGATGGGAAGCGCGCTTCCCATTAAAGGGAAGTGCGCCCCCCATTAAAGGGAAGCGCGCTTCCCAAAAAAGGGGGACGCTTCCCCCCACGCTTCGGAAGCGCGACGTTTCGCGCTTCCGAAGCGCGCTTCGGGGAAGCACACTTCCCCTTTTAGGTAGGCGCTTCCGGTAACCCTGGTTGAAATTGACTAGCAGTTTGTACTGCATGGGTTATAATTGGTATGGTGATAGTCATGTCAAGGCACTGATCATTTGTCGATATGGAGTGAGATCGTCCAATGGAGTTTCATCATCGATCTTCATCTTTGAATTGATAATCTCGGGTGTGTCCACTCTTTTCTTGTCAGTTAGTCCAGACCTGTCAATAATCTCTGTAGGAAATTTAGATTGAGTTAACAGATATCCTCAGAAAGAATAAGCTACTTTAATCCCCTTAAAGAATATGAGAAAACCTAAATTAGTTATTTCAAAATTTTATTTAGGTACATGCTTAATATGATTTACTCCTTATTTATCTCCTCCTGTTATGATCGTGTCCTCAACATACAAGAACAACAACAACTATGCCTTCATCCCAAAACAATTAGGGTCGGCGATATGAACCAAAAAAGAAAATCATTCTGGGTCTTCCACATGAATCCTTCTCCTCCAATCATTTCTATCCAATGCCATGTCCTCGATGAGGTTCAAAGCATTCATATCCTTTCCTATCATCTTCATCCAAGTCTTCTTAGGCCTACCCCAACCTCTTTTAACTAATATATTTTTCCATTTCTCCATCCTTCTAACTGGAGCATCATTAGGCCTTCGCCGAATATGTCCAAACCACCGTAAACGATTCTCTCTCATCTTATTTTCAATGGATGCAACGCCTTTTTCTTACGTATCTCCTCATTCCGAATTTTATCTTTTATTGTATTTTCACACATCCATCTAAACATACGCATCTCAGCTACACTCATTTTTTGAATATGATGTCTCTTGGCAGCCCAACATTCCGTACCATATAGTAAAGCGGGCCTAATTGTCGTCCTATAAAACTTTCCCTTCAACCGCAATGGCATTCTACGATCGCACAACACTCCAGTTGCACTACTCTTTCGTACATATCTTTAATTATACTAATGTACTTGAGAGAAACATCTTTTTTCATCATTGTCCACCAGAGAACATCCCTAGGTACTCTATCGTATGCCTTCTCAAAATCAATAAAAATCATATACAAATCTTTGTTCCTCTCTCTATATCTCTCAATAAGTTGTCTAATAAGGTGTATAGCTTCTATAGTTGATCTTCCAGGCATAAAACAAAATTGATTCTCCGATATCATGACAACCTTCCTCAACCTATACTTAATCACCCTCTCCCAAAGTTTCATAGTATGACTCATGAGTTTTATACCACGATAGTTTGTGCAATCTTGTATATCACCCTTATTCTTATATAGAGGCACCAAAGTACTCTTCCTCCACTCATTAGGCATTTTATTTGTCTGCCAAATCTTATTAAAAAGATTTATCAATCATTCTAAACCTTTTTCATCCAAGCATTTCCAAGCCTCGATAGGTATACCATCTGGGCCAACTGCCCTTCTTGATTTCATTTTCTTCAAAGCCTCTGCAATTTCTTTCTTTTGAATCTTGCGCATGAAGTCCCGATTCATCTCATGAAAAGGAATGGAGAAGTCTCCAAGATCCTGAGCATGACTTCCATTAAAAGCTTATCATGTCCTCAACATAGAGAAGCAAAATTACATAACCTGCAATAGATTTCTTAACAAATAAAGCAGTGTCAATATAGCATGATAATATCCAAGACTAATCATAACAGAACTAAATCGATCATATCAGGCCTTTGGTTGTAACGACCCCAACTCATACCTTTGAAAAATGCGGATTTTTTTTCTAAGAGTTGCGGAAAACTTCCCAGAGACCTGGGGTCCTTACAGTTTCAATTTTAGTTGGATAACTACACACCACAAACAAACTTACATTTATCATCCATAACCAACCAACTAAACTCTTTTATTAATGAATCAATAAGAGTCTCGTACTCAATATCCAACGTGAAATAACAACTTGCAGGAAATAAGAAGAACTAAAAGAAAACAAAAGTAGAGCCACTATGTCCGTAAGTGAAGCCGTCTGAAACAAATGTGACCCTCGTATCCCCTCAGAAGCGAGTCGATTTCACTGATCACCTGTGTCTGGGAAAAACCAATAAAAGAAGAGGGTCAGAAATCCGAAGAATTCTGCGTACAGGTTTCCCTAATGAATCAAATAAGAAAAAGAGCATAAATAAGATCCATGTAATATTTTGAGGAATACGGTTATAATCAATTCATAAGACAATTAACCATTCATGCAGAATTAAACATTGAACATGAGGGAACATGAAGTAAGTAACATTGATCACAATTTAATCAATAAGGCAATTAAATGCAAAAGAGATCAATATCATGCAATGATCAATATATAACAACCAAGTGAACAGGTAAACATGCATGAACTAATGCATAACAAGAATATGCATGATTTATGTGCAATGCATGAACCCTTATTATCTTTCATTTAAGCTCCCCTCTTTCCATATGCATGTCCTATTAAATGCACACAATCTTTAAATTCCTCTTTTTAATTTATCATTACCCGCGGATACACTAAACGGGTACAGTCCCCGAGGTCAAGTAGGGTTCCCGGGGTAACTTCACACACAATTTGTATTTTATTACCGGGTTCCAAACTTAGCCCTCGACCGATATCAGGAAACAACACCATCTATCGGAACCTTGGAAAACATCATCCAAAGTCGGGACACCATGAAAAACAACACCCACTGACGCCACTTTATTGGTATACCAAAACAATAACAGTTGTGTCAAATCACACCACCCCCAGGAAAAGTGGCGGACTCTCCCTAAACCGTGGTCAGGAGAAGAACCTCAATATCGGGTTCAGGGGCAACAATACGCACACGAAGTTTTTGTATCCTCACGGTTTCCCCAAAACCCCAACATCCAAGATTCTCACACTACAACAGGGACATCAAGGAGAAAAATATGAATTACACTGATCTTTACTTTATTTTATCTGGTTATTAATTCATCTCTTTTACATTTGCAAATTTACATGCAGAATTAATAAATAAGCTTGCACATCAACATGCTAAGCTTTTCACGGGACCACAGCCCATGACAACATAGAACAGTGAAATTAAAACCACAACGTCAAATATGACTTTTACAATGCATAAACAAGTAAAGCAATGAGCACACCGACTCAAGACATCTCACAGCCCATGATGATCCACCTTGATCATCTATTCATTCATATGCAAAAAAGCTTAAGAAACGTGCCAATGCATTCTGTTCATATCACATGCCTTTCGATGCACAATCTTCAATGCCCATTTAGAGATGTGCATGAAATAATAATATTCATATACATGTATTCATTATTACAATGCATGCTTCCATATAATCATCACGCTTCCATTCATAAATCACTTTACTTAGAACATATGAGTACTTATGCCAATACACATAAACATAGCAATAGAAATTCAAGATTTGCACATGCCCACAAGATGTGTAACATTGCATTTGAATATTGATCATGCATAGTTATTCAAGGCGAATTCCAATTCCAACGTGCACGTAACCGAATCATTTATAACAGGAAAAATCTGGGAATTTAGTGCACTAAACTGAACTTTCATCAACCTATGACAACATATTTAATGTATACAAATCTTAAGATTAGATCCACATAATCCCGTACATTATCAAAAATCCTTTGAAATGTGTAACAAGTATGAATCTACATTCAACACATGCGAAAAATTTCCGATTTTCTAATTCAACAAAAACCCTCAAGTGTTTCATTACTTAACATTTTTTTTTTCAAATCTGTCCAAACCGATCCCAGCCGACCCAGTAGGCTGGGCTCTGCCAACATATGGCTGCCCAAACAAACACCAACAATGCCCATTTGTTTATTTATTTATTTTTTTTTAAACCTGCAACGTCCCTACACAAGGTAACGGTGCACTAGCTGATCTTACCAGACAATAAAACAAGAGGTTAAATTTCCAGTTTTACACTATGATCAAATCATGCTTAACCACAATAAAGTATGGCAGCAAAAACAAACTTTGGTACAGAAATTTCTGATCCGACATAAACCCAGAAATAATTATATTTGTTCAGTTAGGTAAAAATTTTCAAGACGATATACACTTTGTATATATTCAAATCAATGGTACACACCGATCTAGGATGGGCCAAATAAATCGAATCCTACTCAAACAGATTCGGATTTTTTGCCCAGCGTGAGACCTAGTTCAAGAACAGTAATGTTGCCCAACATACGTGTATGCCCGGTTTACATCCTAATCAAAATCGTTCTCAGCAAAAGAAGAATGATTCTTGTAAATTCACAAACACTAGACTAAGTCCTTTGCCTATAGAATCTCATGAGAAAAAAAATCATACAACATGCTCATTATGAAAATAATATAAATATATAATAAGACTCTTATTACAGCAAGTTCTAGCGTACACAAATGAGAAACACAGTTCATGAATCAGATTCATATTTGTATCAGATTAAGCATGCCGGACACAGGTTTAAATCCTATCAAAGATTTACAAACTGGATTGCATAATAAAAACCCAGATTTATTATCGAACACAGTTTTGCAACAGATTTGTCATATATATATGTATAGAATATGTGTGTGTGTGCATCGGTCATACAAGCATGCTTTTGCCAGGAGAAAAGGTGTTTAAAAATTCTGAAATACACATGTCTAGCATATATCAATACTACATAGGTTGATTATGTGAACCTAAATCAGATTCATGGTTTCCTTCGAAAATATCATATAAATCAGATTTAGGCACTTTTCAATATTCGAATCAAAAGAAAAAACCCGTACCTTTGAATCGGTGTTTGGGGTTGCTGCAGTGAGAGAAAGAAGTCGTTGATGGCCTTGTTGGCTGGGAACTGCAGCTAGGGCTAGCGTCGGTGGTTGCCGCACCCAAGGGAAGAGGACAGGAGAAGAGGGTTGCAGCTTTCCGGCGACCCCACCTCCCCAATGCACGCCCATATGAGAGAGAGAGAGAGAGAGAGAGAGAGAGAGAGAGAGAGAGAGAGAGAGAGAGAGAGAGAGAGAGATCCCCTCTTCCACTTCCCTTTTATCGTCGAAACCCCCCTCTTGCCGAGAGGCGCGGGGTTTCGGTTACGCTTGCTGCAACCGACCCCCTTCCTCCTTTCTGCTAACAGCAGGAATCGTGCCCTAGGCACGATTCTTGCCTTTTCCCTTTTATTTAAAAGCTACAGCCCGATATCGGGTTTTTAAAAACCCTACCGGGTTACGGATCCGGGTTGGGTCCGACCCGGGTCTAAGGGTTTTTTCTTGCTTTTAAATTAAATTTTATTTTATTTTTCGTTACCTACCTGCTACAGGGGACGCGACTCGGGTCCGAACCCGGGACCCGGTGCAGATTCGCTGATTATTAGGGTCCACAAGTTTGGACCCGCAACCCATTGCAAAGTGGATCCATAGGCTGGGTCCAAATGGATCCAACTATGGATCCCTTACATATTTTTATTAATCTTTTTATTAATTTATTAAATTACATATATATATTTCAAATATCATATAATTTACATATGGATCCTGGATCCGAAAGGTGGATCCCAGGCCCATAACACATAAGTTATAAAAAAATCGTGGTTATTACATTTGTGCTTGTTTGAGACCGTAAAAGGCCTTTTTGAGATGAAGAACCTTTCCAATCGGAATATCATACTCAGGTGGTAGATCCATATAAACTTCTTTTAATTCTCCATTAAGGAAGGCATTTTTAACATCCATTTGGTAGATAAGCCATTTCTTAATAGCGGCCACAACTATAAGTCTTCTAACAAGTCTTTCTAGCGACAAGGGCAAAAGTTTCTTCACAATCTATTCCATATTCTTGTGAGTATCCTTTGACTACCAATCTTGCTTTATGTTTTTTCGATGTTCCATTACTCTTAGTTTTAACCTTGAAGACCCATTACTCTTATGCATACCTATTTGTATATATATATATATATATATATATATGTGTGTGTGTGTGTGTGTGTGTTTTACTCATTGTAATAGACAAATACCCACTAGGGGTATTTTCATCTTTTCACTAGTCATCTATGTCACATAGGTGCGGTAATGTAGCACTTTAAAAAAACTTGGGTGTGGGGGGTACGGGAGGGTATATATATATTAATATATATATATTTTTTAATATTTTAATATATGTATATATAAAACTTATCCATAAAGCAAGCTCCCAATAAAAAATCTGTTTTTCATCATAAACAATAAAAAATTTAGAAGTATTGCTTAATCAGATTTTAATCGGGTATTGTTTAATTAGATTTGGATTTATATACATTTAATACAAAAGTCCGTTCCAATGAAGTTTTCACTTTTTTATTAATGCATTTAATACAAAAGTTCAACCTACTCGGTTCTCCCCATTTAATACATAATCCGACCTACTCGGTTCTCCTCATTTAATATAGAATTTCATTTCAATGCAATTTTCACCTTTTCTATTAATGCATTTATGACAAAGCTCTAAAAAAAGTATAAAAGAATATAATGACTCAACTTTTTATGACAAAGCTTTTTAAAAACAGTAAAAGATGTATATGACTCAAAACATTTAATGCACAATGTTTAAAACTTTCAAAGCTTTGTATATTGGACAAAACTTTAAATAATTTTAAATTTCTTTTTTTAATGTATCTATTTTGAACAAAAATAACCCTAGGTGCGGGTTGACCGCACCCAGGGTTACATTGACCACATCGGGTAATGCACCCGTGTCACGTCATGTCGACGCGGGTGCAGCGGCCTCTATGCCGAGTCCCTGTGACATAACTAGTCATGTAATAGGTTGTGCCCATTAGGGGCACAACGGTCTTTTATTTTTTTTTATGTACAAACTAAAGATTTAGTTTGTAGTTGAGGGCATAATTATAAAAGGTACATAGAGTCGTTGGTGAAAAGATGTATTCGGGTCTCGGGTCAGGGCCCAGACCCGAATATCGTAATCATGTGTTATATTATCTCATTAATGTTACATGTGTAATTGTTTTGTATTGTAAAAGGGTATTTTGGTACCCTAAACTCTTTGAATCACTAACAACATATAATGAGAGGTTCAATAGCCGATTCATGTATTGGGAATTTGGTTTTCTCAGTAGCTCCTTCTCTCTCTCTGTTCTTCACTCTCCACGCATGATGAAGCTCTTGGTTTTATGAAATCTAACATGGTATCAGAGCCACTCTAGAGCCGGATATGGGATTGCTTCCAAAAGGTATGTCTAAAAAGTTTGATTAGCCTCACAAGTCAGAAAATCAATTTTGTTATCTCTTCTTCCTCGTGCCTGCACTTTTCTCTTTCTCTCTCGTCGTTGTCGTCGTCATCGACATCATCATTTACGCCGCGTCTCTCTACCGTAACCATCCTGATCTAATCTGATCAGATTCACATCTGATCACGTCTTTCACTCATCGATAGTTTCTACGTGATCCTCTTTTTCTTTTCTTAATCTTAGTCTGTTTTAAATCAACCTGTTGATCAGAATCAAATCGGATAAGGTAATAAGCTGTCTATCAACCTCGTTTTTCTCCCTGTTGATCAGATCTGACCAGATTCAGACCTGACTCCATCTGTCGTTTGATATTTTTATTATCTTTACCCTTGAATGTGTTAAATCAAATTGGGTCTGAGATTCATTTATGTGTTTCTCCTAAATTTTTGTACTCAGTGATTGCCTTCTTTCGAATCTGGATAGTTACATATCTGAATTCAACAATACATCTAAGTTGGATATCAGATTTGGTTTTATTTTCAGTTTTTCTCTTGATTATTGTTTATTGTTCTTCACATAGCCCGATATAGTTATTATGCAAAAAGGGGGAAAGAAGTTCCAGTTATTTTTTGCCATCTGCGTGACTACTCTGTCAGTAACAACAAAAAAAAGAAAAAAAGAGAGGCTGCAGGAATTACCTTGGAGTTGAAATCTGTCTTTCTATATACCGGTTTCTTAGCCATCATCGGGCTGTGTGCTGGACACATTCTCCTTATTCCTATCATAAAACATGGATTCATTTCCTTCTCAGTCTGGCCTTTCTTCAAGCTTCCTTAGCCAACTCGTGTCTGAAAAATTAAACAATTCCAATTTTCTGACTTGGAAGAGGCAAATTATTCCTTTCATTAGGAGTCAGGATTTTTTTGGACATCTGGATGAATTTGTTCCAGTTCCTCTAGAGTTTATATCATGTGAAGAAAAGGACAATAAAGGAGCATCTACCACAATATATGTTAGAAATCCAGAATTTGTGGCTTGGATGAAAAGAGACCAGGCACTAGTTGCTTACATTACCTCTACATTGTCACAAGAAGTGCTTGTGGCAATTCCAGATGATTGCACTGCCATGCAATTTTGGGACAAACTAGTTCATACATATTCACAAGTTTCTCAGGCCAGGATTGTATTTCTTAAAAGGGAATTTCAGATGTTAAGAAAGGACTCAATGACTTATGGAATACTTAAACAAAATGAAGATCATCACAAATCAATTAGCAGTGGTTGGGTGTGCAATGACTGATAAAGATATGGTACAACAAACTCTAAGTGGATTGGGGTCTGACTATCAGATGAACTTGAAAGGTTTTTCTGAAGAATCACATATGCATACAGGGACGCAAGAGGTCCTTGCCACAGGGGTAGTCTATGGACGAGGACGAGGAAATTGTGTTGTTAATGGAAGAGGAGGGCAAGGAAGAAGTGGACAAGGAGGCCGTGGACTATTACCTACACTCAACATACATCCCAACTCACAACGACAAAGGCCAATTCCTACTTGTTTTCTGTGTAATAAAAGGAGGCACATCAAAGCTAATTGTTGGTTTAATCCCTTAAATAAAGGAAAATCAGCACAAAATGAAGCAAAGAGAGGAACAAATAACACAAAGGCCAACGAAGAAGTAAAAGAATTGTTATTGTCAGCCCTAGCAGGATTAAACCTGAAACAGAATGAGGAAGGTACTTGGTATGTGGACTCTGGGGCAACGACTCATGCTACTGGCGATGCAGGTAAACTCCTAAACCTTGTTCCTTACATTGGTAGAAATAATATAGTCACTGGGGATGGATCTCATCATTCTATCTCTCATATTGAAAATTCTGTTATACCCACGACAAAGTCCTCTCTCAGTCTTTCAAAGGTTCTTTATGCTCCCAACATCAAGAAAAATATTGTTTCTGTTTCCAAGCTTGTTGATGATGCCAATACTTTAGTTGAATTTACTCCCTCTTCTGTTCTTGTCAAGGATCTCTGCACGAGGGTGACATTCGCTAAAGGAAAACGACAAGGCAATATGTATGTTTTTCAAGAAAATCCTTCCTCTCGTATCCGCTCTGTTGGCCCAAACCTGAAGCTCTCCTCATCGTCGTCCTCAGTGGTTCCTACATGTGTTTTTAGTGTATCTGAATCCAATAAGCCAAATCTTTGGCATGGTTGTTTAGGTCATTGCAGTAGTAATTTCATTGAGAAGCTTGTTTTAAATAACCTCATCCCCAAGTCTAGTTTAGGAATAAATGTCAATGACAACAAATGTTCTAGTTGTCTCTTGTGTAAAAGTCATGTTTTACCTTTTCATTCTATCAATAAAAGAGCTTCAAGACCTTTTGGGATTATCTGTTCTGATGTTTGGGGGCCTGCCTCAGTTGCTTCTTTATCTGGAAATAGATATTACCTTATATTTGTTGACAGTTATTCTCGTTATACTTGGATTTTCTTTATGAAACACAAGTCTGAGACCTTCAAGTTGTTTCAAAATTTTCACACCTTTGTCAAGAATCAATTTTCTGAAAACATTCTTTGTTTTCAATGTGATGGAGGAGGTGAATTCTCTTCAAGTGATTTTACTAATTTTCTTCAAAGTAATGGAATAAAGAGAAGGGTGTCTTGCCCTCATACACCTCAGCAAAATGGAATTATTGAAAGAAAGTATCGCCATATTGTTGAGAGTGTAATGAATACGATACATGATAATAATCTTCCGATTACTCTATGGACAGAAACCTTTCATTCAGCAGTTCATGTGATAAATCGATTACCCATGACTATTTTGGAGAACAAATCTCCTTATTTTTCCTTATTTGAAGTTCAGCCCAACTATCATGATTTACGCGTGTTTGGTTGTGTATGTTATGCTCATATTGACAGTTCAATGAGACATAAGTTTTATGACAAGGCCTTGAAGTGCAGGTTTGTGGGATATGCAGATGATTATAAATGATACAGGTGCTATGATCTCATGAGCAATCACATCAAAATATCAAGAAATGTTGTCTTCGATGAATTGAATTTTGATCATCAACACATTACTCCTTCTGAATCAAATTCCAAAGTTGAGGTCTATTATCCTTGGTTGAATTCTGATCTTTTCTTTGGTACTAGTGATATCGGTTCTTCAGATTGTGATCAAAAGGATAAAGGATCTATGTCTGCTGATAGGCTGATTGCACAGGAGAGTACATAGTCATCTTTGGGTCCAGAAAGGTATAAAGGTCTTGTTTATACCTGACGAGAAAGGGATGCACCCCCTATCTTTAATCAGGAAATGGATACACCTTCTATATCCACTAGTAGACCCACCCGCTCTTGTCATCCGATAGAAAGATGGGTCAGTTATGAAAACTTTTCACTGGACTTTCAACTTTTTCTAACTTCCTTGAGCAAGGAAGATGAGCCCACAACATTTTCTCAAGGAGCAAATTCTAAAAGATGGATTAAAGCAATGAATGAAGAAATGGAGGCTCTACATGAATGTGGTACCTGGGATGTTGTTCTCAGACCACCTGACAGAAATGTAGTTGGGTCGAAATGGGTGTACAAAATAACGTACAAACCGGATGGGACTATAGAGCAGTATAAGGCGAGACTTGTAACAAAAGGATTTACACAGGAGCAAGGACAGGATTATGATGAAACCTTTAGTCCAGTTGTGAAAATGGGGACAATCAGAGTCATAATATCTTCAGCTATTGAACATTAGTGGACAATTAGTTAACTTGATGTAAAAAATGTTTTTCTCCATGGAAATTTGAAGGAGGAAGTATACATGGAACAACCCACTGGCTACGCAAAAAGAAATCCTACTAAATACGTATGCAAATTAAAAAGAGTGCTATACGGATTGAAGCAGGCATCTCGTTCCTGGTTTGATAGTTTCTCTTTTGAAATAAAAAAATATGGTTTTAGGCGATCTCTTCTTGACCATTCTCTGTTTATATTCAAGAACCAAGATGTGGTTACTCTGCTGTTAATATATGTGGATGATATTATCATCACAGGTAATTCCAAAGTTTATATTGAGAAGTTCAAACATCTCTTGAATCAGAAATTTAAAATGAAGGATCTTGGGAAACTGTGATACTTCTTTGGAGTTGAAGTTGACTGTATTTTTGAATGAATGACTCTCACCCAACATAAGTACACTATTGATGTTTTCAATAAGGCAGGTATGAAAGATTGCAAACCCTTGGGAACTCCTAGCATCCTTCACCAGAAACTCAGTTTTCAAGATGGCGATCTATATGAGAATTCTACAAAATATCGTAGCATAATAGGCATGTTGCAATATCTTACTTTCACTAGACCTGATATTGTTTACTCAGTAAATCAGGTCTCTTAGTTCATGCATGAGCCGCATGAAGGACATATGGAAGCGATTAAACGGATACTTCGGTACTTGAAGGGAATGGTTGGCGATGGTGTAACGCCCCAAAAACTTAACCCAGAAACACCAGGATTTTTTTTTATATACATACAGCAGAATCATTTTATAACTCATGGTTAAGTGAATGGAGCGATACAGGTAAAAAGATCTTCAAACAATCCACACAACCTTTATTCCACTTTAGTTCATGAAACTTTACAAAAGTACATTTACAAAGAACGAATCCATGATGGCATATCAGTTACAAGTTGGTCAGGGAACCAGTACATCAAACAGATATCGAAACCTCTCCTGTAACCGCTTGTGGTGACTACTCATGACCTGAGAATGTTAAAAAAATAGGAATTAGACTACCACGTCTAAGCAGGAATTCAGTACTGATAGTGCAAGTATATCGTGAATCGAGTGTGTAGTATGAGTGTCATGGTTGAGCTTTAGTGTATATCAAGACAGGTAAGCACTATGTAACAAAGATCTAAATTCATGTACATGAGCAGGTGAGCAGTTATATAACAATAACAACTATGCCACATTAATATGCAGGTGAGCAGTTATTTAACAATAACAAATATGCAATATTAATAAGCAGGTGAGGTATGCCACAGTCAATGTAATAACATGTACATTTTCAGATAACAATTTAATTACCTCGTATCCACCAAGTTAAGAATTTTACTAATTTACAAGTTGATAATATAAAGCATCTGAAATACAACTTACATATATCTCTCTAGTGTCTCCACTGGTTGTGACACCTAACTCTTCTACATGATGTTTAATTATCTTATCTCGTGGGTACACACGGGCACGGGTGACCATCTCAGAAGAGAACGTTTGAGGGTATATTATTCTAGGTAATTTATTAACCCGAACATTCTAACAGAGACTGAATCCCCAAGGGAGCGACCAATAGCCGAGAGAATCTCCCAAGGGCTCAACTCAAAACAAGATGCATCCCTAACTTCTGCAGAAGACGTGGAACTACTACCTAGGACACATAGGTAGTCCTGGTCCCTAACTCTGAGGACGGGGACCCACGAGCCGCTTCACGCTCGACACCAAACACAAGTCCTCGAAGTCTTGTACCACCCACCCTCTCCAAGGTAGGTCTTAACTGAGTAATTGGGTTTCATTAATTTAGTTATTTTCCCGAAGTTTAAAACATTTCCACAACTTCTAATCACTGCCATAACATTAAACCTCATTCTTAGTAATACACACACTCAAACATTGAGTCCCGATTTTCTTATCATGTGATATGTTCATTGTTCACCATATACTAAACATGAGTACCCATCATAGGTATCTATCTGATAAATATGACCCAATTGCTCTGTTAACAAAAGTATCATGTACCTTGAGAGTTTGTTCTAACCAATTTGTTTCCAGCTAGATATTTTTTCAAAAATAACAATTAAGCTACTCTGAAATTTTATGGTAAACTACTTTGTGCTGACACTTGTTCAATATAGAATGCAGTTGAACACATAATTAGTTCAGAAACACACCTCGATGGAGTTGAAAAGAAATATAACATTTCATACATAGGGGTGCAGTAGCTTATCAAACAAATTTTTAAAGAAAACAGATAACACATTTGGTAAGGGTTACTTCTTCAGCCAGATTTAATAATCAGTCATAAACAAATTAAGATGAGATATGATAATGACTCCAAATGTACCAATATTCAGGTCACTCATGGACTGACATAATTCACTACATACGGCTAAGGTAAACTGAGAATTAGCCACTAATGGATAAGAAAAGAAACTCATTCTGAAGCTACCCTTGCATGTTAACAGGAAATCAACATCTTCAGCAAATCAAAAATAAAAGATTCGATACAATCATGCATAGTACAAAAATGCCGGAACAATATCAAACAGTCTGTGTTGACATGATGCCCATACAACTAGTCAATCAAGAAAGGGTGTTGGAGACGTTTATATTATATATATATATTATACAACCCTTCCGAAGTTTGGAGCTATCGTTACTTTTGGATTATCAACAATAATAGATGAACCGAAAGGAAAAACTTATACAGTGGCTTATCATTACCGATTGATTATCATTTGAAGTTAGATGAACAATAAAACTTAGTCAATTACAGATTAAAATCAGATGCATGATCAAGAAATGCTATTCATCACAAAATCAACTATGAGCAAGAAAAATCAATTTGACCGAGAAAAGAAAACAAATTCTATCAAGAAAGTAAATAGGATCAAGCTAAACCCCCAAAACGTTATGATTTGAAGATTTAGGGCTTGGCCAGTCAGACCCCTAGTGGGATCGTTTTGGGAATCATCCGCTCAGAATCCCAACCCCTTTTTGCCTCATGACCATCGCGACCCTTGACAGACATCTCCAACCCTTGGGATGGTTTTTCCGGCAAGTAGGGTAAAAATGAACCCTGAAATATGGACAGCCATCAGGTGTCCCTTTGCCGACCTGACCTCACCTCGAATCAATCGATACCCCTGATGACCGATCTCAGGTGCATCCAAGACCGTGCTTCTTGCTGCAAACTCTGATACTGTAAAGAAAAGAGGGATGAGAGGCAAGAGGCGGAAAAAGGGATATGAAAGGAGAGATGCGCGAGAGCACAACCTTCTCCACCTACCTCTTTTATAGCGACGACCCCTGTCTCCGATGAACCGGGAGAGTCAGTTACCTCCTGTAACCCCTCCCCTCCCTCGATCTTGCTATCTGTACTCTTGGGCAAGAATCGTGCCCTAGGTACGATTCTGATGCTCGAGTTTTAAATAAAAAGGAAAACGGGTCCGGGTTCGAACCCGATAACCCACAGTACCGGATCTACTCTAAAGTGGATCCGGGTCTGTAATAGGTTATGAACCCATTCAAACCGGCAGACCCTCCATGACGTGGGTTCGAAATGACACCACTTGGGCAAATCCTTAAGTGGATCCATTTGGGTCCATGGTGGATTCGACCCAACTCATATAGTTCATACCTTATTGCCTACTCCATTTGGATCCAGTGAAGGGATCCAAGACCCAAATCTCTCTATTTTTCGTAGTTATTACAGATGGCCTTTTGTAAAGAAAAAGGACAAATGAGCAAACTGAACATGAAATTATTGTCTATACTGATGCAGACGGGGTGAGTGATCCAGATGAACGCAGATTTGTATCTGGCTACTGTGTGTTTGTTGGGATGAATTTGGTATCCTGGAGTAGTAAGAAACAAAAGGCTGTTGCTAGATCAAGTACAGAAGGCGAGTATAGGTCAATGGCAGCCGCTACTGCTGAAGCTACTTGGATTAGGCACTTGCTGACAGAAATGGGAGAATCAATCTCTCGATCCCTCATTTTATGCGATAATCAAAGTGCCATCAATATGTCCTTTAATCCCATTTATCACAGTCGGGCACAACACATCGAAATAGATAAACATTTTTTGAGACAAAATGTAGAAGAGAAGGAGATTGAGCCTGAATTTGTACGGACTACTGATCAAGTGGCTGATATATTCACAAAAGGATTGACTAAAGACAGGTTTTGGATGTTAAAAGGCAAGTTGTTCATGGTTCAAAACCATGCACAACTTGAGGGAGGGTGAAAAGATGTATTCGGGTCAGGGCCTATACCCGAATATCGTAATCATGTGTTATAGTCATGTGTTATATTATCTCATTAATGACACATGTGTAATTGTTTTGTATTGTAAAAGGGTATTTTGGTACCCTAAACTCTTTGTATCACTAACAGCATATAATGAGAGGTTCAATAGCCGATTCCTGTATTGGGAATTAGGTTTTCTCAGCAGCTCCTTCTCTCTCTCTCTGTTCTTCACTCTCCACGCATGATGAAGCTCTTGGTTTTATGAAATCTAACAGTTGGGACCTCCCCAACGGCTCCATTTCTAGTCGTTGGGTAGTGTCCCAAGGGCAGTATGGCCCTTTGTGTGTATAAATAGGGGTGTTCCCCTTCCTTGTAACTTAATGCTTTCTCAAGCATTTTAGCAATGCATTTTTTATATTTTTATTGTGGTCTAGGCCCATAAGTGGCCCATGTGTATGTGCTTATGTGATTGACCCATAAGTGGTCATTGTGATTTTGAATAGTGTTCTTGTAAGCCCATAAGAGGCACTTTATTGTTCTTGTTCTTGTTATCATTATATTAATAAGCTATTCATCGAATTCTGAGATGCACCAAGTTGATTATGAGACAAACTGAACTGCGAACTACTAAATCTCATTTTTGTCATCCTAAAATTTCCTTTTGGAACTAAGAAACTTTAATTGTCAAGAAACGGTTTAGGAATTTAAGTACTTTATTCTGGCATTTAAGATAGGTTTGGTTCAGTTTCATTTGTTTTTTTTTTCTCAATTGGATCAACCTTCTCTTAGATACAAAATGTAGTGCTTGCTTGCTTCTTGGATAATGTAACCAAACATTATCAGTCTGGCCTGTTGTATTTTCCAGTTGATAATTAGCCTATATATTTTTGGCAGTTAAACTTTGTTACATGTGGTGTAGGTCATCCTTGGATACGTGAAAGTGGTGTGGCTTCTGACAGACCATTGGATCCAGCTGTACTTTCTCGGCTTAAACAGTTCTCAGCAATGAACAAATTAAAGAAGATGGCTTTGCGGGTGAGTGAAACTTTGTATGAGATAGCTTACCCATTGTAGCAAAAGAGACTTGTATGTTACATTTAGTGGTTTGAAACGTTCTTGATCAACTACGCATCCTATTGCATGTTATATTGTACAACTTGTAGTTCCAAAGTTCTTGCAAGGTGGTGCAGTGTTGATTGCATTTTTCTGCAGCATTTTCTTTGCCCCATCACAGCAATGGAGTATTAATGATTTAGGTCATTGAGCGAGAACTTATGGTTATTTTTGTCAACCCAAAGATGGTGTTCCTTTCCTAATATGGAATTCTTTTTTTTATCATTATAGCATATGGTATCCAACATGTAGCCTTAAGCTCTTATCTGTGCTAAATAACTTTTATTTAAGAGTACTTAGTGTTGCTTGTACTCTTAGTTGAACTTTTGCTCATGATGATGGTGAATATGTTCTACTTTGGGCTTTTGTTTTGGTTGTCATTGGCATTTCCTTAGTGCAAACTTGGATTTTTTCTTCTTGATAGGGGGAATACGATTAATTGAATCTCTTGCAACTGCTTGTGCATTCTGAGTGTCTGGAGGCATCACATTATTCTTGTGGTCCATAAGATGCTGGGAGTGAGACATTGATGCATGGTTGTGGTTGGGGGCTTACTGCATTATGGTAGTCTTGTTTTGCTACAATGCTTACAGTGACTTTAGCTTCAGGTGAATTCACTGGGATGCCATTCTTGTTAATGGCGTTGGATTGACAATAGGACATCTGTCATATGGTAGCCTAAAATATAATTTATTTTTGGAAAGGAATCATGAAATGTGGGTACTTCATATGGGAAATATGATTGAAGATGCGTGTGGTCAATCTTACCAGACAATGATCCAGCAGGCCTGAAACATAAACCTCTGCTGTCACTTAATGGCTACTGAATATGGGACACAGCTAATTTTGTGGATGTACACACATTCATTTATGTTTATATCAGGATATATTTATGGTATCGGTCAACAGGAAGGCACTAGTGGCATAAACAAAGTTTGCTGTATCATTGCATAGAGATTCAAGTTCAATCATTTATCTGTCAGTTTGCAGTCTTTTGTAACTGGTTGTTGGGCTTCTACCACTGTGAAATTCTTTGTATGGTATTCTTGGAAGCTATTTATACATCTTAAATTCTAGAGTGGAAGCTGTACATCCCACATGAGTACCAAGTTTTTTCATGATTGTGGAGTTTCAGCTTTAGAAACCGATGGAGAAATATTATCCATTAAAAAGCAAGGTTCCACTGTAGTTGTATGATTGTATCTCAGTCAAAAATTTCTTCGTTATCATTTGGAATTTTCATAAAAAAACTTTCCTTGCCAAATTTGCAAAATCATTGGGCGTTTAGTCAAGCTTCTTCCAGTGGAAAACTGTGTAAAGTGTAATGACTATATTTCTGTGATTTACATAATAAAGTCTCAAGTATTGTCTTGATTTATACTCTATCATCGAAGAATTTTGAAGCATACAGTTTTTGCTACCAACATATTATAATATGCAATTTATATTTGCCTAATATGTATAATTGGGTAAAGTTTGGGACAGTTAGTGTCATCTTCTAGCCTAGTCCAACTTTAACTTTGTTTCTGCACTTGTTTATTCTATCTTAAGTGAAGTGGATTTGTGTAGCATGCATGATCATGCTTGTGAGGTGCATTCTGGACTTTGCTTATACATGCCAAATGTATTTTGGTTGTGACTACAAGTAATTTATTAGACAACCATGTGCAAACATGCATATTAAGCATGGTCCTATGCTTATTTTGAAAAACGAGCTTTATAAAGGTTTTCTGTTTTGAAATATTAATGTACTATTATTATTGCTGAATCATCTAACATCTGCATCATATGAACTCAGGTTATTGCTGAAACCCTCTCTGAGGAGGAAATTGCGGGCTTAAGGGAAATGTTCAAGGCAATGGATACAGACAATAGTGGTGCAATTACCTTTGATGAACTTAAAGCTGGTTTGAAAAGATATGGATCTAATTTGAAAGAATCAGAGATACGTGCTCTTATGGATGCAGTAAGATTCTTTACTTTTCAAAAACATATTTCCTAGTGTTGTTAGATAACTAAATAATTGTTACGGACCGCCGCCTCAAACCCATTTAGTGATGACTTAGGATCCAGATCTGCCCAAGAGACCCAGTCTGACAAGGACCGGAGGACACCTCCCTTTTATAGATTCTTCTTTTTGGACTCTAAGGTAGACTACATATATAGGTGTTTGCTCTTGATTTATTCTTTAATGAAGATTATTGAGTTTCCTCTCTTCGTTCTTGCTTGAGAATTCTAACCTTGAGGGAACGTGCTTCTCCCTCCCCACGCCTACCTTTTCCTCTGCTTTAGTCGTTGGCCTAGGAGGGAACACCCATCTTCCTCTTCCTTGTCGCTGACCTCTCTCCCTTTCGTTCCATGTAGTCGGTCAGGGAGAGATGATCCTCCCTCTTTCTCACTGCTTGTCCCTCTCATGCTGCAACATTCTCTTGCTCTCGCCCCGCACTGCTCGGATTTCATAGGATTGTCTCTCATTGACCTGGTTCTGACCATGGTATCAAAGCCAGGTTTTTTATTGGACTAGGGACGTCAATCACACATGGGCTTTCACATCAGCAAGGGCCTACGCCTTTCTTGAATCCGATCAGGTGAGATATGACATTCTTTTGATTTATGCTGTATTTAATTAAATAAGCGTCATATCTCTAATTTCTCCATACGCGAGATATTCGAATTTGGTCTTCATGTCGGATGCCCATTCCTAGTAGCTCTCTAGGCATACAGCTCATTTAGCTTAGCTTGCACCAAGGCCGGTGTAACGACCCCAACTTATACCCTTTAAAAAGTGCAAATTTTTTTAAAATCATTGCGAGTGCGGAAACAATCCCAGATACCCAGGGCCTTTACAGTGAAACACCACCACTAGCACAAGAAATCTTATACTCATCTTTCGTACCAAATCATAATCAAACCAAACTTTATTTATTCAAATGTAAAGAGTTTGAGACATAAGTAATTAAAAGTAAAGAAAGCAAAAAGAAAGAGCCACGCCGTTCAAAGAATCTGCCATGTAGTCTCCTCGTGACTCTTCTCAAAAGCAAGTCTTTCCCACTAGGTATCTGAGGCTGCGAAAAACACAAAAAGTAGGGTGTCAGAATCCAAAGAATTCTGTGTACAGGTTCCTCTAATGAAATAAATAAGAATAAAGAACATAAATAAGATTCATGCACTATTTTAGAGGGACATAAATATAACACATTCACAATCAATTAATCATTCATGCAATAGAGAACAATTATTAAACATGAAGGAACAATTGAATAACAACAAGGATTACCGTTTAAGCATTAAAGACATTTATCATGCATTAAAGAACATCATGCATTCACCAACATATCACAGTTAAGGGAATAAGTAAATATGCATAATCTAATGCATATAAGGAATATGCATGATTCAGTGCAATGCATGAATAAATTATTATCCTTTATCAGAATTTTCTTTTTATATGCATGTCCCTATTAAATGCACACAATTTAAGTTTCTCTTTTTAATTACCATTGCCCCTGGATACTCAAACCGGGTAAGAATTTTTGAGGTCAAGTAGGGTTCCTAGGGTAACTTAGCAGACAAGTTGTATTTTATTACTGGGTTCCAAACTTAACTATCGATCAATATTAGGAAACAACACCATCCATCGAAACATTAGAAAACAATATCTAATGTTGAGACACCAGAGAAAACAACATTCACAAGTGCCACCTCTTGGTATACCAAAACAACAGCTGCATCTACACACTACCCCCAGGCAAAGTGACAGACTCTTCCTAAAACAGTGGACATGAGAACCTCAATATCGGGTTCAGGGGCAACAACAATGCACACGGAGTTTTAGTATCCTCACGGTTTTCCCAAAACCATAATATACAAGATTCTCACACTAAAGAAGGGACATCAAGAAAACATAAGTTACACTGTTCTTTAAATTTTTTTATTTTGTTATTAATTCATCTTCTTTAATTTGCAATTCAACATGCAAAATTAATAATATAAGCTTGCAAATCAACATGCCAAGCTTTTCACGGGACCTCAGCTCGTGGCAACATAGAACGGTGCAATAATACAATAATATCACATTTGGTTTTTTTTCAATGCATATAACAACTAAAACAAAAAGCAACATATGCTCAAGGCTCACTTAGCCTAGGATGATCCAATTTGATCATCGATGCATTCATAAGCAAAAATCATCAATCACATGCCACTATGCATTCCTTTCACATGTGCATGAAACAATACTATTCATATGCATGTGCATGAGTTCATACATATCCAGGTTAAATGTATGCTTTCATTCATGAATCATTTTAACCAAACATGTGAACACTCATGTAATTATCTACATGCAAAGCATATTGATTCCATGTATGTACATGCACATGAAAAACAATCATGCATTAATACTGTTGAGAATAGGTGGTTTTTAGTTTAAGTCCTTTTATAATAGAGGTTTTTTGAAATTTTGTTTTCATAAGGACTTAGTTGTAATTTTTCCTTTTAGCCTCTCTCTATTTAATATAGAGAGAAGCCCTAATCCAAAATGAACGAGATTAGTTTCTGTGCAGCCGACTCTCTCTCTCTCTCTCTACACAGGTGACTGCTTCCCTCTACATGGTATCAAAGACCTCGATCTCTGGAGCGTGATCACGAGAGGACTGATCTTCACCAACGGAAAAAACCCCGACTGCGTGAAATCAGGTTTGCTGTTCAGCGATTGTGGAAGATCTGATAACAGATCTGGGATGATACCCAGATCTGTCGTCAGATCTAAGGATGGAGCTCCCAGCGAGGATTTCCTGGAGCCGTAACCTTTTTTTTATTTTGGAATCTGGAGTTTTTTTTCTTCGTGAGTTCCTGTCGTGATTTCCTGGACATTGACGTGTTGGCTGTTCCTGCTGTTTGGGTCACGCAGCAAGTTTATGTGCTGCTGCGTGCCAACCGTGATTTTCATTTTTTCTGTGCTGATTGAGTGCCTGTCGTGATTCCGTGATTGCTGTGCTGTTGGTTGTTCCTGCTGTGTGGGTCACGTAGCAAGTTTATGTGTTGCTGAGTGCCACCTGTGATTTTCAATTTTTCTGTGCTGATTGAGTGCCTGCCGTGATTCTGAAATTTATTTCTTGTGCTTGTTGCGTGTGATCGAGATATGATTGATCTATTTAATTGTCCTCTGAAGACTTATTGGCTATTATGCCTTATATGTTTGGGGAACAACAATTGTCGTGATCATCTGTGTTGCAACTGAATATTATCGTTGGTCGTGGTGTGTTTGGGTACATCAATGGTCGTGACTCCCTGATGTGTCGAGTTTTGTTTCGTGCTATGTTAGTTCAAGCTATCCCTCTGTCGTGAAAGCAGCAGGAGTGATTCCCTATTGGTTGTGGGCTGTTTTTTTTTGGAAACAGCAGGGCTGATTCCTTACAATATTGGAAAATTCTACTTGAATACTTGTTGTTCAAATGAGCAGTATGGCTGAAAATTCGAAATGTGATTCTAAAATGGAACATATTGGGGAGTATAAGGCTTTTGCCAACCCATTCTCGTACGGCTCTTCCGTAAGGTTGAATGAAACCAACTATGCCAGGTGGTCCAGAACTTTTATGATGTCGGTATCTGGACATCGTCGAAAACATATTCTGTTGGAAGACGAACCCTCTGAAAAATTGGGAAAATATGTTACTTGAGATGAAGATAATGACATAGTTATGTCATGGATCATGAATAGTGTCGAACCTCATATTGCAGATGGATTGATCTACTATAATACAACCAAACTAATGTGGGACAATCTTCGTGATACATACTCACAAGAAACTAATGTGAGTCGTATCCTGCAAGTAGAACAGGAGATATATAATTTGCAGCAAGGAGATCAGACATTGGCCCAATACTATGCCTCTGTCAAAGCTGCGTTTGAAAGACTTAATGCTCACAGGCCTCTTTGTTGCTCGAAGCAAAAGGATCATCAAGAAAAAACCATGGTTGCTCGTTTTCTTACAGGTCTTTCTTCAGAATTTTCTGTTGCAAAAGTTCAAATGTTGACTGGGTCAGATGTTCCCACTCTTGATGATGCATACAATCGTCTGAGTAGACTTGCGATCTCTCTGCCACAATCTCAGCCTATGACTCAGTCATCTGCTCTTGTTGTCTCATCTAGTTATGGGCGTGGAAATATTCAGAATATCAGAGGACGTGGACGTGGTATGGGAGGCAGAGGAAAGCTTCAATGTACATTCTGTGGAAAATCTGAACATTTAGAAGATCGTTGCTGGGATAAGCATGGTCGGCCAACCTCTTCTTCATCAAAGTCATATACTCCTAAAGCAAATGTCACTACTGTCGAGGCAACAAATGTACAAGAGAATATCTCTGCAAGTGATCGTAGTATCACCCTAAGTCGTGCTGGATATGATGAGTTGATAGCTCTTCGTCCTTTGAGTTTCACTCCTCCTGTAGCTGGTGTTGCCTATTCAACCGGAAATCATCTTCATTCGACTGACAGTAAGTGGATTATTGACTCTGGTGCATCCAGACATTTGTGTGGAAATTCACTTGTTTTCTCAGATATAAAGGATATTAATGTTCATCGAGGAGTCTCATTAGCCGATGGGAGTTCCTCCCCGGTCGTTGGTCAGGGAAATATTTATATATTCTCCTCATTACAGTTGCAAAATGTTCTTCATGCTCCAAACTTTCCTCAAAGTTTACTTTCTGTTAGTGCCTTATAAGAGAGCAAAACTGTAGAGTAATATTTGATCTGATGGGTTGTCATTTTCAGGATTTGCTGACGGGGAAGAAGATTGGTGGAGGCTATGAAGAAAATGGAGTCTACTACCTACATCATCCAATGGGTATTGTTCATGCTGCAGTGGAACACTCATTTAGTCTTGTTCAGTGGCATCGTCGTCTTGGTCATCCTTCTTTGTCAAAGCTTCGTTCGGTCTTTCCTCAAATTCCTTCCACTACATCATTTCAGTGTGAAGCATGTCAGTTGGGAAAGCATCATCGAAGTTCGTTCCCTTCGAGTCAGAGTCAGTCTAGTAATAAAGTTTTTGAACTTCTTCATGCAGATGTATGGGGTCCTAGTAAGATTCCTACTAGGACTCAGTGTCGTTATTATCTTGTTATTGTTGATGATTTCTCTAAGTTGTCATGAGTATTTTTAATAAAAGAACGATCTGAAGTTCCAAGTATTATCAAATCCCTAATTCTTGAAATAAAAACTCAGTTTGAATCTATTGTCAAGATTGTTCGCACTGATAATGCTCTCGAGTTTAAATCCAAAGGTCTGTTACAATTTTACCAAGATCATGGCATCCAACCCCAAACTTTCTGTGCCTATTCATCTCAACAAAATGGGGGTGGCTGAGCGAAAACATCGGCACCTGCTTGATGTTGCCAGGACCATTATGATTCAATCCAATGTTCCTGCGTTATACTGGGGTGATGCGATTACCACTGCTTGCTATTTGATCAACCGCATGCCTTCGTCTTCTGTGGGTGATCAAATTCCATTACATATCCTAAAACCTAATGCCCCACTTTTTTCTTTCTCACAAAAAATATTTAGATGTATTTGTTTTGTACACAAACTTGGCCCTGACCGTGATAAATTAGCCGCTCAAGCTACAAAATGCATATTTATAGGTTACCCAAAAAATCAAAAGGGCTATCGATGTTATGATCCTATTTCTCGCCGAGAGTATGTCAGTGCAGATGTATCTTTCTTGGAATCCTCTCCATATTACTCTATTTCCGGTTCCCCGCTGCAGGTTGATCCAGCTGAGTCGTTTCCATTACCTATACCTCATTTTCCTTTGGAATCTGTGCCCTCCTTACCGAACCAAACTTCATCCTCTTCCAGATTTAATAATCCTCCATTGGTACATGTGCGTAGAGCTCCACCTCCATAAGAACCTTCATCTTCTTCTTCTCCTGAGGTAAGTTCTACTGACAATAGTGATCTTCAGGATGATGATAATAGGCCTATTGCTCTACGAAAGGGGACACTACAATGTACCTTATATCCCATATCTCATTTTGTCTCCGATGCCAGAATTGGAAATCAGATGAAGTCTTTTATTTCAGCCTTATCTGTTGAAACTATTCCTCTAAACTATCAACAGGCAGAACTTGATAATCGCTGGAAGCTGGCTATCCAAGAAGAAATGAATGCTTTAGTATCTCAGCATACATGGGATCTAGTTGATTCCCCAACAGATGTTGACATTGTTGGATGTAAATGGGTATATACAATAAAGTACAAATCTGATGGTTCTATTGAAAGGTACAAGGCCAGATTAGTAGCGAAAGGGTATACTCAGACATATGGTATTGACTTCTTTGAAACTTTTTCTCTTGTTGCACGGATGGGTACCATCCGTCTTGTTCTCTCAGTTGTTGTTCATCATGGTTGGAGCTTGTGCCAATTAGATGTGAAAAATGCATTTCTATATGGGGATCTATCTGAGACCGTTTACATGCAACAACCTCCAGGATTCGAGGTTGAGGGGGAGTGTCAGAAGGTGTGTAGATTGAGAAAGGCGATTTATGGCTTGAAACAAAGTCCTCGTGAATGGTTTCAAAAGTTGTTTGAAGTGATGTCAAGCTTTGGCTTTAATAAATCAACAACAGATCATACACTATTTATAAAGAAAACTAGCTCTGGCATAGTTGTTATGGTAGTATATGTGGATGACATCATTCTTACAGGAGATGATGTGAAAGCTATTGAAGCCACAAAGGCTCATCTTCAAAAACACTTTGTTACAAAAGACCTTGGTTCACTCAGGTATTTTCTGGGTATAGAAGTTGCTAGGAGCCGTGAAGGGATAGTTTTGTCTCAACGGAAGTATGTTCTTGACTTATTAAAGGAAACAGGCATGTTGGGAGCTAAACCAACAAATATTCCCATGGACCATAAAGTTCAGTTGTTTGAAGAAGGGTCAAAACCAGTTGATAGCAAAAGCTATCGCTCCCTAGTAGGGAAGCTATTATATGTAACTGTGACCAGGCCAGATATTGCTTTAGCAGCAAGCAAAGTTAGCCAGTTTATGGACAAACCAATTGAGGTACACTGGAATGCAGCCATAATGATTCTTAGATATCTAAAATCCTCTCCTGGAAAGGGGTTATTGTTCAGGAAAGGTGGAACTCTGGAGATAGTAGCCTATTCTGATGCTGACTATGCTGGATCTGTAGTAGATAGAAAATCTACCACAGGATTCTGTGTGTTTTTGGGAGATAACTTGATTTCGTAGAGAAGTAAGAAACAAAATGTGGTTTCCAGGTCGAGTGCAGAATCAGAATATCGGGCTATGGCCCAAACAACTGCTGAATTGATGTGGGTTCGCACTGTTCTTCATGATCTCCAGGTGAAGGTTTCCTCTCCAGTGTCCATGATGTGCGATAACAAAGCGGCAACATATATAACAAACAATCCTGTCTTTCATGAGAGAACAAAGCATATTGAGGTTGATTGTCACTATGTAAGAGATATGATTCAAGCTGGTCATATCACTACCAAATACCTAAAGTCGGAAGACCAAGTTGCAGATATGTTTACAAAGCCTCTTGCTAGGCCAAATTTCTCAAAATGTTGTGACAAGCTGAGCATGATTGATATCTATGCTCCAGCTTGAGGGGGAGTGTTGAAAATAGGTGGTTTTTAGTTTAAGTCCTTTTATAATAGAGGTTTTTTGAAATTTTGTTTTCATAAGGACTTAGTTGTAATTTTTCCTTTTAGCCTCTCTCTATTTAATATAGAGAGAAGCCCTAATCCAAAATGAACGAGATTAGTTTCTGTGCAGCCGACTCTCTCTCTCTACAGAGGTGGCTGCTTCCCTCTACAAATACTATGAACACACATACCATAATAAGTCCATTTTCATGAGCAAGAATCTGAAAATATTTATGCCAAACTGCATATGCCCTTTTTTCACATATTATATGAGCACAACCAAGAAATTTGCCATAATACTTTGATTAAGCATAACATATTAAGTGCAAACATGCAAAAATTTCATTATTTTGCATGCATCAAACCAAGTCCATCATCATTAGAGAAAATATGGAAATCCGTACATCAACTGAATTTCTGGCCAAGTTCAAATGAAATTTGGTCAAGTACCAAATCTGGAATTTATTTAAGCAAAATCTAATCATGAAAACAACCTCCGATGTAGGAACTGAAATTTGTATATTTAAACAATGGAGGTTAACTTACACAAAATATATATTATACATATATATTTTTTTGAAAAAAAAATCAACTACATCTCGCTGCCCAGTCGAGTCTCGGCCAGGCCTACAAGGCCTGGTAAACAGTTTTTTTTTTATTGCAGCTTGATGGTAGAGTTGAGGATTGGTGGTGATTCTCACCGTACAACTTTTATTGCAGAAGATAATCAATGACATGAGAATTTTTTTTTTGTTAATACCCGCCCAGCCGAGCCACTCAGCTGGCCCCCCTGCGGTTCCGCATGCCTGACGGCCATGCCAGACCAGCTGAACTGGATCAGCTGGTACCAGTAGGCCTATCAAAGCACCTTGATCCATTTAGTGTGTAAATTTTAGTGGATATGTGATGCAGGGCAGGATGGACCCAAACCCATACCGCATGACCCGTGACCCGGATCCAGATGAGGCTTTTAAAAGCCCCATCTAGGGTTGTGTGCATAGGACAAACTTTTTGAAGAATAGCTGCAGCCTTTCTTTTTGCTCAGCATTGTTCCTTTTTTTTTCCCAGTCGTTTTCCCTTTTTCCTATTACTGATCATTGTTTGTCTTTTCTCCATTTACATTCAACACATTGTTCTTGACATTGATACAAACAACAACAACAACAACAACTACGCCTTCATCCCAAAACAATTGGGGTCAGCGATATGAACCAAAAAAGAAATTCATTTTGGGTCTTCCACATGAATCCTTTTCCTCCAATCATTTCTATCCAACGCCATGTCCTCGGTGAGGTTCAAAGCATTCATATCCTTTCCTATCATCTCCATCCAAGTCTTCCTAGGCCTACCCCGACCTCTTTTAACTAATATATTTTCCCATTTCTCCAACCTTCTAACTGGAGCATCATTAGGCCTTCGCCGAATATGTCCAAACCACCGTAAACGATTCTCTCGCATCTTATTTTCAATGGGTGCAACACCTACCTTCTTACGTATCTCTTCGTTCTGAATCTTATCTTTTATTGTATTTCCACACATCCATCTAAGCATCCGCATCTCAGCTACACTCATTTTTTGAATATGATGTCTCTTGGCAGCCCAACATTCCGTACCATATAGTAAAGCGGGTCTAATAGTCGTCCTATAAAACTTTCCCTTCAACCGCAATGGCATTCTACGATCGCACAGCACTCCAGTAGCACTTTTCCATTTCATCCACCCAACCTTTATCCTATGATTTACATCTCCATCAATTTCTCCATACTTTTGAATGATGGATCCCAAATATTTGAAATAATCATTCACCGGTATATCTTGCTCACCAAGCTTCACTACACTCCCATCACTACTTCGTTGCTTACTAAACCGACATTCCATATATTCAGTCTTAGTCTTACTCTTACTCAACTTCTTGACATTGATAATGAAATAAAAATCAAGCCTCACCATAGTGGTAGGCATTATTATTCTTTTCTGTTCAGCACGCGACCGTGTGGGTCGTGCCTTTGCATAGCCACCATCAGGGATACGTGAGGCTGAAGGTTGCGTCAAGGAGGTCGTGCCTTCACTGCCATCAGCAAGAACACTCATCATCAAGGAACGAGGAAGCCGACACCCCCACTGCATCAAAGTGGTATCAGAGCCAACGCCTCTTCCTTCGTCAGCGAGATGGTTTCAGAGGTGAGAGGCGATCCGGCGATGGAAATCAAGCAGGAGGATGCCAGCAACACAGACCCCATGTTGCGGATGATGGAAATGATGACGAAGATGCAGGAAAACGTGCTGCCTATCAGCCGGGACGTGGCAAGCATATCACGATGACTTGATGGGGTCGAAGGACGAGTCGCCGCTCTTGAATCGCCGGTGGAGCCATGCACGACCTCAAGGCAAAGGATGGGGGCTGAGTTGGAGGTCGTAGCAGGTGCGGAAGCAGTCCAGCCGACGCCCTTTCAGGCCGACTGTGTCGCTGTCCCACAACCAGCATTCCCCCCCCTCCCCCCCTCACTCCCAGGTTCGACAACAGCAGCGTCACACGCGGTTGGTACCCTCCATCTGAACTAGAAAAATAGGGCAGGGCAACCCCACGTCGCGGGTGCAATACTGCCCTGGCCTAGAGTCACAGGGGTTGCGCCGCAGGCAGGGCTGGGCCTGCAGGACCCCAACGTCACGTCGGGTCCTGCCGCAGGCCTAGGGGCTGTGTCGTAGGTTGGGCCAGGCCTGCAGGGCCTCGGCGTCACGCTGGGTCCAGCCGCAGGCCTGGGCTCGTGGCAGCGATACGTGGGGACTGCGTGTAAAACACGCTTTAAAAATTTTTTTTTTTTTAATCGGACCCGGGCCGGGTCGGGTCCAGACCCGACCCGGGCCCGTCATCCTTAGGGTTTCATAACCTAACGCAGGAGAGGTTTTGTTTAAAAAAAAAAACAAAACCCCCTTGTGCGCCGCACCTCACCCGCGCAGCCCTCCCCCCTCCTCGACAGCAGGCTAAGGGTAACCCTTTTAGGGTTTCCCCGAAGATCGCCCCGAGCTCTTTAAGAGCATCCCGGGAGGGGAGGGGAGGTGCACCTCCCTTCTCTTCTCCTCCTGACGCTGCTGCCTCTCTCCAGCGCCGCCCTCGATCCCCTTGCGACGTTCCCCCCTTCTCCTCTGCTGCGCACGCCGCCGACGCCGGCCACCGCCTCCCAGGTACGCCGTTCTCCTCCCTCTTTCCCCCCTCTCTGCCTCCTCTCGATCACCTGTAGGCAGGGGCAATGCCCTTGTCGCTTCATGTTTTCGGCAGGCAGGGGCTCGCCCCGCTGCCTCTAGGGTTTTGGCGCGTAGGGGTGGTGCCCTTGCCGCCTTCCTGTCTCGGCTGGCAGGGGCAATGCCCCTGTCGCCCTTTGTTTTGTTGGGCTGGCAGGGGCTCACCCCCTGCCGCCTCTCGGCTTCTAGGAGGGCAGGGGATAACCCCCCTGCTGCCCCTTGATGCTCAGCACGCAGGGGGTTTTCCCCCTGTCACCCCCCGTCCCGAGCTCTCTCCCTCTCTCTGTCGGCAGGGGGTTGGCCCCCTGCCGCCTCTTGACTGTCGGCAGGGGCTGGCCCCTGCCTCCTTGTTGCTGTCGGCAGGGGCTAGCCCTGCCGTCTCTTGGCTGTCGGCAGGGGCTTAGCCCCTGCCGTTTCATGGTTATCGGCAGGGGCTGCCTCCCCTGCCGCATCGATGCTACCGGCAGGGGCTGATCCCCTGCCGTCTCGTGTTGTCGGCAGGGGCTGGCCCCCCTGCCGCTTCGTGGCTGTCGGCAGGGGCTCAGCCCCTGCTGTTTCGTTGCGGTCGGCAGGGGCTCAGCCCCTGTCGCCTCGCTGCTGTCGGCAGGGGCAAGCCCCCTGTCACCTCATTGCTGTCGGCAGGGGTTGGCCCCTGCCGCCTCGCTGTTTTTCGATAGGGGCTCATCCCCTGTCGCCCCGCTGTTGTCGGCAGGATGGGGCTCGCTCCCCTGTCACTTGTTTGTTTTCGGCCAGCAGGGGCACACCCCTGCTCTGCCTCTCTCTTTTTTTCGATCGACAGGCCAGACCTTCTATTCTTCGCATGATAATTAACGTAGCGCTGAATATTTCACTCTTGCAGATTTACGCAACGAGTCCAGTTCGCGCTCCGCGGCCCGACCCTCGTAGACATACGCAGCTGCACGACATCCCGAGGTAGGGTAAAGTCGCACAAAGGGCAATAAATGAATCTATTTAAGTTGAAATAATTAATATGCCCATGCTAGACATGCTTAGAGTTATATGGCTACTGAAATGCGTATTTTCTTGTTTTGCATGCTCATGGGTTGAGGTTCAATTTCATTCTTTGATTATTATTTTGTGTAGTTGTTTGTGAATTTGAGGTGTGGTTTCGTATTTCTTGAAATACATATGCCCTTGTTTGCTTGCACATTTCCTTTGAGTGAGGTACGACTTTGTGTCTCGTGTATTACTTATGACCTTATGTGTTTGCCTATCTAAGTGGTCAAGGTATGGTTTTGGTACCTCGTGTGTTATGTGTTTTTTCGCTCGATGTGCGGCATCGCAAGTCGAGAGTTGTTTGTTGTTATGTTATAACTTGCATATGTTGACACTTATGGTAAATATGTACCTACATAAATGTAGTATTGTGCCGATCCTGTTATCACTTGTTTTCAAAACACTAGAAGTTGTACTTGTGCATTGCAGTTCTTTAAAAGAGGGTTTCCTCCTGCGAACCCAGTGCTCTTCAAATGACACAACTTTTGCAAAGTTAAGTTTTAAGTCTCGCAGGATTGCGAAGTCACATTTGGGCCCTCCCAAGTCCACACACTTGGGAGAAATGTTTTATAACCTTGATTCAAGTTGCGGCTCAATTTAAATAACCCCGATTGGGGGCAGGAGCCTGTGATCGAGTGAGGTTCTGTTGAAGGACCCATTCTTCATTTATTAAACTTAGTGTCGCATGTCGTGCGAATCATGTCGATATTAATATAAATTTTGGATGCAAGAGTGATAGTGATGTGCCTTGGGTGAATTGTGGCTTTTAAGGATGAATCGTGCCAAATGAACACTCCTATTTTCGTTCGATCGTTATGAAGTTGTGTGTTGGGTATTCCTTTTGAGAAGCCCACAGACCTCCCTTGTTCAATATAGCGTACTTTTAGACATGCACAACATGTTAAGTACTTTGTTGATCAGACGAGAGATCCGAGATGACCTTGCATCATGAAATATGAAAAATGTTGTTGAAGTGAATTCAAGACTTATCTTGCCAGGCTGTGTTGTATTAATTCTTTTGCAGATAATATCTGTTGGGGTTTCTTTTGTGGAACCATATCCCTTTCATCGTAGTCGTACTTATGACATGTACGACCGTACTTTTTGATAAGTATGTCTTCTTACGTTGCGATGATTGGATGAGTAGGTTGTGGCAACCTCGATGGGTGCAAATAACAAAATGTTGTGATCACCTAAATAAGTGATGTTTTCGCCTTCACCGGCAAGATACTCGAGTTTGTCGAAAGACCAGAGTATGTAGAATGAGTCTTCAATTAACTACCCTTGATGTACTCATTCGAACCGCTGACTCCTGTCAGGAGAGAGGACAGGAAGGTACAAAACTTCGATGGACAGGCCATTAATGGTAGTTACGAGCAAAAGACTCGGCTTCCCCAGTCATCGGAGTTAGGGGAATGGGACTACCATAATTATCCTAGGTGGTAGCTCTCCATGTTTGGGATGCATCCATTGTTTATGCTGCTTTGGGGATTTCTCTCTTGGTCACCGATCGTCCCCTTAGGTGCAGACTCAGTCAGCTATCCGGGTTATCATAAAATACATAGCATAATAAACCCCCGGATCAGTCTAGGTTGTTTCTAGAGTCGTGCCTTGTGCGTATCCGCTTGGCCAGTTAATATCGAAACATAATTTAAATCCGATCACACAATGTGTTCAGTTATGCACGTATGAAAGTTGTAGGGTACCACAGGTTCAATACTTATGGAATTGTGTGTGTGGTTGATGAAATATTGTATTGTGCTAGTTAACTTACTTGTGCCAGTAAAATGCTTGTAATAATTTTAGCATTGTGCTCATGATAGTTGCTCTGTGAATCTGTTGAAATTAAATTGCCATATAATTGCCTGTCTACTTGACATATTAAATTATTCTGCTTAATTATGTTCAATATGGTCATATCTGTGCACCTACAAGTTTTTAGCGAAACTGACCCATTTTATGGGCAGGTAATAGATAGGTAATACAGTCTGCGATGGCACGATGGCGTGATAAGGTCAAGATAGAGCTCTTTCCCTGACGTTTCGCTCCCGAGGACATTTGGTATAAAGTGTGTTTCAAAATTTCTCTTTTATTAAACCGTGAGTTAATAAAACTGTTTAGTAAGCTTTTTCTTGGTTTCAACAAACGAATTCTCAATTATTGAAACTCCATTTCTAAACCATTTGATTTCAATGGTTGTGCGGGATTTGACAAAGGAAAGTTTACGCTGTAATGCGCTCAAGGTCCATCGACTTGTGATTTTAAAAATATCATTTTTCGCTGAAGTATTATTTAAACTCTGATTATTGTATGATTTCAAAGCTTTCTAAACTATTCTAAAAAGTTACAAGTCCTGGATTTTTGGGGCGTTACACTGCGCCGCAGACCGGGTCGGGTCTGCAGGACCCCAGCGTCACGCTGGGTCCTATTCCAGGCCTGGGTTTGTCAACCCGACCCGGTAAGGATCCTCTCTGCCCTCCTGATATCACGCAGGGAGGCCCCGTGGCAGCACATCCACGAGCGGGGGCAGGTGGGCCTCTTTGGATTGGGTCGAACCCAAGAGGGTCTGGTCCACTATTCACCTCAACAAGACACAAACCCGGTTCGCTAGGACCATCCGTTGGGTCTCAGGGAGCGGGTCTGTGTCTCAAGCCCCTTCACCCGACCTACCCAGTTGGGTCCGGTTCGCGGACTGCCCCGAACCAGGTTCAACCTATTACTTTTGAGCCCCAAAATAGATCCAAGGTCGACCCAGACCCGTATCGGACCCGTACGGAGCTCCAGTTTGGATTTGAGCCAGGTCGAAACCAGACCCACAATCATATGGATCGCGGATCGAGTTCAAACCAAGCCTCTTATCCCCATAACTCGATCCCTGATCCAACCCAGAGTTACCGAAAGCGCCTAGGTAAAAGGGGAAGCACACTTCCCCGAAGCGCGCTTCGGAAGCGCGAAACGTCGTGCTTCCGAAGTGTGAGGGGAAGCGTCCTCCTTTTTTGGGAAGCACGCTTCCCCCACGCTTCCCCCTCGCTTCCCCATTTTTTCTATTTTTTCGCTTCCCCCTCGCTTTCGGTTCACTTCCTAGGTCGCTTTTGGTTCGCTTCCTAGGTCGCTTCCGAGCCGGTTCAGAATTTTCTTCTAAGTAGTCCCACGCTTTTCCGCTTCCTAAATTTTTGAAAGTGCCTCGCTTCTTGCTCCCGCTTCCCGTATCGCTTCTCGCTCCCGCGACTGGTAACTCTGATCCAACCTATCCTCATCTGGGTCCGACGAGTAATTTAGGAATAGACCTGATCCACATCCCATCGGGAGAATCAACCTAACAATATACCAACCAGACCCTGTACCCAAACTCGAACTAACCCATCATTCCAACTCTGATCTAGAATCCAATACCGTATCCGACCCATCTCCAGTATCCTAACCCAAACCCATATTATGCCATTCCTACCCACCTAGAACCCGAGACCCATCCACCTTACCTTGGACCTCCTGTCATCCCGGTGCCTCAACGCCGACCACAACTGGCTCCTGCTCACGGGCTAGCCAGACCGAGGAAGATCCAGCAGGGACCGGCGCGACCTGAGTGCTGACCACACGTCGTCGGAGTACAACAGCACCAGCAGCCAGGCGAGCAAAATTGCGATGATGGAGCAGTGTGGGACAATGATACTTTGTGGAACGAGTACCCCGCAGGCATGGTGGAGGCCCGTCAGCAGAGAGCACCAGAGCGCCCCTCCACGTACGGGGTGAAGTTGGAGCTTCCAGAGTTCGCAGGTGAAGAATTGGTCTTATGTCGTCTAGTTCTTCTTTGACTACCATGATGTAGCTGAGGACCGTCGTGTCTCCCTAGCCTCCACTCGGTTGAGAGGCTTAGCACAGACATGGTGGGTTGAGTTGCAGAAGTCGCGAGAACGGCAGAGACTAGAGAGCGTGCAATCATGGGAGGAGATGCAGAGGTTGATGCAGTCTAAGTTCGTGCCGTCTGATCACGCTGAGAGGGCCTACAAGAAGTACCTAACCCTGCGTCAAGGCACCAGTACCGTGGCAGAGTATATTGCTGAGTTTCATCGTCTTTCCCTACGAGTGCAGATCTAGGAGACCGCTCGCCAACAGGTCACGAGGTATATTTCTGGTCTCCGTCCTGCTATCGCTGACGACTTCAGTTGTATCACAGTCGCGTCATTAGATCAGGCAAGTAGTTATGCCATGAATGTGGAGGAGAAACTGAAAAGTAGGCAGGAACATAGGACATCCCGTAGTGATCAATCCAGTCAACCCAAGTCGAGTTTTCCAACCTGGGGAGCGAGCTCCCCTAGGAAAGAAGACTCAAAGCCCACCCCTGAAGTCGACCCTAACAAACCCGATCAGTCTGGACCCGCGTACCATATCCGATCCAAAGGTAAGCCTGGTGAGTCCACCGTTCGTTGTTTTAGGTGTCAAGAGTTAGGACATATTGCGTCCAAGTGTCCCACCATGAATAAAAACACTCATCTAGCAGAGGGCATTGTTGAGTCTACGTCCGATAGTGAGAGCGAGGGTGAGTCGCTTGTTGAGAGGAATGACGAGGTGAAAGTCGTAGAGTTCGATGGCAGCATCGAAAATTTGTTAACCATCTGTCATGGGTTGACCACATCCCGAGAGTCGGCCCCGACAAAATGGTTGCGAAATAATATTTTTAAAACCCGGTGCAACTGTAAGGGGCGTGCGTGCGATGTTATCATTGATACCGGTGTTAAAATGTATCTCCAAAACCATTGTTGTAAGTATATATATATACTTATATACATAGAGATGCATATACATATATATCATATATGTATATGTATCTCTCTCTATATAAATATATATATATATATATATATATATTATTTTCTTACCCAAAAGGGTATTATTGTAATTTCTCATCTTGCGCATATTCCATTTGGAATATGTTGTAATTCCTTTTCTTTTTGTTTTGTTTTTTTGTATTTTCTTTTTTTACTTTTTTTATTTTTTTTTCATAAAAGGTACATTGGGGGTCCCCCAATAGAGTCGTTGGGGACCCCCCAAGGGTCACAAATGTGACCATTGGGGGCTCCCCAATGACTCCTTTGGAAGCCCCTCTCTTGTACCCCTTTGCTCTTGTATAAATAGGGGTGTTCCCCTTATTATTTCTTAAGCTTGAGAGCCTCAAGCATTTGCTCTTTTCTATAAAATACATGCCTTAGTGCATGTTTGCTATCTTTACGCTTTTTGCGTATTTTGTTCAAGTGTTGTGAGAGTGTTTTCGTGCACATCTTTTATAAAGTATTTGTGTTTGTATGCGTATTGTCTCTTTGTAGACAATTTCACATGGTATCAGAGCAAGGTTGGTGATAGAGGATCGTGGAATTCTCTTTTTTTTCGAGTGACCTCGAAAAGCATGCCTTTGGATATTTGAAGTGGTGGATCTTGCTTTTTCAAATATTTTAGAAGAATCTTATGCAAGTTAGAATTTGAAATATTGTCTTGTACACATTTTCTCTCTTCCTTTCTACTCCTTAATGGGTGAAAAAGAGTCTCATTTTGCTCTTGGCTTCCAATTAAATGGGTCCAACTATCATGTTTGGGCCGAAAACATGGAGGCTCATATAAAAGGGAAGAGGCTATGGGGTTATGTGCAAGGCACAATTCTGGAACCGGAACCCAAAATTACCGTGGTAGACGGAAGTGAAATCAAGATTCTTGAGGGTGAAGAAAGAATCAAAGCCTTTGAAGAGTATTCTAAGAAGCACGATGAATGGGAAATGAAAATTTTCAAGATTCTTTCTTGGTTTTTTTTCATCCGTGGAAACTAAGATTAATGCCAACATTATTAAGTTCAAAAAAGCATCAGAAGCTTGGCATTATCTTGAGAAAATGTATACATCAAGGGATCTATTTCATAAGTATTATCTTCAAAAGAAGGCTCTCTCTCTTTCTCAAGGGGAAATGACTATTAGAGAATATTTTGCCGATCTTTCCTCTATTTGGGACGAGCTTGAACCAAAATGGAGTGGAGAGACAATTGAACTCCGTCACAAGCAACTTGAAGAAGATTGGTTCTTCAAATTTTTGAATGGGCTAAGGCCCGAATTTGAGCAAATAAGGTCATCTCTTCTATCCTCGTTTACTCCTCCCTCTCTTGAAGATGTACTCACCAAACTAAGTGGTGAGGAGACTCGTATGAGTTTATGTAAACAAGGATCAAATGTTCTTGCGGTTCCTTGTAATTATAAAGAAAACAATGAGGTCAATGCCGTATCAAGACTCGGAAACAATGTTAAAACCTATCGTCCTCACTTTAAACCACAAAATCAAGGTGAAAATGGTAGACAAAGAGGAAAAATGGACTATAGCAAGATTATTTGTCATTTCTGTAAAGAACCGGGGCATATCAAACCCATATGTCCCAAATGAAAGAAGCTTCTCTCAATGGCTACCACCGGTGTACCACAAAAGGAGGAGGCATCTTCAAGTGGGACACTCTCTATAAATCAAATTGTGGAAGCTCTTCAACCTCTCCTCAAGGGAGCTACCTCCGGTGCTGCCGTATCCACTTCTTCCTCTCCAGGTAAAGTCTCTTGGCTTTTGGACTCCAATGCATCCTTTCATATGTCCCCAAACATTTTTTCGCTTTCCGATTACTCAAAAAATGTTTTTCCATCTTTTGTTTCCACTGCGGATGAAACCTCTCTTGAAATTAAAGGAATAGGTAATTTTGAAACTCAAGATTTTTTATAGAAAAGAGTTTGGTGCAGTGTTTGGAGAGCCTAAAGGCCTTCCACCTTCTCGGTCTTACAACCATGCTATCCCTATTAAGCACGGGGCCAACTCGGCTAACGTACAACCTTACAGGTATGCACACGTTGAGAAGCTTGAGATTGAGTGGTTAGTAAAGGAGATGCTTAAGGATGAGATCATCTGGGCCAACAAGAGTTTGTATTCTTCTCCGGTACTGTTGGTGAATAAGGATGGATCTTGGCGGTTCTGTATCAATTAACGAACCCTTAATCAGATTACGATTAAGGATAAGTACTCAATCCCAGTGATCGATGAGTTGTTGGATGAACTTCACGGGCACACTTCTTTTCGAAGCTGGATCTTAGGTCCGGTTATCACCAGATCTGCATGGTCTCGGATGATGTTCAGAAGATGACGTTCCGGACTCACGATGGCCACTATGAGTTTCTGGTGATGCCCTTTGGCCTCACTATTAAAATATGTATATATATATATATTGGGTCTTGTAATTAGGGTATTTGAGAGGGATATTTTGGTCATTTTGTATATGTAATAGGTGTCGATAGTTTGAGGTTTCTTTTTATTTTTATTTATTTGTAAATTCTCCAACTAGTTAGGGGCTCTCCAATGGTCACAAATGTGACAGTTTGGGAGCTTCCAATGTCTATATTGGGAGCTCCCCAATGCACCATCTTGTATATAAGGGGGCTGTTAGCCCCTTCTTTTGTTAATGCTTCCTTAAGCATATTTGAAATAACATTTGTTTTTTATATTGGTGTTCTTCCTCTCTTTTGAGAGGTTTTTGTATTTGGCCTTTTTGTGGCTTTGGTGTATTTGGCCCATAAGAGGCATTTGTATTTGTGTGTGCATATTTGTAGCCTCTTTGAGGCATTGTTGTAGTGCACTTGTTGTTTCATTACACTCACCAACGCTTCAGCTACGTTCTAGGACCTCATGAATGACGTCTTTCGGCCCTACCTCCGGCCGTTTATCTTGGTCTTCTTCGATGACATCCTGATCTACAGTCCTTGGGAAGACCACTTGCAGCACCTACAGGTTACCTTGGTTATCCTCGCTGAGCATTGCCTATATGTTAAGCATTCCAAGTGAATATTCAGGCAGACATATGTCCAGTACTTAGGACACGTCTGTTAAAATGTACCTCTTATATATATATAATATATATATATATACATATTTATATATATAATATTACATCAATACCCGATAGGGGTATTTTTGTAATTTCACATAGTTGTTTTAGAAAACAACTATTTTCGGTTTTTGTTAAAATGTATTTTTCTTTTTTTCTTTTTTATATTTAATTTTTGTATTTTTTAAGAACCAAAAGGGGCTCCAACCATAGAGTCGTTGGAGCCCCCAACGGTCACAAATGTGACCGTTGGGGGCTCCCAACGACTCCATGGGAGCCTCCTTTTGGGCTCTCCTTTTGAGGCCTTTGGCCTCCCTTTCTCTCCTCTCCCTCTTGTATAAATAGGGGTGAACCCCTTGTATATTTTTCATTCTAGAGAGCTCTCTCTTTTTTCAATAAGAGGCTTTTTATATTGTTGCCTTCTTAAAGGCTTATGCTTGTATTGTCCCTTAGTGGACTTGTGATATTGTCTCTTTTATTCATTGTTGTAAGTGCTTATAAGCACTCTTTATATTTCCGCAATATCTCATTACATGGTATCAGAGCCACTTGATTCTTGAAGGAAAGGTGTGGTTCGTATATTTCATATTTGGTGGATCTCTTCTCACTTCTTGGCAACATCATGAAGGCAAAGATTGACCTATCCTTCAAGCTCAATGGAAAGAATTATATGATGTGGGCATCGGCAATGGAAAATAATCTCAAAGGAAAGAAACTTTGGGGTTTTGTCATGGGTACCATTCCGGAACCTAAGCTCATGCTCACGAAGAACGAAGGAGGTCAAGAAAAGGCTCTTGAAGGAGATGCTCGCCTCAAGGCCATTGAAAACCATCTAAAGGAAGTTGAAGATTGGGAAAACAATCACGCAAAAATCCTTGCGTGGTTTATGAACAATGTTGAGCTTAAGGTATATGCTAATATAGCTAAATTTCGTAGAGCCAATGAGGCTTGGTCCTTTATGAAGGGTATGTATACCCAAAAGGATCTTGCAAGAGCATACTTCTTGCAAGAAAAGATTAGAACCACCAAACAAGGTGATTCTAGCATTCAAGACTATTATAGTGCCCTAAATCCACTATGGGATGAATTGACTCTTTTAGAGCCAAAATGGGTTTCTATGGAAGATATTGATTTAAGACAAAAACAAATGGAACAAGAACGATTGTTTCAATTTCTTTTTGGGCTACGTCCCGAATTTGAGCAAGTGAGATCCTCACTTCTCCATAGATCTATTTTTCCTCCTATTGAGGATGCTATTGCCGAAATCACTCAAGAGGAGACAAGGCTTGGCATGAGTAAACATGTTGATGAAGTGCTTGTCGTATCAAAACTGGGTAACAATGTAAGAACCTATAAACCTCCTCATTTTGGGAAACAAGGAAACTACAATGGAGGAAGAAAAATGATTGTTTGTCATCATTGCTATGAGCCGGGTCACATTAAACCCGCTTGCCCAAAGCTTAATGGAACTTTCAAGCCTAAGGTGGCCTCTCTTGAAGAAACTACCACCAAAGAAGATGAAGGCAAGAACAATGACCTCAAGGAAACTCTTGGACAAATATCTATGGCTCTCCAACAAATTCTAAAAGTTTCTTCCTCCACATCGGGTACGGCTATTGCTTCTACATCATCACCCGGTACGTATTCTTGGATCCTTGACTCCGGAGCCTCTTTTCATATGACCCCCCATGAAAATGCACTTATTGATGTTTGCACCAATTCAAAGGACTCTTGTGTCTCTACGGCCGATGGAACTTTTTTAAAAATTTCAAGTATTGGCTCTTTTAAAGATTCTCAAAAATTTTGTGTTCCAAAAGTAAGAGTTGTTCCCAAACTAAATTTAAACCTTTTTTCGGTCTCTCAAATTGCCGACCATGGATGTGAAATATCTTTCTCATCTAATGGTTGCTTTGTGCAGGATCTCCGGTCCGGGAAGCGGATTGGGCAAGGCCATAGAAAGGGAGACCTCTATTATATGGATCATCTCGATCTCCCTACAAATTATTTTTGTTCTTATGTCCAAGAAAAAAACATGGAAACTTGGCATAAAAGACTTGGTCATCCAAGTTATTCCAAAATGTATCTCTTTCCTTTTGGAAACAAATTTTGTAAGGAAAAAGAAATTAATTGCAAAGATTGCATTTTTGGAAAAATGAAGTCTATTCCTTTTCCAACTAGAACTTTTCTTTCATCAAGACCTTTTGAATTGGTGCATTCGGATGTTTGGGGGCCTTCTCCGGTTATGTTACTTTTATTGATGATTTTACTCGGTATGTTTGGATTTATTTTCTTAGTCATAAATCGGAAGTATTTACCTTCTTTAAAGATTTTCATAAAAAAATTCAAAATCAATTCCAAAATAACATATCTATTTTAAGATCTGATTCCGGTGGCGAATATTTATCTCACAAATTTCAAAACTATTTAACCAAAAATGAAATTTGCCATCAAAAGTCATGTCCTAGGACTCTTCAACAAAATGGCCTAGCAGAAAGGAAACATAGGCACATTATAGAAACCGCTAGAACATTACTTGTTTCTAAGAATATTCCAAAGAAGTTTTGGGCCGAAGCCGTTCTAACCGCAACTTATCTAATCAATAGAATGCCCTCTTCTAAATTAAAAAATGTTTCTCCCTATGAAAAGCTCTTTAAACTTTCACCCGATTTCAATCGTCTTTGTATTTTTGGTTGCAAATGTTTTGTCCTATTACATAAAAGGGATAAGTTATCTCCAAAAGCAATTGAATGTGTTTTTTTAGGATATGGGGAAAATAAAAAAGAGTATAGATGTTATGATTTTAAGAATGATAAATTATATGTTTCAAAAGATGTAACATTTCTAGAAGAAGAGAACGGTTTTGATAAAATAGAAGAAACAAATGAAATTGATTAGATATTTTTATATGATCTTATTGATGACATACAAGAAGATTTTCTTGAAAACATAGAAGATACATGTGAGGCGTCCCATCTTGATATAATACCCTCAAATGATAGTGATACAAATATGAATGTTTACTCAAGAAGAAATCAAGAAAATCCTATTAGTGCCCTCGAAAAATACTCTCAAATTTCTGAATCTACTGAGGAACCACAAGTTAGACATTCTTCTAGAATATCAATACCCCCAAATAGGTTTGTATCCTATGATTCCTTAGCACCCAACTATCGGGCGTGTTTAATAACTCTACATTCTTATTTTGAACCCGCTCACTATAATCAAGCTAAATCTATACCACATTGGGTTGAAGCAATGCAAGTTGAACTAAATGCATTAAAAAAGGCTAATACTTGGGAAATAGTTAACCTACCCTCACACAAAAAATCTATTGGATGTCGCTGGGTCTTCAAAGTTAAAACTAAAAGTGATGGCTCTTTGGAACGATATAAAGCTAGATTAGTCGCTAAGGGATACTCCCAAGAATATGGCATTGATTATGAAGAAACATTCGCTCCCGTAGCTCGAATGACCAGTGTCAGGACCTTAATAGCTGTCGCATCAACCAAAAAATGGCCTATTTATCAACTTAACGTAAAAAATGCTATTTTAAATGAAAGTTTAAGTGAAGAAGTTTACATAGATCCACCACTCGGAATTAATATTAAGCAAGGTCAAACACTTCGGCTTTTGAAGGCATTGTATGACCTTAAACAAACTCCTAAGGCTTGGTATGATCGTTTCAGTGATATCATGATAAAGTTAGGATTTCACTCTTGTTATACTGACACTGCTTTTTTTGTTAAAAATGCATGTACTAGTATCGTAATATTGTTACTTTATGTTGATGATATGATTATCACTGGGAATGATCAAAATAGTATTATTGATGTTAAAAATATGTTAAAAAATAATTTTGATATGTCTGATTTAGGTTTTCTTAGATATTTTCTTGGAATTGAAGTTGCATACTCTTCTCGAGGATATATTTTGTCACAGATGAAGCTTGTTGCAGATATCTGTTCTAAGTCTTAGATTTCTGATGACAAGAAAGTAGAGACTCCTGAGGTTATTAATGCCAAATTACGGTTGGAGGATGAGGTTCTTCTGGAAGACCCCACACCCTACAGACAACTCATTGGGTCTCTTACCTATTTAACCATCACCAGACCAGATATCGCCCATGCGGTTCATTCATTTAGCCAATTTCAGCATGCTCCTACAACTGTGCATATGAGTGTTGTTCTCAGGATCATCCGCTACATTCGGAATACCATCAATAAAGGGCTATTTTTATCCTCCTCTTCTTCCTTATACTGATGCAGATTGGGGAGGTAATCCCAATGATCGAGTCTCAACTACTGTTTTTTGTGTCTTTTTAGGGGACTCTTTGATTGCCTATCGATGCAAGAAGCAGCAGAAAGTTTCACTATCATCCACTGAAGCTGAGTATCGGCTATGACAACCACGATAATGGAACTTGTATGGCTTTGCAGTCTGCTTAAAGACATTGGGGGTTGATATTACCGAAGCCTCAAAATTATGTTGCGACAACAAGAGTGTCATCTATATTGCGAGCAATCATACCTTCCATGAGCGTACAAAACATATCGAAATTGATTGTCACTATGTTCATGACGAATTCTTACGAGGAACAATTGCTCTACCGTATGTCACTTCAGAATATCAGTTGGCGGACTTCTTTACTAAAGTTCTTCCGGCTCCTCGCTTCATGTTTATTCTTGGCAAACTTTCCGTCATTTCCCCGTAAAAGTTTGAGGGGGGTGTTAAAATGTACCTCTTATATATATATATATATATATATATATATATATATATATATATATATATTACATCAATACCCAATAGGGGTATTTTTGTAATTTCACATAGTTGTTTTAGAAAACAACTATTTTCGGTTTTTGTTAAAATGTATTTTTCTTTTTTTATTTTTTACATTTAATTTTTGTATTTTTTAAGAACCAAAAGGGGCTCCAACCATAGAGTCGTTGGAGCCCCCAACGGTCACAAATGTGACTGTTGGGGGCTCCCAACGACTGCATGGGAGCCCCCTTTTGAGGCCTTTGGCCTCCCTTTCTCTCCTCTCCCTCTTGTATAAATAGGGGTGAACCCCTTGTATATTTTTTATTCTAGAGAGCTCTCTCTCTTTTCAATAAGAGGCTTTTTATATTGTTGCCTTCTTAAAGGCTTGTGCTTGTATTGTCCCTTAGTGGACTTGTGATATTGTCTCTTTTATTCATTGTTGTAAGTGCTTATAAGCACTCTTTATATTTCCGCAATATCTCATTACAACGTCATCTTAGGCCAGGGCGTGGAGGTAGACCGCAAGAAAATCATGGCTATGCAAAGCTGGACAGTGCCTAGTCTCCTAAGGGACTACGAGGTTTTCTTGGCCTTACAAGGTACTACCGCAAGTTTGTTCAGGGGTATGCCTAGATCGCCCAACCCCTGAATGCTCTGTTAAAGAAGGGCACCTTCTGCTGGAGCAAAGTATCTGTTGTGACCTTCACTTCCTTGAAGGATGCCATGACTTGAGCTCCAGTGTTGGCCCTAACAGATCTCTAAGACCTTCATAGTAGAGAGCAACGCATCCAGACTGAGAATAGGGGTTCTCACGTAGCATGAACATCCCCTAGCCTATTTCAACAAGGTGATTGCGGAAAGGAAGCACAAGCTTTCAACCTATGAGGAGTTCATGGCCATTTGGTAGGCAAGTAGCGGACGTACTTGATTGTCTTACACTTCGTGGTACGGACGGACCATCGGAGCCTCAAGTACATGTTAGAGTAGAGAGTGAGTATCCCTACCCAATAAAAGTGGATCTTGAAGCTCCTCGTCTACGACTTTAAGATCCAATATCGCAAGGGAGTCAGTATTATCTCATTGCTTCCATGATTACTATGCAGGCGGTCTGGCATTTAATTTTAGTAGAATGGTTATGATTATTGTTGGTGGCAGTTTTGTGAAAATACACATTGACTATCATGTACTAATTCTGGACATTTCTATAGTATACCAATAGAAACGCTTTTAGACATAAGCCATATGCACTAGTAGCATGTTTCTGGTCTAATTTCAGTGACTTGAGCTTGTCGAGCCTATTTCATGAGTTTGAACAGCTCTTTATGAGCCAAACATGAGCCAAGCCCGAGTGGATCATCTCATTTCCCAGGCCTAGCATAGGGTGTAGGCACCATAAGATTATGGAATATGATTCATCAATTTGTAATATATCCAAAGCTTATGGGAGGGGTTGTTGAAAATCTGAAATGAAACTGGAAAGGAATTTTGTAACTCCTATGTAATCATAGTGTAGAATCCATCAGTTGATTCATTCCAACCCGTTGGTTTAATCCGGTAGAAATGAAATATCAATAATATTGGAGTGTCATCTTAACAAGGATGAATGTGTTCGTACAGGTACCTTTGTATAAATCTGTGTGCATATTTTATTCAAGGTACTGGTGATTACCTCCAATAGCTGTTTCCTTTTGGATTACATCTTTGAATCAAGATAGAGATGTTGAAGGGAGTTTGAGTGAAATTGATAGTGTGGCACAGCATCATTATTTAGATCATCTCAATTACAATAGCAACAGCATAAAGATGAGCGCTTTCACATAAATTTGGTGGTTTGGTTGATTTGCAACATCTTGACCATGCATTTGGAAGCAATAACAGTATGAACTATGCATTAGCTTAACTCGTATCTTAGCAAATTGAGGAACCATACATTTTGTTGCTGTTTAACATGAATAGAACATACTCACTTTCATATCAAAGCCAAATTTGAATAATTCCTTTTACAGGCTTCCCCTTAAGATCGTAAAAATCTCTCTAACAGATGAGGGAAAGAACCCTTCTTTTTATGAAATTTTAACTGCAGTTTGAAGAGGTGGCACAAAATTTTGACATGTGCCAGTTATTCATGATTATATTGTAATTTATTTCCGGTATAGAGTTTTCATGTTTGACTAATGTTAAGCTCTTATGAATGGCATGCAAATTTCATTCAAATAAGCAATTCCATCCCCCATCCTGGCCATTGCGATCATTTATTTGTTCATAGGATTGAAGCAGATATTAGAAAACTGAGGAACCATACACTTCTTCACTGCCTAACATGAATAGGACATGACTAAAAAATCCTTCTCTTTGAGATCTATGTATTTGTTCTGCTCTATCAATAGTTTAACCTGCCCATAAAACAGAGTAAAGGAACTGCTCTTCATATGAACTCTTTAGTGCAGAAAACTAGATTTCAAGCTAATGTGGTTTGACAGGGTTTCTCTTTCTGATTGTATGCAAATTTTTGCGGTGTAAAAATATAATTATTTCTGTTTGGACGCGATTTGTATCCAACATGCAGAGTTGCAAAATTGGTTAGTACTAAGTTATTCTAACCCTCATGTGAAATCTTTATGCAAAGGAAAGCAGTTCCACCTACAAACCACCACTGTTATTGGCCACATTGTTGTCCTTGCGACCATACCAGCAAAAGATGTCTCCTGTCATCTTATATTGACTAAAACCTATTCTGTGTGCAGGAAGCATTTTCCCAAAACAATAGCTTCATGTGTGTGTGTGATTATGATGATCTTGCATGGATCAGAATGTGACAGAGTAAATGTGTTTCAGGCTGATGTTGATAACAGTGGTACCATTGATTATGGGGAGTTCATTGCTGCCACACTTCATCTCAATAAACTAGAGCGTGAAGAACATCTAATGGCAGCATTTCAGTATTTTGACAAGGATGGTAGTGGTTATATAACCATTGATGAGCTCCAGCAAGCTTGTGCTGAGCATAACATGACAGATGTCCCTCTTGATGATATCATCCGGGAAGTTGACCAAGACAATGTGAGTAATAAGTTTATGGCTGTTGGATATTGCTTAAAGTAACTTCTCTGAAATAACAAGATATTTTTATGAATTTTGTGAAATTCAACAATTGTTTGTCAGGAATGAAATCTCCAATTATTATAAAAGCACCTTTGGGGCTATAGTATTTTATTTTCGCAATTGTTTAAGCATTAAGTAAAACAAATTTTGTGGTAATTTTCAGCATTCTGAACATTTTTGAAATGTGCAAGTTCCATCTGGGAAGGCAGACTGAATTTTGGCATAGTTCATGATTCTTGATATTTCTCAAGTGTTTGTTTCTTCATATAACCACAAAATTATTCCTGTTCTAATGGATCTTGTCATGTTAATTAAAGAAACACACTAAAAATGATTGTTCAATGGCTTTTTGTTTAGTTATCATCCTTTATATATTTGATACTGCTAGTGGTTTGAGCTCTCTACTTGTTCTGAGGCAGTTTATACCTGTTGGTGCACTCTCAGGATGGCCGGATTGACTACAACGAGTTTGTTGCCATGATGACAAAGGGAAATGGTGGACTCGGAAGGCGGACCATGCGAAACAGTCTGAACATGAGCATGAGAGATGCTCGTGGTGCTCATTGATTTTTGTAATTGGCATTTACATGCAGAGATTGGGGAGCCAGTTTCATCTTAGTTTTTGTTTTATGCATAGATTGGGCGAGTGTTTTGATGCCTTCTATCTGTTCTTCCATCGTAACAGGTGTAAAGCAGATCCAGGACTCCCTGGTGCTCTAGATCTTGTTATGGAAAACTTGACAGAAATAAACAAGACTTAAAGTTGCTTATTTGTGCCCCATTTTTCTCTTTGACCATGGACATAGCCACGCTGCTCCACAGTTACCTCGTTTTGGCATCCATGATAATAAAAGTTTGTTTCTTGTAATAAATACAGATTTGGCTGAATATGCATGTATCAGTGGTTGGGCAGAAAAGTTTGTTAGCAATATACTTAGTAGGCACTTGTTATGGTTCAAGGGTGCTAAATGGGGCCATGTTAGGGCACGTTCTTTACTCCGTTAACCACATCTGCAGCAACGCCCACAGTGAAACAGCCAAGAATGCATGAACTTTGCTGTCCCTATTTCAGCTCAATTCTTTAAGTAGAAGTGATAAAGGTAATAATGTTCTGAAAAAACATTGAACCTCTAAAGAAACTATTTGAAATAACGTGTAGTGCTAGTGAGGCCAACTGTAGGGTCCACTTCAATCTGTGAAAATATGTGGTTCATATCGGGCTGGATTTTGCCTGATGTCCAATTAAACTGGTTCAACCTGCTAAACTTAAATTTGGGTTTTAAATTAAATAAATCCAATTTAAGTTCATATCATTGGGTTTTAAATTAAATAAATCCAATTGTTGATTAGGTTGAGAATCCAATTTCTTTGACTATGATATGAACTTGGGTTTCGCCAAGAATGTAAATGTGTAATTATTTTATCAGAGATGAATACACATCTTTTTTACTTATGTGAACCCGAGATCTATATGTGATTGTGTCATATTTGAATGACACTGATTGTGGGGGTGGCTTGATTGAATCACTCGTGAGCCGATTGAGACTATGTGGTTGACTTAGTTTTTAAAGTAGATTGACATGAGAAAATATAATGTTACAATTTAATTGCACGTGGCATAATTTTACATTGTTATGACAGAGTGGCTAATAATCCATAATGATTTGCACAATATTTTTATGTAAAAAACTTAAATAATTTAAAAGACCTAAAAGATGTAATTAGTTTTCTTTCTTTGGTTGCCCTTTAAAATGGTAGGATCCTTGGATGGTGGTCACGGGAATCATGAGGAATCATGAGGATACTGAACTTCATGTGAAGTGTATATTTCAAGAACTCGATACGTGGTTCATGTTCCTAACTACGCTAATAAAAAAATTTCACCATTTTGCCTAGGGATGGTGTTGTTTGACTCAGCTACAGTTATTGATATACCAAAAAAAGTAACATCACTTTGTCGTCCTGACATTAGGTGATGATTCTTAATATTTCGATTAAGGGTGATGATTCTCAACGTTGGTCGAGAAACTTGTGTGTGACCTTATTAATAAAATACAATTGTGTAATAAAGTATCACGATAAACAACCTCAAGATTTATACCCATTTTGAGTATATGTGAGTTTTATAAAAGATGAAATTTAATGTATTGCATTAAATAGAGACATTCATTCAAAAGCAATACTTAATTAAATTAAAAGTCATTCATGCAAATTGCATTGGTTCATGCATCCCTAAATGTTTATGTGGCATGTGATTTTTGATTGTTTTGAATTAAACTGATTTATTGTTTTAAATATGCATTGTTTGTTAAAACCCTCTCAAACTTATGTTTGATTTAATTTATTTTATCTTTTAAAATGTTGGATTTCAAGGTCTAGTACGATAACTTCAATTCTTACCTATTTAAAAAAATATTCAAGTACACTTAGTGATGGTTGGACCGGTTTGTTGGAAGGATCGAAAGTTATGATTTGGTGGACCGAATTCTGACAATTTTAGGAGTTTGTGGTTTTTGAAAAACTTATTGAACCTTGAATATGGACTATTAAATTAAATTAAATTCAATTCAATTATATGGTTTGAATAATTATATGTTTGAAATGAATGATGGGTTGTTGACATGAAATATGTAATGTGCCCCGAATTCTTGAGATATCTTTTCATAATATTTTAAATTTATTTATTTATTAAAAAAACTATATTTTTCAAGAGTCTGTTTAGAGTCGTTGCGGGATTGAGTTATGCACCTCAATTGAACTAAAGTTGAATTGGAAAGAATAGCTCTCCCAATCTTCTATCAACATATATATAGGATCAAATAAAATGTTGGATGTGCGTAATGCTGGACGGGTCTGAAGCGTGTCCAACATTGGATATTAGCACATTAGTGGCAGCCACGACTGCCGCTAATTTTCTGGGTGTAAAATTGTCTCATGTATCAATTTAAAAAAAAATGGCCGCTGATAACAGTGGACAATTTGCTTGTCCACTATTACGGGCCTCTCTCTCTCTCTCTCTCTCTCTCTCTCTCTCTCTCTCTCTCTCTCTCTCTATATATATATATATATATATATATATATATATATATATATATATATATATATACAGTAACTGGAAAACTGTGTTTCACGAGAAGATGGTGACGTTATATATATTACAATTCAGATTACCATCAATTATGATGCCCATACTTGCTATGATACATATTGCTGATCAATAACTAGTAAAACTGGTAAGACACGTATACCTAGAAACATGGCCAAAATGTGCACAGTTCAAGCGTGACGCTTTTCATGTCCAATAGCCATTTCCTGAAAAAAGAAAAAGAAAAAAGAGGTGAGGTGACTCAAAATGACATAACAGAAGTCACAGAATAATAACCACCACATCAGCATCATTCATGCCATCGCCAGTATTTTATAAACGTCTCATGCTAAAAGCTACTATTGAAAAAATCCATCAAATGCTCACAGGGGGTCAGTCACAGATGGTAGTAAGCAACGGAAACAAAACCAATTTGTTTGACTGCAATGATCTTCTGGGAACTAACTTGTAGAACAAGGTCGCCAACAAACTTTACAGGAAAATAGCGTCCCAACCGACTAAATTGTAAATTGAGTCAAGGATTCATTAAACCTTAGAGGCGCCAGTTATTTTACGTTGCATAGCTAATTTGGGCCTTTTGACAAAGAAAGAAACAATATACTTTTTAAATTGCCCAGACCATATAGACCAAGGTTGCTAGATTAGGAAGCGAAAGCAAGAAACAATATGGAAAGCAAAAGCGAGAAGTGAGACATTTTAAAATATATAAGAAGCAAGAAATAAAAAAAAGATGAGAATTGAATGGGAATCAAAATAGAGCGCAAATAAAGACAAATAAAAATGACTTCTTAAATTTCATGAGTTTTTAGTGTAAGAACTAAATTTTTGATAAAATCTAAAAATGATGCTACCAATTTAAAGAAAGCACATGGGAAGTGAATACAAAATGTGAGAGGAAACATATAAAAAACATGAAAAAAATGTGAGAAATATATAAGCATGGATGAAGCGTGTGGAAAGCACAAAAGAAGTGTGGGAGAATCAAGATTTTCATAAATTTCGAAAGCAAAGAGTTGCACTTCTGAAGCGAGTTTTCAAGCACACTTCCCACGTATTTAAGAAGTTTCCCATAACTCTGATATGAACACATCTCATGACTACTCACACACATAGAACATTCTATTAATAAAGTTAAGAAAGCCATTGATTCCACTAATTCAGTAAGCCTAACAGACATACACAGGTGAGTTAAATTACACTACTTTGCTGGAAAAATACAATGCAACGGTCTGTGAAGAGGTCACTTCCACTCCTAATTGTTGGGGGATAATATCTAACATCAAATGGCTAAAAAATTAGTACTAAGCTTCACAATAATAATGTTCATGATGACAGCGATATATTGTTTTTTTAGATAGGCATACTGGAGTTAGTCAGACCCCAACCAGTTATACAATGTACCATCGGGTTTTGAACTTGCAATGTTACACACAAGGTGACGTGCATTCACAGCTCCTACCAAATAAGCAGAGCCCCGTTCGTACAGAGATATATTGTTACAACAACAATAACAACTAGTGCTGTTACTAGTTTTGACCAGGCTTCCAATCATGTCCACCTCAACCAAAGGGGGGCATCAGGATTCAGGAGGGCAACTACTACTAAAAGAGCAAATGCTTTTTCTGAGATTTCACTATAGATGATATTTCTTTCTTTTGTGTAAAATACTGTTCTAGCCAACGGCAACAACAGCATTTCTGCTTCAGTAGCATGAAAAGGGATAATATGTGAAAAGAAAATGCTAGAAAACCATCATTTTAGTAAAAACAATCAGTGTGTCAATTTACTTGCCTTCAAAGTTCCATCTCTCGAGAAAACACATCTTGATGTCAGGGCCGTTCCATGATCTAATATCCAACCAGCTTCTCCATGAATTTGACCTTCGTCACTTTCTTTATATACACACCATAGCTTTTTCGGTAGTAACACAAGACCATGTTCATCCCTTACCAACCTCCTTGAGTTTTCATTCAACAGCTCTTTAAAAGCTTCCTATAAGAGTTAAATTCATCAGAGAACCTTGAAACAGATAATGTATGGAAATGTTGTAAAGAATATATACATTGAACAAGAGCACATAACAAATTAAAACACAATTCTAGAAAAGTATTTTCATTGCACTGTACCTTTCTGTCAATAGCTATTCAATAGGTGCAGTGGAGATGTTATTTATTCATATGTTAGTCCATGGTGGATTTGTTAAAATATTCGTATGTGTATATATATACTTATGTACATGTAAGTATATTCATATATTTATTTTTTAGTCTTGTAATAGTTAAATGCCTTATAAGGGTATTTCTGCCTTTTCACAAGTAATAAATACTGTTTATTAAAAACAGTATTTTCTTTCTTTTTATTTTATAATTAAGGAGACCATTGGGAACTCTATGGTCTCTTAAGACCATAGAGTCATTGGGGCTCCCAACGGTGACCATTGCTTCCAATGACTCTTGAGAGCTCCCAAGGGTCTCCCCCCTCTTGCCTTTCATTGTGTATAAATAGGTGTCTTGCCCCCTTATTCCTTTTATGCTTTTCCCAAGCATTTATTCAATAAAGATCATATTTTTTACTTTCTTGTGTTGCACTTTATTGGCTTCTTGTATTGTTCCATAGTGGACTTGTGCTTATCTTGTGTCTTCGTGTTGTCCACTCATGATCTTGTATGTGCTTTTGCACTTTGTTCTCATAATTTCGCATACTTCATTACATGGTATTAGAGCCTTGGTTCTTTGAGAAAATGATCATTAAAAGACCGTAATTGTGGGATAGCATTCAAAGTGTTTGTGGGTTGGTGGTGCTAGCGGAATTCAAGGTGGAGAGGCTCTTTCGTGTTCTACATTTTCTCTTTCTTTTTCTATCAAGTCAAAATGGAGAAAAAAGAAAAAATAGATCTCTCCAAATTAAATGTTTCCAACTACATGATGTGGGCATCCGGCATAGAAAATAATCTCAAGGGCAAGAAACTTCGAGGATACGTGATGGGCTCTATTCCGGAGCCTCAACTCAAACTCACTAAGTTGAAAGGAAATCAAGAAAAAGTTTTGGAAGAAGATGCTCGTATTAAAGCTATTGAAGATCATCAATCCACAGTAAAAGATTGGGAAAGTAAACATGCAAAAATTCTTGCATGGTTTATGAATAATGTTGAGCTCAAAAAGACCTTGCAAGGTAATTTTTTTTACAAAAAAAAATATGTACAATCAAGCAAGGGAACATGAGTGTCCATGACTATTTTAATACTTGGTCCCTTATGGGATGAGTTATCTTTCTTGAACCCAAGTGGGTTGCTAGTGAAGATGTTGAACTAAGGAAGAAAATGGAAAAAAAACAATTTTTAAATTTTTTTCACTTAGGCCAGAATTTGAACAAGTAAGATCTTCTCCTCCATAGATCTAAACCTCTTCATTTCAAAGATGTGGTTGTCGAAAGATGCTAAGAAGAAGCTCGTCTTGGTATGATTAAGGGAAGAGATAAAGTGTTGGTGGTTTTCAAACCCGGCAATCATGTAAAAACTTCAAAGTCTCCACACTTTGGGAGGCAAAATAGTTATAGTGGTGACTATAAAAAGACTAGTTGTCATCATTATCATGAATCAGGACACATAAGACCTATTGTCCCAAGCTAAATGACTCCCTCAAGAACAAGGTGGCTTTTGTTGAAGAATCCACACCAAAGAAGGATGAACCAATTAAAAGAAGATATTCTTTTTCACTTGCTCAACTATTGAAGACTAGTTTTCACTTGCTCAACTATTGAAGGCACTAACAATTACTCAAATCTCAACAACTATTGTTGTTGCACAATAAGCAGATCGACGACGGTGATTTGTCTTCACCATGACACCCAGATCTGTATCAGACAAAAAAATTTTTGATAACAACGTCTGCTTCAAGCTGCTGCATAGCACCATAACATAGTAATGATTTGCTCCACAATACACAGATCCATACTGCAGATCTGTATCAGATCTGAAAAAAAAACTCTTAGATAACGTCTGCTTCACGCTGCCAAAAAAAAACTTTGAGAATAGCGTCTGCTCCACGCAGTCATTCCATCATCACCAAAGCATAGGCACAAATACTGCATGTCACCCACTTCACGTCATCTGCACAGCACCCATACCTACACTCACCAGATCGGGTCGACCGAAAACCCATGGCTTCACCACGACTTGTAGATCTGATTACAGATCTGAGTCATGACTTTTATCAAACTACAAATCTGTTATCAGATCTGTACCACAAAAAACAACAATGGACACCTTACCTGATCTTCTACACGTGATCTACCTTCACGCGATCAAAAGAAAAACAACAGACACCTTACCCGATCTTATACACGTGATCTACCTTCACGCGATCAAAAGAAAAACAACGGACACCTTACCCGATTTTCTACACATGATCTACCTTCACACGATCAAAAGAAAAACAACGGACACCTTACCCGATCTTCTACACGTGATCTACCTTCACGCGATCTCGAAATCACGTGATCCACCTTCACGCGATTTTCTTCACACGATCCACCTTCACGCGATAAGGCGTAGAACCATAGGTCACGTTCTCAAGAGCGTATGCTCTGATACCATGTTGATTGGTAAAATAGAGAACCGAGAGAGAGAGAGAGAGAGGAAAAGTCGTTCTTCACACTGAAATTAGGTCTAATCTCTTGGTTAAGTAGAGATTAGCCAAAAGAATAAAATTACAGTTAGGTCCCTTATTATTTATAAAATATAAGAAACAACCTTAAGCATGAATAAAACTCTAATTAGTCGACTTATCTTAACATTGTGCATTTTTAATGTAATGGTGGAGGTGAATATTCTTCAAATGACTTTCTTGATTTTCTTCGAAATAATGGAATAAGTAGGCGTGTGTCTTGTCCACACTCCTCAACGGAATGGAGTAGCTGAGAGAAAACATCGACATATCATTGAAAGTACGATGAATATGCTTCATGATAGAAACATTTCTATTAATCTTTGGAGAGAAGCCTTTCATACTACAGTACATGTGATTAACCGTCTACCCATGAGAATTTTAGAAGACAAGTCCCCATATTTTACCCTTCTTGGAAAGCATCCTAATTATAATAACTTGCATGCTTTTGGTTGTGTTTGTTATGTTCATATTGACAAATCTCTGAGGAATAAATTTCAAGATAAAGCTGTGAAGTGCAAGTTTGTTGGATAAGCAGATGATTATAAGGGATACAAATGTTATGATCCAGTAACTAAGCGTATCAAGATTTTCAGAAATGTTATTTTTGATGAACAAAATTTTGAGAGTATGTCATTAGTTCAAGAGCAGAACTCATCTCAAAATGTTGAAGTTTATGATCCCTGGTTAAGTACTGAATTGTTTGAGAGTGAAAAGAGATCTTGCCAACCATTTTGTGAAAAATTAAATTCAAATAAGCAATATCTCGAACCTTCAGATCCTTCTGAAAATAAAATGCCTAGAAAATTTCAGAGATTTTCTGGTCAAGTTTATGTCAGAAGGGCAAGAGATAATGTCACAAACAATGTTGAGCAGGGTATGAATCAACCCTCTTTGAAAAGATTGGAAATGATATGTCATCCTATTCAAAGATGGGTCAGCTATGATAAATTTTTCATGGATTTTCAGTTATTCATGTCTTAAGTAGAGAAACATGATGAACTTGTTCACTTTCATCAAGCCATTAAATCGCATAAATGGATAGAGGCTATGAATGAAGAAATGGAAGCTCTTCATGAATGTCAAACTTGGGAAATTGTTTCTAGACCTAAGAAGAAAAATGTTGTTGGGTGCAAATGGGTTTATAAGATTAAGTATAAACCTGATAGATGTATTGAAAGATATAAAGCAAGACTTATGGCACGCAGTTTCACACAAGAATATGGGCAAGAATATGATGAAACTTTCAGCCTTGTTGTTAAGATGAGAACAATACAGGTTGTTATATCTTTGGTTGTTGATTATGGTTGCCAGTTAAGCCAACTTGATGTTAAAAATGCCTTTTTACATGGAGATTTGAAGGAAGAAGTTTTCATGGAACAACCTCCTGGATATACTGAAGGACAACCCAAGGATTATGCGTGTAAACTGAAAAGAGTTCTTTATGTATTGAAGCAAGCCTCTCGCTCTTGGTTTGAGAGTTTTTTCCTCAAAATTCAAAACTATGGTTTCCGCAGATGCTCTCTTGATCATTCTCTCTTTATTTTCAAGGATAAGGATGTCACTATTTTATTACTTATATATGTAGATGACATAATTCTTAAAGGCAGTTCTAACAATCATATACAGTTTGTGAAAGAATTATTGATGCAAAATTTCAAGATGAAAGATCTTGGTGACTTAAGGTATTTTCTCGAAGTTGAGGTAGATAGAAGAGATGATGTTTTAACTTACTCAACATATTGATCTTTTGAACAAGGCAGGCATGTCAGATTGTAAGCCCTTAAGCACACCTTGTATTCTGCATCAAAAACTGAATTCTAATGATGAAGACTTATATCATGATCTGACAAAATATCGAACTATCGTTGGAATGCTTCAGCATCTCACTTTTACCAGGCCTGATATCGCATATTCTATTAATCAAGTCTCTCAATTCATGCATGAACCAAGAACTGGTCATGTTGAAGCCGTGAAAAGAATTTCAAGATTTTTGAAAGGAATTATTGGCGACAGTCTTCTTTACAACAACAACAACAACAACAACTACGCCTTCATCCCAAAACAATTGGGGTCAGCGATATGAACCAAAAAAGAAATTCATTTTGGGTCTTCCACATGAATCCTTTTCCTCCAATCATTTCTATCCAACGCCATGTCCTCGGTGAGGTTCAAAGCATTCATATCCTTTCCTATCATCTCCATCCAAGTCTTCCTAGGCCTACCCCGACCTCTTTTAACTAATATATTTTCCCATTTCTCCAACCTTCTAACTGGAGCATCATTAGGCCTTCGCCGAATATGTCCAAACCACCGTAAACGATTCTCTCGCATCTTATTTTCAATGGGTGCAACACCTACCTTCTTACGTATCTCTTCGTTCCGAATCTTATCTTTTATTGTATTTCCACACATCCATCTAAGCATCCGCATCTCAGCTACACTCATTTTTTGAATATGATGTCTCTTGGCAGCCCAACATTCCGTACCATATAGTAAAGCGGGTCTAATAGTCGTCCTATAAAACTTTCCCTTCAACCGCAATGGCATTCTACGATCGCACAGCACTCCAGTAGCACTTTTCCATTTCATCCACCCAACCTTTATCCTATGATTTACATCTCCATCAATTTCTCCATACTTTTGAATGATGGATCCCAAATATTTGAAATAATCATTCACCGGTATATCTTGCTCACCAAGCTTCACTACACTCCCATCACTACTTCGTTGCTTACTAAACCGACATTCCATATATTCAGTCTTACTCTTACTCAACTTAAAACCTCTAGCTTCCAATGTCTGTCTCCATAATTCTAACTTAGCATTAACCCCAGCTCTAGACTCATCAATCAAAACAATATCATCAGCAAACAACATACACCACGGTACATTTTCTTGAATTGATCTTGTAAGCTCATCCATCACTATCGCAAATAGGAAAGGGCTTAAAGCAGATCCTTGATGTAACCCAACCGTTATCGGAAAATTGGTTGTCACCCCTCCACAAGTGCGGACATTGGTTACTACTCCTTCATACATATCTTTAATTATACTAATGTACTTGAGAGAAACACCTTTCTTCATCATTGTCCACCAGAGAACGTCCCTAGGTACTCTATCGTATGCCTTCTCTAAATCAATAAAAACCATATGCAAATCTTTGTTCCTCTCTCTATATCTTTCAATAAGTTGTCTAAGAAGATGTATAGCTTCCATAGTTGATCTTCCAGGCATAAAACCAAATTGATTCTCCGATATCATGACAACCTTCCTCAACCTAGACTCAATCACCCTCTCCCAAAGTTTCATAGTATGACTCATGAGTTTTATACCACGATAGTTTGTGCAATCTTGTATATCACCCTTATTCTTATATAAAGGCACCAAAGTACTCTTCCTCCACTCATTAGGCATCTTATTTGTTCGCCAAATCAAGTTAAAAAGATTTGTCAACCATTCTAAACCTTTCTCTCCCAAGCATTTCCAAGCCTCGATAGGTATACCATCTGGGCCAACTGCCCTTCTTGATTTCATTTTCTTCAAAGCCTCTGCAATTTCTTTATTTTGAATCTTGCGCATGAAGTCACGATTTATCTCATGAAAAGGAATGGAGAAGTCTCCAAGATCTTGAGCATGACTATCATTAAATAGCTTATCAAAATAATCTTTCCATCTCTCCTTAATCTCCTCATCTTTGACTAAAACCCTTTGTGTTTCATCTTTGATACATCTAACCATACCCAAATCCTTCGATTTCCTATCTCTCATCTTTGCAAGCCTATAAATATCCTTCTCGCCTTCTTTGGTATCCAACTTGTCATAAACCTCCTTATATACCTTAGCCCTCGCGTTTCGAACAACTTTTTTAGCTTCCTTCTTTGCTATCATATACTTCTCCAAATTCTCATTATCACGACTCTTACTTAGATTTCTATAACACTCTCTTTTAACCTTAATAGCTAATTTGACATCCTCGTTCCACCATGATGTATCCTTACCTAGTGGTGCACCGCCTTTAGACTCACCCAATACCTCCTTAGCTACTTTTCTCATACCACCCGCTATCTTATTCCACATTGATTCTGAATCCTCCTCGAGACACCAATCAACTTCCTTAACTACCTGCTCTACAAACATTCCTTGTTTAGCTCCTTTCAGTGCCCACCACTTAATTCTAGGATCTATCCTATGTCTATCCCTTTTACGGCATTGTCTAATTCTAAGATCTAAAATTAAGACTCTATGTTGTGTAGCTACACTTTCTCCTGGTATAACCTTACAATCGATGCAACAACCCCTATCTCTCTTTCTAAGTAGGAAAAAATCTATCTAACTCGTATTAACCCCACTTTTAAATGTTACTAGGTGAGACTCCCTCTTCCTAAACCAAGTGTTTGCTAAGATCATATCATAGGACAAACAAAAATCTAAAATCCTTTCTCCACTTTCATTTCTTTCTCCTATACCATAGCCTCCATGGATATTCTCAAATCCATCCCTACTAATGCCTACATGTCCATTAAGGTCACCGCCGATGAAAAGCTTTTCTCCATAAGATGTCTCTTGTACTACTCCATCTAAATCTTCCCAAAATTGATGCTTAATGGAATCATCTAAACCTACTTGAGGTGCATAAACACTAATAATATTAATAATATCCGTACCTAATACTAATTTAATAAGTAAAATTCTATCACCCTTCCTACGGACCTCAACTACATTATCTATAAACTGACGACTCATAGCAATCCCTACTCCATTCCTATTCCTATTTATTCCTGTATACCAAATCTTATATCCCCAAGGTTCTATCACTTTAGCTTTCTCACCTACCCATTTGGTCTCTTGAAGACATAAAATATCAATCTTTCTCCTACACATAACATCTACTAACTCTACCAACTTACTAGTTAAAGACCCTATGTTCCAAGTGGCTAACCTAATTTTATGGTCTTGGACTAACTTCTTTACCCCCACCCGTCCAACAAAGTGAGGGAACCCTTGCCTATTTGACACCACACCCGGGCGCCGGTGTGACGCGTCGCTTCTGGGCGACGACCTAGCAACCCTTGCACATTTATCACTGCCTCCGGGCCTAGAGAGTACAGCGCGTCGCTCAGTAGGGAACGCCCCAACGAAATTCTCATATTGGTTCATTTTTATAGGATATGACAAAGTTTTTATGCTGGCTGTCACAGGCCTACCGCAACCCTCCTCCTTTATCCGGCAGTGTATAACTACACAGGCGACAGTCTTCTTTATCAAAGAAATTTGATTGACAATAAGAAACATGAGATTATCACTTATACTGATGCGGATTGGGTTGGGGATCCGGATGAAAGGCGATCTGTTTTTGGATATTGTATATTTATTGAAAAAAAAAATTGGTATCATGGAGTAGCAGAAAACAAAGAGCCATTGACAGGTCTAGTACTGAAGTTGAATATAGGTCTATGGCAGCTAGGACAGTTGAAGCTACATGGGTTAAATATCTTTTTGCAGATCTTGGAGAAGGAATCTCACAATCCTTTTTGTTGTGTGATAATCAGAGTGCTATTAACATTGCTTATAATCCTATACAACATGGTCACACAAAGCATATTGAGATAGATCAACATTTTATTAGACAAAAGGTTGAAGACAAAGACATTGAACCTCAACACATTCATACAGAAAGCCAAGTTGCAGATTTGTTCACCAAAAGCCTAACAAAACATCAATTTTGGTTCTTAAAGAACAAGTTATCCATGGTCCATGACCATGCACAACTTGAGGAAGGGTGATAAAATATGTTTTGACGTCATCGGATCTAGATCAGATCCAGATCCGTGCATCTTATCCTTATTGTACATGTTTCTTTATGTAATGGCATTTTAGTTATTTCCATGTATTTTAAACCTATTGTGTTACTTGTTTTATAATAAAAGATTAGGGTATACCATCTCAAGGATGGGCTGTCATTTTTTAGCATCTCTCTCTCTCTCTCCTCCTTCAGCTAAATGCTATCTGTGGGGATTTCTTACAGTGTGTGTGGACACGATCTTTGATGTGTGATGCCATGTAAATTGAGATAGTCTTTGAATTCTTTGAACATAAATTCTCCCCCTAAATCAGTGCAAAAAATGAAAATATCATTTTGAAATTTATTTTGTCATTTTATGAAATGTTTGAAAGTGTGAAAAAATCTCAGATTTATGCTTAAGTAAATCCAAGTAAGCCTAGAAAAGTCAACAACAAAAATTACATATGTATATCCACCTTTTGAAATGACTGGTAAAGGACCATAAACATCCGAATGTATTAGCTCGAGTGGTCTAAAAGAAACAAAAGTTCTATCATGAAATGGTAACCTTTTCATTTTTCCAAGGATACAATCTTTACAAGTAAAACTTTCAGAATTATAACATTTTCCTAAACTTGAAAAACGTTGGATTTTAGACATATGAGGATGAAAGTCTTTTGTGTCATAAATCCAATTCAAGTTTCTGAACATTATAACAGAAAACATTCTTGGGCAATTCCAAAAAATTCATATAATAGAGTCCAACTTCTTTATGGCCTTCCCCAATCAGCTTCCCTAACCGGCGATCCTGTACCCAACAACCATGAGAAAAGAATGAGATATTACTGTAAAGAAACGGCTTTGAATACATTAGGTTCAATAATGAACCAATACACATGCACATGAAGTGTGGATATACCCACTAAAGGGAAAACACAAGCACACATAAACCCACGAAAGGGGCAAAAATGCCTACAAGGCATAAGTTAATATTATTGAAGAGAAGAAGGGTGTAACACCCATTACAATGGAGCAAAAGCTCCTCGAAGAAGTGAAAGATACGAGGAAAGCCCTTATTTATAAGCCTTTGAGGAGCCACATAGGGGGCTCCCAAAGGAGTCGTTGGGGGCTCCCCAACAACTCTTTGGGGAGTCCTCCAATGTAGCGCAAACCACAAGAAAAAAATAAATTTAAAAAAAAAAAAGGAAAAATAAAAAAAGAAAATGCAATCATATTCCAAGATGAAATATGCATAAAATGACTAAATTACCCCTACGACTAATATAGAAAAATATATATTGTATATATATAATTAGGATGATACATATACATATATACCATATATGTATATGTATCATCTTTTATATATATAAAATATATCTAATTACAATACTTGATGAGTACATTTTAACACCCTCCCTCAAACTTTGCGTGGGGAAACGAAAAGATTGAAAAAAGTTGCAAGACTCCAAGAGGCTTCGGTAAGGATGCCAGCAAATACATTCCTTCAATTGTCTTTTAATGGTGAACACATTTCTCGAACTATCCAAGGTACTCCTTTTTATCCCATCTCCAAGATCCTGTGGAATAACAACAAAAAAACAAGTAAAAAATATCTTTGCACTTTACTCAAATGGAACATTCCTAACAAGATGAATTAATCGAAACCATATCGGATGACTCATCCACAAATCAATTGTGCAAAGATATAACTTATGCATAGTAATTTGAAGCACATGATAGGATAATTACTTTAGCATGAAAAGAAAATTTAGAAAACCAATATTTCAAAATCATATATCATGTCGAATTACAAGAATGTATAATGCTTTCACAAGCTCTAAAAAATGGTCAAAACACAACCCCATAATGGGGAATAAAGCAATGGTCCGCCATGGGACCCCATAAGAAGCTTATAATGAAGTGTCAAACAAGAGAGACGAGATCTCCAAGAGTAAGCACAGAAGCACGCACATATACAAGAGGCCACTAATGGGCAAAATAAACCACAAAAGTGGTCAAACCCACAAGAAAGGTGGAAAAATATATTTTACTCATAAAAGGCTTCATAAGAAGCTTAGAAAGAGGTATAAATTAATGAGTGTTATTCATTTTGCAATGCATAATCTACACATTTCTCTATTTTAGTAGGGAACCTTACACATTTAGGAACATCTCACTCAAATGATTGCAATTATAAAAATTCATTTTGCATATTAAATACAAAGGTGGACAAAACCATAAGCACTTAGTATGGAGATTAAATGCCAAAAAATCAATTTGATTTTAAAATATGCATATTAATGATATTATTCACTTGTATCTTTAAAAGACAAAATATGAATGAAATTTCACAAATTTCAACAATAGTTCATCTACTACAAGCAACTACCTCATTAGTCCTCCAAAACCCTCAAATCAAGTGTATAAGCTACTAGAACAAGAACATAATTATAATGACATTAAAAATCAAATGACACACACAAAGGTGTGTATAAACACCTCTTGTCTACATGTAATAATACTTGAAATGATTGTATCAATGACAAGAACAAGAGAATACACGCCAACATGGACCAAAAGCATCTCTTGTCTACGTAAAAAGACACTAAAAAACAAGTATGTTCAGCTACTAGAGCAAGAGTATCAAGCCAACCATAGGCTAAAAACACAATACATCTCTTGTCTACATAAAATGACACTTGAAATGAGTGAAAAAAGCCAACCATAGGCATACATTTCAGTGACTAGAACAAGGACACAACTGCCAACATGGACTAAAATCACACACCATGGTGTGAATCAACGTGCCTTGTCTACATATAAAAACACTCAAGACAAGTGTGTTCAGCTACTAGACCAAGAGAACAAAGCCACCAAAGGGCTACCAACACACAAAGGTGTAATAAAAAATCTTGTCTACATATGATGACACTTAGATAAAAGGTATAAAAGGAGAAGACTTTTGAGGCAATAAAACTTGTAATGACAAACATATAAATAAAACCTTGATTATAACCAATAGAACAATATTCGTGAAAGTATCTTTAACAAGATACAACAACCAATAGAACAATATTTTTGAAAAATAAATACGTGCACATACGCACAACAAGAACACTTGAAACACTTGTGCACAAAAAGCACAAAACACGAACTCACAAATGTGCAAATGCACTCATAAGATTCATAAACAACAAAAGATTGGGCAATAATCCCAAAACCCTTGATTTTAATATACCTTAAAACATTTAAGGTTTCAAACACCATATATCCATCACATTTATAAATAAGAGCATCCATAAGATCAATGGCCAAAAAGAGAAAACGAGTGATACACTCATAATTAGAGATCATATAACAAATTATCTTTAAAGTCCCAAGGTGCCCATAACTCACCTCAAAAACCATATTTAATATGGCAAGTGGACAATCTAAAATGACATAACACAAGGTGCCCATAACTCACCTTAACAATCATCTCTAATATAACAATAAGACCATAAAAAAATGATTGATGCATCATATAACTTGTGATGGATGAAAAATAAATGCCATAAAAAGGCAATGAACACTTAGGGAAATCATTTTCCAAATATGTGATTTTACAAAGAGGGACGATTCAAAGGTCCAACATAATTAATCACAACAATATGCCTTATAACAACAACTTTGCATAAACACGAAATTATGTTCAATCATGATTAATTCCTTAAAAAGAAGTCATTTATCAAAAGACTTAATAAACACAACATGAAATATTTAAGCAATGTCATGTGTGAGAATGGATTTGGAATAATCCAAGGATCAAATCAAGCCTTTATAATTTGCAATTATATGCATACCAAGATATAAAATGGCAATAATCTTAAATAAACAAATTTAGGACAACATGTAACAAGATATCGCGGAAGCACTTACAATGATAAAAGAAACAATCTTACAAGTCCACTAAGGGACAAACACAAGCCCTAAAGAAGACAGTATAAACAACTCTTATTGAAAAGAGAGAGAGAGAGCTCTCAAGCATTCATAAAGATGGTGATATTTATAAAGTCTCATAAAAACCAATATTGTTATTTTAAAAGAAAGCTTATAACAATCATGAAATCTTCTCAAAGAGCATATACTCATAAGAAGACTTACAAGGATAAAGAGGTCTCTCAAAGAGAGATCCAACAAAAACAAATCCCCAATAGAGGGTACATATGAAAGGAAGAGGGAAAACTTCATTAAAGTGGAGAAAATTCCAAATAAAAAAAGAATAATAGGATTGCGTTATGGCATAAAAAATTCATAATATTATTAAAAACATATGACTTAATAGATTATAACCAACTTCTAATGTAATAAGTATGCAACAAACATTGATGAAGACCATAAATTTTATAATAAAACACATTTTTAAAATTGAATTGAAGAATGTAAAGAAAATAACCATATTTCATGAGATCATTTTAAAACTTAATTCAACTGGTATTATAAAATGTCTTCTTAATCAAATATTGCTTATATGAAAAGAACTCATTAGGTAAGAAAATAAAACATTAATAAGGAATTTTTCATAGTTAATATATGTCAATCACACGATATTATGAAAAGCCTCATATAGAACATTTTTAGAAGATAAACACATACCTTTAATATGAACCAACAATTATGATGAGAGTACGTGAGCAATGTTACATATCTCACAAACATTTTTCTTTTAAAAGACTTATTTTTCATATAAACGGTATTCTTACAACCAAAATTATAAATTCAAAAAAAATCCAAAGGTCATATCCAATGGTCAAAAATTCAAAAAATTATCGACCCATTAGACCATGTTTTGAGCAATCACACATTTAATTATTCGAAAAACAAGTTCACCGGTTTTAGAATTTATCAATAAAAGACTTTCAAGAAAGGACATACGAAAAAGAATAATTTACGAAAAAAGGTTCAATGAAATGTTAAGAACCCAAAATCATAATGACAAAGAGAACACATATGCAAAACATATCTTTAAGAAAGTTCAATGAAATGTTAAGAACCCAAAAAACATAATGCACAATACTTAAAGAAATATAATGCATACCGAATAATTTTAAGAAACAAAAGAGCGAAATGAGGACTTCACCATTTTTCTTTAAACTTTCTTGAATAGCACGCTTCTCGATACAACAAAGAGCAACTCGATCCCAACCTCGCTCTGATACCATGTAAAGAAACGACTTTGAATACATTAGGTTCAATAATGAACCAATACACATGCACATGAAGTGCGGATATACCCACTAAAGGGAAAACACAAACACATAATGTGCTAACACATAAACCCACGAAAGGGGGCAAAAATGCCTATAAGGCATAAGTTAATATTATTGAAGAGAAGAAGTGTGTAACACCCATTACAATGGAGCAAAAGCTCCTCAAAGAAGTGAAAAATACAAGGGGGAAAGCCCCTATTTATAAGCCTTTGAGGAGCCACATAGGGGGCTCCCAAAGGAGTCGTTGGGAGCCCCCAACGGTCACATTTGTGACCGTTGGGGGCTCCCCAACAACTCTTTGGGGAGTCCTCCAATGTGGCGCAAACCACAAGAAAAAAAATAAATTTAAAAATAAAAAATAAAAATAAAAAGAGAAAATACAATCATATTCCAAAATGGAATATGCGTAAAATGACTAAACTACCCCTACGGCTAATATAGAAAAATATATTATATATATATATATAATTAGGATGATACATATACATATATACAATATATGTATATGTATCATCTTTTATATATATATAATATATCTAATTACAATAATTGATGAGTACATTTTAACAATTACAACCATAATCAGATATTTGAGAAACAGATAAAAAATTTAGGTTTAATTTAAGAATATATCTAACTTTTGAGATAAAGAATTTTTTGGACTTAAAAAGTTTTCCAAATTTTCCTATTCATTTTATTTTAAGAGATGTATCATCAGCTGTGAAAACTTTTGGCACACTTGAAATATTTTTAAGACATTTGAATAAGCTATTAATATTTGGGGTCATATGAAAAGAAGCGCCAGAGTCAAAGAGCCAAGGAAGGTTACCAGGATTAGAGAAGAATGAAACAACTGCTCCAATCAAGGCTTAAGTTGATGAGGATGCTCCTTTGAGAAGAAGTTGAAGGATCTCCATTAGTTGTGCCATAGATACAGGTGCATCTTGATCTTTTGATTCTGATCCATTAGATGCAACTTTATTTTCTTCTCTTCTTTTTAACTTAGGACATTGAGGCTTATAATGCCCTGGCTCATGACAATGGTAGCAAATCACTTTTCTTTTGTTAAAATCACCATGTCGTCTTCTAAAGTGGGGGTGGCCTATAAGTACGCACATAATTTTTCGGTTTAGATACAGCTAGAACGAAATCATCTTCAAGTTTTAGAGTATTTTTTCTAAGTCTATTTTCCTCCATAGTCAGTTCCTCTATAATATCAATGATAAAAGGAACATTTTCACAATGTAAAAGAGTCGATTTGGTTGACTCAAATTTAGGCCTTAACCTATTTATAAATTGATACAAATATTTCATATCGAGTTGCTTTTGGTGAAGCTCGATATTTTTAGAACAATGTCATTTTGGCTCAAGAAGAGTTAATTCTTCCCAAAGTTCAGATAACTCATTGTAGTATTTCCTAATAGTTTTGTCTTTTTTAATCATCGTCCGAACTTTGTCTTGCAAATTGCACACATGTGCAATATCTTTAAAGGAATGCATATTTCTAAGGTATTCCCAAGCTTTATCGACATGCTCAAATTTGGCTAGACTAGAGCATTTCTTCATGTCAACGTTATTAATTAGCCATGACATAATTTTGGAGTACCTTATCCTCCACTTTGTCCATTTTTTCTCATAGGTCACCAAGGCCTTATTCTTCTCTCCTTCCGTGAGAGGTACTTCTTTGTCATTCTCAATTTTTGTGAGAACTAGTTTAGGTTCTGAATCAGAACCATCCAGTATACCCCATAACCCTTTTCCCCAAATATGGTGCTTCTTGATTGAAGCCCACATCACATGGTGTCATTTAATTTCACGGGCATGATGGTGATTTTATCATTGTCATCCATCTTTTACAAGGGTGAGAAAAAGAAATAATAGGTGAGAGAAAGAAAAAAGAGAGATAAGAGAGGAGGAGAACAAGCACACGCACAAATTTTCGTAGCCAATCTTCCTCTAAACGCTTTCCTTCTTAAAAAAAGATCACTTGAATCATGAATAAGAGGATGAGTCGCTCTTTGTAAAGGAGGCACAAAAAACAAGGTAGAAATTCTCAAAGATCAAAATATCTTCAAGGCTCTGATACCATATAATGAAATGGTGGTCTTTCGCAAAAGTACAGAAACTCACAAAGGGTGCCTATTGGAGACACTACAAGCAAAATCCACAAAAAGGTATAAATGGAATAACACAATAAAAATAATAATCTTTTATTTCTCACAAAAAATGCTTAAGAAGCATAGATTTACAATAGAGGGGATCACCCCTATTTATACAAGAAAAGGGAGAGTAGAGGAGAGCTCTCCTTTAGAGTCGTTGGACTAGGTCCAACGACTCTAATTATAGTCGTTGGACCTAGTCCAGTCCAACGATTCTAATTATAGCAGTTGGACCTAGTCCAACGACTATAAGTCTAGTCAAGTTCTAATTGGAACTTGACTAGATTCTACGTCTAGTTCAAAAAGAACTAGATACAAATAAAAATAAATAAAAAAATATTATATTATTATTTTATTATTATATATATTACATTTTAACATATATACACATCAGCTGCTGGCCAGATTCATGTACATGAATTGATCACTTAAGAAATATTAAGTGTTGGTCATATTCATGTACATGGATCTGCCAATCAGGTAATAATAAACTGCTAGTTAGATTCATATACATGAATCAACCATCAGAAACATATCAACTGCTAGCCAGATCCATGTAGATGATCTGATTCAAGTACATGAATCGGCCAATTAGGACAATAATAACTGCTGGCCAGATTCATGTACATGGATCGGTCAACACAAAATCTACATACATACATTATATAAACTCATAACAGAAAATATCGGCAAGACTGAAAATACCCATAAGTATGAAATCGACAAATCTGACTACATATCTAGTTTCAGAAGCATGCTTAATGAAATCGACAAATCTGAATTACTAATCTATTTTCAGATACATGCTATATGAAATCGATAGAGCTTAACTACATGCATATTTTCAGATGCATGATCAATAAAATCAACAAATCTAATCTAGATGCATATTTTTCAGATGCATGAGCATGAAAAACTAAAATATCAAAATGTATATGATCAGTTTTATAAAGTCGACAACCTGACAATGTATGCATATATACCTATATATCAGATTTTTAAAAATTGACAAACCTGAATATATATATATATATATATATATATAATTGGCAATATATATACATATATATATAGCATTGAAATCAGATTTCCCCTTTTCCCCTTTAAACCCATGCTTGAATCGATTTATACGAAGTCCTTTCCCATGTGAATTATGAGAGAAACCCGTACCTTGATTCGAAGCATGAAAAACTAGAGAAAATCGCTGGATGTTTGTTCTTCCTCTTCTCTTTTCTCTCCTCTCTTTCCTTTTTTTCCCAAACACCACGATTTTCCCTCTTTTCATTCTTTTCTCAACTCTCTCTCTCTCTTTCTCTCTCTCTCTATCTCTCTTTCTAGAACACGAGTTCTAGAGAGAGAGAGACCTCAAGTCTCCTTTTTATATTTTATGAAATATTCTAGAGAGGGGGGTGACCTCCTCTTCTAGATGCGCTCTTAGGGGTAGAGTTCTACCATATGTAGAACTCTACACCCTTATCCTTCTAGATTTTATTTTATCTCTTTTATTTTTAATTTTTATTTATTTTATATTCTATAGGAATATTCTAGGGGGGAACGCCCCCTTCTAAAGGTTCATATGAGATAGAGTTCTACCCCAGGTGAAACTCTACCTCATCCTTATTTTAAATTTAAAGCTAGTTGTTTTAAAACTTTAAATTCATACTTGTTTTAAAATTGCCATGGGTGGATTATGGATCTAGATTAGATCCATGATCCAAATTCATATCCAATCCAATTAGATCCCAACCTAGACTGGATCCTAGTCAATATGGATCTAGATTGGATCCAGATCCATATTAACTTGTGTCCAACAGAGCAGGTCAAGTCCGATCCAACAACAACAACAACAACAACAACTACGCCTTCATCCCAAAACAATTGGGGCCGGCAATATGAACCAACAAAGAAAATCATTCTGGGTCTTCCACGTGAATCCTTCTCCTCCAATCATTTCTATCCAATGCCATGTCCTCGGTGAGGTTCAAAGCATTCATATACTTTCCTATCATCTCCATCCAAGTCTTCCTAGGCCTACCCCGACCTCTTTTAACTAATATATTTTCCCATTTCTCCATCCTTCTAACTGGAGCATCCTTAGGCTTTAGCCGAATATGTCCAAACCACCGTAAACGATTCTCTCTCATCTTATTTTCAATGGGTGCAACGCCTACCTTCTTACGTATCTCCTCGTTCTGAATCTTATCTTTTATTGTATTTCCACATATTCATCTAAGCATACGCATCTCAGCTACACTCATTTTTTGAATATTATGTCTCTTGGCAGCCCAACATTCCGTACCATATAGTAAAGCCGGCCTAATAGTCATCCTATAAAACTTTCCCTTCAACCGCAATGGCATTCTACGATCGCACAACACTCCAGTTGCACTTTTCCATTTCATCCACCCAACCTTTATCCTATGATTTACATCTCCATCCATTTCTCCATACTTTTGAATGATAGATCCCAAATATTTGAAACAATCATCCACCGGTATTTCTTACTCACCAAGCTTCACTACACTCCCATCACTACTTCGTTGCTTACTAAACTGACATTCCATATATTCTGTCTTACTCTTACTCAACTTAAAACCTCTTGCTTCCAATGTCTGTCTCCATAATTCTAACTTAGCATTAACCCCAACTCTAGACTCATCAATCAAAACAATATCATCAGCAAACAATATACACCACGGCACATTTTCTTGAATTGATCTCGTAAGCTCATCCATCATTATAGCAAATAGGAAAGGGCTTAAAGCATATCCTTGATATAACCCAACCGTTATAGGAAAATTTGTTGTCACCCCTCCACAAGTGCGGACATTGGTTACTACTCCTTCATACATATCCTTAATTATACTAATGTACTTGAGAAAAACACCTTTCTTCATCATTGTCTACCAGAGAACGTCCCTAGGTACTCTATCGTATGCCTTCTCCAAATCAATAAAAACCATAGGCAAATCTTTGTTCATGTCTCTATTTCTCTCAATAAGTTGTCTAAGAAGATGTATAGCTTTCATAGTTGATCTTCCAAGCATAAAACCAAACTGATTCTCTGATATCATGACAACCTTCCTCAACCTAGACTCAATCACCCTCTCCCAAAGTTTCATAGTATGACTCATGAGTTTTATACCATGATAGTTTGTGCAATCTTGTATATCACCCTTATTCTTATATAGAGGCACCAAAGTACTCTTCCTCCACTCATTAGGCATCTTATTTGTTCGCCAAATCTTGTTAAAAAGATTTGTCAACCATTCTAAACCTTTCTCTCCCAAGCATTTCCAAGCCTCGATAGGTATACCATCTGAGCGAACTGCCCTTCTTGATTTCATTTTCTTCAAAGCCTCTGTAATTTCTTTCTTTTGAATCTTGCGCATGAAGTCACAATTCATCTCATGAAAAGAAATGGACAAGTCGCCAAGATCCTGAGCATGACTTCCATTAAATAGCTCAAAAATAGAGGCCGGTCATTTTTGAAAAATGCATTTTTCGGGGCAACCATAAACTGATTTCGAGAAAATCGATCTCCTACGAGATCCAAATTCCGAGGCGGATCTAATGGTGGTCTTAACTAAATTTCGCTTCTGAATTTCTCCTGAATTTTGCTCAAATTTAAAGGTTAAAAACAACAAATTTCTTAGATTTTACTCAACACAAGTAGATCTTGTCGGCGAGCATTGGACCATGCTCAAACCCAGCTGACATCACCTAATATCCAATTATTTTCATAATTTTATCAATTAAATATAAATATATAATTTAAATTTTATATTTTTCGAGCTCAAAAATCATGAAAAAATCATAAGATATTACAAATTGTCTTATTAAATATTTTCTATATATTGTATTTTTGGTGTGTTTGGTCATCCTCTCTCTATAATATATAATTAATATAGGTAATTTTTTGAAATCTTCCTATGAAATATATATATATATATATATATATATATAGTTGGGATAATTTGTGTCCTCTATTTGCACGTTCTCAAGCATTGATGATATAGAAGATCCTAAAGACCCTTTATATAATAGAGCATATGTTTGAAGAGTAAGAGTTGTAAGGAAATATGCGGAAGCACAAAAACATTAGTCACTTGAAGACTTTACAAGATTACAATCATCCAAGTGCACATGCACAAGTCCTCTATGGGACAATACAAAGATTAATAAGGCAGATAAAAGACACCCAAAAGGTAAAAAAAATGCAAGCCTTTTATTGATAGTGTTTCATACAAGCATGAGTACAAGGGGGGAACAATCGCCATATTTATACACAAAAAGGGGGTAATGAGAGGACCATCGGAGCTCCCAACGGTCATATTTCTGATCGTTGGGAGCCCCCAACGACTCTATGGTCATTTTGACCATAGAGACCCTAAGGGTCCTCTAATATTATAAATAAGAAAAAAAATTGTTTTAATAAAACAGTTTTATTACATGAGTGAAATGACAAAAATAGCCCTATAGGGCATATACCTATATGAATGAAAATAAACATATATATATATATATATATATATATTCGTATATATATACCATATATATATATATATATATATATGTGTATATACAATCTTAACACCCCTCTTCAAACTTACGGTGTAAACACCGAAAGTTTGTTAAGAAGAAAAAGGAAACGTGAAGCAGCAAGAGACTTAGTGAAAAAGTTCGCAAGTTGAAATTCTGAAGTGACAAAAGGCAACTCAATAGTTCCTCTCAGGAATTCATCACGAACATAATGGCAGTCCATCTCGATGTGCTTGGTGCACTCATGAAAGGTGTGATTGCTAGCAATATAAATTACGCTTTTATTATCGCAACACATCTTCGAAGGGTTGGAGACATCAACACTCGTATCCCTGAAAAGATTTTTTAACCATATAAGTTTCATAGTTGTAGTTGTCATAGCTCTGTATTCCGCTTTAGTGGAAAATAACAAGACCTTCTGTTGCTTCTTGCATCTCCAAGCAATCAAAGAATCTCCTAAAAAGATATAAAAACCAGTAGTTGAGAGTATCATTAGGATTTCTTCCTCAATCATCATCAGTATAAGCAAGTAAATTCAAAGATGTGGATGAGGATAGAAAGATCCCTTTAGTTATGGTATTCTTGATATATTTGATGATTCTTAATACAACACTCATGTGTACAGTTGTGGTAGCGTGTTGAAACTGGCTATCAGAGTGAGCGGCATGAGCGATATCTGGTCAAGTGATTGACATAAGTGTGAGACCCAAATAGATGTCTGTAAGGTGTAGGGTCTTTGAGAAGAGTCCCATCTTCAAGTCTTAATTTAGCATTCATCACTTCAGGAGTTTTCACCTTCTTATCATCTAAAACGCTAGATTTAGCACATATATCTGCAACAAGTTTCATTTGAGAAAGTATGTACCCTTTGGGAGAGTATGCAACTTCAATTCTTATCTTTTAACACATTTTTAACATCACTAACTCTCTTTTTGTTATTCCCTATTATAATCTTATCATCTACGTAAAGTAGAAGAATAACAATGCTAGTACCTGTATTTTTCACAAAGAGAGCAGTGTCAATATAGCATGAATAAAAACCCAAATTAGTCATAACATTACTGAACCTATCATACCATGCCTTGGGAGCCTTCTTAAGACCGTAGAAGGCTTTTAAAAGTTTAAGAGATTTTCCTTTTTCAATGTCAAATCCCATTGGAGGATCCATATAAATTTCTTTATTTAGTTTTCCATTAAGAAAAACATTTTTAACATCTAATTGGTATGTAAGCCATTTTTTGGTTGACACAACGACTATTAGAGTCCTAACACTAGTCATTCTAGCTACGGGTGCAAAGGTCTCCTGATAATCAATTTCATATTCTTGTGAGTATCCTTTATCTACTAACCTAGTTTTATATCTCTCTAAAGTTCCATCACTTTTGGTTTTAACTTTAAAAACCCATTGGCATCCAATAGGTTTCTTGTTGAAAGGTAGCTTAACTACCTCCCAAGTTTTTGCTTTCCTAAGAGCATTTAGTTCTATGTTTATGGCTTCAATCTAATGAGGAACATTTTTAGTTTCATTATAGTGTGAAGGCTCATGATATGAATATAAAGTTATTAAGCAAGTCCTATAATTAGGAGATAATATTTCATAAGATAAACCTATTTGGTGGAATAGATTCACTACTAGATCTTCTAAAAGGAGTTTCTTCTATAGATTCATTATATTGAGAAAACTTTTCTTGGGCACTAATAGGATTATTTTCCTTACACCGGGTACAAACTTGAATATTTTTAGAAGAATTATCAATGATATCATCACTACTTGGTGAAGTTCCAATAATAGAATATTTATGATTTATATCATCTATAACTTCATAATGATTCAAGAAATCATCATTAGTATGTATATCTTCTCTTGGGGAGAGGTCATAAAAAACATATAGTCCATTTCCTTCTTATCATATTCTTGAAAACCATTTTCATCTTCTAAAAATGTCACATCTTTGAAAACATAAAGTTTGTTATTTTGGAAATCAAACCATCTATATCCTTTTTTATTTTCGCCATATCCAAGGAAAACACATTCAATTGCTTTTGGAGATAACTTATCTCTTTTGTGTAAAAGCATAAAACATTTATAACCAAAAAATTGTAAACGATTAAAGTCGAGTGTTATTTTGAGAAGTTTTTCATAAGGAAAAATATTTTTCAAAGTGCATGATGGCATTCGATTTATTAAATAAGTAGAAGTTAAAACGGCTTCGACCCAAAAATTTTTGAGAATATTTTTAGAAATAAGTAATGTTCTAGCAGTTTCTACTATATGCCTATGTTTTCTTTCCGCTAACCCATTTTGTTGTGGTGTCCTACGGCAAGATCTTTGATGGAAAATTCCATTTAGCTTTAGATAATTTTGAAAATCTTTAGATAGATATTTTCCACCCGAATCCGATCTAAAAATAGATATATTGCTTTGAAATTGATTCTTAACTTTCATGTAAAATTATTTAAAGAAGGAGAAAACTTCTAACTTAAGATTAAGAAAGTAGACTCATACATACCTAGTAAAATCATCAAAAAAGTCACATAATAAGAATAACCACCTTTACACATGACCAGAGAAAGAACCCCATATATCTGAGTGCACCAATTCAAAAGGTCTTGCTGAGACAAAGGTTCTTATTTGAAAATGGAATAGATTTCATTTTCCCAAGAATACAATCTTTGCAAGTCATATAATTTTATTACAAAATTTGTTCCCAAAAGTAAAAAGATACATTTTAGAAAAGCTTGGATGTCCAAGTTTTTTATGTCAAGTTTCAATACCCTTATCTTAGACATAAGTACAAAAAAAGTTTAAAGGAAGAGATAAATAGTCCATAAAGTAGAAATCCCCCTTCCTATGGCCTTGCTCAATCCGCTTCCCGGACCGGAGATCCTGCACAAAGCAACCATTAGATGAGAAAGATATTTCACATCCATAGTCGATAATTTGAAAAACGAAAAAAAGGTTTAAATTTAGTTTGGGAACGACTCTTACTTTTGGAACAAAAAATTTTTAAGAATTTTTAGAATCTAATGTTCCTATACTCTTAATTTTCAAAAAAGTTTCATCGGCCGTACAAACAAAAGATAAATTTGAATTGGTGAATATATTCGTTAAGGTATTTTGGGGAGTCATATGGAAAGATATTCTCGAATCTAGAATCCAAAAATACGTACCGGGTGAGGATGCAGAGGCAATGGCGGCACCTGATATAGAAGAAGTTTTCTTGAGAATTTGTTGGAGTGCCATGGAAATTTGTCCAAGTGTGTCTTTAAGATTTTCTTCACTCTTACCTTCTTTCTTCTTGGGAATTGATTCTTCAACGGAAGCAACCTTATACTTGGAAGTTTCATTTAACTTTGGGCAAGCGGGTTTAATGTGACCCGGCTCATTACAATGATGATAAATAATCAATTTTCTTCCTCCACTATAGTTATTATTACTATAGTTATTTTGCCTCCCAAAGTGTGGAGTCTTATAAGTCTTGACATGGTTGCCTGGTTTAGATATGGCCAAGACTTCATCACAACTCTTACTCATACCAAAATGAGTTTATTTTTGGATGATTTCGGCAATAACATCTTCCAAAGGAAGAGGAGTAGATTTATGTAGGAGAGAAGACCTAACTTGCTCAAATTCGGGAACAAAGACCAAATAGAAATTGAAAAACTCTTTCTTGTTCCATTTATTTTTGCCAAAGTTTCACGTCTTCAATGGCAACCCACTTAGGCTCTAAGAGTGCTAGTTCATCTCATAGGAGATTTAAAGCACTATAATAGTCTTGGATACTCATTTCACCTTGTTTGATGGTCCTCACATTTTCTTGCAAAAAATATGTTCTTGCGAGATCCTTTTGGGTATACATACCCTTCATGAAAAACAAAGTCTCATTGGCTTTGCGGAATTTTGCAATGTTAGCATATAACTTAAGTTTCACATTATTCATGAACCATACAAGAATTTTTGCATGGTTACTCTCTCAATCTTCTACTTGTTTATGATGATCTTCAATAGCCTTGGTGCGGGCTGTTAAAATATGTTGATCCTTAAATGTACATATATATATTTATATTTATATATATATATATAAAGATACGTATACATATATATATATATATGTATACATATCTCTATTTATATATATATAAATATATATATTTTATCTTCCTAAAATACCCTCAAGGGTATTCTTGTAAATAAGCATTTTACGCATATTCCAATTGGAATATGCATTGTAATTTTTGTTTTATTTTTATTTTTTGTTTTTTATATTTTTGGGTTTCGTACCACATTGGGGGCCTCCCAAAAGTGACGTTGGGAGCCCCCAATGGTCACAAATGTGACCGTTGGGGGCTCTCCAACGTCCCCTTTGGGAGCCCCCAAGGTGGTCCCTTTTCATGCTTATAAATAGGGGATTTCCCCTTTGTATTTTGTATTCTTGAGGGAGCTTATGCTCCATTGTAATGGGGTTTTTACCCCTTGTCCATTGTTTCTTCAATGATATGCAACTTATGACTTTATGTCATATTTTTCCCTTTTTATGGGTTTTATGGGTTAGCACATTATGTGCTTGTGTTGTTTCCCTTTAATGGGTATATTTGCACTTCACGTGCATAAGTATGGGTTCATTATTGAACCCAATGTATTCCAACTCACTTTCTAACACGGGCATCTCTCTCTAGAGATTTCTCTTGATCTCTATCTATCTTTGTGAGCTTGAGTTAAGGTTCAGGAATAGTACCCATCACATAACCCCAAAGTTTTTCTCTTTAAAATTGTTTTCCATGACGGATGCCCACATCATATAATTTTTACCATTGACCTTGAAGGAGAGATCAATCTTGGTTTCCATCATGTGAGCAAGAGATGGAAGAAGTGAAAAAGAAAGGGTAGTGTCACAAGCACAACCTCTTGTCGGCAACCTTTCTCGTCTAAGAACACTATGATTCTGATACCATGTAAGGAAATATGCAGAAGCATGAAAACACTAGCCACTTGAAGACTTTACAAGATTACAATCATACAAGTGCACATGCACAAGTCCTCTATGGGACAATACAAAGATCAATAAGGCACATAAAAGATACACAAAAGGTAAAAAATGTAAGCCTTTTATTGATAAAGTGTTTCATACAAGCATGAGTACAAGGGGAGAACAATCCCCATATTTATAAACAAAAAGGTGGGAATGAGAGGACCATTGGGAGCTCCGAATGGAGTCGTTGGGAGCCCCCAACAACTCTATGGTCATTTTGACCATAGAGCCCCTAAGGGTCCTCTAATATTACAAATAGGAAAAATAAAAATAAAAGAAAAGAAAAGAAAAATAATTGTTTTAATAAAACAGTTTTATTACATGAGTGAAATGACAAAAATGCCCTTATAGGGCATATACCTATATGACTGGAAATAAACATATATATATATATACAATCTTAACAAGAGCACCCTTTAAGGAAACAACGAATGGAAGAACTTGATAAAGTCAATGAAAATCTTTTATGTAATGGGTTCGTTATTTTGCAAACTTACAGTGAGTCACTATAAGTTTGAGGGAGGATGTTAAGATAAATGTACTATTTTTATGTATTATTATATATATGTATGTGTATATATATATATATATATATTATATATATAATATTAGTCAACATAGGTTGACTCTATCTAGCTGTTGGACCCTCTCCAAGGGCTAGATTGGGACCTTGAGAGAGTAATGGGTAGATTTAGGTTTTTTGAGTGTTTTGTAGTGAGGTTCTTTGTATTTTTTAATTTCATTCTTAATAAAATTATTTATCCACAATACTTGTGTCCCATTCTTTATTTTTTATGGTTAGTTTGTATTCAAATGCATTATATTTGGGTCCTTGGTATTCATTTCGGAGTGCATCGGGATCCATGCCATTCATTGACATTGTGCTCCTAATCAAGGTTGTTAAATGCGATAAGGCGAAGCGAGGCATTGAGCCTGTTATGAAGTGAGGCGTACGCCTCGAGGCGTTGAAGCGTACGCTTCATGATCAAAATAATAAAATAAAATATTTTGATCGCCGGTGGAAATACGGCCAGTAATAAAAGGGGGCTTTACAGTTTACACGGAACAAAAGAAAGAAAGGGGAGGAGACGGGATTGCCAGTGGCGCCGGATTGCTCCATCCATTTCGGGGGCCTCGAGGGAGAGATCGAATCCCAGGCGGCTGAATCGGGTGAGGCAATCGAAGGATTTGCAGGAGAAGCGCGACCACTGGATGGCGGCGGCGGGGAGGGAGGAGGGAAAGGGGGTGGTGGGTAGGGCGGCGGGGGGTTTGGGGGACGTGAGGGAGAAGCAGCGGCGGCGGAGAAGAGGGAAGCAGCCGTGGACGATGAGGCGCTCGGCGAGATCGGCGTCGTCGGGGCAGGGCTTGAAGGGGGTGTAGCTCATGAAGCGGTGGAGGAGTTCTCGCTGGCTCTGGCAGGCCGTGCCGATCGAGGAGGGAAACTCGTCCTGCTCAGTGGCGGGTGATCGGCCGAGCGGGAGGCGGCGGGCGATGTGAAGCGGATGAGCTCCGGGGGGTGGTGGCGTTGACGGTGGTGGAGGTGGCAAAAGATCGGCGGCGGGCAAGGTGGGTGATGGTGGCGAGCTCTCTGAGGTGAGACAGTTTTTCAACTTGATTAGCAGGTGTCAACAAGGTTCAGAGACTTATTTTCAACTTGATTAGCAGGTGAGACAGTTTATTGTGGGGATTCGTTTGTTTTGAGAATTTTTAAAGCGCCGAGAAAGGGGATGCTGCGGGTGAAGGTCATCGGCTGCAGAAAAAGGGGAGGAGACGGGAGTTGTTTTTTTTGCTTTACATGATGCGTTAACCTCAGAGGCGAAGCGCGCCTCGATGAGAGGCATGCGCTTCACCCATGTGAAGCGTAAGCTTCAAGGCTCAAACGCCTCGGTACAACGCCTCAGTACCTTGAGCGTGCGCTTCGCCTCTGAGGCGTACGCTTCAGGTACTGAGGCGTACGCCTCTCACAACACTGCTCCTAATACTCCTGCAGCTCCTCTCACTATAGGTAACTTTCGTGCAAGCTATCTTGTAAAAGCAAACTGTTTTACACCTTTTTGGCTTCTTCACAAAATCATGCACTGTTTATTAACATCAGATATTTCCTCTACTGACCATAAGACGGGAGTCATGGACAATCTCTGCAACATATAGTTACTTCCCAGGTCATTTTGTTTCCACAGGTCTGCTGCTGTTTAGCTCAGCAACAGTTTCATGATCCCTCATTATCAATTAATTTTGAATAAATCCCAGATGAGTTCAAGAAATCACTAAAATCTGATGGAAATAGGTCAGAAACTTCAAAAATACTGGCCCTGGTCATCAACCAAGCTTTAACACCACAAGAAGATTATCAAAGCATCCATATAACAAAACTAATCTCTGCACTACACTGTATTAAACGAGGGATAACTACAAATTCATGTAAGTTGACAAAAAATAAAAGAGCATCTATCTTTCCCATTAAGAGAAAAAAAATCCATGCTATCAGGCAAGCATTCCTTTAACATATGAGCAGAAACTACATAGTATGACATTAGAAACTTCTCTTACAGGAGGAAATGTACATTAAAGATGACCTGTTAATCATTACATAGATGTTAATTTTAGTCCAAAAAAGTAACAGTAGTAAATGTCATGAACAAAACCCTTATGCAACTTAAGCATGTTCTTGTGGTGATGCAAACACCACACTAGACAACAATTTGTACACTAATTCCTTAAGAGAATTAGAAGACATTATCATATTCCTAGAAAGTGTAAATACAACATAAAATCCAAACTCACAGGCTGGCCATTTTCAAATCTTGAAGCAAAATCATGGCTCTCCCATGTTCCTATAACTTCTGAACTTTGAAGAGTCTCTGTACAGGCAAAGGCAGGTTCACGAATAGCACAGCCACCAAGTTGTTCACCATTCCTGAATGGTCCATACCACTGCTCTCGGAAAACCCTTATGGTTTGCAGTGATCGCATTGATATACCTTTCCCATCATTTTTTGCCACTTGGACAACCAGAGTTATCCTCACACGGGATTCTTGATTCTCAGGATCAACCAAACAATGCTCCAATTCTACAAAATTGTGCTTATTTACACTTTTACTCGGATTATCAATTGGCCAAACAGCTATATAACATCCACTACGATGATACGCAAATGCAGAAACACAGTTGTTTGTGCCTCTGATCCACCTTTCATCAATGCTGTATCGAGTGGCTGCATCAGCTTCACATCCAACCGTGGGAAGCAGCTTCATCAATTTGTATACAAGCACGGGTTCCTCTGTTTCAGCAAGAGTAGGACATTGGGTTTGCCAATCAAATACCTTAACTTCCCATTCCTTAAAAGCCTCAGGAACGACTGACTCAGGTAGTTCAATAGGCTTCCCTTGATGCGAGAAATCTGCCCCATATCCATCCCATTCGCCAGATACACGGCTAGCAAATTCTCTCCACCCTGGTACATGTATAAGTTAACAACCAAGGACAAGAAAAGCATATATATATATATATATATATATATATATATATATATATATATATATATATATATATATTGAAGGCACAGAACTATGGATCTGGAAATTATAGGTTCAAGCTTTACAAACTCAATCTGACCACATAGATGTGTTCAACATGGTTTGTTTGCTAAGGATCAGACCTTGGATGAGTTCAATCATGTTATTTCGTTATAAATATGATTTTTGAGTCGTGAAACTTTAGTGCATTGTGGGCTGTTGATTTTTTAAGCTCTTAGAAAACCTGCTTACATGTTAAAATCACATGATTCAAAAGTCATTTTCTACTTAACAAGCCTTGTAGATCACATTCATAAGGTTTGATCTACAAAAAAATCTAAAAAATATGAAAAGAAAGTGATTTATACTAAGGGAATATGTATCCAATGAATTTCAAAACTATCTAAAACAAAATGGGGTTTGCCATCAAAGATCTTGCCTTAAGAGACCACAACAAAATAAGCTAGCGGAAAGAAAACATAAGCATATAATAGAAACCGCTAGAACTTTACTTATTTCTAAAATTATTCCCAAAAACTTTTGGGCCAAAGCCGTTTTAACTTTCACTTATTTGATAAATCGAATGCCATCATCCACTTTAAAAAGTGTTTTTCCTTATGAAAAACTTCTAAAAATAACACCCAATTTCAATCATTTACGAATTTTTGATTGTAAATGTTTTGTGCTTTTGCACAAAAAAAAACAAGTTATCACCAAAAGCAATTGAATGTGTTTTCATTGGATACAATGAAAATAAAAAAGGATATAGATGCTTTGATTTCAAAAATAACAAACTTTATGTTTCCAAAGATGTGACATTCTTAGAAAATGAAAATGATTTTGAAGAATATGATAAAAGAGAGAAAATAGACTATATGTTTTATATGATCTCTTTCCAAGAGAAAATATACATACTAATGATGACCTTTTAAATCATCATGAAATTATAGATGATATCAATCATTAATACTCTAATATTGAGAAATCACCGAGTAGTGATGACATCATTAATAGATCTCTTAAAAATATTTAAGTTTATAATTAGCGTGAACAAAATAAACCTAATAGTGCCTTAGAAAAAATTTCTCAATATGGTGAACCTATAAAAGAAACTTCTCTTAGAAGATCTGGTAGAGAATCTATTCCACCAAATAGGTTTGTCTCTTATGAGTCATTATCTCTCAATTATAGGACTTGCCTAATAGCTTTAGCTTCAAACCATACCAAGAGCCCTAACATTATAATGAAGCGAAAAATATTCCTTGTTAGATTGAAGCAATGAACATAGAACTAGATGCCCTTAGGAAAACAAAAACTTGGGAAGTAATTGAGTTACCTTCAAACAAGAAACTCATTGGATGAATATGAGTCTTTAAAGTTAAAACAAAGAGTGATGGAACTTTAGAGAGATATAAAACGAGGTTAGTAGCTAAAGGATACTCCCAAGAATATGAATTTGACTATGAGGAGACTTTTGCAATTGTAGCTAAAATGACTAGTGTTAGGACTCTAATAGTCGTTGCGTCAACTAGAAAATGGCTTATATACCAATTAGATTTTAAAAATGTTTTTCTTAATGGAGAACTAAATGAAGAAGTTTATATGGATCTTCTACAGAGATTTGATATTGAAAAAGAAAAATCTCTTAAACTCTTAAAAGCTTTGTATAGTATTAAACAGACCCCCAAGGCCTGGTATGATAGATTCAATAATGTTATCATTAATTTGGGTTTTCATTCATGTTATATTGACACTACTATCTTTGTGAAAAGAACAGGTACTGGTATAATTATCCTTCTACTTTACGTAAATGATATGATTATAGCAAGAAACGACAAAAAGAGAGTTAGTAATGTTTAAAATGTTTTAAAAGATAATTTTGATATGTTAGACCTAAGATTCTTAAGATATTTTTTAAGAATTGAAGTTGCATACTCTCCTAAAGGGTACATACTTTCTCAAATAAAACTTGTTGTAGATATATGTGCTAAATCTGGTATTTCAGATGATAAAAAAGTGAAAACTCCTGAAGTGGTGAATGCTAAATTAAAACTTGAAGATGAGACTCTTCTTGAAGACCCCACACCTTACAGACAGCTAATTAAGAATCTCACTTATTTGTCTATCACCAGACCAGATATAACTCATGCAGTTCACTCTGCTAGTCAGTTTCAACATGCTCTCACAACAGTACACATGAGTGTTGTATTAAAGATTGCCAGATATATCAAGAATACCATAACTAAAGGGCTCTTTTTATCCTCATTCTTATATTTAGATTTACTAGATTATATTGACGTTGATTAGGGAGAAGATCCTAATGATAGAATCTCAACTTCTGGTTTTTGTGTCTTTCTAAGAGATTCTCTGATTACTTGGAGATAAAAAAGCAACATAAGATCTTATTATCCTCTACTGAAGCATAATACAAAGCTATGGCAACTACAATTATGAAACTTGTATGGTTAAGAAATCTTTTCAAAGATATAGGTGTTGGCATCTCCAAACCTTCGAAGATGTGTTGTGATAATAGAAGCGCAATTTACATTGCCAACAACCACACCTTCCATAAGCGTCCATTATGTTCATGATGAATTCTTATAGGGAACTATTGAGTTGCATTTTGTCATTTCAGAATTTCAACTTGCAGACTTCTTTATTAAATCTTTTGTTGCTCCATATTTCTTATTTCTTCTCAACAAACTTTTGGTGTTTACACCGTAAGTTTGAGGGGGGTGTTAAGATAGTATATGTGTGTGTGTGTTATATATATGACATGTATTTTTTTTAGTCAAGGGTATTTTGGTCTTTTTTTCTTGTAATAAAATAATATTTAGGGACTGCATGTAGCCCCTTTTTCTTTTTATGACTGTTGGGAGCTCCCAACAACTCTTTGGAGCTCCCATGTGGTATCCCCTAAAAGGGGGCCTTTTGTCCCTGCCTTAATTCGATCCCCTCAAGCCAATCTCCAATTGAGTGAGATTGAGCTTGTATCTTAGAGTATTATATCTGGGTCCAGGAAGCGACTTAGTAAGAATGTGAGCCACTTGGTTTTCTGAAACAATAAATTTGACTTCAATTTCTTCTTTTGTCACTTTTTCTCTCATAAAGCGAAAACCAATTTCCGCATGTTTGGTACGAGCATGAAAAACAGGATTAGCAGCGAAATATGTTGCTCCCAAATTATCACACCACAAGACTAGTTTTCACTCTTGCTTATGTCTAGTTCATTTAATAACTGGTCAGCCCATGTTAATTCTGCAACACCTACTACAGCTTTGTATTAAGCTATTGCACTAGATCAAGCTACAATGTGTTGTTTTGTTGAGCTCTATGATATGAGATTCAACCAGGGTTACCAGAAGCGTTACATGACATGGGGAAGCATGCTTTCCCGAAATGAGCATGAAACGCCGCACTTCTGAAACATCACGGGAAACACACTTTTAATTTGGGAATCGCGCTTCCCATTTAGGGGAAGCCTGCTTCCCCCTAAAATAGAAACACACTTCCCCAAAATGGGAAGCGCGATTCACTCTAATTGGGAAATGTGCTTCCTTAAAAAGGGAAGCAATCTTCCCATTTTTATCTCGTGTTTTGATTTTTTACAAAAAAAAATAGAATTGAAATTATAAAATACCCTTTTTAAGACCATACAAGGCCTTTTTAAGTTTTAAATTTTTTTTATTTATATTAACCCTTAGAAGGAGGTCCATGTAAACTTCCTCTCCAAGTTCTCTATTTAAAAAGGTATTTTTAACATTTAATTGATAGATAGGTCATTTTTGGATAAAGACAATGACAATTAGGGTTCAAACACTAGTCATTCATGTAACAAGGGCAAAGGTTTCCTCATAATCTATTCCATATTCTTGGGTATATCCTTTAGCAACCGATCTTGCTTTATACCTTTCTAATGATCCACCACTTTTGGTTTTGACTTTAAACATTCATCTACATCCTATAGGTTTCTTGCCTAGAGGAAGAACAACTATTTCTCAAGTGTTGGCTTTCCTAAGAGTATTAAGTTCTATTTGCATTGTTTCATTCCAATGAGGATATTGTTTGACTTCATTATAAAGAGATGGTTCATAATAAGAGTGAAGAGTTATTAAACATGCTCTAAAATTTGAAGAAAATGAGTTATATGATACAAATCTACTAGGAGTATTAGAGATTCGATTATATCTCCCAAGTTGGGATTTTTCTAAGGGTATGTTTTGAGAGAACTTGCCAAGTGCACATGGATGGTCACTTTGACCACATCATTATAACGGCCAACTTCATCAACAACGGGATGTTCAATACTAGAGTTATCAATCAAGCAAGAGTCAAACACTGCAATGAAATATGCGGAAGCACTAAAAACACTAGCCACTAAGGGCTTACAAGATCACAATCAGACAAGTGCACATGCACAAGTCCACTATAGGACAATACAAAGATCAATAAGGCAAAAAGAGAAATACATAAGAATGTAAAATATAAGCCTTTATTGATCAAATGCTTAATACAGGCCTTAGAAAAAATAAGAGGGGTTAACCCCTCTCATATCAAGAGCCGATCTTATCTCAAGATATTAAAGGTGTTTCTAGAAGTCATGAAGAAGGAAAAGATGCTGACTTTGGAAACTTATCAGCTGAGGATGATAAACATGGTTTCACAAAGAGAAAACTAATAGGAAAGGATATCTCTCCTGCGTGTCTTAGTTAAGGAGGTTTCCCACCAAAGAAAGAGCTGCAATGCAAATGTGAAACTTACCTTTGTAAAATTCCAGCATGCAATACAAATAAGAAACACCACCTCTATCGTGAGATAGAGAGTGTGTGAGGATTCTTGAGCCATAGATCCAGGTCACCTTGACCGAACCAAGTAAAAAATTGTTCTTTATATTGTTTGTGGTTTGTGTGATTTCGAGTGCTCTTTTTCATGTTTAGTCAAAAACATGTCTTAAATTGTACAATAGCATTGTATAAGCAGATTTTTTTAAGGGCTTCAAACTTCAACTGTCCACAATGTGTCAAATTTTCATGATTAAGATAATCATCTTTTAATGTTGAGACTATTTGATCAATAAGTGCATTTCCTAGTAAATGGACCATGCAGAACGCATTTGTAGGGTCAAATTGATCAAATATAACTTGCACCTATGAGTTTTAGCGAGAGAGTACGGTACTCTAGAGTGTAACTAATATTTTCCCTCTATACATACTTTGGGGAGAGAAAGAGAGAGAGCATAGTTCTATTCTAGCTCTAATTAACCACTTTAAATAAAGGGATTATATGACATAAATATGATTAATGAGTTATGTACTGCTGTTATCCCTGAAAAGAGAAAAAAGAATTCGATGACATAAACGTAAATTCTGGAAGATATGAGATAACTTAATCCAGAAACAGCTAAGATGAAGCTACTTGGAGGCTTCGTGATTAGTATTTCTCGAATAAATCTTTCAATCATCAAACAAACTACAAAACTCAATTGCCGCATGAATTCGAAACTAACCGCTGCTGCTCGGCTTGGAATTCGCTTCCTGGACGGCAAGATCGGCGCCGACTTTCGCCGAGACCACGGCTGCAGGAGACCTTCGGGTTCTCAGGGAGCGAGAAGAAGAGCGGGGTCTTCCGTGAGGGATAGAAAGATTGGAAGGACGGAGGGGCGGGGGAGACTCCGCCAGCCTGCAAGAGGAGAGTTCCTGAAGGATTAGTGCTCGGTTCTGGGCGAAAGAAGTCCAACGGACGGCCATTGCTCCCTCTCTCAGGGAAGAACTAGAAGAACCCAAGAAGAAGAAAAAGAGGAAGGAGCCTCAGCGGTTTTTATAAGCGCGAAGCAGTGGACGCGGGACGAGAGCGCAGCATCTGCCGAACCAAGGAATTTACCTAAATACCCCTACTCCATTACAAAGTTCACAAGGCTCAAACGTTGGGGCGTCAGTTGGGTCGGGTATGACCCGATTACCGACTCGCAGCTGACCTGAATAGGATCCGGGTATGGTAATAGAGGAGGAGATCCGATTCAGAATTCCGTCTGACCCATAGGACCAGTGAGTTTATGGAATCGGGTATAACTTACGAAATTTCATGCGATACCCAAGTATGACCGGAGTTCAGATTTTCAATGTGAAAAAACATGAAAAATATTAACAGATTATTTTATGAGTATAGACTGGGTCTGGTTTATGTAAACCTTATAAGACCCAGGTATGGTTTTTTTATAGGTCCGGTGAGAATCGTGTCCAGACCTGGTACCAGCACCTCATAGTCGGATCTGGGACTGGATTCGTGTAGGTTCAGTGAAGGTCCACTCATTGAAACCCCTGCTGGAATGCGTGGCATGTAAACAGGTTGGATCCACACTTAATTTACCTAAATACTGATCCAATCGGATCAGAGATGGATTAGGTCAAACTGTACTATACCTGAATGTGGATTGGAATGTTAAAAAGAGTACACTTGGTTCCGGATCTCAGTCCAGAACATAGAATCTGGATATGAACTGTCAAACCGTGAAGTTTTGAATCTGAAAACAGGTCAAATATACTGGTTTTCATGTGCTATTAGGTAGAATGGGTTAGTTTTTTACCCGGTCTCCACGTGATTAGGAACATATTCATTTATATGGTTTCGACCAAGATCTGACCAAAACCAACTACGTTTGTTTCAAATCTAAACCCAGATTCGAATATGTATTATGTGGACCTGGCAATGCGGAATGGACACAGTTCAGAATCACCATAGAGCTCCGACCCATTTGTATCCCTAGCTAGTACGATACAAGATCCATGTCCATGTTCGGGCAAAACGAGTAATTGATTAGGTTGGGTCCGGTTTTGGGTTTAAATCCCACCAAGTCTGTCTCAGGCTCTCAGCACGGTGAAAGAAACATCCTATTTTTGAGGAAGATTTGCACGCATGGTTATGGAGCTGGATCCGGATCCACATTAGAGATGTCTCATCCACATTCAGATTCGTATCCAGATCGAGTGGCAAAGGCAAAGGGGCTTGGCTGAAATGGCCAAGTCAATCCATCAGATCTTCTAGAGTGGGTCCAAGGCTGATTAGGATCCAGTGAAGCAAAAGCTTCCCCCTTCTCAAATGTAGCCTTTTTGGCAGTTTTCTCAAGGTGGCATGTGCAAAAAGGATCTTAAAAAAAACGAGGTTATATGCCCCCCCCCCCCGAACAGGGCAGTTAGCTACATCTCATGTTCGAGGGTCCCAAAGAGCACCACGTATGTAAGCATGTGCGTCCCGTATCCCCATGTTTGTCAGCATTAATTAGCATTGGAGTTTGATGTGATTGCAAATACTTAAGTACTCTCTCCTCCATTGGTGCAAAAAAAATGATGATTCTTGAAAATGAGTGGTTGTAAAGACTTAAGTGCCCCGAAGATGATTATTTAAGACACAGTCTCTGCACTGCAGGATTATCCGAGAAAGAAATCTCCCCTGGAGGAGGCCATGAACATCAACCCTCTCACTCTCTCTCTCCCTTGTATTTCTACTTTTGTGCACATTCAGCAGAAGATCCTACATTGCTCCATCAAGCACCGACTGACCTGCACATTGACTGTTGTAGAGCCTGATTCAGAGTTTTTACCCTTACAGGAGGAGGGTTTGGGGGCTCATCCCAACGTGGGTAGCATCATTCAACTAAATGAGTTGTAGATTCTGATTCAGAGTTTTTACCCTCACAGGAGAGGGGTCTGGGGGCTCCTCCCAGCGTGGGTAGCATCATTCAACTTTAAGAGTTGTGGAGTCTGATTTAGAGTTTTTACCCTTACAGAAAGGGGGGTCTGAGGGCTCCTCCCAGCGTGGGTAGCATCATTCAACTTGAAGAGTTATGGAGTTTGATTCAGAGTTTTTACCTTTACAGAAGGGGGGTCTGAGGGCTCCTCCCAACGTGGGTAACATCATTCAACTTGATGAGTTGTGAAGCTTGATTTAGAGTTTTTGCCCTTATAGGAGGAGGGTTTGGGGGCTCCTCCCAACGTGGATAGCATCATTCAACTTGATTCGTTATGGAGCCTGATTCAGAGTTTTTGCCCTTACAGGAGAAGGGTTTGGGGGCTCCTCCCAGCGTGGGTAGCATCGTTCAACTTGATTCGTTGTGGAGCCTGATTTAGAGTTTTTGCCCTTACAGGAGGGAGGTCCGGGGGCACCCCCTCCCCCCCCCCCCCCCCCCTGGCACAGGTCCCGGGTGTCGTGGTCAAAAAATGCACAGGGTGTCGTGGTGAGAAAGACATATGTTTGTTCCAAGCAAAGTTGAAAGAAATCAATGGAAAATCCAACAGGGAGTATGCCAGAATTAAGATGTGGATGTTAAAAGAGAATGGTGTTGTGCAACTCAAATAACACAAAATAATAAAGGTCTGGTTTTTAGTTAAAATGAGGAATGAAATGACGATAGAAATTGCTTAAAATTTACAACAATAAACTAGACTCAATAACGAAGACACCACTTTTTACGGATTTGGAATATGACCTCCGGTTAGGGAGATATGGCTTTGACAAGTTGGTCCTAATTCAGGTAGCGATTTACAGTGATTTGCTTACTGAATAACACTATAAATCGCTATAGCGATTTGCGGAAGACACTACAAATCGCTATAGTGAGATTCAAAAACACTATAAATCGCTATAGCGATTTGCGAAAGACACTACAAATCGCTATAGTGAGATCCAAAAACACTATAAATCGCTATAACGATTTGCGGAAGACACTACAAATCGTTGTTGAAAAGTCGGATAACATTATAAATCGTTGTGGGGCTCGTTGGAGACCCGAAAATACTACAAATTGTTGTAGGAAAGCCCGATAACACTACAAATCGTTGTTGGAAGGCCCCAAAAAAATTTGGTCCGGAGGGTGCTGCCCCCGCCAGGGGCGGCCCCCCCTGGACCTCCGCCCGCTGACCGCGCAGCGGGATCTGTACCGAGGGGGGAGCCCCCGGACCCCATCCTGTAAGAGCAAAAACTCTAAATCAAGCTCCACAACGAATCAAGTTGAATGATGCTACCCATGCTGGGAGGAGCCCTCAGACCCCCCTTTTGTAAGTGTAAAAACTCTGAATCAGACTCCACAACTCTTCAAGTTGAACGATGCTACAGTCAGTGTGCAGATCAATCGGTGTTTGATGGAACAATGTAGGATCGTCTGTTGGATGTGCACAGAAGTAGAGAGAGAAGGGAGAGAGAGAGAGGGTTGATGTTCATGGCCTTCTCCAGGGAGAACTCTTTGTCTCCCTTGATTTCTTATCTAGAGAGAAAGAGAGGGTTTTAGAGTGTTTTACGGACAAAGAAGAAGAAGACTTTGAAGAGTCAACATCATCCTCGACTTTCTGGATGGAAGACATGTTTGTCCTTTTTTTGAACAGAGAAAGAAGAAGAAGACTTTGAAGAGTCAACATCATCCTCGACTTTCTGGATGAAGGACATGTTTGTCCTTTTTTTGAACTGTTTGTTTTTTCTTTTTTGAATGAAGGGCATTTTTGTCATTTTCTCAAACCATCACTTTATGAGAAGAATAGCAAGAAAGGGTACTTAAGTCTTTGCAAAAACACCAGAGTCCGATACAAAGTTATGTCAACATACACGGGAATACGAGCCTCATGTGCTTGTATATGTGGTGCTCATTCAAAGCCCCGAACACAGACGTGGGATTCAGTGAATCATCGGGGGGGAACATACACCACCCTCTCTAAAAAAAGGGCATATTATGAGACACCTGATTGAGGGTAGACAACCACCCACTTTCCCATCACAGTGACAAAACCTTTTTACGGTTAAATATGGTCAGCTAAATTATCGCGATATTTTCCTTTTTTCTCACTTTTTTTTGGCAAATAATTAATCAAAAGTTAATTTCTAACCAATACTTGTTTTTCTTATCGACCGGGTAAAATCTTGTGTTTTTTTTTTTACGCCGAACTTAACTAGATAAGATGGGGGCTGAATCTTAATATGACAATTTTAGGCTTTAAGCAAGCTGTCAAGGACTGGATCGGGTCGGGTTGAGCTGAAACCTTTTCTTCCTTCAAAACGAACAAGAAATGTTGTACCTTGCTACCCTTGTGGCTTTCATGAACTTCTTACTTTTTGTTTTTTTCATTCATCTGACCCTTTCAATGTGATTTACATGTTTGGCCTGGCCTAGTAAAATCCAGCCTTTCGGTCATGTTTTTCCTACGTGTATGTCAGTTTTCTAGCAGTTGAAAAATCAACAAGGTATGATGTATTGAATTTTCAACGCTTTAAGAGCCTTAATTTGTACATAAAAAAATACAATCTAGGGTTTGACTTATTATCCTATATATATATATATATATATATATATATATATATATATATATATATATATATATATATATATATATATATATATATATATATATATATATATATGTTAAACACATCCATCCCACATTTGGCCAAAACGACCTTCACCTATGACTTTCAATTAAGGGGTCTAAAACCCATGAGGGTAGCCAATATTTTTCAAATGTGATCTACATGTTTGGCCTAGTGAAAAACAGCCTTTCCGTCATGTTTTTCCTACTTGTAAGTGGGATTTTCTATCAGATGAAAAATCAATATTATATAATATATTGAATTTTCAATCCTTTAAAAGTCTTAATTTATACATAAAAAATACAATCCAAGGTTTGACTCTTATTATTTTATATATTCATGATAAACACATCCATGAGGTTACATTTGGTCAAAACGACCTTAACTTATGAGTTAAGGGGTCTTAACCCCATGACTAATATTTTTCAAATGTGATCTACATGTTTGGCATAATAAAAAACAGCCTTTCGATCATGTTTTTCATACGTGTTTGTCGGTTATTCTAGCAGTTGAAAATTCAACACCAGTCACCATATATGCAATGTATTGAATTTTCCTCTAAAAGTCTTAATTTGTACGTTGGAAAAATACAATACAAGGTTTAACTCTTATTATTTTATATATCCATGCTAAACACATCCATGAAGTCAGATTTGGTAGAAACAACCATCATCTGTGATTTCAAGTGGTCTAAAACCCATGAGGGTAGCCAATATTTTCCAAATGTGATCTAATGTTTAGCCGAGTTAAAACCAGCCTTTCCATCATGTTTTTCCTATGTATATGTCAGATTTTTTTCATTGTATTGAATTTTCAACCCTTTAAAAGTCTTAATTTGTACATAGAAAAATATAATCTAAGGTTTGAGTCATATTGTTTTATAGGATATTTTTTCTTTCCCATGCCCAAAATTATGATTCTTGACTTTTTTAAGATATTTTTACCCTTCTCACAAGTGAACCTGCAAATGTTCACGTGATAGATATGTACGTTGTTCGAAGGTCGCAACATTTTAATATAAATGATATTCACATATACATTTTGTTGACCTCACATAAAGTATTTATGAACATGGCTAACTTGAATCTCAACATAATTGATTCACATATGAAATGAGTGAATCTTATGAGATTCGCAAGCCCGATGTGAACTTTATAGAATTTAAAAGTTTTAGCTCGATTGATTCACTTCATACATTTATGATAGTCCTGACATTCGCAGAGACATCATGTAAACCTCATTTAACTAAAAACTCGATTAAAGTTAGGACGTACATTCATAAATATATGTTCAACCTTTATAAATGTTTTTTATGAATGTCTTTACCTTCTCATATTTTTTATTCGAGCTCAATAGGTTCGCGTCATATATTTGTGAACATCACGACCTTCACGCAAATACCATATGAACCTCCTTTAATTAAAATTTTGCATAAAGTATAAATAGACGTCCGCAAATGTATGTCTGACATTCACAAATGTGTTGTGAATGTCCTTACCATCGCATGTTTTCTAATTGTAAGTTCATGTCACACATTTGCGAACATCATACCCCTTTAACTAAAAACTCGCATATTATAATTATTAAATATTTTAAGTTTTGTTTTTGGTGTTTAAATGTGATATGAAATTGTGAGGAGTCTTATAAGGATGGCTTTGCAAGTAGCAGCCAGGAAGAGGGAAATGAGGTATCGGGAAAGGTATTTGGTGCTTCTTCCACAATGATATAAGTGTCCTTGTGTTATTCATGGATCATGAGTTGCTTGGTAGGAAAGTTGCATTGCCAGATCTCTCAACGGTGACGTGCAACTCCCTTTCTACATGTAACTCTCTTTCTACATGCAACATTGTAGCATCCCCGAGCACAGATGGTTGGATTCACAAGCCATTCTGAAAGTGAACCACTCGAGTATGAACACAAACACACAATGTCACAATGGCACACATGGTTAATGTGGTTTGGTCAAGGTCGACCTACTTCCACAACAAATCTCTCTCTCTCTCTCTCTCTCTCTCTCTCTCTATATATATATATATATATATATATATATATATGAGAGGATGAGCTGATCTCTCTTTATTTAAATAGTTATTTACATGAGAGACAGACTCGATTATGGACTCTACAATTCCTAAACGCTTTAGAGTCCACACAATCTTGATGATTGTGGTTGAGAAGAGTCCTACTAATGGTACTCTACATTAGAGTTTACATTAGAAGGTCCTTCATAATAGAGTCCTTGTCAATGTGAGTGCACATGAGGACAATAGAGTCCTTGTCAATGTGAGTTTACAGAAGGAGCTTCACTTCATGTGGACTCTCCTTATAGCTACAGTGGAGCTTGGTCTAGGAAGCTTACCCGAGTCTGGATCCGGATTCCTTAGCTTTACACCCTCAAGCCTACCTCAAAGAGGTTGAGCTTGTCTCTAAAATAACTTAACTTGGGCCCAAAAAGAGGCTTGGTCAAGATATCAACAACTTGTTCTTAAGAGAAAACAAATTGAACATCAATTTCACCTCTAGCAACCTTCTCTCATACAAAATGAGTCTATTTTGATGAGCTTAGTTCGTACATAGAACACTAGGTTAACGTCAAGGTATGTGACACCCAAATTGTCAAATAATAGGATGAAAACTTTACAAGTAAGGACACCCAACTCTGATAATAGTTGTTTGAGCTAGGTTAGTTTAGATGATGCATGCAATTGCAACAACTTTATACTCTGCTTTTGTGCTAGAACTAAAAACAATATGTTGTTTAGTTGTTCTCAACATAAACAAATTGATTCCCATATAGGTCATGTAACCACTTGTAGATTTATGATTATCGGAACACCCAACCCAATCAACATAAGAAAACATAGAAAATTGAAAAGATGAAGACCTTTTAATTTGTAGACCCAGATTGATTGTGCCTTTCAAATAGCACAAAATCCGTTTAATGTGGGCCCAGTGGTCCTGATCAGGTTCATGCATAAATTGGCAGGCCTTGTTAAGTGAATATGTTATATTAGGCCTAGTAAGCATGATATAATGCATGCTCTAATAATACTTTTGTATTGTGTGACATCTTCTAAAAGTTGTCCTCTCTATTTGGATAGTCACATTTGGCACAGTTGGAGTTTCCACCGACTTACAATCTGTCATATCTATCTTGACCAAGAGGTCTAAAATATATTTCCTATGATAAATCATGAGACCCGAGGATTCACAAATAACTTTTATCCCAAGGAAATAATATAGAGTCCCCAAATCTTTAATAAAAAAACTCACTACCAAAATCCTGAATAGTATTTTTAACATTTGTGACTGAGTTCTCTATAACAATAATATCATCAACATAGATTAGAACAAACATATGTACTCCATGACCATGGAAAATAAATAAGGACAGATAAGCCATGGACTTAGTGAATCTCAATTTTTACAAATAGGTATGCAACCGTTCAAACCACATTTTGAGAGCTTGCTTCAACCCATAGAGGGCACAATTAAGCCTGCATACAAAATTGGGATGAGTCTTATCTTCAAACCCAGGAGGTTGACACATGTACACTTCTTCTTTTAAGAGACCATGAAGAAACACATTGTTTACATCTAGTCATCCTAAACTCATTGCAATAGAGAGATATATTCTTATTGATGTGGGTTTGACCATAAGATTGAACGTTTTGAAGTAGTCAATCCCTTCTTGCTAATTGTAACCCTTGGCTATAAGTCGAGCTTTACACCTGACTATGGATCTATTTGCATGTCTTTTGATTTTATAGACCCATTTGTATTCGAAAAGATTGGTGGTTTTATAGAGAGCAACTAAAGACCAAGTTTGATTTTGATAAAGAGCCTTAATTTCTTCTTTTATGGCTTGATATCACTTGGGTTTCGCCAGAGCTAGGTTACACGAATATGGTTCTTGATCTTCTTGGCTTATTTCGCTCTAGAGGGCAATATGATATTTGGTTTAAAAAAACAACCTTGGCTTTAGGGTTTTGTTCTGGGACTTGGTGACCATATGATGAGTTCTAGGAGGAGTCTAATGACTTAGGTCAAGGATAAGGTTTAGACATGGAGATACAAAACTTGATGGGGTAGTATGCCCATGAAGGTCACTTGTTAGGTTGAAGAGGTGTGGGAGTTTTTGCTTCTTGTTCAGACTCAAGTGGAGGCAAGTCAGGAGGACATGTCTCTTGAGACGACTCAATAGTCTCATCGAGTTGAACAACCTCTCGATGACTAACATGATTTGGTAGAATCACAGGGTTTAGTAACATGAAAGGAACATATGAACTCATCTGTCTCGCACTTTCAGTGACTGGAGGACTCATAGGAAAAAGGGTGCTTAGATTATGAATCCATATGAACACTTCTTGAGAAGTCTGAGGTTCCTTTTTTTTGGTGTAAAAAAGGTGTCCTTTATCAAAGACAATATGTCTTAAAATAAAAGTTTTCCTTGTTACAGGGTCATAACATAGGCAACCCTTGTAATTAGAGTGATAGCCTAGGAAAAACACAGGGTTTTGATCATAGATCTAGTTTAGACTTTGCATAGGGGACCAAGTAGGGATAACATGTGCACCCAAAAATCTTTAGTTGCTCATAACCAGGAAGCCATTTAAAGAGGAGTTTACATGGGGATTTTTTATTGAGGTTTGGTATAGGAAGCCAATTAATAAGATATGTAGTGGTTTTGAACGCATCTACTCAGAATTTATGATCCAAGGAGGCATGGAATAATAGAGCCAAACCCACTTCAACAACATGTCAGCACTTTCTTTCTACCACACCATTTTGTTCAAGGGTGTGAGGACATGACAACTATCGTTTGATGCCACAATCATTTAAGAAATTGGTAAAAATATTATTGATAAACTCTCCACCAGCATCACTATGGAAAATCTTGATTTGGCCACTGATTTGCATCTCAACAATATTTTTGAAATTTATGAAACATATATGAAACATAAGAAGGCATCAGTTTTTTTGACTAGAGGAAACAACCATGAAAACTTTGAAAAATCATCAACAAGCAATATATAAAATTTATGCCCTTCACGAGATGGGATAGGAGCGAGACCCCAAAGATCTGCATGAATTAGCTCTAATGGAGCTTGTGTAGAAAATTTGACCTTACCTAAAGGTATCCTGTGAGACTTGCTTATGGCACACAATGAGCATAATTCAACCTTATTATTTATAAATAAAATAGACTTATTTTTCTCAAGTTTTTTCAAAACTTTAAAACCAGGATGACCCAAATGACAATGTTAAACTTCATCAGAAAATCGAAACTTATTGTTGTTAACTTTAGCAAGGCTAACTGAATCTCTTTTCAATGTTGTCTAACCGACCACAGGTTGAGTCCTCTTTTACTCGATCTTTTTAGGAGAGTAATCCTACTCCATAGATCCTTTACACAAAAGTCATTAGCATTGAATTGAAACAAATAGTGATTATCTCTTGTAAACTTAGCTACTGACAAAAGATTTTGTTTGATAGATGGCACATATAGAACTCCATTTAACAAAAAAAATTTGTTACAAAGTGATGGTGAAAGGTTACCGGTACTGGAGATATAAAAGTGCGTCCCACTGCCAACCATGACATCGTCTGGACCCTGATAGTCACTTTTGTTAGTCATACCTTGATCTTCTGAAGTGACGTGATGAGTGACTCTTGTATCAGTGTAAGACCCACAATTTTTTAGGTATTTTTAATACTTTTCTTCATCTGAAAATGTTGATTCTACCTGCTGCTTGTATATTTAGAGTATAGGATGCTAAGTTAGTAGGACCATAGTGACAAAAGTTTTTATTGGCAATTTCTCATTTTTCAAAAACTCACGAGAAATTGAAAAAATTTCATAAATCTCATAATTTTTTGGAAAAATCTTGGCAATAAAAAATTAATTAAAAATATAAGATTATTTTTTATAAGAAAATATTAATAAAAATTATTTAAAATAAAAATATAAGTTTTTTTCATGATAAATAGCCCTTTAAAACATAAATATTGCATTTAAATCATGGTATTTATATTTTTTCATAAATCTCATGATATTTTAAAAATCTCACAAAAAATTGTTGTTTTTAACTTTCAGGCAATTTCTTGCGATACTATCACAAGATTTTCATAAATCTCACGATATTTGTCACACTGAGCAGGACTAATCAAATTTGATTAGTCATTTTAGAATTTTGGAAAAATATAACCTTGAAATAGAATTTTAGAAAAATATAACCTTGAAATAAAATTTTAGAAAAATATAACCTTAAAATAGAATTTTGAAAAAATATAGCCTTGTAAATGAATTTTGAAAAAATGTAGCCTTGTAAATGAATTTTGGAAAATATAGCCTTGTAAATGAATTTTGAAAAAATATGGCCTTGTAAATGAATTTTAAAAAAATATAGCCTTGCAAATAAATTTTAGAAAAATATAGCCTTGTAAATGAATTTTGAAAAAATATAGCCTTGTAAATAAAGTTTAGAAAAATATAACCTTGTAATTGATTTTTGGAAAGTATGACCTTGAAATTGAATTTTGGAAAAATAAAGACTCAATATAGAATTTTGAGAAAAATAATATCCAATATGGAAATATCATTAATTGAGGTTGTTAAATGGAATATCTAAGAAGTAATAAAATAATAGTTAGTTAAAGTAAAGAGAAAATATAACTAATAAGTAATGATAGTTTGAAATCTAACCAAATGGAATAATAAAATAATAATTAGTTAAAGTAAAAAGAAAAGATAACTAAGAAGTACAACTAAGTTTGATTCTAACTAAGGGGAAGTACATTTAGAGGGGGGCAATTTTTCTTAATGATTAGATATGGGATTTCATAAATCCAAGTGAGATGCACTAAATCCAATAAAAATCTCTAAATATTTCATAAATCCAAGTGAGATGTACTAAATCCAATAAGAATCTCCAAATATTTCATAAATCCAAGTGAGATGCACTAAATCCAATAAGAATCTCCAAATATTTCATAAATCCAAGTGAGATACACCAAATCCCATGTGAATCTCCAAATATTTCATAGGTGGAATAAATAGAGTATAAAAGCTAAAATATCTAGCTTGAATAGGTTTTTATATTAGAAAAATTCAATATGAGATATAAGGGTCAAGGATTATGCTTGAAAGAAAATTTTTGAGAATTGAGATGATTTAATCTCAACCCTTTATTCCTTTTAATTAATCTTAGCCATCCATTTAGAAAGCAATCATTACCTTCTCCCTATAAATACCCCATCAATTTGAGAGTTTTAAGCATCCAAGAGTTCATCTCTTTCTTCTCTATATTGTTCTTCTTTTCTTTTCATATTTTTTAGAGTTTCTTCTTTCTTTACTAGAGAGTAGTGAAGGGTGCCTCTTTAAGAACTCTTCTCTACCCCCTTAGTGCTTTGAAAGATCCAAGAGAAGAAGAAGCTCAAGCTTAAGTTCTAAAGTCAAGGTAAGTAAATTTATTATTTATGCATCTTGATAATTATTCATTTTTCTTCTCTCTCCTAATCTCTTTCTCTCTCATCAACTGTATAAACATGTGTTTCCATAACACATGTGGATATAGAAAAATGTATATACATATAGCTATTATTTCTTTCTTGATTTACTCGATTATTGCAATATTTATGTTTGAAAGAAGAGAAATGTCAATTCCAATGATTATTCCTTATTCTAAGAGCCATGATCAAACCATGGAAGAATAGCCGATTTTATGAAAGTTTTCTTTGAAGAATTCTAAGCATTCCATGAATTTTAAATCCATCAATCCTTACTTAAGAGAGTTATGCAACTTTCTAAATGGGGCGATTTTGGGAAATCCATGTGAATGTGGGAATTAAGAATCTTGATTTCATAAAAAATCGTGTGAAGATGATAGGGTTTGTTTATAAGAAATGCATTCTTGAAATTAGATAATTTGAATATGGAAAATTGGATTTTTTTGAAATTCTCAAAATTCGTATAGATACAATTGAGAAAAATCAATTAGGGAAATTTTGTATCAACATGATCAAAATTATAATGGAGGTTGATATTTTGAGTAATTCATGTTAGTGATTAGATTTAGTTTCTCCAAATCCTTAAATCAATTCATAATTTGAAAGAATTTACAAACAAGAGGAATGCTATTTTTTTAGAACATCATATACTTAGAATATACTCTAATCGATGAAAATGAATTTAAATTTTGATGACTATACTTCAACCAATGAAAATGAATTTGAGAAAATTTGGATGACAATACTTCAATCAATGAAAATGAATTTGGAAAATTCAGATGACTATACTTCAATCAATGAAAATGAATTTGAAAAATTCGGATGACTATACTTCACTCAATGAAAATGATATTGGAAAATTTGGATGACTATGTTTCAATCAATGAAAATGAAATTAGAAAATTTGGGTATTTAGGATCCATTCAATCAAAAATGAATTTGGAAATATGAATAATTGTGATTTGTTCAAATGAAGAATGAGTTTAGAAATTCAGATTCACTTAAATGGATTTGAAGAAATTTGGACGATTGTGATTCAATAAAAATAGATTTTTGAAAATTTTGGATCCGCTCAAAGATTTGAAGAAATTTGGATGATTGTGATTCAATAGAAATATAGTTTTGGAAATTCGGATCCACTTAAAGTTTTTTAAAAAAATAGATGATTATGATTTAATAGAAATAGATTTTTGAAAATTCGGATCTACTCAAAGATTTGAATAAAAATTCGGATGATTGTAATTCAATAGAAATAGATTTTTGGAAATTCGGATCCACTCAAAGATTTAAAGAAATTCGGATGATTGTGATTCAATAGAAATATTTTTTTTGGAAATTCTGATCCACTCAAAGATTTAAAGAAATTTGGGCGATTGTGATTCACTAAAAATAGATTTTTGGAAATTCAGATTCACTCAAAGATTTAAAGAAATTCGAATGATTATGATTCACTCAATGGAAATGAATTTGGAAAATTCTGTTGATTGTGATTCACTCAATGAAAATGAATTTGAAAATTTTGGATGATTATAATTTACTCAATGAAAATGAATTTAGAAAATTCATATGATTGTGATTCACTCAATGAAAATGGATTTAAAAAATTTGGATGATGGTGATTCACTTAATGAAAATGAATTTGATAAATCCGGATGATTATGATTCACTCAATGGAAATGAATTTGAAAAATTCAGATGATTATGATTCACTCAATGAAAATAAAATTGGAAAATTTGGATGATTGTGATTCACTCAATGAAAATGAATTTGAAAAATTCGGATGATTGTGATTTACTCAATGAAAGATGAAAATTAGAAATTTGGATAAATATGATTCACTCAATAGAGAATCAATTTGAGAATTTGATGAATATGAATCACTCAATGAAAAACGAATTAGAAATTTAGATGAATGTAATTTCCCAAAGTGTATAGCCACTCAAATTTCTAATTGTTATTGATGAAAAGCTAAAGTGATTGAAAATGGTAATATACAAAGGGTTTCTTTGCGAAAGCATACAAGATTTTAGAAAATGTATCAATACGAAGCTCATACACACTTTAGGAACAAAGTGTTCAAACTATGAAGAAAAGAAAGGTGTTCGTAGTCAATACTCGATTGGGCCCTAGTAAATCGATATAGCATGATACGAGAATCAAACACTTATGAGTGCATAATGTTGTACCTTAGAAAGACTAGATGCATCTATACTTAGACTCTAGTCAATACAATTTGAAAGAATTCACAAGTTTATGCATGTGCAAGAAGCATGACTAAACTCTACAAATTTTGTGACAAAAGCTAGGCGACAATGTGATAAAAATGATTATGACATTCGCCAAACCTCATATGCATATGCTCACGAATGTGGTAAATGCACATTGTCATAGAATAATGTACTTATGCTTGATATTAATATGCAAATGACTATGCATAGGCTGATGTTATTCTTATTGTTATTCTTGAGATTATGATCTTATGGTTATGTTGATATCTCATCATTATGATCATGCTATTCATGTTGTTATTGAGACTATGAATATATCATTACATTTACGATCATGTCAATTATATTGATATTGCATAATGGAGAGTATGCCAGATGTTTGATTACTTATCATAATGCATAATGCTTAAGTTCGCTTACCTGCTCGCAAGAGTTTGACCCCATTTTATAGGGCACAGATGACAAACGATGATACGGTGAGAGAGCTCGGTGTGTGGCGAGGCCCTGATCCAACCTTCCCTAACTATATTCTCAATCTTGGAACCAATTGTCAGGTGTCATACTTTAATGAGATATTTTATTAAACCTTTGGGATTGTATAAACTTGGATTTATTTATAATGAATGAAATGATATTTACTCTTCATGGTTTGTGATGGAACTTTATTTTGAACATATCTCTTATCTCTGTAACCCGCCGAAATTGTTCGACTTTTCAAAACCCAAACTATTTCTGCTGTGCTATTTAAAAAAAAAACTAGGGTTAAAATTTTCATGTTTTCAAGTTGAAAATTTTGGGGCATTATAATCAGAATACCATGCAGTCATGCATGCTATTAAGTATCAAGGTTGCAAATGCCCTCGGAATATCATAGCATGTGCAAGCTATATGATTACGATGCCAATATAACTGATAAATGACCTGACCCGCCTTTTGAGAAGGTTGTGAGGCTTGAGACAGGCCTCTATGATTGTCTCTATTCTAAAAGTTTCCAAAAAATCAGCCACCTCCTCTGGTGCATTCTCTCCCTCTTCTGAGATGACCACCTCTTTCATGCCCTCTTTGCGAAAAGAAGGTTGTGGTGGACTATTCTCCTTGATGAGAGTTCTTATTCATCATGTTCAACCTCTTTTCTTGATTTAATAAAAGCTCACAAAATTTCAAAAAGGTGGTTAAAGAATTTCGAGTAGTGATAGAGGTAACAAAACTTTCATAGTCTTTCGAAAGACCATTTAATGTATAGTGAACTAGATTTTTATCAGATACAAGTTCATTAATCACACATAAGGAATTAACAAAAAATTTAATATGATTGAGGTACTCTACCATGCTTTTCTCTTCTTTTCAAACACTCAAGAGATATTTCTTTAAATGTAGGATTCATGCACTCGACTGAGATGAAAAAGCATTTTCCAACGTGGCAAGTTTCACGTATGAAAAAAATTTGAATGATTGTTCCCAAAACCGGTTCAGTGACAATAGCACGAATCCAACTAAGAGCAAGTTGATCTGCTTGTTTCCACACCATAAATTTAGGATTTAGTTTCAACTCTTCCCCTAATCTGATATTCTGATTGGGAGGGGAAAACGATCCATCAATATGTTTGATGAGATCTTGAGAGAATATGACAGGCTCTATTTGTGATCTCCATAAGAGATAGTTGTGTTCATCAAGACCAATGATGAGAACATGTTCCATTGAAAAGCCAAATTAGGCACAAGAGAAGGTTGACTTGATAAAGATAAAAATGATGCTGATGCCATGAGGACCACTATGAAAAGAGGGAGAGCTTGATACACACTGGAACAATACAAGTCATATGGCTCTGATACCATGAAACCAAATCACTCGGGTATGAACACAAATACACACAATCATAATGGCACACAGGGGTAACATGGTTCGATCAAGCACGACATAATTCCACGACAAAGCTCTCTCTCTAATTCACAATGAGAGAGAAAGATATCTTTCTTTATTTAAATAGTTATTTACATGAGAGACACAAACTCGATTATGGACTCTACAATTCCTAACACCTTAGTGTCCACACAATCTTGGTGATTGTGGTTGAGAAGAGTTCTACTAATGGTATGCTCCTTTACATTAGAATTTACATTAGGAGTTCTATTGACAACTAACTTATCCATATTAGAGTCCTTGCCAACGTGAGTGCACATGAGAAGCTTCACTTAATGTGGGCTCTCCTTAGCTAAAGTGGAGCTTGGTCCAAGAAGTAGACTCGGGTCTGGATATGGATCCACCAACTTTACACATTTCACCCAAGAAAACAAAAACTCAATGCTGAAAATGCAATGTGGGGGAATCGTATGTGTTGAAGGTTTCTCTTGTTTTTGTTTTTTCACATGCCTTCTAGTTTGTGTGTGTGTGTGTTTTGTTTTCTAGAGAGAAAACTGAGGTTAGATGTACCCTGCCTATTTATTAATATGAACATTTATGGTGAATGTAAGAGGGGGTTTCAGTTGAGCAACATGGTCGTCCATTGGCGATCCTCATCTAGTTTAGTGAGGGGGCAATATTATTACACCTTGGAGCGATGTGGTATAATTGAAAACAATAAAAACAAAATAGAATCCAAAATAAGAGATGGTACCAAGATGGTTTGGTTATTCCCAAGTCTAAACTACATCCAGACACCAATTCTACTACTCTATCAAGACCATACTCAAGAGTGGAAGGAAGAATGCACAACCATCCAAACCCTAATTTGTTCTTCATTTCCATTTTTCTAATGAGGCAAACTGCGAGATGCATCCCTTTATGACTCTGGAATGCATAACTGAATTTTTTTTCATCTAGTTACATGGAGAAACTACACCCAGGATTAGAGACCTGGACCCATTGCTCTTAGCTTGTCAATACCATGGTTGTCATCCCTTATGAATTTTAAGAAAGCCTCTTGTTTCACTTTGCAGAAGGGAATGCCCATTGGGGGTAGAGAGCAACCTCCTCATCCACGAGATTTCTTAAGACCACATAGGGAATGTTTGCCTTTGGCTTTGGTGCTCTGTCGAGGACTGCATCTTCATGAAAACTCAATTTTCAAAGTCAATGTACTTATCACTAGTCAGTCAAGCTACGCTGCTATAATTTGTTATTATTGGAATCCCGCTTCACACGCGAGACTTTTTATGGTGAGTAAATGGTGCCCCTCTAATCAAATGACACACGGTAAGTTAGTAACCCAACCAATCGATTATGGAGGAATGAGTGTTAGAGATATTCTTCTGCTTAATAAGGCCCATGTAAAATGGTGGTGGGCCCTTGCGGTAGAAGACATGCCATGGGATGTCCTTCATGAAAAAAAGCGCTAGGCCCTTCTCCACAATGTTGGTCTATGAACCATCATCAGGCATGATTGGCCTTCTGTTCTACGTGATTTTAAGTCATAAGTTGAGATTCGAACAGGTAGTGGAGACAAACTTAGTTTCTGGTGGGACATCAAGTGTGGAGATGAAGCACTTGCAATCCAATTTCCATCTATCTTCTGTTGGATCGTTTTTCAGACCACGCAGTTTCACAATCAACAATATGATATAAATCAAGATATAAATCAACATGAAAATCATGATAAACAGTTGATCAAAAGAAGAACAGGGAGCAAACATGTCGGTTTCTGCATCATACCAAAATCCAGACAAAAGCAAATCACAAAGCAGTTGCATAGAACACAATAAAAACAACAAAAACATGTTTAGATTATGTACTAGGCTAAGGTGTACGAAAGTACTCCCCACATACAGTGCAAACAGGGTCTGACGTCCTTCTCCCAGGATACAATAGCCTCAACGATCTGGATCAGTGCACACCGATGGTAGATCACCCTTCGAAAACAACCTCAGGAACTACAACTGCAGACTTTCCAGTTTTAGCAAAGCAAGAGAGAGGGAGAGGATAAAGTGTATATTTGTTCCTTTGTAACCTCTCTAACCACATTTTTATAGACGTGGGAGAGATCTGTTCGAAAGGACATAACTCTTGAAGAGTTGCCCATTTCGAATAGACATGACTCCTTGAAAAGAATTACCAGATCTGAACAGGTGTGACCTTGCAAAGGGTCACCAGTTCTGAACGGGTGTGATTCTGCCAAGGGTCACCAGTTCCAAAAGGCATGACTCTTTTCCTTTATATAATCCAAGGAAAAACAAAAAATCGGGGCAAAAGATACATTGGTCTTGATTGGATATGGCCCTAAATGGCCAATTACCCGAACCCGAGCCCGGCTCGGCTCGGCTCGGCTCAGCACGGCACGACACGATGGGCAAGCGCGCACACGTGTGTGTGGTAGTCATCCCAACCCCTTGTTCTTTGGAACAAGTGTAAGAGTTTACATGTAGGTTATAAAGCCTACAACAAACTCAAACCTCTTCAATATGGGACTATTCCACATCATCAAGTCCAACCTTTTTTCTAAAAGGAAAACAACCCACGTTTTCATATTTGAATTCTCTCACCTCCTCTTCTTACATCCAACATCTTCCATATCACAAAATTAAAAAATTGTTCGATCAAGGACTGTGGAACGAGTGATGGCACTTCGATGGTTCAGTTCAGAACAACTACAATGGGGCTAGGTGCTTTTGACCCTAAATGCCCAACTTCAATCCTTTTGCAGGTCAGACTCTATTTTCTAAAAATGCAATAATAAGGGAGCAATTTTTTTTTTGCTTTCTTCATGTGGGCATTCAACTATACTGGTTGTAACCCTTTTCTAGAGTCCTATTTAGAGTTTTGGTCTGCAAATTTTTGTTTGGCTGGTTGTTAAAGAATCAACTATCCATATGTTGTCTCATTGTCCTACATTCTTTTGGCTACTTCCTCAGGGGTCTGGCCTGACCATAATTTCCACATCCCAGATGAGCATATCATCAGATTCCTAACCAAACCACTCTCCTGGCAAATGTTGGCATTGCGTATGGAAGTGGTGGTTTTTCTCAACATGGTGGTGTCTTTGGCTTGAACGCAATAGTAGGGTCTTCAGTAATACCCAGCCCCCCCTCTGTACTCTATACACTTGAGAATCCAAGGATACATTCACTATCTCGCAACAATTCGATGGCCACAACAAGATCTGCAGTGGGTCAGGAACCTTAAGCTTGGTATTCAATTTGTTTCTTATTTCTTCTGTATCTTGATCTCCCCCTCTTCTTTTCTTCTCTTTCCTCCCCTTCACCCCTTTTATCTTCAATTTGTGGGTAACTGCTCATCACCCATAAGTAAATTTTTTATTATTCTTAAAAAAAAAAGAATTGTAGGGATCTTATTTTGGGAAGATGAAAATCATTAGATTTAGATCTAGACCAAGATTTTTTTGTTTAACAATCTGAGTTTACATGTTAAGTTCTCGTACTTTATGTAATACCTGCAAATTTTGTTTATTTTAACTTTTAAATTCGAGTGACATTTAAGTTAAAATCAAGTTAGATTCAAGTAAAATTCAAGAGTTTAAATTAAATTAAGACTCTAATTAGATCTGTTATGAGCCGTAGATCTCGTAGGAGATTCGATGTGACAATTTTGGATTTGGCTTGATTCAAAAAATGCATTTTTCAAAATAGACCAATATCCATTTTGTGTTTTTAAACTTGGATTGGATCTAGAAATGGAATTTTCAAAATTAATCAGACAATAATATGGACCCAACCCAGAGTCCGTGTATGATGCCACATATGGCATATGGGGCCCAGAGGATCATGCCCAACCTAGTGGGGCACCACATGTCTACGTGGGGGCCCACAAGGGACGTGGAGGTGACCAGGGGTATTATAGTTTTTTATACCCTCTCTACACCAAGTGGCGATTTTAAAATGTGTAGAGATTTTATAGGTGAATCCCATGGCACTTGAAAATATGGGTAATTATCTAAATAAAAATAATTAGAAAATTAAGATAATTAGAAAAGTTTTAAGAAAGCCTTGAGAGTTTGGTAACTCTCTTATTTTCCTAAGTTGGTAAGTTTTGAGAGATTACTTAATAATTAGAAAATTAAAGATAATATCAAATGAATTAATTTGTTAGAGGGATCTATAAGAGGATGGGTCATTCCCTCTAGTAAAGCCCAACTTGTGGGTTAGATAAGTTGCCTAATTACCTAGAAAATAGGATTAAGCATGGAAGTTTTCAAAACATAGAAACTAAGAAGGTCAACCACCCAAATAGGGCCCACATGGATAGAGAGGGGGGTAGTTTGGGAAACCACCTCCTAATTTTTGAGATTCTCTTGGATGTCCCCTCAGTGGGGTCCACATTAGAGAGAGAGAGAGGTAAAAAAAGAGGATCTCTCTATCTCTCTTATCTTTCTCTTATCCCAACAACCCGTATCTCTCTCTCCCTACCTTCATATTCCCTTCTTCCTTCCTCCTTCATCAAGCTTGGAGAGATTTTTTAGCAGCTATTAACGTTGCTCTAAGATGTTTCAATGAGAGACAAAGGTGAGAATAAGATCGAGAAAGCGATCAAAGTAGGGTAGACCTTACTCATGGTCGTAGATCGAGTGCAAACACATAGATCGTGCACCTTGCTGATTCTACAGACTGGTCTGTGGTAGATCAAACCTAGAGCAGGTTAGAAAAGTATTATAAATATGTTTTTAAATCAATATCATGCTTTAAAAAGGGTTAAAAAAATATATTTTTGGCAAAACTATGCTTGAAAGCCTAAATAAGGGAAATCAGGTACCATACAATGCATAGTTTTGTGTTCCTACATAAATTCAGATTAGTATCTTTCATGATTTATTGTGTTCTTGCATGACTAAAAGGAGAAACATACATGTTTTTCATGAAAACCACATATTTATGCCTAGTTTATGTTATATCTTTGCTTAGGAAGCTAGATCACATTTTGGTTTAGTATGATCAAATGAATATGTAGTGTATTTCATGTATTTACAACATAGATAATGAATCTGCAAATTTATTTTATGTTGATGTAGCATGATAGCATCTTAAACTACGTATTTTGTGCACAAATCATGAGATATATTAATAGTTTAGGATCCGATGCATATTTATGATTATGTGATGATTGCAATGAGCCGACGTAGTGTGTAGGTACTGCGTGTATGGTTGATCCATGACTGTAAATTAGTTTTACATGTTGAAGCATGAATTTTTTTATATAGAGCATGATTTGATTTAGGTTACACACGTTGTCCTAATTTTCCTAACTGATCGGTCTCGGTAGAAAAAATATAACTCTCAAACCGAGAAACTTCTGATCAAAACCTTTTATGGGGACCTTCTAGAGACCTAAGGGGCGTCTCAGGAAAAAAATGGGCATAAGTTGTGATACAAAACTGAGGGTTATGACTACTACATTACAAGCTAAATCTGATAGTCGGTCATGCAGAAAATCTAATAAAGCATGAGTTTTTTTTTTTATTTTGAGTTGTTTTTTGGATATATTATGGTTGTCATGTGGATGAATCCAAGAAAGATAATAAAAAAAATCTTAAAAATTAAGGTTTAAAAATTGAGGCATTACACTTTATACTCCTTAATTCACTATGCTCATCATCTTTATTGGGCTGCTCTAATTCAAAGAATACATGGCATGGGGATTATTCGGTTTTCAAAATACAAAATCTGCTTGTCCACCTATCACATGGATACTTTTTCCTCGTGTATCATATCCCATTATCTATTAGTTGTATTCATCTCAAAAAATCCACAGGCATATACATGTTACATAGCCAAGAATCCAAGTAAACTTGAATATAACAAACCATGGAAAACCTAGGGTAGTCAAATATGCAACCAGGGTGCTTTCATCTAAGGGCGTAATATACAAGAGAGCATCCTTCTAGTGTATTTATTATTTGATTCCATAATCTCTAGACGAATACCCTCTGCATACCTTAAGCCAGACCTTGCTAAGGCATATGACAAAATTGAATAAGACTTCTTCTAAGAGGCAATGAGAGTGTTGGGTCTTTCGATTGAATGGATAGAAAGGGTGAACTTATACGTGGCTACGGCCACGTTCGCAGTCCTAATCAATGGATCTCTTGGATAAGTTTTTCATAGCTCCAAGGGCATCAGACAAGGTGATCCTTTGTCACCCTACCTCTTCCTTATAGTTATGGAATGCCTTGGCCAGAGAATCCTATATATATAATATGTGGCTGAATTTGAGAAGCTAAGATTCCCGAGGCTTGCTCAGGGAGGCCCTTCCATTCATGCTCCCTTCTTTGCTGATGATGCATTAATTTTTTTTTGTAGAGCTACAACCAGTATCATCGTGGCTTACCGCAATATATTCAAGGAGTTCCCGAGAAATTGAATGGCAATTTCTCATTTTTTTAAAACTCCCGAGAAATTGAATTTTTTTCATAAATCTCGCATTTTTTGGCAAAATCTTGGCAATAAATAAATAAATAAATATAAAATTTATTTTTTATAAGAAAAATATTAATAAAAAATATTTAAAAATAAAAATGCATGTTTTTTCGTGATAAATAGCTGTTTAAAACATAAATATCTCGTTTAAATTGCGGTATTTATGTTTTTCATAAATCTCGCGATATTTTGAAAATCTCGCTAGAAATTGCCGTTTTAAACTTTCAGCCAATTTCTCGCGATATTATCGTGAGATTTTTCATAAATCTCACGATATTTGTCACTATGACCAGCACATACTTATCTCTTGCTTGATCACAACAAATGTATGTGCTTTCATTGTTAAATAATTTTGGCATAGTCGGTGGCCAACAAGGATTGTGCCAAATTGCGAGCTTGGTGCAGGTTTGGGTTTGTTCCAAGCAACTGGCCCCATAGGGATACACAAGCTACAAAATTTGGAGTTAGTTTCCAACTGTGACTCAAGGAGTGCTAGAGTAGCATTTATGTTATGCAGGATTAAAGGAGAGATCATCCCAACCGATCTGATTAGTTGGTATTCCGGCATTGGGTGCATGTGTTGTTGGTGGACATGGAGCACTCTCAAACATCTATTGTGAGCAATAATCAGAGTTGAATTGCTTTTATCAAGGTTGTTCTAGATGAGACTAGGACAACTCCTAGTGGAGGGGAGCAGCTATGCTATTGGCTTCAACCCTCTTCTTTTCTATGGTGCTTAATTTCCCTGCCTGGGAATCTGCTCCTTTCTTGACCATAGATCTAGTGGACATGGGTGACCAACAAATTTGGGGTGGGGAGCTTCCCAGTTGAACTTGAACCCTACTGATTTGTTTTGGTTTTATCAGTAGGGTTCCCTCCATGTACATTTTGTTGGCTGCTCCTGATTTTTGTACAATGTATTTTGGCTTGTACAATTTAATAAAATGGTAGGGGGCCCTTTTCCCCATCTTTCCCATATGGGAAAAAAATTGTAGAGATCCATAAAATAAATAAATATCAAGAAAAAAATCGATGCAAATCCTTATAAATTTCTAGAAGGGAAGGTCGGGAAGAAAAACCCTAAATCTAATAAAAATTGATATGTTCAGCTCATCATGCCCAACCCTAAGCCTTGGTTGGTGACAGCGCAAGACTTTGCCAACCAAGTTTAGTTAAAGACTGTCTTCAATGAGTCTCCAAATGCCTTGACCTGAGTCCATGCATCGACCATGCATGCTTGTTTCTAGCTTCCAAATTCAATGAGTTATGAATCATAAGTAGATCCAAGATGTCAAACAAAGAACATTTCTAATTTCACATAGTTGTGTTCCCTTGCCACTATATGAAAATTGGTTTGCTCGTGGTTATTCTTCTCAAAGCAGAAAATGGATCAATAATGAAATTTAGGAGGGAACAAAGCCTGGATTCTGTTGAAACCCAAGTTATTGCCTATTAATTACGTGGTTTTTTGAGAACCAGGCTTACCAAAACCAAGTTTCATCATTGTTTAGATGGCCAAAAAACCTGTAAACATAGTTTTTTAAAGTTTTGGGTTGCCAAAACTCGAAGAATAAAATAAAATAAAAAAACATGGTTCCTCTCAAGAAAGAAAGAAAAAAAAGCATGGTCATTTTTTGCTAACCATTGGCTGGAAAATGCACGGGACAGTACCACGCTTGTCAAACAACACAAGCCAGGCCATTTTTTTGTCCCTGACTGGCCAATAAAAGCCAAGTGACTTTTTGAAACAAATAACATTTATAGTCATTTTCTAACTAACGACTATCCAAAATGGCCTGATGCAACTTCTTTTTAAAGAAAATGAAAAAATTTAATACATTTTCAACCAATCAATCATTTTCTGGCAAAGAGGATATCAATCTGATCATTCATTTTCTAGCCGGTGACTGATTGAAAATGGCCCAACAAATTGCTTTTTGAAAAAACAAAAAACAAAAAAAGCATTGTCCAGCCATTTTCCAACTGATCGTTGGCTAGAAAATAATCAGATTTTTATATGATGTTGGTGAGAGGAGGTGAGAGGGCTTTGAGAGACTACCTGATTTTCCCTTAAAAAACTGGAGGAGGAGTTATCATGCAAAATTTTACTTTTGCTTTCGAACTGACCTTTTAAAAAGATTTAAGAAAAACTCGTCTTCGTTTTGAAAAATATGAGAAAATTGAGAGAGAATGGGACTCGCCTGTTGGTACGAGATTCAACCGTTCCTGGCGCCATAACCAGAGGTAATCGAACCAAGGATCAAACATTGTGCCTTGCTTGTTTAACTGTTTGAAAAATTATTCTAAGTCCTAGAATGCACAAAGAATCATACATGTGCTATAATTTTTGGAAAATATTGATTAAAAATATGATGCATGCTTGAAATTGTTGGAAAATACTTTTGAAAATGAGATGATCATAGAAATTGATTTTATGAAAGGAGTCAGACGATTGGGCGTGTGACCCTATGATGCAGTCTAAGCCTATATGATGTATGAATGCAGTTTATAAAACTCTTTTTTTAGAAAAAGGTTTGAGAAAAATCATTGAGAAATCTTCATTTGTTTTAGAAATTTATTTTGTATAAAAGGGATTTTTGTGCCTTATAGAATTTGAACGAAATAACTTTGTTACATATCCCTGACTATGGCCACAAATATGCTTTGAATATATCTGATTAAATCCTAAAAATAGGGTTTTGAAATAAAAGTGTTGGAAATATGCAATGATTTTTTAAGATAGCCTAAGAGTGTAGGTTGTTTGTGACTTAAAAAAAGATGATAAATCTGAGTTTCATTCATATTCTGACTATGACAATAAATATAGACTCTACTATGTTTATTAACTTCTTAGAAGAAGGTACACATGTCATTCGCGTTTCATCATTGTAGAATTGAAAAATATGCATATAAATCATCAACCATAGCAATTAATATTGAGAAAATAAACTATATGCAAATGCAATCCTAATCTATGTAGAAAAGAAAATTTTCACTATTTTTGGTATTTGATTACAATTTATATTGAATAATAAATAAATAAATAAAAGTAAAAAATAAAGGGAAATAGACTCTTGACCTATCCTGCAAAATCAACAAACAAGTTAGTAGAAAAATATAGGGTTTTTTGACATTTATCCAACATTATCTGGAAATTGAGAGATTTTATCCTGAAATAAGCCTTTTTCCATGCATTAATAAAATAAAAATTCTAAATAAACTAAAAGATGGATGCATGATTTAATAAAATATAAAAATAAACTAATTCTAAAATTAAAAATTCAGAATTGAGAGCAAAATGACCAAAATACCACTAAAAGTTTAGAATAATTGCAAAATAGTGTTAAAAATCAGAATTTTTCAGAAAAGATCTTTGAAATACGCTTAATCTGAGAATCAAATAGATTTGAAACAATGTCAAATCGAGTGGAGAGCACCCTGACATGATTAAAAACATGATCAAAATTTAAAATCATGAAAACAATTCATGGAGATGATAAAATAAACGGAAAAGATTAAATTTGCCCATGTTTCAGCAAAACAGGACTCTACGAGCATCAAGTTTTTGTGAATCAACTAAATAACATACTAAATAACCTCTAAAAATCATGAAAATCGACATGAACATTGCTAACAACCCTAAAAACAACATACACTCGAAAAATAAATTTGCATGATTATTCAAGAAATAAATATTAAATAAAAAGAAGAAAATTAACTATTAAACATGCTATTTTGTACTTGTCATGGTGTCAAATCAAAATGGCATATCAAACAGAAATAAAAATTGATAAAATGTTATAGAAATAATATAGACATCTCAATAAAGACAGTCCTTTTTACAAATCAGAAAAAACATTTCTGGTTAGAGAGATACGATTCTGGCAAGATGCACTTGATTCTGGCCAACTCTTAACGATTCAAGAAAGACAGACTCTTGTTCCTGGTTAAAATAAAATAGCAAACAACCTGCAAAAATCACCAAAATCATGCAAAAGAAAGTAGACATGTAAACGGAGAGATCACTTTTTATGGATCAAAAATATGATCTCCGGTCAGGGAAATATCGCTCTGGCAAGATGATCCAAGATCTGAACCATGCCTGACTATTCAAGAAGAAAAAATTTTAATTTTAGGTTTCAAGAAAATAGTAAACAACTAAAAAATTATAAAAATCATACCACAAAAACTAGACACACAGAAGAATCAGTCACTTTTTATGGATTGGAAATACGATCTCTAGTTAGAGAGATATCACTTCGGCAAGATGAACCTAAATCTGAACCGTGTCTGGCGGTTCAAGAAGAACAAATTCTGACATCAGATGAAAATAAAATAAAAAATAACTATAGAAAATCATAAAAATTACACAGAATAAACTAGACACACAGAATATGCCACTTTTTATGGATTTAAAATACGATCTCCAGTTAGAGAGATATGACTTCGGCAAGTTGCACCTGATTCTGCACAACGTTTTGACGGTGCAGAAAATAAGTTTCGGTTCTTGAATTTATAAATGGATTATCTGTTGCCCAAACATCATGAAAATTTCACATATTCAAGAAAATATATGGATGTAACCCTCATAAAAATTTTAGATCAAAATAACGAAAAAATATGCATGAAATACTGCTGTAAACGTATGGCCAAAATCAAGATTTGCGCAGGGCTATGAAACAAGATTCAAGAACATGATCTAACATGCATAAACAAAAAAAAAATCTAGATGCAATATTTTTTTGATTTTTTATGGATTAATAATGCAAAACTAAACCTAACATGCATAAAAATAAATAAAAAATACAGAAAATGAGATTGCAAGGGATTTTACTTTAATGTAGTCGTGAGAAAGAACAATTTGATCTATGAGAGATCGGATCTTGTTCTTTCGTGTGACTGAAATAAAATCGATATTCAAGCATCACAAATACAAAATAAAAACATGAAAAACAAGGGTTTACCTGTAGCTAAATTGGCCATAGAGGCTATCACACGAAAATCAAAAGAGAAAGAGGAAGAAAAACAAAGAAACGAAGGGGCGACACCTTAAAAAAAAGAAAAAAAAGAAAAAAAAGAAAGGAAAACAAAATAAAAAAATGAAAAGAGGTTTTACTTTGAGGGCTTGAAAGAGGAAGCTAAAGGGCTGCAAGGGAGAGATAGAGAGTTGAGAGAGTTGGAGAACATGGGCGGAACGTCCAACCCATCACCCTATTTATAATAAATTTTTAGGCTTAAGGTGAACTCTTTTTAATTAAAGAAGATAAGAGAGAGGGGGGACAACCCCCTCTCTTGGAGAGTTCTAATAAATTTTTTTTTGACTTTTTTTAATTTCAACTAATTAAAACCCTAATAAAGACCAAAATGTATTTAAAAACTTCCAAATGTGGCGCCACCTAGGTGGGCCTCACATTTGGTTTTTAAAGAGATTAAAAGAAAGGTTTTAAAAGAAAGGTTAAAAGCAAAAGATAACATTAAAAGTGAAATTCAAGTCCTAAACTGACTAAAGACCTAAGTGAATTGAAAATTTCTCAAATGTGGCGCCACCTATGTGGGCCCCACATTTGGTTTTAAAAACAAATGAAAGATTTAAAAAGGTTTTAAAAATAAGTGAAAATAAAATAAAGGATAAAAATAAAATAGAGTCCTAAACCAACTAAAATTCTGAAATAATAAAGAAGGGCAAAATGGCAAAATAAATCCATAGGTGACGCCATCTAGGTGGGTCCCTTCTGGAGTGAATTTGGATTTAAGATCCATTTTTAAAATTTGAGTTTAATAAAGATAAAAAATTTGATCCGAATCCATATCTGACACTTTGAAGAAAATATATTTTTCTGAAAAGCATTTCAAAGTATCAAATATAAATCACTGGGTTTGGATATAAGATATAAAATTTGATTTTTAAATCCTAGGTTTGAAACTGGCAGAAGATTTGAATTCGGATACGAATCCGAAACTTTAAAATGACAAATGGGTATGGATCTCAAACCATAATGAAAGATCCTGGATGGAATTGGAAAATTAATTTTGAATCTTGATAAGACAGATGAAATGACTCCCGGATCAGAGATGGGATTAAAAATGAATCCTAGATCAGAAATAAGGAAAAAATGGATCTTGGATCGAAGAACAAATTTGAGATGATAAATGATTGGATTCTGGACCTCTGATGAGATAATCCAGGTTCAGAAAATAAATTGGACTCTGGATATAGATAATAGAGTGAATTGAATAAAAGATTCATGTTCGAAGTAGAGAATGGATATCAGATTCGGTATTGGATCCAATGTCTGAATTGAAATGTGAATTAGATCTCAAATATAGATAAAATATTAGATGAAGGGATTGATCCGAGTCGAGGGTGTGATTGTACCAGCTTGGGAATCCCTAGATTTTGAAAAAGAACAAGAAAGGATTTTTCATTTTTTTTTAAATGGACTAAAAACCAAATCTAGAGAGTTGGGGGGTCTACTCTATAAGTTGTGTGTGTTTCCTCCTTCTTTGAGTAGGGATTAGCTACACCAAGAACTCAAAATCTTTAGTGTGGTCTTCAACTTGCTAGTGCATGTGCCTCGCACATGGATCCTAAAAGAAAATCGAGCTTGATGGTATAAGCCACCAAGGCTCGGGAAAAAGATAGAAACACACAATATATGAAGTTAGGAGATTTTATACTTATGAAATAATAAAATAAATATGAAAAAAAATCAAATCACTTATCAGGCTTAGGTAGCTCTTTCCTACGATGATGATGAGAACGGTGGAACTCAGACAACTCTCCAGCTTGGCGCAGGTTCTGAAAGGTAGGTGAGATAGGGGATCTAGGTCTTAGACTAGGCTACGTAGACTCAGCTAAGCTAGGTCGTTGAGTTTAGTTATGCAAATATTTCAGTAGAATATAAGTATGACTAGATCTTAAACTCCAAATATTAGAGTGGGAGGGTGGATCCCAATTTATAGGTTTCTTTGAGGGATTCTAGTACAATTTCCAAATATCTAGGATCCACGGATCCTGATCCATCCAAGGATGAAATGGCGGGATCCTATTGGCTTGGGTTCCAATGGGCTCTTTTGATTGGTCAAGGGTTCTTTTGGCCTAAATATAGGAATTAGATAAGATAAATAGGATAGATAGAATTTACGTGGTTTAGGATTATGGTAGATTTCGTTTTTGCTTTTTAGGTGCATAAAGATAGGATTTAGGGTTTCTTCTCCAAATGGCACATGTTTTTTAATTATAGAAGACACATATGACATATATTGCTAATGACACATGGTGTCAATGACACATGCAGTTAACGACACTCAAAAAAGCTGACGACGCATCATGAGATGGCAAACCATGTGTCATTAGGAAAACTATAGTGACACATGAGGGGAAATACCAACTGTTGACCACAATTCATAAAAATCATGAGGTCTTGTTAGGAGATTACATGTTTTGGCCATAACTTTGGATTTCGATGCCGGATTGATCGGATTTTTTAGCTTGTCAGAAATTTGAGATATTTTTAGTTTAATTCTTCATTTGATCAAAAAACTTAAAGAAGTCATTTTTAAACTCAAAAGTAAGACCAAGTTAACCATATTTTGGAACAAGTCAATAACATGAGATGTTTGATATGTGAGATGTCTCAGCCAATTTGTGGGAATCGACTTTTGGATCATCTGATTCCAACACCAAGTTAGGTTTTTATAAGACTAAGAAATTAACAGTCTACAATTTCAAAATATAATCAATGCTTAAAAATTCATTTTTTCCCACAAAAAAACATGATCCAAGTGTGATTTGAACACATCTGTATGGTCAGATTTAAAAAAAAAAAATTGAAAATCTCTATCCAAACTCGGTAGGCACAAAAAAGGGTCAGGCACCTACCCATTTCCCCATAAAAGAGGTTTAATTCATATGCAAGTTGCAAGTAGAGGCTTCAATAAGTTGGAACCGACCCAGATCCAACTGGCCACCTAGATCCTGTCGTATTAGTGGAATTTGATTCAAGCAATAAGCATGCATGATCTGGATCCAAGTGAGATGGTACTTGGACTGCTTCTGCTTCGAATTAGAAATATATAAAGGTGTCAGGCTTGGGTTGGATATAGGCATTACCGATTCAGAAGTTGGATTCATACGAGCAGTTGAATAGGGAAAATATAATACTGATTCCGAATCCAATTAGCTAATCATATGTAATCGGGTAAGATAAACCACGGATTCGGATTCCGTTCTGACTTGAATTTGTTATACTTAATCCGATCATTAATTGGATCAGGGTTTCTTTACCTAATCTGAATAATCGGATTCTGATATCCAACTGAATCTGACTAACAGGGTACCCTTTGACATCCCTTCTTCGAACCCAGATGCACATGAACGTGGTCCGATCCTGATCCAGATATGCCAGACTCATCTTTCGAAACATAGGCAGTATAGTAGGTCCACTTGAACCTGGACCCAGATCCAAAAACACATGGGCTGGGCCTACTATTTTATAAAAAAAATGAAAAGGTGGAGAGGAACGTGGCACCAAGTCATGAATGGTTCAGCACCACACGGCCGTGCTGGCTCGGTCCCTGAAAAGGGAACTGGACCGGTTCTTGTGGAGGACAGCTATTGTTGGCTGTCAACTCGCACGTGCCGAGGGCCACACACACACGGTCGCAGTGAAGCGGTCGTCCACAATCCACATGATCCCCCAAAATGAGCGGACCCCGTCTGGCAGCAGTAGATACAGATCTTCCGCCACGTGTCTCATGATACGAATCGGACGGCTAGGATCGGCTAGCAGTCCGATCGGGGGAAGGGTGAAGGAAGGGGCCGCGATGGACGGCGGAGATTGATAGGTGGAGAATTTGCGCGGAATTTGGGTTTCATTTTGGGATGGTTTTCATTTAAACGGGAGGGCGGGTGGGGAGTTTGTTTCTGTGTCTGCTGATCTAAGAGACGTCCCTCGCTCCTCTCTCTCTCTCTCTCTCTCTCAGATCGTAGAGGAAAAAGGAAAGTTGGATCTCGTCGGAAGGTAACTTATTTTTATTTATTTTTTCTCGATCTCTTCTTCATTGGGTTTCTTGTTTTCGATTCGGTTTTCTTGGGAAGAAAACAGTGGTAGGTGTCTGTTTTGCTTTTGTGCGTAGCATTGAATTGAAGGATCATATCGAGAAAAACCGAAAAAAGGATAAGATTATGCTTTGATATGCGAACGACGGTATTTCGATTTTGATTGATTCTGGCCTTCTTTTTGTTGCATTTTGGGGGGTTCTCGTGGTAGAATTGGTGTAGAATTGCACGGAATTCTGTTGTGTTTGATTATTTTTTCGAGAGAAAAATGTCATTGATCGGTTTGGAATTTTAGTGTTTTTAATGATTTTAGACTTTTTTTTCTAATTTTCTTGTTGATCAATTGGATATTCTCCATAGTTGTTTTTTTTCAATTTGCTGGATTGCTATTGTTCTTTTAGATCGATCTGAATGGGTGAGGTCTTGTTTGATTGTATATTGGTTCTTTCTGATATAGAGAATTGTTTATTTTTTGGAATTGATGTGGCATTGTATGATAATTTGCTCTATTTAACTTATGGTTTTTTTTCTCTTTAAGAAGAAGGTCATGGATTGCCCATTTGATAGGGGGGAAATCTAAATTCTAAATTCTAAATTCTAAATTCTAAATTCTAAATTCTGATTTATGTTTCTGGTTATATGATAAATTCAGTTGGATCTGGATATGGCATTCGCCATTTTCAGTTCTTAATGATGGTGTCTTACTTTGAATATGAATCTGATAAAATCTTTTCTCAGGTTCGATTTGTAGAGACTTGAAATATCTTTGGTGTTTCATGATCATAGACTTTCTATGAATTTTTTTTTTGGGAAAATCACTTGTGAAGTCTCCCCATTTGCCTTGCAACTTGCAAGTTTATTCTCCTCGCCTTCCCGTGTGTTCGATGCCAAGACAACCTGGATTGCAGATAATATGTAAAAAATGTGAATCCCCTTATGAGATGGATGAGCAATTTTTCTAGGTCGATTGCTCCTGTCATGGACACATCATATCGTGGAGATCATTGTATCTTTTCATACCTCTAATGTCTTCCTTGATGAATGGCTGCCATCTATTTATAGTTGGGTTGGGACGATATCTTTGTGGGATGACCTGCATAATGGTTGCAGATTTGCACGGTTAATGTTCGAAAGTAGTCTTGCTTCCATTTTATTATTCTGTCCATTATGTATAATTAAAGGTTATGGATATGGGAATTTTGCATTATGACAGTAATTGAAGTCTCTACTTCTTGTTCATTACTCTTATTGCTTTATGTGTTGGTATCATTATCTGTCATTATTGCAACTGCAAAATACTAGGTATCTCATGTATATGATGCATTGCTGATGAAATGCACCTGATTTGATCCTTTTCTGATCAGATGAGAAGAATCTTACAAGTAATGATCAATGAAAGCCTTAAATAAACAGTTGGCATTAAAATGCTTGAAAATCGGTTGTTTTGAAGCTGTTGCTATAGGCTTCTTTATTTATCTGTTGAAATGAGCTTTTTGGTTTGGGATTTTAAAAAGAATGGACTAGATACTAGCTTTTTGTTCAGGTGCCTACTTACGGAACATTCTGTGTTCTTTTCTTCTTGTCTTTCTCTTCTATTGGAACAGATTTGGTATTTTAGTTGAATTCTTGTTTGCTTCTATTTCTTGTGTCAATGTTTTTGGTGGAATGTGTTGTTTTCAGTTTTTTAACACTAGGTTTTTCGCTTGTGAGCAGGCTATTAAAGTCTAGAGATGGCAGACACCGAGGATATTCAGCCTCTTGTGTGCGACAATGGAACTGGGATGGTCAAGGTAACTAAACATCATCTTTGTGAATGCCAATATGGCATGAAGAAGAATGTGGACAGTTGCCAAAAGGAAGGAGAATATAAAATAAATGAAAACTGGACTCGATTCAAACTTTGAGTTGGTCCTTTTTGCTGAAGATTGACTGTGTTACAGCTGAGTTTTGAATCTGTAGACATGGACTAGCTCATGGTCCACATAATATGTGATGTCCTGGCTTCTAGTAGGGAAGGATTAATAGGTCTTTATGGCTTCATTCTTATATCTGATAGATTGTTACTAAATGTTGCTGGAGAACGCTATTGCAAATCCTTCCCTACTGATTCTGATTATGTTGCATGCCTAAGCTTAAAGCATCCAACCAAACTCATAAATCTCTACACCTCTCAGGCTGGATTTGCTGGAGATGATGCTCCCAGAGCTGTTTTTCCTAGCATTGTAGGACGCCCACGCCACACTGGAGTGATGGTTGGCATGGGCCAAAAAGATGCATATGTTGGTGATGAAGCTCAATCCAAGCGTGGTATTTTAACTCTGAAATACCCTATTGAGCACGGTATCGTGACCAACTGGGACGACATGGAGAAGATCTGGCATCACACTTTCTACAATGAGCTCCGAGTTGCTCCAGAAGAACACCCAGTTCTCCTTACTGAGGCACCTCTTAACCCCAAAGCAAACCGTGAAAAGATGACCCAAATCATGTTTGAGACATTTAATTCCCCTGCTGTGTATGTTGCTATTCAGGCCGTCCTCTCTCTTTATGCCAGCGGTCGTACTACAGGTGAGGAAGTGTATTGTCAATGTTCTTGGTTAATAGTAGCCTAATTCAGGAATATGTACCACTGCGTTGCATGATCTCCAAAGAACACCATGCTTGCAACTGATTGATGAACTGTTAAGTTTGTTGGTTGATGCTTTCTTAGATAAATCAAACTGTTCTTTTCTTTTATGAAGGGTCTCTCTCTCTCAAACTGTTACATCAAAATTGCAGCATAGGATCTGGTAGAGACGGATGACTGTAGTGTTAACAGGTTTTCTGTGGTGCCTCGGTATATTGCTAGTGTTATATTGAAAATTATGGTGTGAATTTAGTTATGCAGATGGCCGTATTGTGATGTAACCTTTTCCTTTCCTACAGGTATTGTGTTGGACTCCGGGGATGGTGTTAGCCACACTGTTCCAATTTATGAAGGTTATGCCCTTCCACATGCAATATTGCGTCTTGATCTTGCTGGGCGTGATCTGACTGATGCACTCATGAAGATCCTGACTGAGCGGGGCTACTCTTTCACCACCACTGCTGAACGTGAAATTGTCCGTGACATGAAGGAAAAGCTTGCTTACATTACTCTTGACTATGAGCAGGAACTTGAGGCTGCAAAGACTAGCTCCTCAATAGAGAAGAGTTATGAGCTGCCTGATGGGCAAGTTATCACCATTGGGGCTGAGCGCTTCCGATGCCCAGAGGTGCTCTTCCAGCCTGCAATGATCGGGATGGAAGCAGCAGGGATTCATGAGACCACATATAACTCGATCATGAAGTGTGACGTGGATATCAGGAAAGATTTGTATGGTAACATTGTGCTCAGTGGCGGGTCCACCATGTTCCCAGGTATAGCCGATCGTATGAGCAAGGAGATAACTTCCTTGGCACCAAGCAGCATGAAGATCAAGGTGGTTGCACCACCTGAGAGGAAGTACAGTGTCTGGATTGGGGGATCTATCCTGGCATCCCTCAGCACATTCCAACAGGTTGGTGAACATATAACTGTTGTGTTTAACATACATCTTTTGGCATGCAAGAACACACACATGTAACCGCTCCCCCCCCCCCCCCCCCACACACACACACACACAGGATCGAATAGCAATCTTGATAGTAATAGAGCATTGTAATGTTATTAACATGTTCTAGACAAGTTGTTGGTGCATCAACGATGGAGGTTAGTTACCACGTGAAAACAGAGAACTAAAGACGGGTCTTAGTGGATTTACATGTTTGATGAACTCTTCTTTGCAGATGTGGATTTCCAAGGCTGAGTACGATGAGTCTGGGCCATCGATTGTTCACAGGAAGTGCTTCTGATCACGGCAATCAATTCTGAGAGCTTTATTATTAGAAAACATTTGCTGATTGGTTTCTGGTTTTCCATTTCAAGTCTTGGACTATGCTGTATGGGTGAAGTTTCAGAGGAAAATGTGGCCAAATTTCTTTTCTTTTTTTTCCCTTTCATTGAGTTGTTTGAATTCTGTAAACTGGATACTTTTGGGGAGGCATTCTGGAAATTGTTTCTGCTTTGGGTTATATGATCAGGTTATTTATCTTCAGTTTATTGGCAATCAAAAATAACAAAAAATAAGTGGATATATATTCATGACTAAGCACCATTCGGTTTTATCTTGCAACATCTTGTTCCTGAAAGCAACATCTTTTTTTCCCTTCGATTTTCTTCTAAATAAGGATCTTAAATTTGCTGAAGAGAAATCGGTATGGACCATGAACAAGTGATTGGTGGGAAATGAGATTCCATTGTCTTTGGCACACTTCATTTTCATGATGGGGCCAGGTTTTGCCTAATTGTTGCGAGCCACAGATGCTAGATTCAAGGTGACTTACGTAATCCATAAGTAGGATTAGAAATTATTTTACCAGTGAAGCTAGGCAATAGGCAGTTAGGGCCTCAAAACGAGAGCAGATCAGGTGATCTGCTCTCCCTCGCCACTTTGAGGTGAAAATATTCCGAGCCCAATGGCAGTCCCCTAATGAAGGTGTGGTTGTTGTTTTAGTCCAATTGCAATGGGACAGGAAGGGTTCAGTTTGTTTTTAAACCGGGTCAGGTCCATAGCAGTTTGCATTTGGGGTGTGCGTCAGATTGGACCCATAACTGCTTGAAGCGGATTCAGTTGGATCCACATTGGGTTGATTGCCAATATGCTTAGATGCAACTTGGTTAAGGAGGGTTGAACATGACTAGGAAACTTCATCAGTTTGGCAGTTAACATTTCATACTGATATTGGCAAGGTTTTGATTAAGCGAGTTTGCAAAATTAAGAATATGAAAAGGGTATGAATGGGTTCGGTATTACTTCATCTGACATTCAACCATGAATTGGTTGATGTTTTCATTGATTTAGGCTGTTGTGTATAAGGCTGGTAAAGATCTTTAGGAGAGGAGTTTGAAGTGTTCAAGCTTGGCTCATTATTGCGCCAGTCCAAGCCGAGTTTATAATCAGCCTGAGTTATACAAGCTGAGTTCGAGCCTCGGCTTGTCTCTTGAAAAGATACATTATTTTCTAGCTGGAAGAAATAGGATTACAACAAAATACATACAAAATATATTTTTTTATTATCTAGCGAGCTTATATGAGTGCAGCCGAACTGAGTACTTATAGTTCATATTCATCTTGCCAAGCCTATTTTACGACTTTGAATGAACTGTTTATGAGCTGAACATGAGTCGGAGCCACGAGCGGCTCGGCTTGTTTCCCGACCCAAGTCGTGTGGAGTTATGGTCACTCCTAGCCAGGAAGGTGGATCTATTATGGGCTATTAGATGCAGATTAGGCACGACCTAACCCATGGATTTTTAAAACGAAAAATGATTGTGTTGTACAAACGGAAGAGTTTCAGTTTTTTTTTCATTTCTGGCTTTTCCACGAATAAAAATGATGCGTTTCTCAAAAAACCCATAATTTGCCAAAATCTCTGCAATGACCAAAATCGCAAATGTTGGGCATTAAAATGACCATTTTTACTTTTACATGTGCAGACCTATTGAGTATATGCAAATTTTCTGTATGATAGACTTTACTACTAATTTTTGACCCAAAAATTTAAGGATTATGGAGAAACATAGAAAAGAACAAAGAAACTAGACAAAAATACGAAAACTGATGAACAAACACTGAGATACAACCCTAACAACGTTCTGAAAAAAGAAGATAAATAAGCGTGGTTGTGCCAATCTTGATTATTCTAATGCTATTTTTCAGCTACCTACGTCAAAAATCCAAAAAAATAATAAAAAGGATAAACAGATCAATGCCAATGGTGGGTGAAAGTGATGCACCAATGTCATTTAAGAAGTCGAACCCTTGGTATGTTATATAATTATATGAACATTTGTTGGTCTATATAATGTGTTTATCTTTTTACACTAATGACACATGGTTGAATAGATGCTCGTTCAATAGATTCTCATACAATGAAGAATAATTGAAAATCGTTGAAGCAAAGATATCTCATTTGTATGACCAATTGTATAATGAAAAGTTTAATGATTATGAACAATTTTAATGGCTAACAACAGACTTAAACGATCGAGAAATTACTTTTGGTAAAAGGTTTAATGATCTCCAACACTGTCACAAGTTTTTGAAAGATCATTTGATCACGAATAACTATAAAGCAAAATTCATAAAGATCTGCAATAACAGAGCCATTGTCGTATACATAAGGAAGAACCTGTAGATGACAGTTGATTGCTCGCTAGAAGATCTATTACACAAAGGTACGCAAAGCAGAGTTCTTTCAAGTGAAGAAGTATCAAAGTGAACATACATGTGGTGAATCACTGGGCAACTTTGTAGTGGAGAAAGTGCTTTCTAAATGGATTTCAAGTGTTATTCACAAACACATGCATAATAACTCGAAGATAACTCCAAAAGAAATCATGAATGACATCAGTCTTGAGAAAGGTGTAGAGGTTACTTATAAACAAGCATGGCGCAGATAGGAATAGACTAAGGAGGTGCTATATGGTTTATTCGAAGAGTTCTCCAGGTTGCTTCTCGCCTATTTGGATCATCTGATGAAGGCTAACCGAGAATCACTAAGGTATATTGAGACCGATCTTTTAGATCGATTTCCATATATGTTTTTATCCTTCCGTCCAACATCAATAGGTTTTTGAAAGGATGCCCTTCAGTTCTTATGGTAGATAGTACATTCCTAAAAGAAATATATGCAGGTATATTATTGTCAACCCATAGTATTGATCCTTGTGGTGAGATGTTTTTGGTAGCATTTACTGTTGTTGATAAAGAGTTCAATGATTCATGGGCATGATTTTTAGAGCATCTAAAGCACGAATTCAAACACTTTGACAAGTTTATAGAGAAAGGAGTACTGACAGTTATCTCAGATAAGCATCAAGGTTTAAATTATGTTATCCCTCACACATGGCTTACATGTCATGTTAGATTTTTCATGAAGCATTTGATGAAGAACTTTTTGAAGAAATTTGGTTTATCACTCAGTGCACTTTGGTGGAGTGCAGCTCGAGCAGTTAGGAAAGTATAATGCAATTATTTTCTTCAAAGAATTTGAGAGCAAAAAAAATATGCATACAAATATGTTGCCATTGACATGCAATCAAAACTTTGGGCAAACAATCACTTTTCATCAAAAATATATGGGTGCTTAACGTCTAATATAGCGGAGAGCTTCAATTCATGGATTCTCGTCATACATGACAAGCCCCTAATTTTTCTTATTGAAAATCTTTATCTCATGATGATAAAACTTTATGAGAAAAGAAAAAAGGTCAGACAGTATATGACAGGCATTGTGGTGCCGAAGGTAAAAGAAAAGCTAGAGAAACAGAAGAACAAGACACAATAAATACATGTGTAAGTAGTAAAGTGACTTCAACATCGGTACAAAGCCCGCAATCGATCTCATGCTTATAATGTTGATCTTTAGAAGCACTTATGCTCTTATAAAGAGTGACAGGTTAGCGGGATTCCTTGTGAACATGCAATCACATGCATTTTGTATGAGGGCAACCTACTAAAGGATTATTGCCTACGAATAACAATATGTTAGAGTACATATGCTTTGCAAAATATAGGATTTGTTGATCATTATTTAATGAATTGATTCTTTGTGTGTATATCTAGTATTTTTTAATGAATTACTTTTTTGTGTATATATCTAGTGTTTTTTAATGAATTACTCTAATATTTTCTATGTATATTTTAGATAGTACACGATGTATCACTGTAGAGGTTATCGTGGTAGAAAAAGAACCAAACTGCCCCGAGTTTCGAAGAGCAAGAAACAAATTATGGTGCACCAGGTATAATTAATATCCCAAGTCATGTGTGTATATTTGTCAAACTATACATGTATGTGAATCTCATACAATTTATTTTGTTTTTAAGAACATGTTAATAAGGAAGAAAAGATTGTGCAATAGAATACAGAAGAGCCAAAAGAGTGTGAATTTGGCAAAGAAACTCTATTGACAAGTGACATAAGTGTTAGGTTTGCATGTTTGTTTGTTACTGTTGTTACGTTTGCATATAGACTTATTTGAATCTAATATGAATGTACCACACTGAATTTATACCGTGTAGCATCTAGCAAGATTTATAGACAGACTCCAAGCGGCCTACAACCAAGATAGGGAAAAAAACAACTTATCGAAGACCCTTTACCTTACCCCATATTTCTTTGTGAGTTCAAAAAATAATGTTTATAGTGTTTTTCTATCGACTAATAAAAACTAATGAGAACAACATGTTTGTTTACTATAAATGATCGCAACTAAAGGGCAACAAAGTGGGGCAACTGACTGCTTGGAGAGCAAGGACTTGCCGTATCATTTTCTTGAAACTAACAAGGTATTACTTACACAACTTTATATACTTACAAAAAATTAAATTTCCACATGCATAATAACCTTAAACTGGATTTATGTTCCAGTTTTTAATTCCTTTCAACTAGGGCAACAAGCACTAGGTTCTTTGGGAAATGGACATGAAGGAAAAGGACTTTAGGCTATATAATTATGCGCAGAATATATATTTAGTAGATAAGAACCTCAAACAAATAGTATGATAACATAACTTATTCAATAATATACTTGCTTTGTTGCAAATATTTATTATTTCATTTTCTTGCATACGTGTTTCAAGTTCCCTTTTTTAGTGCAATTTGGTTTTGACTGTTACAAAGATTGGACAACGCACACCATGGAGTGTATTCCTCAATAAGAGGATGAATATGTACTTTGCATTTGTTTGTAGCTCTCAATTCGTATATGTACATGTTCTTGACTTGGTATATGATTATTACAGGTATGATTGTGGTATATTTGCCCTAGTGTATATGCAGTACTTGCACAAAAACTAGAGATTGAACTTCACACATATATGTATTTAGATGTCAGATGTTCAGTTATTTGGGTTGTTCATTGTAGTTAGTTGTTTGCTAATAACCTTTTTTTCAACAATATATCACATATATAAAGAATCATATGATCTTTTATAAGCACATAAAGAAGTGGGCTTCAAAGGGTACGAAGGCCAATGAAAAGGCAGAGGTTGAGGAGACATCAGTCAGTGAGATGCCGTATGTTGATGTCTTGATGGCTAAGCTGTGGGAAATTGTGGGTTCATTATAAATTTATATGGTAAACTTCAAACATTAAGGATGTAAATGCACACACATATGAGTTATGGACATAATTGTTGTTCTTTTATTATTGTTTGTATTGTTTAGATTCGGTTTTATGGTTTTTACATGCACACACACACATGTATGAATGAATATATGTGCGAACATGAATGAATGAATGAATGCATTAGCATGTACACGCAAGTTCATTTTCAATAAATGAATGCTAATAAATTTATGCAAATATTTACTAGAATGAGGAAGTCCACATAATTTGTCAATTGTCACAACTATTTTATGTGAAGTATCAAGTTTCACATAAAATAATTGCAATGATGAACATGGTCAGATAAAACAATTGCAAAAATTGACAAATATTTGCGATAATGAGACATTCTTTGTTGACTTTCACAACTATTTTACGTGGAATATGAACTTTTGCAAATATTTTATGTGGACTTCATTCCGCATAAAATAATTGCGATGATGAACAAGGCTGCATAAAATAATTGCAAAAATTGATAAATATTTATGATAATGATACAAATATTTATTGACTTTCTCAAATATTTTATGTGGAATGTCAAGTGTCACAATTATTTTATGCAAGACTTCTTCATTCTGCATAAAATATTTGCAAAAGTCTATAAATATTTGTGTAATTATTAATGCAAATATTTATCAATTTACGTAATTATTTTATATGGCATGACTTATATTTGCATAAAATAGTTGCAAAACTTGATATTCTGCATAAAATACTTGTGAAACTTGATATTATGCATAAAATAGTTATAAAAATTAACAAATTATGTGAATTTCCTCATTTTAGTAAATATTTGCATAAAAAACATAAAAAACAAACCTACTCACACATATATTCATTCATAGATGTGTGTGTGTGCATGTACAAACCATAAAAATTGAATCTAAATAATACAAACAATAACAAAAGAATGAGTCCACAACTCATATGTGTGTGTGCATTTACATCTTTATTGTTTAAAGTTTACAATACATCGCATGGCTCAATAGCCCAAATACCCCTTTAGAATAACTTTCATATTGCTTTTCATGGCATGAGCTTCATACTACCCATTCATGGTAGTTAACCAATTATATTAGCTCATTATGTTCATAACCATTCAATATTCTTTGATACATTTAAACCAATCAAGCATATTGTCTGTGAAGGTGATAACCAAATTATTGCATGTGCATGTATGTTTTTATTTTCATAACTTGGTGCACTTTCAATATCCCATGGGTTTTCATCAACCCCTTGCTCATTCATGAGTGATCCTATGTGCATGCATGTTTTTCATGCCTTATAACACAATAACATCACATGTCATATACACATACATTTGTGCACTCATAGGACCACATTAGTTCTATGAACCACATAATCATTCATCAACATGTGCATGCATGGATTTTTATATCTTACAACACAACAATCATAAGCATATGCAATATATCAAATTCGTTCTCTCGTAACACTGAATCAGTTTTCCAATCCATGAGCTCATTCATGAGCATCCACCTGTGCAAGCATGCATATCATGTCTCATAGTGCATAACATCAACATATATCATTATGATGCATACCATGACATCAAATTGTCTATCATACACTCATGCTGCAAGTCATATCATGTCATCACACAAGTACATTAATTAATAAAGCACACAATTCATTTTAGCATTTTATAAAAAATTTACCTCATATGAATCAACATAAGTTCAGAATTAAAGGCACAACCATATAACCCCATTAAGCTTACACACTACACCCTAATAAGGTGTTTGTGTTCGTCTGGTCCAGCTCTAGGACCCCATACCTGCCCAACCGGTCCACTTACTAAACTATGACATAAATGCAAACAAGAGTTTCAATTTGGAACTGCATGGACAAAATTTATCAGTCAGTGTAAATTCTGATATGTCCTTAATACAATGAATTCAAAACTAAGTTTTTTATTATAGTTACAGAGATGTGTTAGCTATCTATATGCAAAAACCTATGTCCAATCTCATTCTAGATCATAGAGTAATAAATCTTTTATCGAAAAGTATTTTTTGTTTACATAACAAACTTGTCCGATTTGGCTTTACCAAAGAAACATCAACCAATAAATTTATAAAATCAAATAAATTCTATAATTTTTATTTAGTTAGCTTAGTGTGTTTGACACAAGCTCCAAAAAAATTAGGTTTAAACTTAGTACCAGTAGAGAATTAAAACTCATGCACCACAGGCTGTTCTTGTTCTTGGATAGGTTGTGTTTATGAAATTTTAGGTTCTCGACAAACTTTTTTAATTTTTAATTTCTAAACTGAATCTGTATACAAGATTTTTATCGTGTGTTCTTCATTATATAAACTAACATACATAAAAATATAGATCATAAGCATTAAACAATTTTGGAGAAATAAAATTAGCAAATACATACAACCTTCATAGAATTTCTGTCAGTATAGAAATTTGTGCTCATTTACAACGATCATATCTCCCAATTTGGACCTCAAACAAACCAATTTTTGTAGAATTGCTCATACATGACTGAAACACCTCTCTATTTTTTTTTACCATTTTGGGGAACCATGAATTTCTTCAACACTGATTTGAATAAAAATAATAGGATAAAATGCATTTTAAACATTCACATAAAAAATTCTATGTTTTTTTATAAAGAAGACACCACAATCATGTATTTCATGACTTTGATTCAATATAAATATCTCATACACAGGCATGTACACATCTTAACATGTTGTAACCATAATTATCTCATTCATAACATGAATCAAATATAAAATCTCATGTTTCTATACATGAACATACATTTTTCTCAAAAATGATTTTTGAAAAAGATTTCGGGTTTACAAAAATCTCCAACGCGATTTCTTACGAAAACCTTAGGAAGTGGAGGTGGGTGAATTAGATGCTCAGTCAAAGGTTGAGGTTGTGGTGGAGAGTGCACATAATTGGATGCAGTGAAGAACAATGTCTAATGCTCCAAGAAGGGGGTCACAACAAAGAACAAGTTTCAGTGATCGTGGATAGGTACTTTGTTTATTTATTATTTTGTATATACATGTTTGTAGGATGTTTGCAATCATTATCAATTTTATATTCAATCAATGATAAAATTATCATATATATTTTGGATTTCAATCTTTAAAATGAATGATTAATTTGACAAATTTCATCAAAAATAAATTATGTGTAGGATCCACAATTTCAAGATTCAGAGGATCCAACAAGCTGCATGTACCAGTTCTACTAGTTCCAACCACACAAGTGGTTTGTAACACTAACGGAGGATGCAAAAGACTAGTTGGATTGAATGCATTTTTCTTTAAATTCTTAGAGATCACACCATGGAACATCAGTCATAATCTCTTAGAGGCCATTGTGCAGTTCAAAAATCCAACAACTAACATATTCTAGTTCAAAGATATTGAGATGACCATCACGTTGGATGAAATGATACAAATTATCGAATTTAAGTACCATGGGAAGCTAGTGAGTGCATATTGATGAGGAGATTTCAAGTACATTTGTAGTGTTTATCTATAAATGGATGAGAATATGTTCAAAGGTGAAAGACTAAAGTTATCATGGCAGAGGAACCACTATAACTGATGCAGAGCATCCTAAAGATCTGAGCTTTGAAGATGAATTGGATCCAAATCCAATTCTCAAGATCCGATCCATGGCAGATCCAATCGTGCAGGACTATTTGGGTCTAATTGGATCTCTGCCAACGTAAATCCATGTTAAATATCACATTTCAAATTCTAAGATATTTTGTGTTTATCTTCGCAGAGATTATAATTTTATTTTTCGATTCTATTTTGTCATATTAAGGAATCATATTAAATATGTTTGTTTTTTGTTTTTTTAGGTATCGGATTCTACGAATTTGGATAGTTCTAGTGTTCTGTAGAATTTTTTTGTGGCACTATAGGGTGTATGGGGTAATTGGGTAGTTTTATTTTTATTTTTTATAGTTTTGATGTTGGATCCAAAGTAATGTGTGTAAAGATCTAGTTTAAGTATTGGTTCTTGTATCAAGATCCAATAACACCACCTGGATCCATATTGGTGCCCTAGAGCTCAACCAATATGGACTTCGGTCAATGGTATCCAAGTTTCTCTTGACCAGTCACATCATCTCATCCTCATTGGGCATGATTGAGGTGTCGCTCAGCTAGTTCAATGAATTCAAAAGGGTGTTGTACCATTGGGCCAACTTGAGGTGCAATGAGAGCTAGAACTTGTTGGAATTAAGCACTCTCATTGGCGTCAAAGGAGGCTGCCCTCATTGGCTTCAAGGGAGACTACCTTTCACGTGACCAATGAGAGAACTTGCTCTCTTTGTGCTCCTTAAATCTTAGCAGAAAAATGGTGGAGGCTAGCTTTTAGTTTTTAGAGAAAAAAAGAAGGAAATGAAGAAGGTGAGTGTGTGAGTGAGGAGGATCTTTGGTGAGTGTGTTATTGGTGAAGAAGGAAGGAGCTTGAACTGGTGAGGAGGACCATGATCACTGCAGCTGGAGGAGTTGGCGCATTTGAACCACCCTACCTCGTCTCCATTGGCATCCACAAGCTTTGTTTGGCATTTCAACCCCTTGATCTTATAGTTTGAACTTGTTACTTCTGAATCAATTAGCATGCAAGCATTTTGCTTATGTTATGGAATAAAAAGTTTGAGTTTTTAAGTTCATATTTGCTTGAAAGTAGATTCCAATAATTTATAAAAAAAGTCATGATTGAGTGTCACCATTTTCTGTCAAGAAACGGGTCCCGGTTCTAGAGTTGTCAGAGATGACTCTAAAAAATTGACCGTATCTGCCTCGATACTAGTCAAATTTTGGTGTTCTTGGGCTTTCTAAAAATCCAAGACACATGCATCCAACTTTGTAGTTGACATCTTGGCCTGATTAGGCCCGCAGAGTCCTTTAAAATCCCAGTCAAATTGTTGAACAACCAGATTTTTCAGTCCTTGTCTAGTCCAGAATGCCCTAGACAGTGTTAAATATTTTTGGGATTCCTCCTGATTCCCTCCATGAAAATTGGATTTGTTCGATCCTGTAGAAAGCTAAGATTCAGATCTATAACTTTTATGTTTACATGTTTTGTTGAATCATCCTGTAAGTTATTAAAAAAAAGTTAATCTTTCTGCATCTACCTTATGTCTGAGTATGATATTTCCTGTTATAGCATGTTGTGTATGGTTTCATAATTTTTGAATATCTGGTTATTTGTGTTGTAAAATCAAAAACTGAAAACTAGTCTGGTTAGTTACTCAAAAAGAGTCAATCTTTTTGTATCTACCTTATGTCTAAGTATGATATTTCCTATTATAGCATGCTGCGTATGGTTTCATAAATTTTGAATATCTGGATATTTGTGTTGTGAAATAAAAAACTAAAAACTAGACTGGTTAGCTAACATTTGTCTGCACGTTAGTAAAGTTTAGAGTTTCTTCGGAAACCCTCATATGAGTGCCCGAATCTGGGGTGACTCGTGTGACCGAATTGAACCTACTTCTCAGATTAGGATGGTTAACAACTAGCTCATCAAGGATTTTCAAAAAGCTGTAGAGGCCCATATAGTAGGCAAAAAATTGTGAATCATAGCTCATTGAAAAGGTCTAAATCTAACCTATATTTCCTTCGTTAAGAGTTTTTACAAACTCTGTCGTCTGAGGGGTCAAAACGCACTTCGAACAAACTGTCCACTAAGTCTAGAAGTCTGTCACAGACTTGTCTATTAGTCCCAATTATGAGCCCGTGGAGTGAATACTTCTGATCTGAATCTAGTGATTTTGAATTTGTTCGAAAGGCGTATGAGTCATGCATAAATTTCTTTTAGATCACCTCTGTCGAAACAAAGTGCACGAGTTTCAAAAACTCTATTTTCTGAGCCCTATTTGAATTCATCCTGTGAAATGCTTTCGCATGTATCGAGATCTGTTTGGATCTTGAATTGTGGATCGGTGCTTACCGAGTCCACATCATTTGGTATTAGAGCGAGGGTTGTCAGATTTCTCAATCCGACACGATTCAGGTGTTATTAGCTGTCATCATTTTTTTTAATTGTGTTTGTCGTCATGGCTTGGCAACAAGGAGGGCACAATCATAATGATAGAAATCAATTTCAGAGATCTCATTGGTCTCAGAGTATGAGTTTGTTCGATTCCGATGACGAATATGACAAGTCTACACACCCATATTTGAGTAGGTCATATGTCACCCCAAGAAGAACAAACTGGGAAATGCTTGAATTTACGAAAACAAGTGATCCCCAGGAATTTTTAGAATGGTTAAAGAGGGTCAAAGAGAATTTGGTATTCTGGAAAGTTTCTGAACACAAGAAGGTAGGATTAGTTGGCCTTATATTAAAGGGTCGAGCTGCCACTTGGTGAAGATGACTCAAGTAAACTCATGGTTGTCAAGGTAAAGATCACATTGTTCATTAAGAACACATGGAGGAAAAGATGCACATACAATTTTCACCTTACAACTCTCAGAGTAACTCATATTCAGAGTCAAATTAAGCAAATGCCTTGCATAGGGATATGAGTCGGTAGACTAGTAAGTTTTCTCCACCATCTATTCTCCAACCCAACCCCACCTTATTTAAATCTGTTAATACTAGGATTAGGTTTGAGAAAACCTCATATATGAGTTGCGAGGACGAAAAAAATCTTGTTTCTTATGACTTAGAACCTCAAAAAATCTAAGATGTCATAGGTGAGGATTTTGAAATTGATTTGGTTAGCGAAAAGGTATCCTAGTGCGATGAAATTAATCGCACTCATGTCATTTTCACAAAGGATCCTCATGAGGAGCTTTTTCATGAAATTATTGGTGACCCAATATTTGATGAGAAACCTATCCTCGATGTAGTGTTCGATGCATTGTCCGTTAAAGTTGATAAAATCGAGAAGAAACCCTCACCTGAAATTGAGGATGTTCCTATGTGTGAAATTCTTGATGAACCAATTTTTGAGAAGATGTATAAGGAGATGTCCCATATTTCTTCATTTTGGGAAATTGAACCTATAGAAGATCAGTCTAGTGTCAGTCTTGATGATTCGGTCTTCGAGAAATTTTATGAGCACATAGAAGAAACAATTTTTCCTCAAGATGTGACTGACATTATTGTCAACAAAGACCTTCCAAGTCTTATTAATGAATCCATTTTTTGGGAAGATTTCAAATTTTTAAAGGCCTCTCAAAGTATTAAAAATTCTATTGAAATGTGTGTCAATGAGTGCTTAAACATTGAACATTCTCCTGTTGAACCGTTTGAGAGTTTAGAGACTCATTCTAGTCTCAAAAATGAGTCAACCATATTAGCTCTTGTTAATATTAAAACCCCAAATTTATTTTGGAAACATCAAAATTTCGTAGATAAGGTGGATTTTGCATCTTTAATAAATTCTAATAGTAAGTCTGAATTGTTGCTTCTTTATATTGCGTGTGAACTATCTTGTGATTATCAACATCTCAGTATCAAATTTGAAATATTCAAGAGCATGATTCATAGGCAAATTTTATCCATGGTTGATCCAAATTTTCTTACTATCTGTAGAGTGTTGATGCAATGTAAGGTTATTAAATTCAATGTCTTAGATGCTTTTATGCTTCAATCGCATTTTTCTAAATTTCATGTCATAAAGAATATTGAGTTATATTGCATACATTATTATTGTTATTCTTATATGAAATTTCCTACCCTACATAGTTTAGTTCTTATTGCCTTGGACAGTTCCTGTGTTGATTATGTTTTGAATTGGTTCAGGGATTATGGAGTTACACTTGAGAAGAACCAAACTCCGAGGATGAAGCCTTTTGACCCAGGGAGAATGATGCAGAGCATCTTAAAGATCCGAGCTTTGAAGACGAATTAGATCCAAATCCAATTCTTAAGATCCGACCCAGAATGCGATCCATGACAGATCCAATCGTGCAAGACTATTTGGGTCTAATTGGATCTCTGCTAACACAAATCCATGTTGAATATCATATTTCAAATTCTAAGATATTTTGCGTTTATCTTCTTAGAGATTATAATTTTGTTTTTCGATTCCATTTTGTCATATTAAGGAATCATATTAAATATGTTTTTTTTAGTATTTTTTAGGTGTCGGATTCTACAGATCCGAATACTTCTAGTGTTTTGTATGATCTTTTTTTGGCACTAGAGGGTGTATGGGGTAATTGTGTAGTTTTATTTTTATTTTTTATAATTTTGATGTTGGATCCAAAGTAATGTGTGTAAAGATTCACTTTACGTATTGGATCTTGTATTAAGATCCAATGACACCACCTAGATCCATATTGGTGCCCTAGAGTTGGACCAATATGGACTTCAATCAATGTTATCCAAGCTTCCCTTGACCAGCCACATCAACCCATCCTCATTGGGCATGATTGAGGTGCCGCCCAACTAGTCCAATGAATTCAAAAGGGTGTTGTGCCATTGAGTCAACTTGAGGTGCAATGAGAGCTAGAACATGTTGGAATTAAGCTCTCTCATTGGCCTCAAGGGAGGCTGCCTTATTTTTCCTCAAGGGAGGCTGCCTTTTACATGGCTAATGAGAGAACTTGCTCTCTTTGTGCCCCTTAAATCCCAGCAGAAAAATGGTGGAGGCAAGCTTTTGTTTTTTTACAGAAAAAGAAGAAGAAGGAAATGAAGAAGGTGCATGTGTGAGTGAGGAGGATATTTGGTGAGTGTGTCATTGGTGAAAAAGGAAGGAGCTTGAACTGGTGAGGAGAACCATAATCACTGCAGTTGGAGGAGTTGGCACATTCGAACCACCCTACCTCATCTCCATTGGCATCCGCAAGCTTTGTTTGGCATTGCAACCCCTTTATCTTATAGTTTGAACTTGTTACTTTTGAATCAATTAGCATGCAAGCATTTTGCTTATGTTACTGAATGCAAGTTTGAGTTTTTAAGTTCATATATTGCTTGAAAGTAGATTCCAACAATTTGCAAAAAAAATTGTGATTGAGCATCACCGTTTTTTGTCAAGAAATGGGTCCCGGTTCTGGAGTTGTCAGAGATGACTCTGGAAAATTGACCGTATTTGCCTCGATACTGGTCAAATTTTGGTGTTTTTAAGATTTTTGGAAATCCAAAACACAGACATCCAACTTTATAACTGATGTCTTAGCCTAATTTGGCCCGCAGGGTCCTTCAAAATCCCTGTCAAACTGTTGGACAACTGGATTTTGTCAGTCCCTGTTCAATCCAGAATGACCTGAGCAATGCTCCATATTTTTGAGATTCCCCCTGATTCTCTTCATGAAAATTGGATGCGTTTGATTTTGTGGAAAGTTAAGATGCAGATCTATAACTTTCATGTTTACATGTTTTGCTGAATCATCCTATAAGTTTCTCAAAAAGAGTCAATCTTTTTGCATCTACCTTATGTCTGAGTATGATATTTCCTGTTATAGCATGTTGCGTATGGTTTCATAATTTTTGAATATCTAGGCATTTGTGCTATGAAATCAGAAATTAAAAAACTAGTCTAGTTAGCTAACATCTGTTTGCACGTTAGTGAAGTTTGGGGTTTCTTCAAAAACCCTCATCTGAGTGCCCGAATCTAGGGTGACTCGCATGATTGAATTGAACCTACTTCTCAGGTTAGGATGGTTAACAACTAGCTCATTAAGAATTTTCAAAAATCTATAGAGGTTTGTAGTTTAAGCAAAAAATTATGAATCATAGCTCGTTGGAAAGGTCTAGATTTGATCTACATTTCCTCCGTTGAGAGTTTTTGAAAACTCTGTCATCTGAGGGGTCAAAAAGCCCTTCGAACAGACTATTCGCTGAGTCTGAGAGTCTGTCATAGACTTGACTGCCAGTCCCAGTTCTGAGCCCGTGAAGCAGACACTTTTAATTCGAATCCAGTGATTTTGAATTTGTTGAAAAGGCGTGCGAGTCATGCACAAATTTCATTTGGGCTACCTTTATCGAAACAGAGTGTATGGGTTCCAAAAACTTTATTTTTTTATCCCTATTTGAATTCTTTTTGTAAAATGCCTCTGCACGTATCGAGATCCATTTGGATCTTGGATTGTAGATCGGTGCTTATCGAGTCCACATTAATAACCCTAGTAGGGCAAGGAAAATGAAGGAGAAGCTATTGTGTGTTGGAGAAAAGGGCTATGCTAGGGTAGACATGGAGGTGAGAGCATTCTTGCTCTACTTCTTTGGCACATGCATATTCAACAACACCAGTGCAAAGTCAATCCACAACTCATACATTCAACTATTGTAAGACTTGGATCACATTGATGAATATACATGGGGAGTATCCTCACTAACACATCTATATGAAAGTTTAAGTTGCGTGATACATGGAAGAAGAAACATGGTTAGCATATTGGTTTTGTTGGAGGTATTTATTCTTTTATTGTACTTAAACATTGTTTAACATTATTGATGTACTATATTGTATATTAATTTGTATTAATTATTGTATTAATCTTTATAGGTTTGGATATAGGACTACATATCCATTGAAAGGCTCTTGAGACGTGAACGTCTTTTTAAATTTTCATGTGTTGCAATATAGAGTCAGTCACACAATGAATAAAAGGGTTATGATCAAAGGGCATTGGGTTCTCCTATGAGAAGGGACCATTGCATTGCATCATTGTGTAAAACCTGAGATTTTCTTGATAATTAGAATGAATAAATGATAGATTATTGATACATTTATGACTATAATCTTGAATTCTTGATTTTGATTAATTATGAACCCTTGTCTCAAGTTATGAATAATATTGTAAGAATAAGCAAAAAAGACTAAGGTATGAAGACTATTTGAGTTTGTGTGGTTTTGGATCTTATACTTTGGTTCTGTATCCAAAATTGTCATTTGGATCCAATATGGATATGAGGTGTTGTTTGGATTGGATCTAATTTAAAATATTAATTGGATCCAATGGTTATGGATTGGACCTCATAGGGTACATTCTATGTAGACCCCTATTTGGATCCAAGAGTCCATATGAATTAAAATGTTATCTAGTTTTAAATCCAGAACAATAAATAAAATAAAGATATACAGTTGATAATTAAGATTTTTAATATTAGAATTTATTTAAAATAATAATAAAGAGATTTAATAGGGTGGGACGCCCTACACCTCTAGAAGAGCTCATATTAGTTAGAATTTTAAGAGTTGGTTGTTGAATAGTCAAACCTAATAATCCTACTTAAATAAAATTAGAAAAAAATCAAATAATTAAAGAAATTAGAGTCTAGAAGATAATTAAAATTTTCTAGAAAAGACTTCTCCCCACCACACTATTTGGAGAGGAGAGTCTCATATGAATAGCCTAGGGTTGTGAAGAGGGATATATATACCCCTCTCACTTTTTTCAGAAAAATCTCTCTCTTTCTCTCTCTTATTTTTTCCCTTTTTGCTTTCACTCTTCTCCTAAAATGTCTAGAAGGTCTGGAGTAGTTTGTGCAACCATTAAACCTGCACATACTTCAATGGTTATGGTGGTATAGAGATCGGATTGCTCGATTTTCCCTTTTTGCCTTAGAGATCTATTGATTTTCAGGTAAGATTTACATAGTATATGCTTTTTACGTACATTAAGTATGCATATTTGAGTTATTTTATTTTCCAGCAACATATTTACATGTTTTGATCTATGATACATGTTTTCTTTCTTGAAGAAATTGTCATTTGGAATCAAAGAAGATGAATCATCAGTCTTTTATAAAAATGATTTTAAGAAATATGCCTAAATAGGGTTTCTTTGTTGGTTCGCATTAGATTTAGTCATAACTTGATTATTGATGGTGTTATTTATGAGTTAATCTATATTGACTCTGATCAAATCTAAAATAAGGAGATTTCAAAGGTTTTATGGTCTCAAGAAGAGCTTTTACAAAAACGCTATCTGAGAAACCTAAATCTGCGATGATTGATATGTTATTCTCAACTAGTTTTGGAAATAAATCGATATCTTTTCGAGTATTAATCCAAAAAATCTAAATAAAAATACTAAGTTAATCTACGCATCTTGATATTGAATTTAGAATCTTGTTTTACCTGATTTGAATTCGTATTGAGGGAGAAACATCTATTTTAACAGAGCCCCAATTTCTGAATTTAGATTAAGGACTGTTTCAACCTATCTCTAATAAAAGATATAAATGCCCAGGAGACACGACTCCGAATAATTTATAAAAAATTTGGGTGAAGATTAACATATAATAATAGACCGTGTAAAAAGGGGTTTTGTCAAAAATATTTTATAAAAATTCCAAGAAAAACATTAATTTGATAAAAATATTGTAATTTATAGATTATAAATTAAAACTCTATCATAATAGGGTTCCATAAAATATTTTTAATTCTTTCTCTACTCATTATTTTTGAGGTTTGTTTGTTGGGTGGTATTCTTGACAAATACAGATAGTCACTATAAAAATATAGTGATTTTATAGATGATCTGTTATTCGTAACAGATTTTATAAAAATAGGTCATTAGGGATCCAAATTTTCCTGACGACTTATGCTTGTGATTAACTAGTAACATGTTTGGATCTTGTTTTTTTAATACTTTTCTGATATATATGGCATATTATCAGTGTTTATAAACTATATTAAATCATAAATAAAGGGCAAAATATTTATAAAGATCTGAATATTAAGTTATGCAAGTTATAATTGATAGATATGACTAAATCTTGATTACCTTGTAAAATAACTGTTTTGTTTGATTCCAAAAGAGAGTACCTTTCTTTATATGATCATGTTCAACATGTTTAACTTGTTTAATATCTGAATTTATAATTGACTTAATGAAGATTTAACGAGTTGTAGTTGAGAGAATCAAGACCCCGATTTCTAATAACTCGATTTAGGGTTTTGAGTTTTTTCTTAAATTTTGATTCTTCTCAAATGCATATGTTGTTGAAATATGATGTCTATAAGCTTGGTGCAGTATAAACTGAATTAAGTTATGTGTATTCACCTTGTTTAAGTATAGTTACAAGTGAACGTAATTAAAAATATGTAAACCTTTATGGTTTGGGCTTATGGGGGCCTGGGATCGAGGAAAATGACTTATGTGTTTTTGGTTATGGGTTAGTTGTAATGAGTTCTTTAATTTATATGTTATCATGGATATTTTAATTAAGTCTGATATGATTTGAGTACTAAAAAATTAAGATATTAATTGGAGTCAGGTTGATTTGCTTGATGAGGGTTTATGAGAGCTTTTATCGGGAAAGTCAGGTTTATAACTTAATTATGTTTTGATATTTTCCCTAAACTTTTCATAAATTCAATTTTTAAATCATATTAAATCTGATATAAATATTTATGATAGAAATAAATGTGAGTTTGATTGCTATGGTTGTGACGTATGGGTGCCCTGTTTTTGAGGAAAAAGGCTTTTACACGTATTGGGATATGTGAATAAATTCAATCATGATAGATTAAGTATGTTTATTTCCATAAAAATTGAGCATGAGCATGATTGTATTTGCAAAGCATGTGAAAGGATGAACACAGACATATTGATTGTATTATGAATTGGCATCATATTTGAGTTGTGCGGGTTTGGGCTACTTTAGCCATGAGACCTAAATAAATTAACAATGATGTTAGAACTGTGATTCTCAGCTTGATTCATAATTGTGAAATTGATGCATGCTTATTCTGAATATTGACATTATGTGATACTGCATGAATAAATTGTTAAATAACATGCTGACATGATTCTTTGTTATGAGAATGTATATTATGCTTTCAGATGCAGTATTTGTGAAATGCATGCAGAATGATATAAATCACGCAATGTTGCATGGGCACTTTGAGTGCTTGATAAAATAATAAATTATCGTTTCGAAGACGAAATAGTGAGATGGAATGCACTATCCTAAATAGTAGTTGTATTTACCTATGACCTAATTGATAAAAACAACCCTATGATATATTTTTTGGTATGCCTCTTTACCAAGGTATGCTGAACTGGAATGACTAGTTTGGTCTACTTTAAAGAGAGTAGGCGATATGAACTCTCTGGACTCTATTCTTTTTATTTTGTGAGGAGCAATACATGGACAGTCCCCCAGCCCAGAGACTTTAGGAGAAATCATGATTGCTTCTTATATCCTAGGCGAGCATGTCCATAAAATGTGATCATGATCATCATTGTGGTGCGATGCCATGCCCCAAAGTAGATTTCTCTCAGAGCATACTTTTCATAGCCTCTAACTCTGCTCTTGGGGGTCATGACTCAGTAGCTACTTGAAAAAAATTAAAATACATAGAATAATAAACACACAGGTAGTCGAATCTGTTTCGTGTTGGTTCTACACCATACCCAAGTAGGCCTTGGTAATCAAGTGGAACATAAAATACTTGTTCACTTTACTTCACTTTTATTTATGATCATGTGATTATGTGGATTCATGCATATTATTAGATGTTTTGATTCTATTTAAAATATAGTTGCATATGCTTAAAATTTATATATCATACTTGTTTAGACTTAAAATCATGAATGCATGAACTTTTCATAAAATCATTTGTCTGCTGATGTTCAAATTGTAGTCTTTTAGTGATTGATGTTTATTATGCAAGGTTCATTTATTGTATCTTGTATTAGTTATATGAGTTTTATTGAGACTTTTCAAAGATTCATGCTTTTAAAATAAAATATTTTTCAGGAAATATGTGATCTGTGGAGCGAGTGCAAGATGCTGAATGAATCTGTGAGGGCTGATGTTTTCGAGATCCCAAGAGTTACTTATTTCTTTGTATTAAAATATCAAAAAATTAGTTTTTATTGATTAAAATTTTTAAATCATAAAAAAATCTAGAACTCGCGAGTCGATCGTCTGAACGTTCTCGTGTCGATGTGTCCTTGTGACATGCGTATTATTATTAGTAGTTACTAACTTGGTAAGTCCCGGATCTGCTCTACATGTAACCTATTTTTTTTATACGCGTTATCCTAAAGAGAAGCCTATTTTTTAAAACCACAAAAAAAGGCGAGGGAAGGGCGCTCCCCGGCTGGGTTTTGCAGGGATGGCCGTGGCTGCCACCATCTTTGCTGCTGCTCAGCTCCTCTCCTTCAGAGGCAGAGAGGGGAGAAGCTTCTCCATTCCCCCAATCAGCGCCAGAACCGACCATGTCTGGACATCCACCACCATCGTCATTCCTTCTCTTTCTATCGACAATGGTATCCGTTCGACCGCTCTCCGCTGCCAGCGCCACCGCGACCGCGTCGCCGTCTCGTGCCTGACTTCTTCTTCTTCTCCTTACTCTCCTAATCCACCTTCACCTTCTGATACTACTACGGCATCTGCCACGAAGCTTTACATTAGTGGTAATTCTCATCCCACTTCTCAAATTCGTTTATTTCGTGCTGGTTTTCTTTGAGTAACACTAGCAACTGTTTTTTTTTTTTCCTGCTAGAAAGCATCTCATTTTTTTCTTCTTTGGAGACAAGGTTTGGTGAGATTTTGGACGATAACTATTGTTTTTACTTTTACATTTATAACCAAAAATATAAAAAAGCAATTCTTGGAATACCATCTTTTGAATGCCTAGAACGGTTTGAGGAATCCCAAGTGCAGGGGCAGAATCAAATGGAGGCGAAGAGAGTTGGTTTCCTGCTTATGTGGTAAAATTTCCTTTTTTTTTTCCTGGTTATGGGGGTGTCTCGTCAGGCTCTAATTTGCTTACTTTGATGCACCCACTTATCCAGATAAATGGGATACTTTAGGATATTGAATTCTGCTCCATAATTGAATATTTCGGGTATTGCACTTATCTGGCTAAGTGGGTGCATCCAACAACAACAACAACAACAACAACTACGCCTTCATCCCAAAATAATTGGGGTCGGCGATATGAACCAAAAAAGAAAATCATTATGGGTCTTCCACATGAATCCTTCTCCTCCAATCATTTCTATCCAATGCCATGTCCTTGGTGAGGTTCAAAGCATTCATATCCTTTCCTATCACCTCCATCCATGTCTTCCTAGGCCTACCCCGATCTCTTTAGTTTTAACTAATATATTTTCCCATTTCTCCATCCTTCTAACTGGAGCATCATTAGGCCTTCGCCGAATATGTCCAAACCACCGTAAACGATTCTCTTTCATCTTATTTTCAATGGGTGCAACGCCTACCTTCTTACGTATCTCCTCGTTCCGAATCTTATCTTTTATTGTATTTCCACACATCCATCTCAGCATACGCATCTCAGCTACACTCATTTTTTGAATATGATGTCTCTTGGCAGCCCAACATTCCGTACCATATAGTAAAGCAGGCCTAATAGTCGTCCTATAAAACTTTCCCTTCAACCGCAATGGCATTCTACGATCGCACAACACTCCAGTTGCACTTTTCCATTTCATCCACCCAACCTTTATCCTATGATTTACATCTCCATCAATTTCTCCATACTTTTGAATGATAGATCCCAAATATTTGAAACAATCATCCACCTGTATTTCTTGCTCACCAAGCTTCACTACACTCTCATCATTACTTCGTTGCTTACTAAACCGACATTCCATGTATTCTGTCTTACTCTTACTCAACTTAAAACCTCTTGCTTCCAATGTCTGTCTCCATAATTCTAACTTAGCATTAACCCCAACTCTAGACTCATCAATCAAAACAATATCATTAGCAAACAACATACACCACGGCACATTTTCTTGAATTGATCTCGTGAGCTCATCCATCACTATAGCAAATAGGAAAGGACTTAAAGCAGATCCTTGATGTAACCCAACCGTTATAGGAAAATTGGTTGTCACCCCTCCACAAGTGCGGACATTGGTTACTACTCCTTCATACACATCTTTAATTATTTTAATGTACTTGAGAGAAACACCTTTCTTCATCATTGTCCACCAGAGAACGTCCCTAGGTACTCTATCGTATGCCTTCTCTAAATCAATAAAAACCATATGCAAATCTTTATTCCTCTCTCTATTTCTCTCGATAAGTTGTCTAAGAAGATGTATAGCTTCCATAGTTGATCTTCCAGGCATAAAACCAAATTGATTCTCCGATATCATGACAACCTAGACTCAATCACCCTCTCCCAAAGTTTCATAGTATGACTCATGAGTTTTATACCACGATAGTTTGTGCAATCTTGTATATCACCCTTATTTTTATATTGGTATGCATCCAAGGTTTTCCTAAATTGGTATGCTTTAGGGAGTGCGAAGCGTGAATTCTGTAGTTGGAAATCATGAATGCTGGCAATTGGAATGGTGTTCCCAATGAAGGGGAGTATGATTCCTACTGGAGTTGGGTATTTCTATTTATTCTTTTTTGCCCCTCATCGTTTACGTTTGGAAGTGGGAAACTAATAGGAAAAGTGAAGATAGGAAAGAATTTTTTTTAACTTTTCCATCCGTTCCAAATGAGAGAAAAATTTTGAAAGGAAAGTTTTTCTAAACAGTCTGTTTTTTGATAAGAAAAATTCCTCAACCCTGAGATTTTTTTCCTATAAAAAATTCTTTTTGCATTAGGGCAAACATTCACCTACAATACATCTCATTCCATGGGCTGCCATAGGAAGCGCTTCCTCCATCTTCATCTTCCTCCCACCCACTGCCATTGTCATCTCTCTCTCTCTCTCTCCCATTCTTCTCAGATTCTCCAGTCTGTTTTTTCATGCTACACAAACAAGCAAAATATTTTCATTTAGAAAGTTTGTCATATCAAGTAGGCAAAATTTTCTTTTCCTATGAGGTTTTTTCTTGCTTCCAAACTTCTATATAAATCTTGTCTTCTTCCTAAATATTTCCTTGGATCATTACTTTTATCGTTTCTACACCTACTTGTATTGTTTCCTACTTTGGGAACTATGGATTATACACATTTCTTTGAGCTGAGGTAGATGAAAGGAGTTGAAGTAGCTCAAGAGGATTCTATACTTGATATTGGAATAAAATCAAGATAAAGAAGCAGGTACTAATTGCTGAGGACAGGTTGTCATAGTCAAGTCAGATTTTTTATAAATCAGACACTGATTCTCGTGATGAAGAAACATATATGGTGTTGAAGTTATTACAAGGTGTCTATGACAAGCACACTGAATGCATGAAAATGCAGTGAAATTCATAAGGAGTGAAAACATGACTACTAGCTTATCCAGATTCATGAGCATCTCCACTTTTTTTCTTCTTTTCTTTTCTTTTTGTTTTAGTGTATGGTGCGCAATTAGCCACCAGAATTGGTAGTTAATCTCTTTCTCTCTCTCTCCTAACCAAATTGAGTATGGAATGTACTGGCCAGAATAGTTTTTTATGCTTCATTCCATTTTTTAAAATGAAGCCCTATGATTTATTTAGTGGAGAGCATCTAATAGATTAGGGATTTGCTATGTTAAGATATGTTCCTAAAAGAATCTAAAAATCAACAGCCCATATTGCACCAAACTTTTGCAATGGAAAATTGAATATATATACAAATACATAAATAAAAGAGAATATGTGTGTGTGGGTGTGTATCAATGATAGGGTGCTCTGGGTGGACCTACTCCCACCTAATAGAAAGCATGGTTATAGACTGCATCTTCTCAATCAGACTTCACAGATATATTCATCATGGTTTTTTTATAGGAATCATACCTTGGGTCATGTTTTTCTGGACTTAAAATTACACTTTTTCAAGTCATGAAGTTTTGGTTCATCATGAACCATTGATCTTTGAAGATCTTAAAAACTTACATGCATTTCACAATCACATAATCCGGAAGCATCTTCATGAATTGTGAGCGGTTGATTTTACATCATCTTAAAATTTGAATTTTATGATATAATGGTGATGATGAAGCCCACTGTATGATAAACAAATCATACTAAACACATCTGTACACTTTGATCTAACATTTGGTGACTCAATCTATTTAAACAAGAGTGTGCAGTGTGCACCATCATATTGTATCATGGTTCTGAACTACAAGAGATTTTCTAGGATACCTGAACCATGGATGAATAATCCATCACTCATCCTCACCCTGGTTTGAGTTGGAAGTTGTTTACTATTTTTATGGTAGAATGCATTATTTAGGATGTTAGTATATTCAGTAGAACAGAGATTTTAAGTTTTACTGCAAGTCTTCTTTCTAGAACAAATGTTGACCTTGTCCACAAAGAATATAAGTTACGACAACTGCCCCCGTGAGATATTCCTGCAGCATGCAAATGATCATCAATTAACAGATTTTATGTTAAACTTTGTCCAACAAGGTTAAGTTGTGTTTTTCAATGATATGACATGAGGATGATTGTTAAATTTTTAAGGTGCTTTAAGAATTTCCTTTTCTTGATATGGTAATATTAGAAAACACACATTAATCAGTGTGATGCTCACTGTGATTATGAAGTGCTTCCAAAGATGATTGAGGAAGTTGTACTGTGAGTACGTCAATTGAAAACTGTTAGCTACGTGCATTTTTGTAACATAGTTTGGGTTTGGCCATTCCTTTTATCATCTGCTTACTACAGTTTGTCTATTTCTGTTATTCCTAATCATTTGTCAGTAGTTCAATTTGTAAGAAACATATACCTAAGATTTGTGTGTTGGCAGCCATTTAATAGATGTTATGCTAACTCTTTTTGTTCCCTAGAGTTCCTTTCGACTTGCACAAAGTCCTATAAAATACATGGTGCAAAGACTTCATAATGAAGTCGTTTTCTGTGTTTCTATTATGTGGTAGTTTACACTTTTTCAATTTGGGCCCTTTATTGTTTCATTGTGGTATTCAGTTGTATTCCTCAGCTCACAACAATTTTTTTTATCTTTACCGAATTCATTAGTGCTTGAGTTCATTTTTTCAGACTCCCTTTAGTTTTGCTTCCTAAGGCTGATGTGTAAAGCATAGCTGGCCAATTTGGTCTGTGAAGAAGAACATTTATCATAAAATATGATGGTGAAAAGAAGACAGCTGAAAGAAAGTTCTATCTGCATGAACAACACAAAAGGACAAGACAGAGCACACTAATAATGAAAAGAAAAAACAGTCGCCGATGATATGAATGTAGGCGCACTGTAATTTCTCTTCATCCAGCTTAGCCTGGTTTGGTTGTACTGCAATATAATGAAGGAACAATAAGAAGTGAAATATGACAGAAGGCACACCTCAGAAAACCTAATGCCAGCTAGGAAAGTTAATTTTAAGGATCCTAGTTTATCAGAACAGGTGGAAGTAGGAAACTTAGAAACTCTAGCAATATCATGCAGACAGGTGCTATGGGTGCATACCGTTTGACAATTGAAGATCATACCAACATTTACTGAAAGTTCTTTTTAGTTCTGCAATATTTCCATTTTGTTTTGTTTTTCTATTAGAGAAGTTTTAAAAATTTAACATTTAAGGCACCATATTTTGCAGGTCTTTCTTTCCGGACAACTGAACAAGGCCTCAGAAATGCTTTCCAAAACTTTGGTGAACTTGTGGAAGGTGAGAATTTTTATTGTAAATTGCTAATTGATGTGCTTTGTGTTAAATTATGTATATATAAATATATATATACATATACTTATATATATATATACATTAGTATATATATATAAGTATATATACGTATATATGTATATATACATAATTATATTTTCTTTTTCAGTTTTGTATAAACCAAAAACCCGATAGGGGTATTTTGGTAAATCCCAAATGTACCTTTTTATTTTTTCCTTTTTTCTCTTTTTCCCTTTTTTCCTTTTTCTTTTTTATTTCTTCTTTTTGCTTTTTGGAATCATAAAGGGGCCCCACCCATCTAGTCGTTGGGGCCCCAACAGTCATATTTATGACCGTTGGGGCTCCCAACGACTAGAAGGGAGCCCCCTTTATGGGTCCTCTTTAGTGCTTCCCTCCTCTATTTAAAGAGGAGGTTCCCCCTTGTAAATGTATGGGTTTTTACACCCTTCTCTTCCTTTCTTCAATAAATCCAACTTATGACTTTAAGTCATTTCCTATATTTGTGAGTTTTGTGTGTGCACATTTGGTGTTTGTGTTCTTGGCTCTTGTAGTCACTCTTAAGGAGTGACTTTTGCTCTATTGGTGCTTCCGCCTCTTTTCATTACATGGTATTAAAGCTCGGTTGGTGATTGGGCTTTTCTTTTGACATCTTGGAAAGCGTGCCGCTCATAGTTTTGAAGAAAGGAAGTATATTTGGTGCCGATGGAACGTGACTCTAAAGTGGAGCTCTCTTTCAAGCTAAATGGGTCCAACTATCTCATGTGGGCTTCCGCTATGGAAAATCATCTAAGAGGTAAGAAACTTTGGGGTTTTGTTATGGGGACTACTCCCGAACCCTCTCTTGTTCTTACCAAAATTGAAAATGAAGTTGAAAAGGCTTTAGATGGCGATGAGTGCATCAAAGCCATTAATGAACATCAATCCAAAATCGAGGATTGGGAAAGCAACCATGCCAAAATCTTGGCATGGTTTATGAACAACGTAGATCTTAAAAATTGTGCCAATATCGCCAAGTTTAGAAGAGCCAATGAGGCTTGGTTTTTTCTTAAGGGTATGTATACCCAAAAGGATCTTGCTCGGCAATTCTTTTGCCAAGAAAAAATTCGTTCCACCAAACAAATGGATATGAGTGTCCGGGACTATTTTAGCTCTCTAACTCCTCTTTGGGATGAGCTTGTCCTTCTTGAGCCCAAATGGGTTGCTCCACAAGACATTGAACTAAGAAGGGAACAAATTGAAAAGGAGCACTTTTTTCAATTCCTTCATGGACTTCGCCCGGAATTCGAACAAGTGAGGGCATCTCTTCTCCATAGAAGCAAAGCCCTACCTATTGAGGATGCTCTTGCCGAGGTATGTCAAGAAGAAACTCGACTTGGCTTGAGCATTAGGAATGATGAAGTTTTGGCCGTTAATAGGCCCGGTTCTAATGTTAAAGCATATAGACCTCCCCACTTTAACAAAAATATCAATGGGCCTAGAAAGGGAATCATATGCCACTATTGTAATGAACCGGGACACATTAGACCGGTTTGTCCTAAGCTTAAAGGAAAGGTTGCCGCGGTTGGAGAAAATTCTCCAAAGAAGGAAGAAAGTACCAAAGAAGGAGATATCAAAGAAACTCTTAATCATATCTCCGAAGTTCTCGAACACCTTCTCAAGTCTTCTCCTTCAACATCCGGAGCCGCCATCGCCTACTCTTCATCACCTCCAGGTATGTGGATACTAGACTCTGGTGCTTCTTTCCATATGACATCTCATAAAAACTCCCTTTCCAATGTTTTCTCCGAACCTATATCCTCCTATGTCTCAACGGCCGATGGAACGTCTTTAAAAATTGAAAGTATTGGAACACTTGACTTCAAAAATTCTCAAAATTTCTTTGTTCCTAAAGTAAGAGTTGTTCCAAAAATTAATTTAAATCTTTTTTCCGTTTCCCAAATCACCGACCATGGATGTCAAGTCTCTTTCTCACCTAAAGATTGCATCGTGCAGGATCTCCAGTCAGGGAAGCTGATTGGGCAAGGCCATAGAAGAGGTGATCTCTATTTTATGGACTTTTTGACGCTTCCATCTAAGTCATCTTGCAATCTTGTTAAAGATAAAAGTATTGGAATTTGGCATGAGAGACTTGGTCATCCAAATTTTGTAAAAATGTCTCTTTTCCCTTTTTTGAACAATACTTGTAAAGACAATCACATGATTTGTAAAGATTGCATTTTTGGGAAATCAAAAGCTATTCCGTTTCCTCAAAGAAGTTATTTTGCCACTCGGCCATTTGAACTTGTTCATTCCGATGTGTGGGGACCTTCCCCTATTTTATCTAAAGAAGGCTTTTCGTATTATGTGGTATTTATTGATGACTTCACTAGATTTACATGGATATACTTCTTAAGTCGCAAATCTGAAGTCTTCTCGTTCTTTAAAGAATTTCATGCTATGGTTAAAAATCAATTTTTGGGAAATCTATCTATTCTTAGGTCCGATTCGGGAGGTGAATATATGTCTAATGATTTTCAAACTTACTTAAAAGAAAATGGAATTTGTCATCAACGTTCTTGTCCCAACACTCCGCAACAAAATGGTCTTGCGGAAAGAAAGCATAGGCATATAATAGAAACTACAAGAACATTATTGATTTCAAAAAATATCCCAAAATCCTTTTGGGCCGAAGCGGTTCTAACTTCAACATATCTCATCAATAGAATCCCTTCATCCTCTTTGAAAAATCTTTCTCCATTTGAAAAACTTTACAATATGTCTCCCGATTATAAAAGATTAAGAATTTTTGGATGTAAATGCTTTGTTTTAACTCGCAAAAATGATAAACTTTCTCCTAGAGCTATTGAGTGTATTTTTTTGGGATATGGCAAAAAACAAAAAGGATATCGATGTTTTGACATCCTTAATAATAAACTTTATATCTCAAAAGATGTCACATTCCTCGAAGAAGAAAATGGTTTTTTGCATCAACCAAATGAAAATATTGACTATTCCTTTTTATTTGACTTGTTACCTCAAGAAAACATCATAGATGATCATATTGATCTTAATGAACCTCTTGAAGATCTTGTTGAACATCCAAATAATGATCAAAACTTAGAAGAGAATGCTTCAAGACAAATACAAGTCTACTCTAGAAGGAATGAAAGAAATCCTCCATGTGCCCTTGAAAGATTTTCTCAAAATGAGTCGATAGAAGAAACCTCTCAAAGAAGATCAAATCACATTCCTAAGATTCCAAATAGATTTGTTTCTTATGACTCTTTTTCCCCTAATTATCGAGCATGTCTTCTTGCTCTTCACTCATTTCATGAACCATCACATTACAATGATGCTAAACAATATGATCATTGGAATGAAGCTATGAAGCTTGAACTTAATGCCCTTAAAAAGGCACAAACTTGGGAAGTCATTGATCCTCCCAATGGCAAGAAACCCATTGGATGTAGATGGGTGTTTAAAGTAAAAACTAAGAGTGATGGTTCATTGGAAAGATATAAGGCTAGGTTGGTAGCCAAAGGTTATGCCCAAGAGTATGGGGTAGACTATGATGAAACTTTTGCCCCGGTTGCTCGAATGACTAGTGTTCGAGCCATTATTGCTATAGCTTCTGTCAAAAAATGGCCCATATTTCAACTTGATGTTAAAAATGCTTTCTTGAATGGTAATTTAAATGAAGAAGTTTATATGGAACCACCTCCAGGTATGAATTTAAATGGAAAAGTTTTAAAATTAAAAAAGGCTTTATATGGACTTAAGCAAGCTCCTAAAGCTTGGTATGACAGGTTTAGTACTGTATTAATCAATTTAGGTTTTTCTTCTTGTTATACTGACACTGCTCTTTTTGTCAAAAGAACAGGTGACTCAATTATTATGCTTCTACTGTATGTTGATGATATGATCATCACTGGGAATGACAAAAAGGGAGTAAATGATGTTAAGTCTATATTAAAAGATACTTTGATATGTCTGACCTTGGTTATTTGAGATATTTTTTAGGAATTGAAGTGGCCTATTCAGCACGAGGGTACATCTTATCTCAAATGAAGTTAGCTGCGGAAATTTGTACCAAGTCAGGAATATCCGATGAAAAGAAAGTGGAGACCCCTGAAGTTATCAATGCGAAACTAAGACTTGAAGATGGTGTTCCTCTTGAAGATCCAACTCCCTACCGCCAATTAATTGGATCTCTCACCTACCTATCCATCACACGTCCAGATATAGCTCATGCGGTTCATGCAGCGAGCCAATTTCAGCACGCTCCTACTACGGTCCATATGGCGGCCGTAATGAGAATTGTGCGATATATCAAAAATACCATCTCCAAGGGACTCTTCTTATCCTCTTCCTCATCTCTTGAATTAACTGCTTTTACTGATGCTGACTGGGGAGGAAATCCCAATGATCGGATCTCAATTACGGGTCTTTGCATTTTTTTAGGTGAATCTCTCATCTCGTGGAGATGCAAGAAGCAGCAGAAGGTCTCCTTATCATCTACTGAAGCTGAATATCGAGCTATGGCAATGACAACTATGGAGATTGTGTGGCTCAGAAGTCTTCTTAGTGACATGGGCGTCAACATTTTCACTCCCACCAAGCTCTGTTGTGATAACAAGAGTGCGATATACATTGCCAGCAATCACACTTTTCATGAGCGGACCAAACATATCGAAATGGATTGTCATTATGTTCGAGACGAATATCTCAAAGGAACCATCACATTGCCATATGTCACTTCAGAGTATCAACTAGCTGACTTCTTCACCAAGGCGCTCCCAACTCCACGATTCATGTTTCTTCTTGGCAAACTTTCGGTCTTCTCCCCGTAAAGTTTGAGGGGGCGTGTTAAATTATGTATATATAAATATATATATATATACATATACTTATATATATATATACATTAGTATATATATATAAGTATATATACGTATATATGTATATATACATAATTATATTTTCTTTTTCAGTTTTGTATAAACCAAAAACCCGATAGGGGTATTTTGGTAAATCCCAAATGTACCTTTTTATTTTTTCCTTTTTTCTCTTTTTTCCTTTTTTCCTTTTTCTTTTTTATTTCTTCTTTTTGCTTTTTGGAATCATAAAGGGGCCCCACCCATTTAGTCGTTGGGGCCCCAACAGTCATATTTATGACCGTTGGGGCTCCCAACGACTAGAAGGGAGCCCCCTTTATGGGTCCTCTTTAGTGCTTCCCTCCTCTATTTAAAGAGGAGGTTCCCCCTTGTAAATGTATGGGTTTTTACACCCTTCTCTTCCTTTCTTCAATAAATCCAACTTATGACTTTAAGTCATTTCCTATATTTGTGAGTTTTGTGTGTGCACATTTGGTGTTTGTGTTCTTGGCTCTTGTAGTCACTCTTAAGGAGTGACTTTTGCTCTATTGGTGCTTCTGCCTCTTTTCATTACACTTTGCTTGATGAATTTAGGTGGGAATTTTTATGATGAAACATTCAGTAGCCATACCAGAAAGATTCTTGTTATATAGTTTCTCCTGACTTTGCTTTTTTTACATGAAATAGAAACTAGCTTTCCTAGACTACAAAATGAATCACCTTTTTTTTATTTGTAGTCAATCTTGTGATGGATAGAAGAGCTAATAGACCAAGAGGCTTTGCCTTTCTGCGTTATGCAACTGAGGAGGAGTCCAAAAAAGCGATTGAAGGGATGCATGGAAAGGTATTTCAACATTTACTATCTAAATCTTGCTATAAATTCTGTCCCACTTCCAAATTAAGTATTGACTTGTTCATCTCTTTCAACCTTGGTATTATTAATGTTTTAGAATTATTAGAACTTACTAGCCGCTTTTCATGTTAGAATTTGCTGCAAATGAGAGAGAGAGAGAGAGAGAGAGAGAGAGAGAGAGAGAGTCATTTTCCTTCTAGTTCTTGTGTAAATGACGATGCAATTTAGATTTATTTATTTTTCTACTGTTAGTTTTTGGATGGCAGAGTTATATTTGTTGAAGTTGCACGGCCGCGTTCCGAGCTCCCACAGAAATTCAACCAATCCCCACGACAGTACTGAGATTCAGAGGTAGTAAATCCATCTAATATATAAAAAAATACTGTTTTTTTTCTCTAGGTTGTCACTTTGCAGCTTGCAGAATGAGGCTCTGTTAGTTGTTCTGTCAAGCGAAGAGACTATGGTGGGACTATATTGTGTTGCTTATACTATAAGTTGCCTTGAAATGGACCTAGTAGAGGGGAGGAACAACAAATCATTCTGGGCACTTTGATTTTGAATGGGTGACAATCCAAGACTCTCTTAAGTGTTTGGTTGGTCTCAATGCCACACAATGTCCTCCAGCTTGGCTGTTGGAGAAAAGCAAGCGATTATCCTGGTAAGGAAGTTTTATGTAGGTTGTGAATGATTTGGATTTGACCAGAGCTTGGAAACCTTACTCACTTTGTACTGGATTGGATCAAATGGCTTCTGACCTGGTTTGGTCTCAAATTTAGATTTGCTTGTACGGAGCCTTAATTAGAGTGAACTTTTGCCTGCCCCTACCGGCAAGGGCTGGAACCTTGCAGGGTCTCTACCAAAGGGAACAGTACTAAAAACCATGTATCATTTGTGCATTTATACATTCATTATATGTCCCTTTCCAGTTTAGATCAATATTTGGATTTTGTATCATGGTGCATTACACTGATTTAATCTGCGCATAGGCCTAATATGGACCTTACCATCCGTTCAATTGAATCTTCCGAGTTTTAAACTAAGACAACTTGGTTTGATACTTGGTTAAATCCAACCAAAGAGGCGGGCTCCTGAGTTCAGTGATGTCAAGGACCTTGACTGCTTACCTCATTTTTCAAGAGAATTCAGATGGAGATGAATTAGGGGCCCATTGGTTTCGCAGGAAAGACAGCCATTTACATATGAAAATGGCTTTTCTTGAGGTTAGTGAAACAAACATGCCCCATGGGAAATCTGTCGGCTTACATGGCCTGTGAATGTGATGTGGCTGATGTGGGGTTAATGTTTTCCAATGGGACATTTTCATATGAAACCCTTCCTCCAGGAAACAGTTTCTCAGGGATCGGGAGAAATGTGGGGCCTGTAGGGGCTTGGTCGTTTCTCGGCAATCAATATGTATGCTGATTAGTCTCTTTTAGAGCCTTTGGATGCAAGAGGTAAAAGTTTCTGCATGACTTCCTATCCCCCCCCCCCCCCCCCCCCCCCCCCCCCAAAAAAAAAAAAAAGGAAAAGTTTCTCGATGACTCTTCTTTCCCTCTGACATTTATTTGCATATTTTTCTAGCCTAATAATGTTTTCCTCTCGTTTGATTTTAAAGCGGAAGCTTTTATCAGTGCCCATGTTAACAGTCAGAATTTGCAAAAAATTTCCTGGGTGAAAACTAAAAAGCCATACCGGTTGAATGATGATTTGTTTTGGGAAAATTTCATTTAGGGGCCAACCTTTAGCCCCTAATTCCAAATATGGGCTATACTTTTCTGAATTTTTAAATACAGGCCAAGCTTTTCATGAAACAATCAAATAGGGACCTCAGGTCAACATCTACGTCTCAGAAAACGTAATTCCTTTTTGGCTTCTTGTATTGTCAACCCTTAATGATGAAGGTTACTGTTGTAATTTGACTTGTGATTTAGCCTGAATTAAAGGACAGTAATAAATGCAGCCCCTTGTTGGTTTTGCAGGAAAATAAAGCCATATATTTGGAATTTGTAAAATACGAGGCTCATATTTGAAATTAAGGGAAAAATGTCGGCTCATAAATGGAATTTTTACTTCTTTTTTCCTCTAGAAAAACTGTTCTTACGAGACATTCTTCTACAGAGAAGTTAGTGTTGGAGAGATTGAGGGGAAAGCTTGGAACCCATGTTTTTTTTTGATGAACTTTTGTTTGTTCTTCTTGCATTTGAATAGATGCTTACAGATCAAATTACTGGTTGGAAAGGGGCAATAGGTATGTGGGATCTGATGATTCTAGAATCTCCTTCTCTGGACAGTAGCAGCAAAGAATTGAATGAATATTAAAATTGTGATATTTTCAAAGTAGACCATATTTTGAAAACATTGCAAAATTTGGGGAACGTATTCCAGGCATTGAAAATAATGATGTTTTCAAAATTGCCAATATTCGTGACATTGGTCTATATATGCCGTCTTGTTCGCCTTAGCCTGGTACTTGGTGTAGGGTTGCAAACGGGTCAGATATGGTTAGATATCTGATAAGAGTCCAACATGGTATTCTTGGATTTGGATCCTTTAAGTAAAAACTGAATGTGCATTCAAATTAAATTCAGAATGGTATTTTAAGTATGTTCTGGAATTGATCTGGTCAAAATCTGTTCCAGTTGCATTGTGTACATGTAAATAATTTGTTTTTATTCTATTTTTTCTGAATCCAACAATATCATATGTATTTCAGATTCAGATTCAACATTACCTCATCGGGTCTGTTTCAGATCCAGATCTCGATTCAGATCTATTTTTTGCATTTCAAGATTCGGATTCGGATTCGGATCTGGAAAGATCTGGTCTGAATCTGACATGTTCGCACCCTTAACTTGTGTTTTAGACCAGTCTTTATCGTATTGGCTGTTGGGATCATGTCCAACCTAGACCAAAATAGTGCTGCATAGGGTTGGGTTCCAATACAAATAATGATTTTAACGGGGTGACTTTGTGTCTTTCTCTCAGCCTGGCTATCAAAAAAATTAGAGAAAAAGTCTTCAGATTGGTTAATATGTTCCTTTTGACAGAAAGATCAAGTAATTCTTTATTAATAAGAAATTAAGAGGAAGAAGAGTAACAAGTTGGGCAAAGGGTGATGGGATATCACCATTTGCGGTGATACAAGAAAAAGGCGTGCAAGTGTATATTAGTTCACTAGAACTAAGTTCGAGAAAGAGCCAAACCAAAAGAAAAACTCTTTTTAAAAAGAAAATAAAATAGAAATTTATATAAGAATGAAAATACATCTCAAGAATTCGGGGTACATGACATTCAAAATTCACATTCCACCATCAAACCAACCATTCTATTCTAAACTATTGTTAAAATGAAATAGTTTAAACCATAATTTCAAATCTAGTTCACGATTTGTTTTCATTCAACCCAACCACTGAGAAAAAGAACACTCCATAATTTATAAAAACTGTCTTCTCTAGCATCAGTCTTGCAATTACGCCACTCAGTTAAGTATGAGTTTCGCTACTTGGGAGTTATGAAACAACGGGTGAGAACTACACTTCTCGTACAAAATTATTACATAATCCACCAGTATAACATAAATTATAATGCAAACAAATATCAACCTTAGAAAATGTTAAGGCACATAAAACAATTGATATGGTTGCCAACACTTAATGTATAAACCAATGTATAATGTATGAAGTAACTTTTATCTTCCTTATGACCACTTACTTTTGAATGCATGAACATGTTACTTGCAATTAGTTTAAGTTTCTTCTTAACCTTTTTATGGGTACTATTCATAGGTGAAAAACCGAAGTTTAAGGCAATACCAGTGGTATTTTCACACACACATAATTTATATTTTATTAACCTGGTATGCACATGTTCTTCGAGCCATCATCGAAATCACTACCTTAGATGGCTACTATAAGATAATCATCACTCTAAATGGTACTACTCGATATACCAAGAACGCTAATAGCTGAAGTCAATTACACCATTCCTGGGTCTCAATGGTGAAAAAGACTTTTACTACTGTAGATGAGGACACCAACCTCAATATTGGGCTCTAGGAGAAAACACCACCACAGAATTCAGTACTACCCTATCCCTTGCGACAACCATCCAAGGATCTCACCTTCTGAGAGGGCAATTAAGGAGAAAATTATTAACACATTGTTTGGGTATCTTTTTACATGTCAAATTTTCATATGTCCTTTCTACATAGAATGGTTTTAGATCCACAATATTCATAGCATGTACTCATTTCACATGAACTTTATATTATGCTCAAAATATGTATATCATTTTATGCAACATCCGATTATGCAATCTTCCCACTCGGACACAATAATATACTCATTATGTGTCAATATATGCAAATTATGTGTCATTCATCATAAGCATCATGTCAAAATTTAAACTTTGCATTCAATATATTTTTTCACAAAGTATTGCACCAGAACACAACTTCAATAAGCCCACATGTTGCTCAAAAACTTGCTATAAAGTTCATCTAGTTCTTTTCTGGAACCATCACATGCATTCAACAAAACATTTCCTCAATTCAGAATTGATAACACAGAATTTACCTATTATTGCTAATTATGTCATAAATCATACACAATGATTCAATCTCTAGGATTTTAATAGAAGATTCTTAATATGTTATATGCATATAATAAAAAACTCAGACCTAAGCTCATTACAAATCATGAATTAAAATTCTTGTAACAGAGATTGTTTTCAGTTCACAGAACAGTCTTTTCCAATTTGTATCTTCAAAGAAAAATCAGTTATAAATCATACAGAATGAATTAGATGCTGGGATTTTTACTATGGGTAGCTTGATATGTCTGATTTAATCCCACAAAAACACATAATTAAATTCATTTTCAGTAGAGTGCTAAAAATCTCGTAACATATGTTGTTTCTATTATTTGACAAAGCGTGTTTTTAAAATTTATAAAATCTGGACGAACTTTCATGAATTGTCATTTACAAACCATGAGAAACCAACCTCCAAAATTTTAATCATGTGTTCTTCCATATTCAGACAAACACATCTTAAAATTTCATCCACACATCTTGAGTATTCTGGGAGAAATGATTTTACAAAGTTTTTTTGTCTTCACTGAATCACTACTAGGACATGATTCTTATGTTGACTTGTAGAGAGCACATCTCACAATCCACAACTCATTTGAGTCTGAGATTTGAACTTGGATTACTTTCATATATCTGAAACATTCTAACAAATTTTCAGGATTTATTGTTTCACGATTTAGGAGAACCAAATTTATTTTTCAGACTGGTCAGATTAAAATACATAGAACATAATGCAAATTTTCAAGAATCCACTAAGAACTTCTTGATTTTTAACAAAAATAATTAAGAAAATCATCAAACGAATTTAAATATATAAAAATACATCAGTTTCATCTATACAACCATGAAATCATGCTGTAAATATAGAAATACAACACATATATGAATCTAACATCCAAAATCACACATTTTTTTATGAGAGCACGCTTTTCTCTATACTACTAATCAAAATAGAAATCTATCTTTGCGAAAGTCAATTTTGGAGTTTTAAAACTCAATCTAACCTAGACCCTCCGTACACAATCCATAAAAGCAAGGTTCAATGTTTGATCAACCTATGCTCAATCTCATACATGTTGAAAAACGTAAAAATCCCATACCTTAATGCAGTTTTGGTCCGATTAAACATTGCATAAAAAAATAAAGCTCAAATCACTACGTAGCTTTCATGAAATACCTCTGAAATACGAAAGAGATTGTAGATCCCTTTCCCAACACACGTGGTTGTTGTCCATGGCCAAGGTACATACCTTGTATCAACCCCAACATACAAAAATGAACAAGAACATGAAGACAATCGACTAATACGTACAGTCGGTCACTGAAAAAACTGCGGAGAAAAACACTTATCTAAACAACGATGGTCGTCCTCCTTCCTACGAGATGCACCACCACTCGAGATGCAGCCACACCCTCACCAGCTCCTATGGTTCTACAGAGAGGGGCATGTGAGAGAGAGAGTATTTGGGAGGGGCATGTGATAGAGAGAGGAGAAACTAGTAAAAAATGTGTGGGAGTAAGGAGGGAGCTATCCTTTAAATAGCTTTCCTTATGAGTTCCCTAATTGAATAAGGAAACTTTAAACATCTTAGCTAACTAGGGTTCCAACTCATTAAGGTACCATCTAGAAACTCTTAGCTAATTAGGTTCTCTACTTAATTAAAAAAAATAAAAAATCTAGTTAATTAACTAGGCTAATTAGAATAAGGGAAAGGTAGGTGGGGACATCCCACCTTGATTGGACCATGATTGGGTCCATATCTTGGACTCTCATTCCAACATGATCTATATCCAAAGTTGTGTCCCAACTCATGGGGTCTTAATTTTATACCCAAGGTCCATTTTGGGGTCCAGATACTATTACTATAAGAATCCAATTTAAGATCCAAATATAAGGATTGCAATTATTCAAATCTAAATTGAAATTCAAACCAAATTTGAGACATAAATTTTTTTTTTATTTCTCAAAAAATTATGAAAAAATCTCAAGTGTTACATCCTTCTCCTCTTAAAAGAATTTTGTCCTCAAAATTTGATATAATGACTACTCAAACAAACTGGGGTATTTCTCTTTCGTACTAGCCTCAAGCTCTCATGTACATTCCTCGATGCTATGATGTTTCAAACATACCTTGATGAAAGGAATGGTCTTTGATCTCAACACTTGTTCCTTTCTGTCTATAATCTTTATTGACTTCTCTTCCATAGTCAGGTCTTCCCAAATTTGAACCATAAGCTCATACATACCATAGCATCACATTGTATGTCATAAACACATATTGCATAACATCATTCATTTCAACATGTAAACAAAGCATGTGTTTTATTTAGCTTTGTAACAAAAAAATTATAATATAAGCATAATCACATTGTTCATAACTGAAACCATCAACTTGAATCATCCTTAAGACCATACACTGAGCCCTAACCAATAGTGTGTCCATATGGTTCAGTTATAAACATCATTCATGTTCACCATGACATTCATGTAAACATGAGTTACAATTCAGAAATGCATGAACAAATTTTAACAGTCAATGTAAATTCTGCCACTGCCAGAATACATTGAAATAAAATCTAAATTTTTTACAGTCGATGCTCAGATGTGTTAGTTAACTACAACTGAAAATCTTGCCTCAAACTCATTCCAGACCAGAGAGAAATAAATCATTTACTGAAACTGGTTTCATGTTCACTAAATAGACTTGTTTGATTCAGTCTTACCGAAGAGGCATCAACCAACAAAAATCTAAAATGAATCAAATTTTATAATTTTTATTGTAGTTAGATGGACATGTTCGACAAAACCTCCCACATAAATCAAGTCTAAAGTTTATGCTATCTAAGAATTAAAATTCATGCACTATAGACTGTTCATGTTTTTGGACAACCTGCATTTTAGAATTTTTAGGTTTCTGGGAACAAATTTTATGATTTTTAATTCACAAACCGTAATGAATCTATGCACAAATTTTTTATCGTGTCTTCTTCAACACATAAAATAACATGAATAAAAATGTTGGTTAATCAATAATTACAAGAAGTTATTATAGAATTTCTGTAAGAACAAAATTCTGCTCTGACTTGCAGAAGTTGTATCTCTTAATCCGAACTCTGGCAAACCCAAATTTTTTTAGGACTTCCTATATGTGTCTGAATAATCCTTTTAAAATTTGAGAATTTTTTAATTCACCATTTGTGAGAACTAGTAAACTCTTTCAAACTAGTCAGAATAGAATTTACAGAACTGAATGCATTTTAACTAATATATATTAAATTCATGTTTTTCATAAGCATGCATCATATTGATTTTAATTTCATATAACTCACCATACACATCAATCTCAGAGATCATATTCATAATGGAATTCAACACAATATTCAACTCAAAAATCATGAATTTCATAAAAGCCAATTTTTCAAAAGAAGGCTTTTATAAACCAAGAACTATTTTTTTTCACCAAAAATGGATTTTATTCTTTGGATTTTGCAACCAATCATGTACATCTAATATCAGATCATCAAGGACCTAATCTATCAGATGTTGTTCATGAATAATCTAACAAAAATCATAGATCAAGAATTACACAAATCAATTTTATTAAAAGAATTTTATTGATTTAAGCAACACTTAAAAACCAATTTTGGAGTTTGAAAATCTCATCCTCAATATAATACCAGCCCTCCCATAACTAATATTCATATTAGTGTGCATTTGAGAATCTTCACATATCACTCACATGCTCCTTAACATCGAACACACATCCATGGTTAGAGTGCACCTACCTTAGAAGCCGAAACCGAAGACTTTCTCCTCTTGATGAACACCCTCCTTCTCTTGGTTGCACCACCACTAAAAGAACAACCACACCAACTCCAAGAACCTCCAATGAGGGGTGTGGACAAGGAAAAAGAAGAGGAAAAATGGAAGAGAAGAAGATAGAGAGAGGGAGATACTTGAAAAAAAAAGAAATGAGAAGGGTGGGGGGCAAGAATGAGCCTTTTTCTGGGCTCATGGGTACTTTTTTTTTTCAATCTTCTTTATGGCAAGGTAGGGTGGATTTCCCACCTCCTTGAGAGTTCATTTACATATGGGAGTCTATACCATATGGACTCCCTTCCATGTAAGCCCACTAGGGGGCCATCCCACCATTGAGTCTAACTTTCTTAAAGAAAACAAAAATATCTTAAAACTCCTAATTAATGAATCATCTTCTTAATTAAGAAACCAATTAAATATCTAAACTCTCATTAAAAGTAGAATCCTAGGTGTCTAGAAACTTAGAAAGTAGAAATTCTAGCCAAATAGGATGGGCCCACATGGGGGCTGGGGCATCCCACCCTCTTGAACTTCTTTCCTATTAAGTAATTTTAAATACTACATTTTTAATCAAGTTAAATTTCTATTAAATTTCCAAATCCAATTCTTTGATCCACAACCATATCCATGTGACTAAGACGTGTTCTCTACAGCAGTCGTTCGGGACAGCCACAAGGGAGCAACACGGTAGAGGGAGAGAAGGCTTCACGCCCCTCTTGGTTCATCTTTTCTTCTTTCCTTTTTAAAAACAAAAACAAACTTTTTTTCTCTTTTTCCTTAGGTTTCTTTTAGAGATGAGAGGTCAAAACGTGAGGAAGGGGATGAGGCTAGGGTTGCCACCACCTTGGTCCAATGGAATAGGGTCCACCATCCAGTTGAACCAATAATTGTGGTCGCCCACCCTTCCAAATTGAAAGGGTTCACCACCCACTGGACCAATACTTGTCACCTCTTGGGTCCAATGGGAAAGGGCCAACCTATTTTTGGTCCAATAGGAGACAACTAGACCCATCCACCACTTTTGGGCCAATGGATCTCTTTGGATAAAGAATTTGAATTTAAGATTCAAAACCCATATTAAAAATATCCAGACCCAAAATTTTTAAAAAACTACACAAAAACCCCATACACCCTCCAAATAGCCTGAAAGAGATCCTAACGGGCTATCGGACCCAGATCCAGATCCAATTATTTGATCAAATTCAGAAAATCAAAAATAAAAATCAAAATAATTCTTAAATTCTAATAACATGCATTTTTAGATAAAATATTATTACTAAAAAGTTGTAAAAATTCAAAAATATCAAAATTGTCCATCAGATGTTTGAAATGGACTGAGTTCGCATGTTCGGGCCCATTGAAATATTTTTATTTTTTTTCAAATGCATCACTAATTTAAGAAATTTGATTCAAAACCCTAATCAATGAAAATCAAAATAAAAAACCCTAATAAATGAAAATCAAAGAAAAAACCTCTAACCAATGAAAATCAAAGAAAAAAACCTAATTAATAAGAATCAAAGAAAAAACCTCTAACCAATGAAAATCAAAGAAAAAAACCTAATTAATGAAAAAAGAACACCTAAAATGTCCTAAGAAGAAGAAGAAGAAGAAGAAGAAGAAGAAGAAGAACGAAGGGGGAGAGAGGAACAAAGAACGAAGAGGAAGAAGCCCTCGCCACCGGCCTCACCACTGGTTGTGCCTCGCCCCTCGATGTTGGCCTCACGGCCTCGCCACCTGGCTGCAAGAGAGAGAGAGATACACCTCCCCTCTCCCCCCCACCCGTTCAATTTTTTATTTATTTATAAAAGGGTCCCCCGCATCTCTGTTCGCACCGTAACAAGGGGGATCAAACAAAAATTACAGTGAAAAACAGACGCAGCTGATGAGTTCCTCTTGTCTGCCGTGTCCTTTGTTTGATGACAGCGGCATCCATGCGCAGGATGCACCATCAAACAAGCTCTTAGGGCTCATTTGTATAGTAGGATCCCTACGTCCTAGACACAAGACTTAAACAACCCATGCAATTGTCTTACCCCTTGGAGTGCGACAATTGCCACGTGGCGAAGTGGGACGTGAGGGTCCCGATTTGGTAAGACTCCCACATCCCGTGTTTGATGTGGGATTGGGAGAGACCGGTTTCACTCGTCCCCTGTGTCATCCACCATCTTCGTATACCACTCTTAAATCTTATGGTTCAAGTTGTTTTTTATCAAAATCTGACCTTATAGTTGGATTCAACATAACATATAATGAAAAAATGTGAGTTTTTAAATTATAAAATTCTGTGCCTTGTCAACCTTTGATTTTTGAATGGCCAAAACATCCGTCACACACAAGTTGGATTTAAATGTCGATCTTCAGTAAATTAATGATGTAGATCACATCTATGGTGTCCGATCCGATCAAAACATCTCGCATCAATGAATTCCCAAAGAGGGTATGAAGATAGGGGATGGGTGGAACCGATTTGGATCTGGGACTGCACATCAAGTTGGAAATTATTGATAAGGATTGCTAAGACTGAACAGTTGTTTGGCAGATGATATATATATATATATATATATATATATATATATATATATATATATATATATATATATATATATATATATATATATATATATATCAGCTTAGGAGAATTGGCTACCAAATCTATACAAATAGAAGGCTATATAGAACATTGTTCAACAATGTTAGAAAATATATAAGGAGGGCCATTTACAGATGTACACTTTACTCAAAATTGTTCTGGTGGTTTACTTACCGTTGACAAGGGATATTTAATCTATTTTCGACGTCCTAACCGATTTACATCTGCGTCCACAAATTTGTTGAAATAACTTGCAGAATCATATTTTTGAAAAGCTTTCCCTGAAAGGGCTATTAAATGAAGATTTTTTTTTGAAACTCTGGCATTGTCCACATAGTATGAGTGTTAGTTCGTATCTTTACCTATATATATATATATATATATATATATATATATATATATATATATATATATATATATATATATATATATAATCACTAGAATATGAGAACTGAAAATATGTGAACTGCAATTTTCATGAATTTTTTATTCTTTTTCTTGAATCTACCTGTACGGATGTGAACTACATGCTTAGTTTTATAAGAACACGGTCTTGAATCATCCGATGCGTAAATGAGATTCTTTTAATGCTTTAAAATCAATGGCTGATATTTTTCATAAATATTCAAGCATTCAAAAATCATATTTTCATCGAAAATACACTATCCAATGGTTGATTTCTAGCAAATTCATCATGCCAATCCTATCCCTATGGTTGGATTTGCAAAAAAAGTGTTGGAAATGCCCATATTTTCAGTTCTCATATTCTGATGATTATATATATATATATATATATATATATATATATATATATATATATATATATATAGAGAGAGAGAGAGAGAGAGAGAGAGAGAGAGAGAGAGAGAGGATGGTGATGAAAACATGCTAAACGAAATATTTCAAACTAAACATGTTGAATGGCTTTTTCAGGCTGCTTCTACTTTTTTCTTGAATTTTAGCTAATATAAATGTGATCTACATGCTTGATTCAATAGAGATCAGTTAGTGGAGTGTCATGGGTAGATTTTATAGGGCTTGAAGAATCAATGGTCTAAAATTTTTAAAAAATTTTGAAGCTCCAAATATCATTTTTCATAAAAACAAATGATCCAAATGTCAATTACATGTAAATTCATCATGTGGAACACTTCTTTGGGGTCAAAATTGCGAAAATGACACCAGAAAACTGGAAAACTCATTTAACATGTTTCATCTAACATATTTTATTTAACATATTTTCATCATTGTTTATATATAATAGCTCTAGATAAATAAAGTTTATACTAAAATATTTTTCATGAAAACATATGATTAATAAACAACGCTTATACATCTAAAAAACACAATGCATATACATCGAAAATGAACCACCTCCCATTAAAAAATATATATGAAAATTAGTGCAACAAAAAATATACCTTTTCATACCACTTGCAGTTGAGGAAGGTAAATTATCATAATTTAATGGCAAAAATGTAGGAAAGGCATGACTTCTAAATTGAGAACATATCTATCTATCTACGTATATAGAGAGAAATGGGTACGTGCTAAATGAAACGTGCTAAATGGGTTTTTCTGCTCTTTCAGCAGTTTCGACCCCATAAATGTTTTGGTCATGGTCGATTTATGAAAAATTTATACCTAGATCATGTGTTTTCGATGAAAAACTGATATTTGGAGCCTTGAAAATTTACAAAGTTTTTGGACCGTTGATTTTTCAAACATTATAAAAACCCACCCATGTGTCAGAATCGAACACTTCAAGAGCTGATTCCTACAAAATCAAGTACATAGATCACATACAGTCAGAATTTTAAAATAAAAACCCTGAAAAACTCATTTAGCACAAACCCATTACTCATATATATATATATATATATATATATATATATATATATATATATATATATATATATATATAGAGAGAGAGAGAGAGAGAGAGAGAGAGAGGTTTTTGGTATGTGTTTCCTATCTGAAGCAACTATTAATTTTGAGCAAACATTACATAAGTGTCATGGAAGTAATATATATCTATTTCTAAAAAAAATTGCAGATGCCCAAAGAAATTTATAGTTCCATTCAAAGAACACATGATAAATATGTCATTTGAGAAAAATTCATAAAGGAGAAAGTTTCTGCCTCTACTACTGTACTACCTATGCTTTCACTTTTATAATATTTAATATTAAGATTGGAAAAATGTTTTGTACACTTGAGTGTATAAGACATGGTGATGCATTTTCTGGCCACATTTCACCATGAGTCACAACTGTAAGGCACATACCACCCCCAACATGGACGGTGTTAACCTGATGGTTTTGGGCCAATCTGATGCCGGAAGGATGCAAGTCAAGGAGTGAATTGTTTCATATCAACTTGGGTCCAAAATTGTCTCAACTCTAGTAGTAAAGGGCATTCATGAGACTGAACATTTTATGGCCAATTATGGGCTCTGATAAGACCAAATATGGGTAGTGGGCATCACACCCTTTGAGATGGTATTCACTTCAGTTTCTGGCAACACAATGATCGGAATCTGATAGAGTATATAGGGCTGCCTATATATATATATATATATATATATATATATATATATATATATATATATATATATATATAGAGAGAGAGAGAGAGAGAGAGAGAGAGAGAGATGTGTTGGTGCCTAACGTTCTTGGCCATTGGATCCAAATGAGATCCAATGGCCAAGAAAAAGAGCATTTTAATGCCCCTTTTGTACCCTGTTGACCTCATTTGTGAATCTCTCCTCACCCTCTCCCTGCCCTCGTGCTCGTCCTACCCTCTCCCTCTCCTTTCTTGCAACAAGGGGACTAGGAGAGAGAGGAGCATTGCTGGGCCAGACTCCCTCTCTCTCTCTCTCTCTGGTCATCGCTGTCTCACCTCCCCCAAGTTCGTCTTCTAGGAGGAGTTCATCGCCCATAGGCTCTCCTGGGGTGAGAACCTTACCTGCTACACCGAATGCGAGTACCTCTCCAACTCCATCGCTGGCACCGGCAAGGGCCTACTCTACGAGATTAGAGCTCAGGAGGATAACGCCAATATGATTTTGTGGGTTTCATCAAATTGAGGTATGCATTTGCTAGAGCTTGATTTTAGGATGCAAGCCAATGAGTAAATTATTTTAGGTCAACTTGGGTTCAAAATTGTCTCAACTATAGTAGTAAAGGGCATTCATGAGGCTGAACATTTTATGGCCAATTATGGGTTGTGATAAGACCAAATATGGGCAGAGGGCATCACACCCTTTAAGATTGTATTCACTTCGTTTCTACAACACAATGATCGAAAACTAATAAAGTATATAGGGCTGGCTATACGTGAGTGGACAAAATCACTTTGCATTAAGATTTAGGATATATATATATATATATATATATATATATATATATATATATATAGAGAGAGAGAGAGAGAGAGAGAGAATCAACATTAATACTCTTGAAGATCAACAAAATGTTGAACCCATGAACCGAACAAAATAAAAAACAAAACTAAAATATAGAAAAAACAAAAGCTAAAGAAAAAGAAACTACAGACAGCTAGCAACAAACAACAAAGCCAGCTCAACCAGGATCCACTGGATTAGAAGAAACCACCGTTGAGTGAACGTTGTTCAAATGAAAGGAGAAGTCTCTAAGATGCATACATAAAATCGCATATACGTCAACCAAGATTTTATGAACAAGATGATTAAGGATGACCGGAATTTGACGGAAAGTAGCATCATTGCGACAAACCACCAAGTAGTAAGCAACCATGTCTTCCAGATCAGTCTCCACTGCTTGCATCGTCTAATTTCAATAGAGCCCAGGAGAGAGAGAGAGAGAGAGGGGGGGGGGATGTGTCGGCGCCTAACCAAACCATGCCTAACGTTAGCCTAATGTTCCTCACTGTTGGATCCAAATGAGATTCAACGGCCAGAAAAAAGGGCATTTTAATGCCCATTTTGTACCCTATTGACCTCATTTGTGAATCGCTCTTCTCACCTTCTCCCTGCCCTACCCTCTCCCTCTCCTTCTTTGCAATGAGAGGAATAGGAGAGAGAGGAGCATCACCATTGGGCTAGACTCTCTCTCTCTCTCTGTTGCCATCTCTGGTCCACCTCCCCCGAGTTCGTCTCCCAGATGCCCTCCTAGGGTGAGAACCTCACCTACTACACCAGATGCGGCTATCTCTCTAGCTCCATCATCGGTGCCGTCAAGGGCCTGCTCGACAGGATTAAGGCCCGGAAGGATGATGCCTATATGATTTTGGAGGTTTCATCAAATTGAGCTATGCATATGCTAGAGATTGATTTTAGGATGCAAGTCAAGGAGTGAATTGTTTCACATCAACTTGGGTCCAAAATTGTCTCAACTATAATAGTAAAGGGCATTCATGAGACTAAACATTTTATGGCCAAATATGGGTAGAGGGCATCACACCCTTTTAAGGTGGTATTCACTTGTCAGTTTTTTTCAATACAATCATAAAAAACTAAGAGCATATAGGACTGCCTATACATGAGTATACAAAATCACTTTGCATTAAGATTTAAGATATATATATATATATATATATATATATATATATATATATATATATAGAGAGAGAGAGAGAGAGAGAGAGAGAGAGAGAGAGAGAGAGAAATGTGTGGGTGCCTAACCAAACCATGCCTAACATTCCTGGCCGTTGGATCCAAATGAGATCCCATGGCTAGGAAAAAGGACATTTTAATGCCCCTTTTGTACCCTCTTGACTCATTTGTGAATCCCTCTTCCTGCCCTTTCTTTGCCCTGGTGCTCTCCCTGCCCTCTCCCTCTCCTTCCTTGCAACGAGCTGACTAGGAGAAAGAGTGGAGCATCGTTGTTGGGTTAGTCTCTCTTTATTGTTGTCGTTGGCCCACCTCCCTCGGATTCCTATTCTAAGAGGATTTTGTCTCCTAGAGGCTTTCCAGGGGCGAGAACCTCACCTACTACACTGAATGCGGCTACCTCTCTAGCTCCATCGTCGGCACCAGCAAGGGCATAGACACGATTAAGGCCCGAGGTAACACCTATAAGATTTTTGGGGTTTCATCAAATTGAGGCATGCATCGGCTAGAGCTTGATTTTAGGATGCAAGTGAAGAGTGAATTGTTTCAAGTCAACTTGGGTTTAAAATTGTCTCAACTATAATAGTAAAAGGCATTCACGAGACTAAACATTTTATAGCCAATTACAGGCTGTGATAAAGCCGAATATGAGTAGAAGGCATCATACCCTTTAAGATGGTATTCACTTGGTCATTTTTAAGTCAACTTGAGTCCTAAAATCAAGGTTTTGCATAGTCAACCGATCTTCATGATTTTTGCTTTGTTTGGCTTCTAAAATCAAGCTCTAGCATATGCATACCTGAATTTGATGAAACCCTCAAAATCATATAAATGTTATCCTCCCCGGCCTTGATTCCGTCGATCAGGCCCTTGCTGGCACTGACGATGGAGCCCGAGAGGTAGCCACATCCGATGTAATAGGTGAGGTTCTCACCCCAGGAGAGCCTATCGGCAATGGACTCCTCCTGAAAGAGGAACTCGGGGGAGGTGGGCTGGCGAAGGCAACAGAGAGATATAGTCTGGCCCGACGGCGATGCTCCTCTCTCTCTCTTCGAGCCCGCTCGTTTCAGAGAGAGAGAGAGAGAGAGAGAAGAGAGATTCACAAATGAGGTCAACAGGGTACAAAAGGGGCATTAAAATGCCTCTTTTCTTAGCCGTTGAATCTCATTGGGATCCAACACCCAGCAACGTTAGGCACGGTTGTGAAACACACACACACTCTCTCTCTCTATATATATACGAGTGGTATTTATGCTTCCGTTTTCTCCACTTGAGTACAGGGCCACCCTGATGTTTCGGATAGCCACTGTTGACCACCCAACAGAATAGGGCCCTGAAATATTAGAACTTGTACAGGAGATATGCTTGTTCTGTAAAATAACTGAGAATGGCTGGTTCTAACTGATAATCTAATAGCTTTTAAACCATTACATGATAACGTTAGGCTTATTTAATAAGACAAACCTATCTATGGAGTATGGACACACGAAACGTGAAAAGGAAGATAAAAGGTAGGTATAACCACACTCTTACTAGTTGACCTATATCTTCCCCCCGGTTAAGCCATCTTCAAGGCAATCTGGAAGATCGAAGAATGGAGAAACCAACGCAAAAGTCCACAATTCTTCATTTCAGCCATAACCATCCATTGGAGCTGGCCAATCACAGCAGCTTCAACATAAATGGGAATTCACCATGCTGCTCAGGATGCAAGAAGAGATTGTCTTCCAAATATGCTTATTGTTGCCCTCTCTGCAATTATTTCCTCCACGCTTCTTGTTCGGAGATGCCAACTGAGATTCGCCATCCGGTAGATAAGGACCACCCTCTAACTCTTTATGCGTTTCCTCCTTACCCGGGGGGAGTGTTCAAGTGCAGTGCGTGCAGCGAACCAGGCAGTGGCTTCTTCTACAGCTGCAGGATTTGTGGGATGGACGCGCACACGCAGTGCGCCAACATGCCCATGCATCTTCGCCACCCGGCGCACAAGCACACCTTGGACCTCAGCGTTTCGGTTGCTCGTGGGGGACTAGGCTTCATCTGCCTGGTTTGTGGCAAGTTTGGCCGCAAATGCTGGCGTTACAGGTGCAAATCCTGTGTATTCGACGCGCACCCAGGTTCTCTCTCTCTCTCTGCGTGTGTTGGATAAGATTGGTTACTTATATTCCTTCAAAAGAAAAAAATATCATGCATCATATAAAAAGAAGCAGAGAGGTAATCGTGACCGTAGTGGCAACAGTTGAAAAATGAATTTAATAACGAGCCTTTTCTAGTGAGATATTCGAAGGTTTTTATTTTTCTTGCGTTTTTTATGCAAATTATGAGAAAAAATAACAAAAGTTGGAAAGCAAAGACTTTCGAAGTTAAAAGGTCAAAATACGCAATTAATTTCTGGTGATATTTAACTTTTTAAACAGCTGAAAAAATATCATTCTTTTTTGGCGTTTTTATTTCTCCAGCAAAAGACTGATGTCGTTAATATCTTCATGACCCGTGACAAAAAAAATTTCTTCTGTTTTTCAGAGTCTTTAAATGGGGAGGGTGTTGTGTGTTCTGGATCCTAATCTGAGCCCCAACACACGGGGATACGAGCCCCATGTGCTTATATACGTGGTGCTCATTCGGTCCCGGAAGATGCACATGTGTGTTCGAGGGGAACACATAACCTGCTTCGCAATTGAGATAACATTTCAGATTTAAGGTTTCGGCTACTGCTCTATGAAAAATGTTGCTTATACATTGAAATGCCTTTTGCACCCCCTCAAGCGGCGGTCAAGGCCAGCGCCCATCAACTTTTAGGTGAACACGGATCCCATCATTTGAAACAGGATGTGTTCCATCGTACATTCAAACATTCAATCCTAATCATCCAATCAAAGGTTAGATGGTTCTGCTGAATGGCTAAGATTGAATGTATCCTATTCAAATGATAAGATCCGTATTCCTTTTAGGTTGCCGGGAAGTACCACATGCTAAAACTAGCATGGCCTGCAGTTGTCCGATACTCTATACAGTTTCTCCATATACGAAGAAATTAAACCTCTCAAATTATAAACAACACATCCCTTCATAAATATGTCTATCCAATTAAATAATCGATATACTAGTGATCACAAAGGAAGATGACAACATTTATAACTGCGTCACCTGTATGGGAAAACCATTAATTATTTTCATTCCAGATAGCCATTTCTCAAGGATGTGTTCATGGATTGGTCTCCAATATTATACATTTAGGGTTGACACACTAATCTAACCTATACCATCTGTTGAGTTTGCTTCATATTGCGCTCAGACTGTACTTTTCAGGCTGCGTACTTGAGAAACACCCTCCACCGGAGCCGGAAATTATTGCAGAGCCTTCGGAGAGATCTATCCCAGAGGAGAAAAAAGGTTGTAATAAAAGTTCCTTGAAGCGTCAAATAGGAGAACGTGTCATGGAGGCAGCAGCAGTGGCGATAGTATCAAATGTTGTAGGCAGCATGTTTGCTTAGCAATTTAACTTGTGTCCCAGCTGCATGTTGGTGTACTGTTCAGACTAGCGCTTGCTGTTATAAGTGGGTTCCTTATGTGAGTTTGGATGCTCCAAATGGGGATCAGGTTGTTGCACATATTTGCGCCTTCAGTTTCTTGCTAGTCCATGTCTGTTAGGTTTTGTTAATTGTTAGGGGAATATAAAAAACGAGATCCCTTATAAGATGACTCGTATGGTTCCAGCTATGAACATCATCTTGCTACTATATATGTTGGATATGGTTTGTTGAATTCAATGGTTAGAAATGGTGCAATTTGGGCATTTAATTGTGTTAATCACTCTGATCTGAGGAACTTTTGTTGTTTGGTGGATTGTTGCGGTACCATCTACAAGTCTCGACTTTACATGAAGTGTTTGGTCTTAGAACGACTCTCAACCATTAATCTGGTTTGGCTATGGATCTGTCGCATTGCTAGGTATCAATTTGTGATTTCTATGTTTGGTTTTGCTTATGGTTGCATTTGAACAGTTAAGGTATATATATATATATATCACCTAAATACTAAATTTTATACATGAGCAGATGCACTTAGCAATGCTCAACATGTAGCTCTTTCATGCAAGAATGACTTTAATTTTTTCTTATTTAAGTACTCTTTTTAAATGATGCATGTTGTGACTAAGTTAATGCGTATACAATTATTGTTTCACTTCTTAGCCATGTGAGTACTAACTTAACCTGGATCATACTTTGAATTGTTGTTATATTTGAATGGCTCTTTTCGGTTATGACATCATGTGTCGTTATATCTTGTATTTGTCATTATAACTTTCAAAGTCTCTGTCGTCATATCTCATTTTCAAAATGGCCCTATTGACCGCATCATCATTTGTAGTTAGTAGAGCTATAACGACAAATCATTTGTCATTATATCTCATTCAATTGTCATTAAATCTTTTTCAAAAATGTCCTACATTTTTGGATGTCGGCAACCTCGAAAATGTGTGTTCTAGCCCCGTCTTGAAGCATTTTTGATAGCTCAAGTTGCCCCCCTCACTTAATGACCTTCCTAAAACTAAGATCCTATCTCTTAATATCCTCTCCAAGATCAAATCTCAATCTTTTATTCAAATCCTTTTAACCACATCCCTAGATCTACCTTTGGATCTTAGATATATAGGAAACATATTTGGATCCACTCAAATCCTATAAATATGAGGGCCTTCTCCCTATTTCGAAGGATCTGAAATAAAAAACGCAAAAATCCTTTCACAACTTAGCTTTAGGGTCCAGATCACCCAACTTATCCATTTTTGAAGCTCGAACAAAGCCAAAGTGTCATCCATACTCCCCTGCGCTCAACCGTCGTAGAGAGGGCTACCTAAGCCCATGGTAAATTTGGTTATATTTTTGTTGTTATTTCAATTATTTTATGCATTTTTATAAACTTAGATTTGTCTAATGTTCATATATTTATTATTCACTTGCATTTTCTTGAGTTTTGGTGGTTTCCACAATGAACTCACTTTTTCAAGGTTTTCATGTCTGAGGTATGCTCTTTCTTTGCAATGCAGCCCCGTCAACAATGATTTGATATTTCTGATATGGTTGATCCCTTTTCAACAGAGGAGGAAAGGCATAAAGATCGTTTCTCATTTTCTTCTAATATTCGAATCCAGATCTTAGATCCATTTTTCTGAATAATTTTTAGCAAAAAACTTATGTTTTTAGCTTTTTAAAACTCAAGATCCATATAATGGCGATCACGGTGGGACCGTTCGCTTAATCTAAAATTTAAAGTTGCTGGGATAGTGTTGCAAGGTTGGTACCCATTTGCATGTTTTTTGAATTTGGATCCAAATTCACATATTCTATTTTTTTCTATTTTTCTATTTTTTGGTTTCTGGCACCGTCAAGGTGATAGAGGCATATATCTGTGCTTGTATCTTGCTTTCTTGAATTCTTAGGCTTATCAAAAAGCTGAAGAATGTGACTACGTTTCACATGCTTGACTTATTTTTAGATTTTATCTCTATAATCTCGGAAAATAAGTGTGAATAGTAAGAAACAATTATTTTGATAAATTTTTTTGCTAGAAATACATGTTTTTTTTATTTGTATCTCAGCGATTTAGTGACAAAAACTCATATTTTCAAGCTCGTTGAAAAACTGAGACTCAGATCCAAGTTTGTCTAGTTTTGATCTAGAGCCGAAAACTCCTCTGGGGCACTCATTTTTCTAATTCAAAATCAGGTACTGATATTTTCCTTGTGTTGTGAAACAGTCAACTAGTCAACATTCTTAGAGGCTTATCTCCCTAATCACTTATCGAATTGCTATGATTTTGGTGGCATTAAAAAGATAACAAACTTTTCTTTCATTGTTCCTTTTGTAGTTTTTCTAGATTTTTGGTGTAGGTGGTCAGAAAATAGGCTAGAACAGTCAGAATAGGAGTCCCAACGCTTGTTCAACACCTATTTTTAAGAGCATTTTTGAGGCCATATCTTAGCTCTCGTCTGTTGGTTTCCAACATTCCATATGTTGTTGGGAGTTTTTTTCGAATTCTATCATTTTCAAAGTAAAAAATTAGTAGCAACATCTGTTGTTGTTTCTCGACTTAGAATTTTTTTGAGAAAACACCCTCTATTGGATTGGATTTGGTTTTCTTTAGGTTTCAGAACCCCAAATCCTAAAACCTATGTATGCATCTTGTCTTTTGTGCTATGTGTAGTGTTTGAAGCCCGATATACCTTTTGGATAAAGACTATATCTGGATCCAAAGATCTGATCCATTTTATTTTCTCGCATAAAAAACTATTTTGGATACAAAACCATAGTGTTTTCTCGCTTGCATTTCTATTGTTCCTAGGTAAAGACAATAGGTAGATTATGTGTTTGCTTTATTGTTTTAAAATTAGAAAAATAACCTAGAAAAACTTGTTGGAGATTTGCATAACACTTAGAATTTCTTTGAAATGTTTTGAACCTCCAACAAGAATAGAAATCACTTTATTTGAAGACAATGCTTGATTCACGTGTGTTCTCAATGCTTTATTCTCTCTCTTAGGACTTTGATTGTAGAGACTTTATTTTTTGCTTGAATTTTTAAACCCCCGTAACTCGTCCTATCATTTTGGATTTTCAGATCCCTCACTTGTACATGAAGCCTACAACTTGGGTATATCAGTGGTGGACCAAGGATACTAGTAACCCACTCGCAGTACCAGAAACTCTAGTTTGGGTACATCGTGAAAGGTCTAGTGCAGAGAAAAGCCTATCCCAACAGAACTTATTTGGAGCAGACCTCACAATCGGTAGAGCATTCGAGAAGAAATAGGAAAACACATTTACAAAATCTTGATCTGTGTGTTGTTTGACTTGTTTGGACTCTTGTATGTACTAGATCCTAAACCATGATCTCACAAAAGAATTCTACGGATCCTATAAGGAATAATTAACGTTTGAGCTAGGGTAGGGTTCTGAGAACACTAACCCACCCAGTCAACCTGGGTCTATGACCCAAAATCCATCTAAATTTTTTAGAAAAGTACCTAGAGGCACTCAGGAGTTAAGGACCCTATTAGTCGGGTTCTAAGGAATGGGGATGACCCGTTCATCTAGAGGAATATCCATTAGTGACCCTATCAGGAAAGATCTAGTTCATCTATAATCAGAACCAAAAGAATATGTCTTAGAAGAGCCAAATAAGAGTAAAGGTGTCCATTAGTGACCCGTTCATCTAGAGGTTTTGTATGAAGAGCCAGATAAGAGTAAAGGTGTCACAGATGAGTTCTTGAAACAATCTGTCTTAGAAGAAGTAAAAAATTCGAATGAGGTTTTGAGAACAATAATAGAAGGTCTACAACAACAATTCCTAGAAAATGAGACTAAATTGAAAAGCTTTAGGCAAAGTCAGAAGTGTAAGGCACAACAGGTGTCGATTTGAAAGGTTTGGCCAGCTCAAATCCCAAATCCAGTAATATCAATTGCTAGAAAAAATGATTCCTGACCTAGTGAATACAGGGAGCGGGTCTGTAATCTCAAAGAATAGTTAAGAAATATGACTCATCAAATGAAAGGAGCCAAAGGAGAGTGAAGACCCTATGAGATTCAAGACTTCATCCTAAATCAACACACAAAGTGTCTGGGTCTAATCTCTCAAAAGTTTGTGAAGTTCAGCAAGACTGGGAACCCTCAGACCCATGTCACTTTGTTCTTGGATGCATGTTCAAATTGTCTCGACAATGATCAAGCTTCGATTCGATGATTCCCAAGAAGTTTGAAAGGAGAGGCTTTGTCTTGGTTCTCTACCCTAGATGTCCATCAAATCTGCTAATTTCAAACCCTAATGAACATATTCATCGAAAGGTTCAGGTTCAAAGTGGATGTGCTGCCAACAATCCGTCAATTGTATGATCTTAGGCAAAAAAAAATGAATATACATAAAATTTTATAAATCAATGGAGATCTGTATACCATGAAGGATCTAATTACTGAATTTCATGCTATCACTCTAATCATGAACAACTTCAACCAATCATTGAAGGGGCTCCTTGCCATTAAGAAATATAATACCTTCGTGGAGCTTATCGACATGGCTAGTTGGATGGAGTCAAACCACAAAAGAGGGATGTATGATGGATTACTGGTCAAACTGGGAACAACAAAGATAGCGGGACCAAGAAATCCAGCCCAAAAATTAGGTCAACATTGTGAACCCTCATAAAAACAATGGGCATTCTGGATAATCAGAAAAGCATAATCAGTACACACAACATGATCAACAGAGGCATCAAGAATAGTACAAACAATCGAAAAAATACAAACCACAAGGGGAACAACAACAAGGACTCCCAAGTTCCAAGTGGAACCTGAATTAGACCAGGGTTCGCAAGTTCACCCTATGCTACCAATCCCTTATAGAAGTCACAATTTTTTTACTAAAAGCCAATCTCATCAAGTTTCTCGAGATTCCTAACCCTTCTCAAGTTAAGAGAAAGCATCCCTCAAAATTCTGTAAATTCCATCATACAACAAGACATGACACTAAATGGTGCATCACTCTAAAACACATTGTCCAAGATTTGTTGGACAAAGTTATCTCTAACTTACTAGACATAATGAGCAGACCACAAGAAACATATATTTAAGTATCCATACCACCCCATTCTATCCACATGAGTAGGCCAACAATATTGAGGCAATCAAGACACTTGAGAGGCAGTCACAATAGTCTTCGCAGTACAGACAGTCAAACATCATGATCATCCCAAAAGTAATAGTCAGTAAAGAAGACATACAACAATATAATCTAGTTCCAAAATGGACCACTGTTCTAGTTGTTAATGTGGGACAGAATAAGAAAGATCAATCGAAAGATAAAAAAAGAAGTAAATGTTGTGTATTCGGACCAGACCATAGAAAAAATTATCGAACCCATCCAACAGAGTAGTGTCCAGAAAAAGGAGTCACAAACACTACCCCTCCTCTTAATCCCTTTGAAATAGACCTCGACAAGGGAGGTCAGAAACCTCACTAGGTCTAAATAGATCTATCAACTAGATCACCTCCAAAAAGGTTCTCCCATTCTTCCTCACCAGATGGGTCCTCATGCATGACAAATACCAGAACAAAAACTTCCAACTGCTCCTGCTAGGGAAGAGTCAGCCAAAAAAGGATAGTACAATATCCAAAGTTCCCTATCTAAAATCACTGAACCAAATTCTATTTTGGAATTGATACAAGTGTCTAAAGAACATCGACAAGCATTGGAAGGTATTTTGAACAAAATCAAAATACATCTAGCAACATGACCAAAAAGTTTGGAAGCCTTGGTGTCCCAAGTCATAACCTAGGTGTCAATCACCTTATTAGATGATGAATCTCTAAAGCTTATCTTCTAACATAACAAAGCATTGCACATTACTATCCAGATCAAAGGATACTCGATCCCCAACTGCATGGTGGATGGTGGTGGACTTAACATATGTCCTTATTTCATTACCCAAAAACTGAACGTAGATTGATCCGAGTTCAAAAACCATTGCATCCAAATAAGTGGAAATAATGAAAATGTTACTACAACCTTGGGTACAATAATAATGGATGTTGAAATCAGACCAGTATCCCACCAAACTCTATTTTATGTGGTGGACATTCCTGCATCGTATAATCTTCTTTTAGGTAGACCCTAGATCCATGAACTAAAAGGGGTTCTCTCTAGTTATCACAGTGTTTCAAAATACTATGAAAAGATCAAATCATCATGGTATTTGTTGATGATCCGACTATCAAAGTGGTGCAACCTATGATCCTCCATCCTGAGCAACTATCTCATATCCTTTCTATCTAGGAGAAGGGAGAGACTTCTATGTTAGGTATCAAATCAATCACAGAAAGAACCTCTAAAGTGGTAACTGTGGATTGTTAAAAAAACCCAGATTCTTCAAGCCAGTCAAAAGAATTGATGACTCTGAATTCAGACATTGCAAAGAGTATCCTAGATTCGCCAAGTTCACCAAAGCATGTCCTATGATCCTAAATATAAGCTATTTACCCTTTAAAGGATTAGGAAAGGACAACCAAGGAATCTGAATTCTGGATTCCTATCTAAGTCTCAAAGACTAACTCAGAAGAGGGATTAGGATATGACAAAAGAGAAGAAAAGAAATCAAAGACTAGAAAGCATTTGGAACCTCCTTATTTTGTCTTTAGAGAAATGCTAAATCCTAAGACCATTCTAGAAGAATAATCAGGTGATGAGTCAAGCCTTGAAGGTCTGACATCGTTATTCAAAAGAACTAGCTAGCATGATAGTGTCAGAACTACTCAGAACAATAAAAGACCAAAGCAAGATCTTACACCGAAGGATCCATATCCAAAAGAGTGGTCCAAACCCAGTAAACTTTGAAATGGTTCTATTTGCAGAAAGAGTCAAACTAGAAAAATGGGGTCAAACCCCAAAGCTCAATAAGATGATCAAGTCTACATATTTGTTATGGTGCACCTCTGTTTAGGAGGATTTCAAACAAAATGAATCTGAACAGTCCTGAGACCATTATCGTCAAAGGAGATTGCAATGGCTTACTTTGACTGAGCTACATAGGAAAATACCTTCACTATCCATTCAAGGATAATACCCTAAGGCGACCATGCAAATCTACGCCTGCTGGAGAGGAACTCTCAAATGGTGGAATGATCCATAGGCATGCAATAGAACTCTACTACTATGATTAGGAATATCTGAAGGAAGCATATTGGTTAAAACCCACTGATAGTTGGGAATTCTATCTATAGAAGGCACTTTACCAATTGGATGCTGAAGTGGAAGAACCCGCTCCAAAACAAGAAGTAGAGCATGTCATAGCCCTAATCAGACTGATAATGGAACCTCTCGAGGAACCAAAATATGTCTTGGCTTTACTTACACCCGCATGGGAACCTCTCACTTCAGATAAAGAAAACAATGAGCTATATCCCATGGATCTCATCACACCGATCCCAAAACCTTCCATGCTAGTGAGTTTCAAAGGAACATATGAATCTTGGCCTAGTGTCAGACTAGAAATTAAAACTTTTGTTGCTAACTTCGGTCTCACTCAGTGGGAAGATGACCTTAAACAAGAAAAAAGGATCAATCATGACTTTGAAAAATGAGAATCCTAGCAAAGATCATGTTGGGTCCTAAGTCAAAAGAAAAAAGAGTGAAGAGAGTTCCTAGACTAAGCTCTTGATGGACTCTACCATGAAATGCAATGATATGGATTACTAAGACTATTCTGTCAGGATCTCTATGGTCACAGAAGATGAGTTAGATCTGGTCAATCTCAAGCCTATATAGAGGAACCCTTTCTTGATGAACCATACCCTTGGAGTATAGGTCTGCCCAAAGAAGATGATTTCGAAGAGGAAGAAGAAAGTGATGATGAGTTTTAAGTACTCCTCTGCGAACCCAATCTGTTATCTCATAAAGCCAGTATCTAGGACATCAACCGATATCAGTCCTACAACTTTACTTGCTACCTGGATCCAACCATCCAGATCTAGAAAGAATATGATGAATGGACCGGAAATCAAAGAGCATAGTTCACCTCAAAAAAAGATGCCCAAGGGCATATTCGAAAAGAACTAGAATAGATGAATAAGGAGAACAAGTTTAAAGAACCAATAGAAGCCATTCACTAGAAGAAGATATGAGGCATCAGATATCAGAGAGAATCAACCTACCAATATAACCAAGTTTGAAGAACCAATATTCAGTAGATTTGTGCATTTAGGATCATGCAAAAGGCATTTGAAAGAATCACCAGAACCATTCGACTCAGAGTGAGCGGATTTCGGATTACGAGACCTCTTCCAAGTGGATAACGATTTGATTAAGGTTTCACCCAAAAGGTTTCAAAGGATTCCCCAAAGACCTGGACCTACTCCCATTTTCCCAAAAGCACCTGGCGATATAGATCTCAACTCCCAAGTGCCTTCCACAAAAAATCTTGAAAACCTTGAAGATAATATGGCCATAGACTCAAATCCTGTTGCATTATAATTAGATTCTTTGTTGTCTGGATTATCTTTTGATGTAGGTTCTACTTTTATAGGCATAGATTTCACTAAGGAGGATGATCATGAGTTCGATCAAGAATTATGTAGCAATACCCAATGCTCAAACAGTCAATCCTGATCTTTATCATTTAAAAATGCAAAAAAATAGAAAATTAAAAACCCCAAAATTTATCTTTTTCTTTTTCTAGAGATGGCATTGCCTCCTTCTCATTTCAGGATTTCTGTGGATGAGATCTTGAAAATCTTTGTCAAACCTCCCATTTTTGTTGATGTTTATTTGTCTTATTCAAAATTTCAAAAAAAATGGATATTTCAAGAATCCAAAAAAATAAATTTTTTAAAAATCTAACATTGATTTTTCTACGAAGCACATTGAGCTTGAGCATGAAAATAGTCTAGACCAAAAGCATTGCATGGATGAGGAAGAGTCTACTAAAGACATCACTGAGCTTTCTCAGTTTAAGAAGATTTTTGAAAGGCAAGAGAACCCTTCTCCGGTGGTCAGGAAGGAAAACCTAGAAGTCAACTTAGGAACCTCAGAGAACCCTCAAGTCATTAGAATAGGAACCTCACTAAGCCCAGAAGAGATCGAAACCTTAGTTGAATTTCTAACCCAGTATAAGGACATGTTCGCATGGTCATACCAACACATATCGAATCTAGATCCGAAACTTATCAAACACTGCCTTATTCTTCATCCAAATTTCAAACCTATCAAACAAAAACTTAAGAAGATTGACCAAAGGATAGAACTCCGGGTCAAAGTCAGTCTAGAGGACATGCTTAAAGTAGGGTTCATTCGAGCTATATATTACCCTGAACAGTTAGCCAACATAGTTTCTATTCTAAAATTCAATGGTAAAGCTAGAGTTTGCATTGACTTTAGGGACCTCAATAAGGGTACACCCAAAGATAATTTTTCTCTTCCCAACATTGACCTCATCGTAGATAGCACTATTGAACATGAAATTTTCTCATCATGGATGGTTTCTCAAGGTATAACCAAATCAAGTTAGTTGTAGTTGACCAACTCATATTGCACCACCATTCGCACACCTACCAATGCCACTCTATTCGAGTTGGTGTATGGAACTTAGGCTGTGTTGCCTCTACAAATCCAGTTACCCTCTCTTAGGATAATTGCTGATGTAGAAATGCCTTTAGAAGTTCAACAAGAGATTAGACTAAATGAACTAGATGTCTTAGATGAAAAGAGACTTCTAACCACTAAAAATAATGAAGAATATCAAAGAAGAATTAAAAGGTACTATGCTAAACATGTGATTGAGTGATCTTTCCAAATCAATGATATGGTCTTGAGATTCATTCACCATATGAGACCACACCCCTTGGGGAAGTGGTGCCCAAATTGGGAAAAACCCTATGTTGTGAAACAAGTCTTACCTGAAAACTCATACCAATTAATCAATTCCAAAGGAGTTAAAATTACCTGATCTAATCAATGTGATGCATTCGAAAAAGTTTTATTGTTAGATTAGATGCATTTTTTAAAAAGCTTTGAAAATTCTCTCCTTGCCTTATAAAAATGTCATTTAAAAGATGAAATGAGAAAGAAAACTTTGAAAGTCTAAAATCCAAATGAAAAGGTTATCCCAAGGAAGAGAGAATTGGTGATAAAGTAGAATTACCCAAATCATTGCATATTAACCAAGGATCTTTAAAACTGAATCATAAAGATTTACAACTTGATGTCTCGAAATATTGTACCATATAGGACTTCCTTAGATGACCTACTCAATGATCTTAAAAACAGAAAAAAGTTACCTCTTGCTTCACCATGATTCTCAACCTCCTTTGGTCGGTCTCAAGAAATCCCTAGTCACTAACCTATGATGGACTCCATCTAGTAGCCAAATCAGTTGAGAGGTGACTAAGGCCAAAAAGGTGCCAATGCGAGAAAATCGTGAATCCCAAAGTGAGAAAAGGCTTTGTCATACCCCTAAGCTTGGTGATTCCACAAAGTTATTGCCCAATTTAGGTTCAGGTGACAACAGTTTAGAGAAACAAAAGAGCCAAAAAGGCCGCACACACAAAAGTCAGAATGAACCAAAGAGGCCATGTGTGAAAGAGTGAAAAGAAAATTTTGTTGTCATATCCTATAAGATGGGGAGGTCAATAGTTGGAGAAAACCATAAAAAGGTGAACTAACTTAGGGTGAACCTAAACTTATCTCCAATGTTCTCTTTCTAGGGGCATAGAAAGATCCCTAAGGTACTTTTTCTGTTTGGCGATAAATAGAGTCCTAATCTTTGAAAAGACCAAATATGGCTAGTATCATGAATATCCAATTATAAGTCCCTATGACTAGTAATCTCCTGATCTTGGTTAAAATCTGTTAAGGAGAGTAATGTAAATGCCAAGCCAATTCTTTTGATTCTGGATAACTTTGAAAAATGGAAGAAAGCTGAAACAATTGAATTTAGAATTTTGTCAAAAAAAGATCATTTGGAATTAAGGCGATCAAAAGCACAAAAGTTGCACACACAAGATCACAAGTTTTGCAAAAATCAAATTTAGAAAGTGTGCAAGTGTGTGTTTTCAGTGTGAGGATGAGTTCGTGCGAAAATTTGTTTAATCTATGTGTGAAAAAGTATCATTCACCATTCTTTGTATGTTCTTGTTCTTAGGGTCACACACATCATCTCACACCTATCATCTCATGAATAATTTATCATTCATACCATCAATCATGCACACACACCCACAAGCACACAAACATTCAAGCATGCAGAGAAGAAGGATCAGAAAGCATAACATAGCATATCATGACAAAAATCATGTATATTTATCAAGTTCATCATGCATATTATGTTATGTATAAGAGAGAAAATAAAAGTATAGACTAAATCATCTTTGGGATCCCTGGCTATCCCCAACTCCTTCCTCAGATCTGCTTATAACACATGGGTCCCTACTTGCTGCCCTCTAGACTTATCCATGTCCTGTAGTGTTTAGGTTGAAGATGATATCTCTGGCCGCTCCATGATGGTACTAGTTATCTCCCTCGAGAGGTACTCGCTCTAGATGGGACAATCTAGATCCCATGAGTCTCTAACCTCTCTTGATAGAATGCCATCAACATCTCTATTTGGGCATGCAACTTCTTCCTCAGTGTTAGCTTCTGTAAGAGAGTCCACGATTTCTCGCGATACTCCATGTTTTCTTTTCTTTAAAAGAGATTTAAAAAAAAGTTTGTGTTAGTATTTTCAAAATATTACACTTTGTCAAATTATGTCTATCATATAGCATAAATAGAGTATGATCTCTATATCACTATCCTAAGTGTTAAAGGCTTACATTCCCTTAAAAAAAAGAGTGAGAATAACAAGGAGACGAAGTACCTCTTAAGCTAAGTCAGTCTAAAGTTGTAGCAGGACCACATGAGTAGTTGTTGACCCTTATTGAAGGCTAAGTCTCATGATTTTTGAGTTTTTCTAGAGCAGCCCTTAGCGTTGTCACAGTTGACCTCAGCTCAACTATAGTACACTAACTCTTCTCACGTGTGGATTTGATTCCCTCCGAAAAGGTGTTTCACTAGAATGATGGGTACACTGTTGTGTCCGAGTGGAGAGATTGATCAATCGGATAATACATGAGATACTATGTATTTTTAAGCTGGATGAAGCTTATATGACATGAATGCATGCTATATATGTTGTGGATCCAAAACCGTTCTTTGTGAAAAGAATGTATGAAAGTGTAAGAGGTAAAAGATACACAAACTGTATACTGATTTTTGCTCCTTGGTTTCCCTCTAAGAAGGTGAAAACTTTGGATGGCTATCGTTGGAGATAAGATTATACTGAACTCTAGAGAATTTTTTTCCAAGAGCATGATAGGTAGTTCATTGTCCTCGATCACGGTAGTAGGAGACATTTACCACTATTGAAACCTGGGAATGGTGTGGTATTTGGCTTCAACTATTAAGCATTATCTGTATACCAAGCAGTGGCCACCTAGGGTATTGTATTCTGATTTTGCTCCGAGGAACAAGTGCATCTTTGCCTGTGAACAATACCCACATTGGGGTAAGGAGAAGACTTAAATTGATTGCAAGTAACATGCTTAGGCATTCAAAAGTAAGCATCAATAAGAAAGATAAAAGTGACCTTTTGCATTATGCATTGGTTTATGTATCTTATAGGATTGAAAGCATATTTGAATTATTTCACGTACTTTAACATTTTTTAAGGTTAATGTTTGTTAGATTTATGCTTTATGGCTTACTGATGGATTATGTAAAAATTTTGTACGAGAACTGTGGTTCTTACCCATTGTTTCATATTTTTAGGTAGTGAGATTCAGACATAGTTGAGCAGCGTGATGGCAGGATTAGTGCTGAAGAGGACAAATCTATGGATCATTGGGTTTATTTTTTAAACAGTATGGGTTGGATGAAAATTATGAACTTAAGTTAAAGTTTGTTATACTTTTTTTTATTAATTGAACTATTTTGTTTCATTAATGGTTTGAAATGAATGGTTGGTTTGATAGTGGAACATGGGTTTCGAATCTGTGATGTACCCTAGATCTGTGGATGTATTTTTGTTTTTATATAAAAGTTTTTTTCTAAAATATGTAAAGGTATTAAAAAAATGATATTTAGGGTGAATTTTGGGGTCATTACATCCAGACCGGGCCATCTAACTTTCTGCCGCGAGATCCAACATTATTGTGTTGAAGATTATATGTTTGAGTTTTAGAACATAGGAAGGACTTTCCAGGCCTGCATTTAAATGGTAAGTGGACCTCTACACCTTCCTAAGACCTTACCCAAGCCTTAGAGCCTTTCCGAAACCCTGAAAACTAAAATTGCACTTTTCGAGAGCCCGACAGGCCCATTTTGACTGATCCGACCTCTCTAGACTCCCTGCATCCTAACCCACGACTAGAGATTCTTCCCACACCATCCTCCACATCTCTAGACCCCATCCAAATCTTTTCACTAAGTCCCATAGCCGTTTAACTTGGTTTTGCATTAAAACATGAAACTACACTACTACCCAATTAGCTTGTTTTGCCTGTTCCTACTTTCAAATCCTAAACCGTCAAAACGAAGAACCTAAGGCATCTACCACACCGTATTCAGTGAGGTGCAAGTCCTAGAACCTCTCACCCACAGGTCTCAGGCCCTTCGTCCCACATGTTCAAACTATTGAAATTCATAAGCATCTCTTTAGAGTACCAGTCCGCCGCCCGACCCGGTATTTCGACCGGCCCATCTTTCCAAGTGAATTTGGTTCAGCCTACCTCAAGTGGTAAAAAATTTGAGGTCACCACAGGAGTGATAGTTCTTAACAATAATTTAATTTGTCGTCAAGGGATGCAGATGTCACGACCCAAAAGACGATTGATGATGATGACAATTCCAAAGGGTTGGCGACAATTCAAGGTGATAACGATAATTGAATGTGTCGTTATCACCTAAGAATTTATTTTTGTCATAACTTTTGATTTTGGTGCTAGTTTTGACTTGATTTTTGGCTTGTTGAAAAGTTGAAAACCTCTCTTTAACCTTTTTTTTTTTGGTAAAAAACCTTAATGAGGTCGTTTTGAAGGTTAAAAATCATATTGAAGTCATCTTGGTAATAAAATTTAGGAATTTTGATCTAGAAAATATCATGGTCCAAAATGGGGTGTCTACAATCTTGGAATAAAAATTCCAACAAAAGTGAATTCTTGAGAAAAAGAACCTAAGAAAACAAGAATCTTGAAAAAGGATTCTAAAAAAGCAAGGAAATTGAAATTTCAATGGAAATTTAAGAGTGTAGAGATTATCTCGGGGCCCCCTCCCAGATGTGAAGAATGTTTCAGGAGTTGCTCCGACCTCTTGAATAGTACTTTTGTAGGGATGTAGAAGAAAATAAGAAAGAATGAGAGTGACAGAGGTTTGGGAACCCAAGGAAAAAATCCTCCGAAAACTCTCGTGAAAGCCCACAAGTAAAGCATTCAAGAATGAGCTTGAGCGGAGATGATTGAAATAGGGTAAGGAGGGGGCATTTATAGGCTGAGTGAACCCCACCCCCCCGCCTTAAAACCAGCTCACATGGGTTCACAAGGGAGTTGCCACCGGCCCCAAGGAGGGCTGGCAACAATACCCCCCACTTGCGGCTAGCATTCTGGCAGAAAGGGATGGCCCTTGTATAGGTCTGGGTATTTCGAATGTAATTCCCAAAGCCTACATCGTATTGATGCACAATATGGTGCGTTGGAACTCTTTGAAAGCTCTTTTGGTGAAATTCAAATTTGGTCATTTTATTGGCCAAAAGTTCACTTGAAGTAGGTTATACTTTTCAAACCATTTTTTAGAGAAAATAATTTTGTTTCTCATAACTTTTCACTCTGGTATCATATCAAAGTAAATTTTGTTTGATAGCATGAAAGCTTTAGTTTTTAACTAAAATATTTGGTTGATGGTGTTTCGAAGGCCAAAATACAGCTGAAACCCAGTTTTTGAAATTAATGTTTTTGTGCTTCTTGTGACGTTTTATAAAAAAAAAAATTCTCTCTCAATTTTTAAAAATATTTTAGATGGAGTTTGTGTCCTGATTGCTCATCAACTTTATACGAAAGAGTTTCTTTGTGAAGTATTTTGCTTCTTATAAAGAAAATACTTCAAGTTCTCATCCAAGGTCTTTGATATGTGAACAAACCATTCCATTTTCAATAAGTCATCAAGGTGACCCTAATGTGCCTCTGGGGATACGAATTTGAACATCTAAAAAAAAAGCATGATTTAAATTTTAAGTTTTTAAGTATAGATTTGAATTATCAAAAGCATGCATTTTTCGTAAATAATCCATTTGACTATTATGCATTATGACAAGCCTCCTTGATACGATCAAACTTTAACCTTCATTCATGCTATTGTTTATTGAATCATGCTCGACCCAACCTGCAATCTTTGTAGGTTCTGCACCTAGAAAATCTATCTAGCCCTGTAGGTCAATATGCATGGAAGGTGAATTGTCTGGATTGGATTTTGAAGTTAAATTGGATTCAGTTAGGGTATGAAAGACCAGAAAATTCTGAACGTGGTTTTGTTTTCCTAGCATTATATCTTCTGTTTGAACATGGTTTAACATGAAACTTAGAAAAAAATGTCATCACCCAGCGCTTGCATGAGAATCTCTCTCTCTCTCTCTCTCTCTCTCTCTCTCTCTCTCTCTCTCTCTCTCTCTCTCTCTCTCTCCTTTTGTGTCATACTAATCAACACATGTATGTGCATAGATACATACATTTCTATGTCACATGGATTTGCCTAATAGGGTGCCACACGACACAACACAAATATTTAATTTATTATTAAAATGAAGTCAACTCAGTGATATGACAGAATTTTAAATTCTTTTTTATTGGGATAAATGTTAAATTAAGCTAGATTTATCCCCAGAAGTTAGACCCAACTGCGAGTTAAGTCAGTTAGAACCTTGTATATATATTTTAACTGATAAGGAAACTATTAGTAATCATCTCCATCCCAATGATTTTTCAAGAAACTTCATGCATGGCGCACTTTTGTTTATTTCATAAGATAATTTGGTATTGAGATCTGGCATGCTGGAAAGCCTTGGTAAAGTTATGGTCACCACGTCTAATAGCATAAAACCCTGAAGCTACCCCCATCACCCACCAGAGACTTTTCTGCTTCGTCTTTGTAGTAATAGATGCACATCCTGGGTATCAAAATCACAATGTTATTCAACTGGAATGTCTTAAGCCAACCCACCTAGCCAGATGTTGGAAACCCTTCTGGATGTTCATGCCTGACAAACTTAGTGTTCCGTTTTCAACTAGTATGGCTTCCATTTGTCTTGATCATTGAGATGCTTTTGGTGTAAAAGTTAACCAAAAATATCGCTTAACCCTGACATATAAACGTTCTTGCAAGTTATAGTTTAGGTCCTCTTCAATCTTAAAAAAAAAAAATTATCCAAAATTTTCCTTAAATATGGTTATCTCCAATCATGAAAAGGTACTTGGTATATTGGTGAGATTAAATCACGTCTTCAACCAATTATACATGCTTTACCTTTATGCTTAAAGCCATCTTCTACTTATCTCTCTTAAACCATTAAAGGAAATCGTAAATTAGCAAGTCAATAACACGTGAGGGAGTATTTTCAATATTTCGTTATAATTTTTTATTTCCAAAAGAGGGTGGCCAAATTTGATTGCTTTGGGATTGCATTTTGACAGATATCATATTGTGTATGAGAGAGAGAGAGAGAGAGAGAGAGCCGAAAAGCGATCAACGTTACTTAAAAGTGAAACTCAACAAAGCGTTGAGACCCACAAGCACAAACACAAACACAACAGCATAACATGAGAACACCAATAACACAAAACAGAACACTCATTGAGGACCACAAACATCTATATGAGGATCGGTTTGTGGCAGAGGCAGGTCTTTGAGATATATGCGTAAGATAGCATACACATCAGCCAAGACCCTATGGGAGAGAGAGAGAGAGAGAGAGAGAGAGAGAGAGAGAGAGAGAGAGAGAGAGAGAGAGAGAGATGGTAAACAAGCCTAATGAATCCAACATGAGGCATTTAAGTTTGTCTTATTTTTGTGATGAGTCGAGTTGAGTTCGAGGTTGTCAGCTGGTTCATTTACAAAAAGAATACATTATTTCAAAGATGAAAATGGTAGGATTTGAACTCTACTTATTGAGCCAAGCTCAACCTAACTTGTTTATAAAAAGAACATATTATTTCAAAATTAGAAAGTAATATGATTTGAGTTTGAACTATGCACTGTGTATATTGCACTACATTATGTGATGTAAAATATATTTAGAATGTATTTATTACTGCTCAGCAAGCTTATACAAGCCAACCTTAGGCAAACACATTATTCATATTCAGCTTGTCATACCTATTTTTCGAGCTCTTTAATTATGAGTTCAGAAGCAAATCATAAGCAGCTTGTATTGTTTCACAACCTTAGAGAGAGAGAGAGAGAGAGAGAGAGAGAGAGAGAGAGAGAGAGAGAGAGAGAGAGAGAGAGGATTGCTTGGTGTAATGGTAAAATGAATTAAGATAGAAGGTAAGAACCGTTTCCAATCCATCCCTCCACCGCACCGCAAAATAGGGGACCGCACTGGGTATGGCCATTTAGAGAGAGAGAGAGAGAGAGACATATTTAGGTAATTCATGACACCTCCAGCACCAAACTTTCCATGTATTTCATCTTAATAAATAGAGCACACACAAGATAACAAACCAAATATTTTTGCTATTGAATGAAAGATGGCGTGGGCTTTCAGCATGAAGGAGAAGGAACAAGTTGCTCAATGCCTGCAGACAGACATTGAGCACCTCAAAGCCACAGGGCAACATGGCACTCATTGCTTTGAGAGCATTGTCAACATATTGCAGAACTTTGATTCTGTCTTTCCAGATATAGAGGAAGAAAAAATGAAAGGCATTTCCAATGATGAAGATGGTGCCGTTTTTAATGGAGGAAAACTGATGCAATACATTCTTGAACCACCTGATGAGGTCACATCTGATGTCTCTGTAAGAAATTTTTCCAAAGGAATGCATTTGGAAATGGATGCTTCAGGTCACCTCTATCTTGTCACTACAATTACAACAGAAATTTCCATTAGCACATCATATCTGAAGAACCCATTCATCTATGTGCTTTAATAGTGTTTCAATATCTACAACTTCTGCCATGTGAAACATGCTACTGTGTACTGCTTAATTTGCATGAACAAATCATAAACTATAACAGTCTTACACTTTTTTTTTTTTAGATTCTTAGGTTTCTAATAGCCGTGACAATGTCAACCCACAAGGACTCTGCCTTACTATCTAGGGGCAACCATAGTTTGTCACCTGACATTTGGTGACCATGATTCAAAACTCACAAGAGGGTGCATGAGGGCGGGAGAGGAGTATCCCTTGCCACAAGGATGAAGTCGGGTTTACTCCTCTAATGGGCTGAGAAGACCTCAAGGGTTTTGCTAACTAGGGGCCTGCCAATATTCAGTTAGTGATAGGGGGGCTTTTCCCTTGGCCTAGCGAAAAAAATGTGACAATATTAGATAATTAAAAACATATATTTAAAGTTGGAACAACATTTGCATAGGTTTCTTTTGGGGTCATCTTGCTATGCAAAATGAGCTAATTGAAAAAAAAACCAACAACCTTTAACAAATATAGTCAATTAGTGATCCGCTATTGCTTATTTTGATATCAACAATGGATAGTTTAAAAAATTCAAGTATGACTAGTCTTTCTAAATTTAAGTTTATTCATAGAAGAAAATACAAATATATATTAGGAAAACCTTACCAAATTTTTTAGTATAAATTTTACCACAAAAAAAAAAGTGCTTAATTGTTGGTTGATTATAGTTGTTTCATTTCTTACATTTCCTCTCAAGCCCATTTCTACCTACGAAAATCAAAGCTTTAAAAAATTTTGATATCATACTTTGTTAGTATTATTGTAGTAAAAATATCACAAATATAAATTTTCTCTTTTCTATCCACATGACAGTTTCTGGTGCAAGTGATATAAAAATTTTCACTTAAGAATTAGCCTCATTTTTCATTTTGTTGTTGGGCTCCTCAATGTACATATGCATTACCCAAAAAGGTAAAAAAATGAAGTGCATGTAGTGAATATAACCAAGTTTAGGATGTTCATAATCTTTTTCACAGCCACATTGACTGCAATAAATGCATTTTCCAAGTACTACACATGCTTATATGGTAATACTTAATGAATATCTTATCTTATTGGCAATCAATATATAAACTATACAACTATTTTTCTAATATTTACCAAGGGAAAACCCCGGTTCAGGTGATGGGGACCGAGAGAGATTGAAGATCACCGTATGGTCCAACCCCAAGTGGTTAAAACCCCTTGGTCATCCCCTCACCTATCAAGGGGCTTGCTGTTTTGGACTCAAGCCAAGGTATACACACCCCTTATATTGAACTCATGATATCTTTTAACATGAATGCTTTAAACCAACTTATCTAACCAAGTGTACGAATCCTTTGTGGGCATCAGCTATATAACTAGTTGGTTCTAAACTCTATTGAAGGCCAAACAGTAGTAGATGCCCAACTTTTTTCTCAGGCTTTGGGGCTGGATAGGGGCTAGGCTGCTGAGCAACATGGGTTGCATGTATATATATATATATATATATATATATATATATATATATATATATATATATATATATATATATATATATATATATATATATATATATATATATATATATATAGAGAGAGAGAGAGAGAGAGAGAGAGAGAGAGAGAGAGAGAGAACAGGCATAAAAAAAGAGCACGTGAATGCACAAAAAACTGAAAGCAGAAAGTCATGAGAGGTGCACCTAGGCCAACGCTCAGCCCAGGTAGGTTCTGACTATATGGCTACCATGTTGTGCACATGGATTGAGGTGAGAGAGGGTAGATGTGTGCATGAGAGGATGTGGGAGAGTATGTTGCTCTTTTCCATACTTTCAACGGGGGAAAGAAGAGAATTTGGATGGCCAAATCATCCCATCATGAATAATATTTGCTTGAAATGAGTTTGTCCCATTGAGGACACATTCTTTGAAAATCCATAAAAAATAAAGATTTTTTTTAAAAAAAAAGCTGTACAAATCTGGGAAAATTATGAAAAAACTTCTAAAAATAGAAAATTTCCAAAAATCCTTAAAAATCTGAAAATTGCAAGAAAATATTTCTATAAAATCTTGTAAAAAATTATAAAATTTGCAAATTTTGAATAAGGTTCTTTTGAACCATGAATCATTCAAGAAAATCATAAAAATGTTAATTTTTGAAGAAATTTAAAAAATGAAGAGAAAATACTTCCAATATTTTAATAACTGGAAAGTGGCTTAGCAAGAATTTCCTCAAGTGAACTCATGCTTTACAAAGAACATGATCATATCTTGTTTGTGAGACACTCTCTGTCTCTTCATTCATTCTATCTTTTATGAGTGAATTTTCTTGTCTTTTTAGCGATCATGTACCTTGTTGGTTTGTCCTTTAGATAGAGCCCCTGGTTCTAATGTGCTTTGGCACTAGTTAGAATTCTTCTCTCAAAACAAGAATCCTTATACCCTGAAATTTGTCTACTAGTCTTTTTCTATTGGAGCTTGTTGTGTTTTGTTAAAGCTTAACACATGATGTTGTTACACCGACATAATACTCGCCTTTTTTGTTGTTAAAGCCAGCACATGATGTTATTGTTGTACCCGTATTGTGTTTGACAGAATACACTCTTTGGATAGTGAGAGTGTCAATATTTTTGTGTTAACCTTTGTCTTGAGACTGGTCATGTGACCCTGCAAGACCCCAACTTAGGGCTTGAACTTTTGTCTAGAGCTATTTTGGATACGTGTCAACTTCTTTATTATCAATCGAGTTTTACCGGCTCAACAACAAAGAGGGGTATTTATTGACACCCAATTTTTTTGGGGTTGCCAAAACAACTTCAATCGTTGGTCCCCAGTATCAGGTCATGCCATGACTCATCACAATTTGGGATTTGTTCATGCATATTCCTCGAGTTTCAGGGTGTGAACTTCTTATACTTTATTTTCATCAAAAATACAAAGCACTGTTAGAAAAGAAAGAAATCTATCCTATCCCAATCATTGCCATGCACACTCACTACAAGAAAAACATTAATTAGCGACGAAAATTTGTGACAGATTATTTTTGTCGCAAATTTATGACTGATTAGCTAGAGAAAACTAGTCGTCCCTAAATTTGGAATTAGTTGTAGCGACGAAAATAATTTTGTCTCAAAATCCATCACTAATTAGTGACGAAAACATTCTGTCTCAAACTCCATCGCAACTTCGTGATGGATGAGCGACAAAATTTTTCTGTCAATACTTTTTGATATGAAATCGCACACAAATTTTATCTCTCTCTCTCTCTCTCTCTCTTCCCCTTTCCCGTCTCCCTCTCCCTCTTTCCCTCTCTCTCTGGCGACGATGCACCCAAGGACTATGACACCACTCCCCTCCGACGATGATGCACCCAAGGACAACGGCACCACCCACCTCTGACGATGATGCACTCAAGCATCCCTCTCCCCCTCCCTCTGTGTCTCTCTTCCCGAACCCTCTTGCTCTCATTGCCTCCCTCCTGACACTGGCAAGCGACTAGCATCATTCCTCTGGTGTCCATCCGATGAGTGACTATCATCTCTCGCTGCCTCACCCTGATGCTCCCCTTGTCTTGCTGCCTTACTCCCGAGCACCCCCACTCTCTCTCGCTGCCTCTCTCATAACCGATCCTGGTGCTCCCCTTGCCATCCTCCGACCTCCAACTAGTGACACTCCTCTCTTGCTGCCTCACCATCGTTTCTCACTGCCTCTCTCACCCCGACCTCAGAGTTCTCCTGTTACGACTGTCTATTCATAGCGATCGATGCCCCTCGATGAGCAACAGACCTCCAGCACAACATCCTCTCATCGTGCCTGAAGGATTTTTGGCGTGACGGATTTCGGCCAATCCATCAAAGCCCCTTTGAGCTGAGCCCTAACCCCTTTCTCTCTTAAACTCTGTGACAAGCAAATCTTGTGCTTGTTTGTTTAATTTTTTTGGCATGTGAGAGAGAACTTAAACTTCCAAATAGAAATCAAGCATCCTCAAATCTGCCGAAAGCAGAATTTGGCTGCTTTTTGTTTAAAGGATTTTGGCTTTAGATGGTTCATTGTGATTATGATGTTCACTTTGCTTGCTCAGGAAGCTAAAAGGGGAATGCATATTACTGGAAAGGTCAATGTGACACTTGTGTCAGAGGAGAGGAGAAGGTTGTTGATGAAGAACCATTGGTTTATGCCACTAAGCAGGTATTTTTCTTATTTTCTTCTTGTTGTCTAGATTTCTAACCATTCAAAGTTGGATCTAACATTTAGTTGCCCCCCTCCTTTCCCTTAAAGCAGGAGGCAAAAAATGCATTTAAGGAGCTCCTGGAATCTGCACATGTTGAATCATATTGGACCTGAGAGCAGGTAATCATGTCTTATTCAACATCTTTTTGGTTGTTTATTTCATTCGTGATGATTGTTTAAAACTAAAAAGAACAAGCTCTAGGCCATGCGGGTAATTATAAATGATAAGAGGTATGGTGCTCTTAGAACACTTGGTGAGAGGAACTGTTGATTCTTGAATAACCACTTTAATAACCACTCATTCAATTACCTGTGTTGGACAAGCTTCACTTGTTGATTCTTGAATGCATCTCTAGTGGTTTACTTATGCGGATTAGCGACAGAATGCATCACAAGTTGGATCTAGCTAACTGGGCACGAACTTGAGCAAGCAACATTGGTCTATTAACTGCTTGCCTTTCTCATATGAATGTCTTCTTTTGCTTTTCATCTAATTTTGTGGATTTTCTTCATCAGAGACATCCCTAAATTTTCTTTTGGCATGTTTAATTTACATTGTAGATACAAGTTCAAGCTTGTTTATTTTTCATCAGGTCGTTTGCCAATGACGTTCCGGACTCCTCCTGTTAGCCCTTCTTGGCAAAACTACCTGACTGGAATGTGAAGAGTGTGTTCTTTAAAGTTCAGACCAAACCAACTAAATTCTTCACCACAATCAGCTATTTATAACTGGAGTTCTGGTCACTTCTTAACGCCCCTGTTGACCTTAGCGAATGAGAATGAAGAAGCATTGGTGAAAAGAGAAGAGAGAGGGAGATAATTGCATTGGATTGTATAGCAAAATGCCAACATTCTCGTGAGCCTTTCACTTTCTTCTATTGTTTCATGTTTCAAAGTTTGTGTTTACATTGGCACCGTTCATCCTTATCTCACTTATTAAAATTTTTTTTTGGAATCTTATTTTGTGTGATTGTTGACTTGCAGTTGTTAGCAAGCTTTGCAATCAAATTAATAGCTAGTTGGGATATCAGGTTCAAGAGCGGCATAAAAGCGATGTTGTTGCAACCCTTCTCTCCTATAGTAATTGCTGCAAATGAGAGTGAAAGAATTAGGTAATATCGTGGATGTAAATGTTTTACATTGACTGGTAGGAAATGTAACATTTAGCTTGGATGGTGTTACCTTAACAGACATGTTTTTATGGGATCTGATTGCTTGGAGGTTGCTTGTATTGTTCTTAGATTAGTGTGCTAATAGAATTCTTGTTGCAAACACTGATATAGATCCTAACACTCTAGTATGGAGCTCCTGAGGTCCTTCTGGGTGCTACTCACTACTGAACTCCAATAGACATGGTATGTCAATTGCGTCTTTGGTAATTGTTGAAGAACAATTAGAACTTACAAGCGACATTGTTATTCCAAATTTTTATTAACATGAATTCTTCCAATTGCATGTTTATTATTATTATTTCAACAACATAAAGATTGAAATTATGTTGTAACTGAGCTTGTTACAAATCAAGCACTCTTTTCAGAAGACTTTGAACTTCAACAACTATTACACATATTCAGGTTCTACTAGCTCACCCTTAACTTTATTAGTTTTTCCTTCTATATGAACTACTGCATTGCTTCAAATGGTCAGCTAGAAATTATTTCCTTTGGCTGTAGGTTGCTGGGAACTCCAAATGAAGAGGTGTGGCCTGATGTAAGTGCACTAAAAAATTGGCATGAGTACCCACAATGGAAGCCAAAGATTTTATTAACAACAGTTCTTGATCTTGACCCAGTTGGTCTGGATCTTCTCTGGGTATTATATGCCCCATTCCATTTTTTTTCTTTTAGATCAATAAGTTCATGTTAACTCCTTGACTTACATATGTGCTCTAACATCTACAGAACATGTTGCAATATGATCCCTCAAAAAGAATCTTTGCAAAGAAGGCAATAGTGCATGCTTACTTTGATGATTTGAACAAAACTCACATTTGAGAAGTGGTTTTCTCATTGGCAGTGTGCAATCTCACCCTCTTAAGTGAGATCATTTGCTTTTCTCAAGAACTTGTTTTAACATTTGTGAACAACAAACATATCATGTTGGATGCAATTATGTAATTAACATGTTTGTCGGTTCTCTTTTCTAGTTTTTTAATTAACATGTGCACAAGTGTCAAATTATTTTAATTTTTTTATTTCAAACAATATTTTTTTAAAATTTTGTGATGGATTAGCGACGAATATTATCCATCGCTAATATTTGGTTTTGCGATGGAATGTAATCCATCGCTAAAATAGCGACAGATTAGCGACAAATATGTATTTGTCGCAAAACCAAATCTGTGCTTATTTAGCGATGGACTCGTGATGAATCTTGGTCATTGCTAATCTATCGCAAATTAGCAATGAAAGTAGTGACAAATCAGTTTTGTCACTATTTAGCAACCAAGAAATTATGATGGACGATATCCATCGCTAATCCATCGCCAATCAATCGCTAAACAGTTCGGCAATGGATTTGTGACAGATTAACGACGGATAGTGTTTGTCGCTAATACACATTTTTCTTGTAGTGACTCAAGTATTTTAAAAGTTGTATTTGATCATATGCATTTTGAAGAATATTTCCAAAGTATTCAGTGTTTTAGGATCTTTCAAAGGAAATTCAATTTTTGCAATACTCTAACCCATGAAATAACATTCTCAACCTCTTTCAATCAAAATTAGAGGTTTTAGCTTTCCCATAAAGTCAAAAATTACTTTGATTCGACATCAAAGTGAAAAGTAATAGCCAAAACAAGTTTTTGGAATTCAAAATAACTTATTAAAAAAGTAGCTAGGACCACTTTGAGGGCATGTGATATTCCAAATAGTTAGCTTTTTGATGCATCAAACTGCTCATCAAATATACTTGCAAATCTCAAGTTATAGGCATTTTTCCAAGATGTTTTCTACTAATTCATTTGGCTAAGGTAGTTCCTTACTTGAACTAGTGTTATAGGGCTCCTCTTGGCTAAAAGGAGCACTTGTGCGTAAGCTGACTCCCTAGAATTTAGTTTAGCAGAATAATGTCTTTCAAATTTATCTTTGGTGTTTTTCATGAATTTGGTTATAAGAGGCTATTAAACATTGGTGCTTGCATAGGCTGACTCCTTATAGCTTGATTCGGTTAAGAAAATGCCTTAGACGAAACCTCACATTAACTGACATTAAAAAATGTTTAAAAAATTTGGTTAAAATTTTGAGGCATTACAACTTTTCCTCCTTCTAGAGTAGTTTTCATATAGGGAATGCCCCTCCCAAATATGAATTTTGGTCGGAGTAGTGTTATTCTTCCAGATTTGCAGCTCGCAGTAGAATAAAGAGACTCTACCGACACAATGAACGAGGGCTAGGGCTACAAAAAGCTTGAGTAAGCATTTTCTTCCTTTTTTTAGTTTTTTTTCTTGTGAATTTGCTTTTTTACCTACTTACACTAATTTTCATAGTCTTTTATTGCTTGAGTGGGTCCACCACTCTAGGCTTACTTCACAAGTGCTTGAAGGAGACTTTATAATCTCATTTTATAAGAAAATCTCAGTCTTGGTTGGATTATTCCTATCACTTAGGGAGGAACAGCATAATCTCGTACTAGTGAGAACCCAACATCTCTTGAAAAGAAGTTGGATTTTAAAAAAATATTTTTCTAAAATATTTTCAAAATAAAATCATTTATTTTCAAAGATAGGATTTCGGTCATACACCTACACACACACACACACACACACACACACACACACACACATATATATATATATATATATAAATTGATCATCAATTATGCCTATAATCTAGTTAGGATCTAATGATGCAAGTTATTTGGACTCCACATAACTGTAAAGAAGCATTCAACATTGTCGATTTAATGAGAACTGACCCTTGGAATGTGTTCTTTTGATGAAAACCATGTTTTTTGCATTGAGAAAATTTGGTGTATTTATGGTCGTTGATTTTTTGCATCAATAGAAAAGCATGTACACATCACATTTGGGTGATCTAAAAGCTGATTCTTTCTAAGCAGAGCTTGTAGGTCACATCTTTGAGGTGAGATTTATCAAAAACAATAAGAAAGTGAGAAGAAGGCTTCCACCAGGTTGATTATAGGCACAGCCGCTGGCAGCAACTATATATATGGCTACTAATGAAGATAAGGAACTAATGAGTAGAAATCACTCTTTTCTTCAAAAATTTTATTTTTTTGTAGATCAAATGTTACAGATGTATTCTACATAGTTTGTTTAGTAGAAAACTTGTTTTTAATCATGTGATTATGACAATTAATCAATTTTTTAAAGGAGTCCAAAAATCAACATCCCATAATGTGCCAAAATTTCATAACTCAAAAGATCACATTTTTACATCAGAAAAGTACAGTCCAAGGCTTGATCCTTAGCAAACAAACCATGTGTTGAACACATCTATATGGTTAGGTTGAGTCGATACAAGCACCTATGATTTCTAGCTCATTAGTTTCACTCCTTCGTTAGTAGCAAATATTTTTCACACACACACACATACATTATATATATATATATATATATATATATATATATATATATATATTGCAAACCCGATACATTAAATGTGTTCAACATGGCCAATTGCTAGGAATAAACTGCTGGATCATGTTTTTTGACAAAAAAAACATGATTTTTGGATGCTTCCATATTTTCAAAAATTCCAAGTTATTGATTTTTAAGCCTTAAAAAATCCTGCTTATGCATCACAATCAGATGATCAAGAGTCATTTCCTTTAAAACCAAGCGTGTAAATCACACCCAAACAGTCAACTATAAGAAAAAATTAATATATATATATATATATATATATATATATATATATATATATATATATATATATATATATATATATATATATATATATATAAAATCTCAGTTCACACTCTAGTTCTCATATTTTAGTGGGCATACATACATACATACATATAGTAATCAAAGCATGCTTAACGGTTTTTCAAACTTTTTTTTTATTTTCAATTTTTTTTCATACAAATGTGATCTATGCACTTGATTTTCGAGGAATAAGCTCTTGGAGCATTTAATTTGGCACAAGGTAAGGTTTTTATGAGATTTAAAAATTTGATGGACCAAAATCATCATAAATTTTTTTAGGCTCTAAATATCATTTTTTAAAATAGAAAACCTTGATCCAAATGTTGATTTCTAGTAAATCAACCATGGTGAACACTTCTATGGAGTAAGAATTGTAAAAAAAGGCATTTAAAAACCTGAAATATCAATTTGGCATGTTTCATTTAGCATTCTCTCTCTCTCTCTCTCTATATATATATATATATATATATATATATATATATATAGAGAGAGAGAGAGAGAGAGAGAGAGAGAGAGAGAGAGAGAGAGAGACACCCTTATGGGTAAGAAACCCCCAAGTGGGAACTCAAAGGAGGAAGCTATTTAACCAAATATGGCCACATGGATGTGTCCAACATGGACAAATTATCAGGAATCAACTCTTGGGTCATAGTTTTTTTTATGTAAAAATATGTTTTTTAATGTTTGAAAGTTTTGATGCATTGCAAGCCATTGATTTTCAACCCTCGTAAAACCAGACATATATGTTAGAAAACCATATTCCAAAGGCCAATTTCTACTAAACTTAAGATATAGATTACATTTGTAAGGTCAGATATGAAAAAAAAATTGAAAAAAATAATTACATTTTTCACGAGGGCATTATGTAGACACCCAATTTTGGACCAAGATATTTTGTCTTCATAAAGCTTGATTCAACCTAATTTTTAGTCTTAAAAATATCTCTTCAAGGTTTTTTACCAAAAGAAAAGATGAATAGGAGATTCTTAGCTTTCAAACAAGTAGAATCGACATTGAGATCAAAAGTTATGAACAAAACTAGTTTCAGAGTAATAACGATAAATTAGTTTATCATTATTACCCTTTAAATTATCGTTATTACCCTTTGAATTGTCATTATTACTATGTCGTTATAACCCTTTTCAAAATGACTCTTTTTGGTGGTGATGTCATTTGTCGCTATAACTTTCGAAATTCCTGTCATCATTATCTCACTTCGGAATGACTCAGATGATCACACCATCATTTGTCGTTAGTAGAGTTATAATGACAAAATCATTTATCGTCATTACCCTCCCATTTGTCATTATTACTTTTCAAAATGTCTGCTTCATTTCATACCATCTTCTGCTGATCTATGTCTTTTCTAAATTATCCAAAATTACCCAAAAAGTCTTTTTTTAGTGCTTTTGTTTTAAAAAGTTTGTTTTTATCTTTGTCTTTTAAAAAAATAGTCTTTGTCTTTGGCAAAATCATCAACTGCCTTTCATGTGATTTCAAGTGACAAGGCACTTGTTTCATCTTTGTCTGAGCTCATTCAACAAAACTTTTCATCCACAACACCGAGTTCACTGCAAGTAGGACTCAACCCAAACTCCATCTATATAATGAGGTCTTGAAGAGTCATATTGAACATTGATTAACGCATTGAGTGTATTTCTTGACTTAGAATTTTTTTTGGTAAAACACCACCTTTATTGGATTAGATTAGATTTTCTTTTGGGTTTCGAAGCCCCGGTTCCTCTAACCCGTATCTACATCCTGCTCTTCTATATTGTTTGTGGTGTTTGAATCTGAATACACCTTTAAAATAAGGTTCATATCTAGATCCAATCCATTTCATTTTTTCACGTGAAAATTGTTTTTGATATTATTAGGCCCACCTCAAGATTTGGTATTCAAGGTTCAAAACTTCTGAAATAAGTCCTGGGCTAGCAACATACGGGTACTCTAGTCTGAGCTCGACGAAAGCGAAAGGATCAAACCTCAGGTTCTTGACCTTTGAGGTTGGGCTGGACATGTCTAAGGTGCATAGCCTTGCTGGATGTAATGGGACAATAGTATTAGGGTAAGGTTTTGGGAGGTTCAGGGTCTAAATAATATATGAAGTTGGGTATGGTTTATGGAATTTTATACCAGACCAAGGCCAACTCCAGTTCCAACCAGGATCCATAAATTTTCAATATAAAAAAGATAAAAAGCCTATTTATATTTTATCAGGTATGGTTTATCTTACGATATGTTTGATTAGATCCCGGTTTGGACTCATCACTGTCAATCTCAAATCAGGTATGAATTTGGTTTCACCTGAGCCCAAATCAAACTTGACCCGTTGACACTCCTACTCTTCAGTAACCTAAACCAAAATCCCCTTCTTCAGGTAGGGCTGCAAAAATGACCAAATATAGGTTAGATGTATCCACATTCAAATCCGAAATATACAATGTAGATCCAAATTTGAACCCAAATCTGAATTAGACCTGATATGGTAGCGTTAAATATAAATCCAAAATGTAAATGGTAAACTAGATCTGGAGAAAACAATAAAAACTAAGGTTTTCACATGCATAAAAACAAAACCGGAACATGCTAGATCAAGATCTGAAATAGAAAAGACATTAAACACTGATAAAAACTCCGCCTGTGTATAATTGTTTAGTTATACACTGCCGATCCCAAGCCCGAATAAAGGAGGAGGGTTGCGGTAGGCCTGTGACAGCCAACATAAAAACTTAGTCATACCCTATGAATATGAACCAATATGAGAATTTCGTTGGGGCGTTCCCTATTGAGCGACGAGCTGTACTCTATAGGCCCAAAGGCAGTGATAAATGGGCAAGGGTTGCTAGGTCGTCGCCCGGAAGCGACGCGTCACACCGGCGCCTGGGTGTGGTGTCAAATAGGCAAGGGTTCCCTCACTTTGTTGGACAGGTGGGGGGTAAATAAGTTAGTCCAAGACCATAAAATTAGGTTAGACACTTGGAACATAGGGTCTTTAACTGGTAAGTTGGTAGAGTTAGTAGATGTTATGTGTAGGAGAAAGATTGATATTTTATGTCTACAAGAGACCAAATGGGTAGGTGAGAAAGCAAAAGTGATAGAACCTTGGGGATATAAGATTTGGTATACAAGAATATATAGGAATAAGAATGGAGTAGGGATTGTTATGAGTTGTGAGTTTATAGATAATGTAGTTGAGGTCCGTAGGAAGGGTGATAGGATTTTACTTATTAAATTAGTATTAGGTACACATATTATTAATATTATTAGTGTTTATCCACCTCAAGTAGGTTTAAATGATTCCATTAAGCGTCAATTTTGGAAAGATTTAGATGAAGTAGTATAAGAGATATCTTATGGAGAAAGGCTTTTCATCGACGGTGACCTTAATGGGCATGTAGGCATTAGTAGAGATGGATTTGAGAGTATCCATGGAGGCTATGATATAAGAGAAAGAAACGCAAGTGGAGAAAGGATTTTAGATTTTGGTTTGTCCTATGATATGATCTTACCAAACACTTGGTTTAGAAAGAGGGAGTCTCACCTAGTAACATTTAAAAGTGGGGTTAATAGGAGTCAGATAGATTTTTTCCTACTTAGAAAGAGAGACAGGGGTTGTTGCATTGATTGTAAGGTTATACCAGGAGAAAGTATAGCTACACAACATTGAGTCTTAATTTTAGATCTTAGAATTAGACAATGACGCAAAAGGGATAGACATAGGATAGATCCTAGGATTAAGTGGTGGGCACTGAAAGGAGCTAAACAAAGAATGTTTGTAGAGCAGATAGTTAAGGACGTTGATTGGTGTCTCGAGGAGGATTCAGAATCAATGTGGAATAAGATAGCGGGTGACATGAGAAAGGTGGCTAAGGAGGTATTGGATGAGTCTAAAGGTGGTGCACTGCTAGGTAAGGATACATTGTGGTGGAACGAGGATGTCAAATTAGCTATGAAGGTTAAAAGAGAGTGTTATAGAAATCTAAGTAAGAGTTATGATAATGAGAATTTGGAGAAGTATATGATAACAAAGAAGGAAGCTAAAAAAGTAGTTCAGAACGCTGAGGATAAGGTATATAAAGAGGTTTATGACAAGTTGGATACCAAAGAGGGTGAGAAGAATATTTATAGGCTTGCAAAGATGAGAGATAGGAAATCGAGGGATCTGGGTATGGTTAGATGTATCAAAGATGAAACACAAAGGGTTTTAGTCAAAGATGAGGAGATTAAGGAGAGATGAAAATATTATTTTGATAAGCTATTCAATGAAAGTCATGCTCAGGATCTTGGAGACTTCTCCATTCCTTTTCATGAGATGAGGCGTGACTTCATGCACAAGATTCAAAATAAAAAAAAATGCAGAGGCTTTGAAGAAAATGAAATCAAGAAGGGCAGTTGGCCCAGATGGTATACTTATCGAGGCTTGTAAATGCTTGTGAGAGAAAGGTTTAGAATGACTGACAAATCTTTTTAACAAAATTTGGCGGACAAATAAGATGCCTAATGAGTGGAGGAAGAGTACTTTGGTGCCTCTATATAAGAATAAGGGTGATATACAAGAGTGCATAAACTATCGTAGTATAAAACTCATGAGTCATACTATGAAACTTTGGGAGAGGGTGATTGAGTCTAGGTTGAGGAAGGTTGTTATGATATCGGATAATCAATTTAGTTTTATGCCTGGAAGATCAACTATGAAAGCTATACATCTTCTTAGACAACTTATTGAGAGAAATAGAGAGAGGAACGTAGATTTGCATATGATTTTTATTGATTTGGAGAAGGCATACGATAGAGTACCTAGGGACGTTCTCTGGTGGACAATGATGAAGAAAGGTGTTTCTCTCAAGTACATTAGTATAATTAAAGATATGTATGAAAGAGTAGTAACCAATGTCCGCACTTGTAGAGGGGTGGCAACCAATTTTCCTTTAACGGTTGGGTTACATCAAGGATCTTCTTTAAGCCCTTTCTTATTTTCTATAGTGATGGATGAGCTTACGAGATCAATTCAAGAAAATGTGCCGTGGTGTATGTTGTTTACTGATGATATTGTTTTGATTGATGAGTCTAGAGCTGGGGTTTAGAATTATGGAGACAAACATTGGAAGCAAGAGGTTTTAAGTTAAGTAAGAGTAAGACAGAATACATGGAATGTCGGTTTAGTAAGCAACGAAGTAGTGATGGGAGTGTAGTGAAGCTTGGTGAGCAAGAAATACCGGTGGATGATTCTTTCAAATATTTGGGATCTATCATTCAAAAGTATGAAGAAATTGATGGAGATGTAAATCATAGGATAAAGGTTGGGTGGATGAAATGGAAAAGTGCAACTGGAGTGTTGTGCGATTGTAGAATGCCATTGCGGTTGAAGGGAAAGTTTTATAGGATGACTATTAGGCCCGCTTTACTATATGATATGGAATGTTGGGCTGCCAAGAGACATCATATTCAAAAAATGAGTGTAGCTGAGATGCGTATGCCGAAATGGATGTGTGGAAATACAATAAAAGATAAGATTCAGAATGAGGAGATACGTAAGAAGGTAGGTGTTGCACCCATTGAAAATAAGATGAGAGAGAATCATTTACGGTGGTTTGGACATATTCGGCGAAGGCCTAATGATGCTCCAGTTAGAAGGATGGAGAAATGGGAAAATATATTAGTTAAGAGAGGTCGGGGTAGGCCTTGGAAGACATGGATGGAGGTGATAGGAAAGGATATGAATGCTTTGAACCTCACCGAGGACATGGTATTTGATAGAAATGATTGGAGGAGAAGGATTCATGTAGAAGACCCAGAATGATTTTCTTTTTTGGTTCATATCACCAACCCCAATTGTTTTGGGATGAAGGCGTAGTTGTTGTTGTTGTTGTATTAAACACTGATAAAATCTGATCCAAAACCCAAGAAAACATGAATTAGAAAATCTGAATCAGTTCCGAATCCATGTTCAAGTCTTATTATAAGGATTGGAATCCAAAATAATGTGCCGGGTTTGGATCGGATATCCGATCGTTTTGAGCGAAATCAGAACGAGGGAAATGGGCGTATCTCGTCTTCAAAACCGTAGGCCACGACCGTCCTGAACGAAGAGAACGAGGGAAATTTTTGTAATTGAATCCGTTCAAAAACTGGTGATTGTGTGTCCACATGGATCGAGATGTGCGACTGTATAAAAGCAGGCCGAGGCCGATCCGAAAGCTACAGATCAGCAGCGTAGAGAGAGAGAGAGAGATGCGAGGAGGATCAACGAGGCGTCTGTCTTGGAGGGACTTTGAGCCATACGTCCTTTGACAGGTAGATGCATGTTCCTGCGATATTTTTCTTCTGTTTTTCCTTATTTTTGTAAAAAATAAAAATTTCCTCTAGGGCCGCATCTTTTTCCTCTCTGGATCTCGCGTAAGAGGATCAGAAATGTATTAGGTTGAGAGAGTAGGATTTATAGTGCGAGGAACGTGTGGCTCTCGGAATTTCTCGGCTTCTGAACACTATTTTGAGGCGGAAGTCGGGGTTTCTCGAGATCTCTGGCGTTCTCGGCTGGAAAGACGGTTGTTTCTTTCATCGGGCGAGAATCGGGAGTCTCCAAGTGCTCTCGATGCGTGTATTGAAGTGATCGGATGGATTTAGTCGAGAATTTACTTGAAAAAGCGAGGGATATATAATTTGTGTTGAGATGTAGCTGCAAATTCTACGCGGGTTTTTGTATTCTTGATTTGAGAATGGAGCTATTAGGCATATTCGGAGGAGTTTCATGGTGGTTATAGCGGTTTCTGAGATGCGTGAAGGTGATTGATGAGGTTACGAGGCGATCGGAGAAATCTAGATGAAAGCACCCAAGCGAGATTCTATTCTGGATGGAAATTTGATCTTTTTCTTGAAAAAGAAAGAGCAAGTGTTTTGAATAGCAGAGATTCTCGGAGAGTGGTGGAATTGTCAGGTAGTTGAAGAAATGTAGGTTGGATGTGTAAAAGCCTTATGTTTCTTCATGTGTCCTTGCCATCTTAACTTCTCAGAGAAGCAAGATTTTGCTGAATTTCTGTTTCGAATGATTTTGGGGAAATGCCTGAAAACATTACTAGGGGATCAATGACATTATTGTTTACGTAATTATTTCGGAACTTTAAGGTGGAAAAAACGTAGGTCTCTTTGCGGTTGAAGTTCCAGTGGAGGTTCGGGTGGTGATAAGGACGACTTTGCTGGATATTATTTTTTCTGCAAGGATTTCCACATATTTTTTAGTATTGTAGGGGAAAAAATGGTGAACTTTGATTGTATGAATTTTAACGGAAATATTAAAAAAATTCATACCAAATTATTGACAACATTTCGACTTTTTATGAATCTTTAGCAGTTCAGGCAGAAACGGGTGATCTTAGCTGTCCTTTTTTTTTGTACTGGAAATTGGGGAACTTATTCTGAAAAAAACAGGTGTTTCAGTTCTCTCTCTGCCTTTGATGTGTTAGATGGGTAGTTTGTAAGAATGGTGGATAGTGCAATTTTCGTTCATTAGATTGTTAGTCTGGAAGAATGGTAGATAGTGCAGCTTCTTATTGTTAACAGAAACAGGAGATTTTTCATACCATAAGAGATATGCAATCATAGGCTTTAGAGCATCGTTTTTTCAGAATACTTTTTTTTTTTATATTTCAGGGCATAGGAACAAAGATTGCTCAGAGAATTGTACAGTTTTTTTAATCTGGAGAGTCGTAATGAAACTGTTTTTCGATTGTAGAATAAGTTTGCATGCTTCCTTTGGAGGAAAATTTTGTACAGATTTTTTTTCTTCTTTAGCATAAACCTGTTAACTGGGCAGACTCCCAACTGCTCCATGGTGGAAACTATAGGCTTGCATATGTTGTTCTCTGTATAATGGAATATTTTTGGATTGAAATATTTCATTGTTCACATGAGATTTTTCTGAGCAGCAAGAAGAATGTTAGTAAGGTTGCAATGAAAAGGTTCTTGTTAGGTGCCTAACCAATCCACCAAGAGGCCTTACGGTGAATAAGGTGCGTAAATTAAGTCCTTAAATCACCAAGATCCTAACAAATCCACACACTCCACAGGCGACATCCTCAACGGCTCACTTTAGGACAGCTTTGACTCTGGCCTCAACTTCAAGTAGCCCTTTCCATCTTTTGGTGGCTCTCACTATGGTCCAGGTAGCGTTTTTCCTAGGTCGCCCCTTTTGGGATTCAAACTCGAGACGTGGTGGTTGCTTTGATACCAAACATTAGGTTCCTAACCAATACACCAAAAGGCCCTAAGATGATGAAGGTGCATAAAGTTATGTCCTTAAACCGCTAGGATCCTAACAGTTTCACATCTATTCATTTAATGTATTTGTATCAAGAAATTGAAGGGCTTTTAGAGTTAATTTGATCTCAGTAGTGTAAATGACAAGTTGCTATACTGCAGTTGTGGATTTAAGTAAGAAATTCAAGATTCTGTATAGTTTCTGATATTTACTTGAAATGACTATGCTATCAGTAGTTGGAGTGCAGATCTGTAGCCTATTTGTCAATCAACAAGGTGCACCCATCGGAAAGGAAGGGGTTTAACATTTCATAATTACTCCATATCATCAATTTTGAAGTGTGCAGTTTTTAAGTTATTCATTTCTTAACATGAACTTAGTTCTAGGATATTTTCTACAAAGTTTTTATTTCCTTTCATGGTCTATAACTTCTATTACCTCCAGAGTACCAACTGTCGATATTCTTTTTCTCGTTTGCCTTTTAAAACTCTGGTCTTGCTACTATTTTCCAGGGGTAAGTTGTTTATTGGATAAAAGTAGATTAAATGTTGTCTGCTTGTATAGTACTGACAAGTTTTTTCTTTCTTTTTTGGTTTTTGTTTTTCTATTGGACTGATAAGGGTACTTGATCAGCACTCAGAAGATGAATTGTTTATTTTATACTTTTTTATCACTTAAATGTGTTCTTTTGCAGGCTAGCATACAAGTAGCCAGTAGTATCTGTTTTAGTGCAAAAATGCGGGGGTCTGCTCTTGTTGCTATAGCTGCATCAATTGGCAATTTGCTGCAAGGATGGGATAACGCTACCATTGCAGGTTAACATCATCTTGCTTGGTCTGCATACTTGTATCTCTTTAAGTTTTTTTCCTATTTGAAAGAATGATTTATACATGTAAGGTTCAACATTTTAGATCAGCTGCATTGGGAACTATGTGATATGCATGGGCCATGCTTTTTAATCTTCATGTTATTGTCTTTGACTTTCCCATGTTTTCTTGATATGTTCATCTTTTTACACCAATTATTTGTCTTGAGCACATTTTCGATGTAATTCCAGTTACACAACTCCCTCAAATCATCTTTGAGCTATTATCTATTTTTGTTGTCTGCAGGGGCTGTTCTTTACATAAAAAAGGAGTTCAGCTTGGAAAACAATCCTACTCTTGAAGGTTTAATTGTTGCTATGTCGCTTATTGGAGCAACGATTATCACTACTTTCTCTGGCCCTGTATCAGATTGGCTTGGTCGGCGCCCAATGCTTATAGCTTCATCAGTTTTGTATTTTCTAAGTGGCTTGGTGATGCTTTGGTCTCCCAATGTGTATGTACTTCTGTTGGGAAGGCTGATGGATGGGTTAGGGATCGGACTGGCTGTTACTCTTGTTCCTTTGTACATTTCTGAGACAGCCCCATCAGATATAAGAGGACAATTGAACACGCTTCCCCAGTTTAGTGGGTCTGGAGGAATGTTCCTCTCATATTGTATGGTTTTTGGGATGTCATTGATGGTGAACCCCAGTTGGAGACTGATGTTGGGTGTTCTTTTTATACCTTCTCTTGCATACTTTTTCTTAACAGTATTCTATTTGCCAGAGTCTCCCAGGTGGCTTGTCAGTAAAGGGCGAATGTTGGAAGCAAAAAAGGTTTTGCAAATGTTGCGTGGCAGGGAAGATGTCTCAGGTTAGTTAACTGGATTTTTTATATATTTTTTGCTGTTCTTCTGTTCTTAGATAATTTTTATTTCTTTTCTGTTCTTTCTTCAATCAGAAATTCCAATCACCATGGAGATCAGGAAAAAGAGAGGAAGTGCCTTCTATAATCTTATCAAGCACAAATACAATTTAAATGTTTAAAACATCAATACTATTTTTGAAATGTGTTAAAGAATGTTAGTAACATAGTTTGCAAACTAGTGACTCAGAGTCAGATCGCCCAACCCTTGACTCGCGAGTCAGCGGGTCAACTTAGTAACTCGGATGAGTTAGGACTATACATTTTCTAGTGTTAAGATATGGAAAAAAACAAAATTCATATTGTATAATCACTAAATTTAGCACATGACATCAATGCCTAAACTATATAAGTATTCAACTATACAAAATTGTTAATATTTTTTATTTAAAAACATATAATTCTTTATAACAAGTATTCTTTTATGGGAATTATGCATTAAAATCACAAAATGCATGAAAAAACATTGTTTTTGCATGTGGATCGGCAGTTCTGAATCGTGACCCAGTTGGGGTCCGATCCGGGTCGACTCGCCGGGTTTGCCAACTATGGTTAGTAATTTATCTAGACTCGGAGGTCAGACTACAGATTCATGAGTTGAGAATCCAAAAGAAGTTCCTTCTCTGATTCTCCTAAATCTCTCTTTAGTCTTGCTATCTGGTCCACTATTTCAGCAAAACAACTCTGATACCAAGCCAAAAATCATGCCCTCCTTCCAAGGAAATTTGTCATGATACTTTTAAAATATATCGGGTATGAACCACATATACCAACACTTTCACCAGAAGAAACCATCAAGCCTGTTTTTTAAAAGTTTTCTAGGTCAGGACAGCTAGTGCATCCAAAATAAACCTGACTTATGGCCATCAATTGTCAACTGTTAAATGTGAAATAATCATCAGATACCAAGTATGAATTTAAACCTACCGTCAATGAAGTACCAAGTGTGTATCAAGGACAAATTTTTATATGCAAATAGCGATTGATAAGTTTTTGATGATTGATGAAAAATGTTCATAGCAAAAATGCCTTGTGCCTCCATTAACCATGCAAATCCCAATCTGAGGTCTACATTCTTAGGCTTTGTGCAAGATGAATGACACTAGTCACTTTTGGACTATGTCACAGGGATTCGGCTAGCAGGGTGCCGCACCCTCGTCGACGCGACTCGACGCGGGTGCGGGTGCGGCACCGGGTGCGGTCAACCCGATCATGGGTGCGTTGACCGCACCCAGGATCATTTAGGTCTGTTTTTTTTGGATTTTTTTAAAAAAAAATTGCCCTATGAAATGGGCTGCGGAATTTTTAAAAAAAAAATTCTGCTAACAGCTGCTTGCTGCTGCTGCTCTTGTTTTATAAAGGGACACTTTTAAAACCATCTAAAATTGAAGAGCCTTTTCAATCCAGATCCTTCTTTTTCGTAAAGGATTTTCTCTCTCTATAATAAATGATAATGATGGTGGTAGCCTTGCTGATCCTTCTTTTTCGTAAAGGATTTTCTCTCTCCATAATAAATGATAATGATGGTGGTAGCCTTGCTGGCTATTAGTATTCACTGTTCTCCTGACGAGATGGGTGCTCTAGCTGTAGCCTTGTGTAGACCTCTCTTTTCCACATGTCCAATCCAATAAATTTCTTTTAGCTGTCGTACAACTGTATATAAAATGAAATTTGAAGAATCCTATGGCGTGGCAGTGGAGTCGTAGGCCTCATGAAGACTCTCTCTCCAACAAACCACATCAAACCTTGCGCTTATATTTTTTTTCGTGAAGACCAGGGAGTTTCAGACATGATTGAATCATGAAAGTCAACAGAACGCAGCAGGCTGGGTCGATGAGATTGCCAATCCTTTCGTTTCATCAATTTTGTCCTGTTGCTTCAAAGTACACAACAAGCAGAACGGGGGTAACAAGTCTTCAAACAAACACACCAGCAAAAAAAATTGGACCCCCAACCCGTGTTGGGGGAACCCCCGGACCCCCATATATATATATTTTACATTTTTGCCCCTGCCGAACCCCCGCACCCGGATTTTTTGGAAGTGCCGAATCCCCGCACCCGCACCCATGTGACATAGTTTTTGGAGTAGCACAAATGAAAACTATATAATATACTTAGCTTTGTCCTCTTGATCTGGAGGGGTCTTAGATATAAAGAGCATCTGAAATCGATAGTATGTTCTTACCAAATGAGAATTGGTTAGAGTATGTGTAGGGATTCAGTCATTACCTTTTTAAGGGTGAGGCCCCACATGAAAATTTATAGTGAAGTCATATTAACTTCTTGTGCCGACTACATTCCTAGAGGATCACACTACACTGAAAAATGTTTATGACGTTTTCCAACATGAGATAAATTGCAAATATGAGTTTCCTTTGGTGAAAGGATTTACCGCCTGTTGAAGGGCACATGTATGTTTTCTCCTTTCCTTGCATCAAATGCGTTAATTAATAAGATTTAGCCTACTCAAGCACTGGGTCTCATGGTGCTCCCTGCTCGTTTATTAACCTTCCAATAATCCAATACGTGTTATCCCAAATTGAAGGTTGTAAAATGCCGACTGTATCCATCTGATGATATTATCTGCTTTTAATGGTTTCTCACTATCTTATGATGGTTTCTTGTGTGTGTGTGTGTGTGTGTGTGAGTGAGAGAGAGAGAGAGAGAGAGAGAGAGAGAGAGAGAGAGAGAGAGATCACTTAAATTCAATGGAATGGCTATCCTCACGAATGCTAGGAACATTATTCTGTGCTTCAGCTGCTGAATTCTTATTTGTATTTTCTTTCGGATTTGTGAAATGTCTAGCACTTGAATGCAGTGGAAGTGGAATACTTTGTGTGCTGATATTTCCAACTGCTGACATCTTAGTGTTTTCCTTTCTGGTTTATAAAATCTCTTCGAGATATATCTTTTCTTTTTTATTTAAAAGAAAAATTAGTCCTAGGCTCCTAGCAACTGATGGATGCATAACGAAGTCAGCATGTTTTCTGTTGGTTGTCCAGCCAAGAAACTGATATATTGGCTCTAGAAATGATTAGCTATGTCTTATAGTCCTCCCTACCAATAAAGCAAGGATTAGATAATAGGCAACAATGGATTTCTTGAAGTTCATCATCTGCTTCTGTTTCTTTCTTCTAGGGCCCGTTTGCATAGCGCAGAAAGCCAGGGGTTTTGGAAACACAGTATTCCATGTGTTTCCGCAGGGCCTACGATGGCTATGCAAACGGGGGAACCTCCTTCCATGTGGAAGGAGGCCCTAAATTCAACGCCCCCCTCTTTCCGCGGTAACGCTTCCCGTGCGGAGGGGGGGTCAGACTCAATTTCCGTGGAAGAGAGCTCCACGGTAATGCTTCCAATGGAGCTCTCTTCCGTGACACAAACGCGCCCCTAATGCTTCTGACTGAATACTTAGAATCAAAATGAGGGGAGGAAAAAAGATTGTATTCCGCTTACATAATAAGATGTGTTGTAAGGCTCGATTGAATGAGGCACTGAAAAAGGTTATTGGTGTTGCATTTTAATTGATTGATAACCGGTTGTCCAGCTCTTTTTTTCATGTCTTGTGCAGGTAATTTATGTCTGTTTGCAATTAAACCCTATATTTGTAAAGATTCAATCTATTCATCTGATTTTATAAAGCCCTAATGCCTTAAGTCCCTAATGCCTAAAGTATTATCGTGTTGTCTTGGTTCTTATTACATGCATTTATTTAGTCCTTTATTTAAAGAAAAAAAACTTTTTCCAGTTTCTGTAATATCTTAAATCAAGCAAGTGGATTCTGAGCATTTCTTGCATGCTAGAAAACATTTTGCAGGGCAGATCTTCTGGTTCAAATTTGTGCTTCCTCTCAAACAGTTTCTCATGTTTTAATTCACCTAATTGCATTTTCCATCATTACATTTATGTGTTTCATGTTGGATTCTTTTGGTCTCATATAACTGCTAATGACTCTTTTCTGGAAACCTCCAATGGATTGCTTAGGAAACTTATCTCTGAATCTGTAATTTGCAGGTGAAATGGCTTTGCTTGTTGAAGGTTTGGGTGTAGGAGGTGAGACAGCAATAGAAGAATACATAATTGGGCCGGCCAATGAGCTAGATGAAGACCAGGAACCAACTGCAGACAAGGGCCAGATCAAATTGTATGGACCAGAAGCGGGTCTCTCTTGGATTGCTAAGCCTGTCACCGGACAAAGTTCTCTTGGTCTTGTTTCTAGGCATGGCAGCATGACCCGCAGCATTCCGTTAATGGACCCCATGGTTACACTGTTTGGCAGCATCCATGAAAAACTTCCTGAGATGGGAAGCATGCGTGGCAGCACGCTCTTCCCAAATTTCGGCAGCATGTTCAGTGTGGCTGAGCAGCACCATCCAAAACAGGACCAGTGGGATGAAGAAAGCCAGAGGGATAATGAAGAAGAAGATTATGCCTCAGATGGGGCTGGGGCTTATTCAGATGACAATCTGCAGAGTCCGTTACTTTCTCGACAGACAACAAGCATGGAAAAAGATATGCCAGTACCACCAGCACATGGCAGTATGCTGAGCATGCGCCGTAACAGCAGTCTCCTTCAGGGTGATGCAGTGAGCAGCATGGGCATTGGAGGAGGGTGGCAATTGGCATGGAAGTGGTCTGAAAGGGAAAGAGAAGATGGCACAAAAGGAGGATTTAAAAGGATCTATTTGCATGAGGAGGGTATTCCTGGATCCCGTCGTGGCTCCATTGTATCCCTTACTGGGGTTGAAATTCCTGCAGAAGGTGAGTACATTCACGCAGCTGCATTGGTTAGCCAACCGGCGTTGTACTCAAAGGAGCTCATGGCGCAGCATCCAGTTGGGCCGGCCATGGTTCACCCATCTGAGACTGCTGTCAAGGGTCCGAGATGGTCGGATATCTTTGAAGCTGGAGTACGACATGCATTATTTGTAGGCATAGGAATTCAGATCCTTGAGCAGGTACAAGTCATGATTTGTATGTCTTTACACATGGCAGAATGCCATTAAGGGATTGTTTTTCCTAGTATAAAAATGTTATCATACTGTCGTTTTCTCTTTGATTTCAATATTTTTATCCCTTCTCTAGTATGTGCCCTCCCAGATTTTGCTTTTATGTTTTTTTTTTCTCTCCAATTATCGTGTTTGGTTTCTTATTTAAATTTTATACTTGGTTCTTTTGACCTTTGTCCTCCTGTGCACTTGTGATTGTCTACTATAGCGATGCTTTTTCCTATCCTCCAACTGTTGTTTGGGGGCACTAGTTTTCATCTATCATTTGCTTGATTAGCTTCTGACTGCAAATTTTTGAAGCACATGCTCTGCCTGATGTTACATATTACCCATTTTTCCTGTCTTGCAGTTTGCTGGCATAAATGGTGTTCTCTATTACACCCCACAAATTCTTGACAAAGCAGGTGTTGAGGTCCTCCTTGAAAACATTGGTATAGGGTCAGACTCTGCATCTCTCCTCATCAGCGCTGTCACCAGCTTGTTGATGCTTCCATGCATAGCAATTGCTATGAGGCTCATGGATATTTCTGGTAGAAGGTAACTTCTGTTCTTCATGTCCTGCATGAAAATATAAAAAACTATAACCAAATAAAAAACATTATACCATAATCACATGCACGTGTTACCTGAGCCATATGAAACACCTTGAATTTTTTATGAAAGCTGGAAATTCCCATTGATGGGTGTCTCTGCTTTCTTGTTTATCCATGGTGTGAAACACAAGCATAACTAGTAAACAACAACAACAACAACTACACCTTCATCCCAAAACAATTGGGGTCGGTGATATGTGTGAGAAAGAACGCTCGTTATTCCCTGCATGGTCCTGTCATCGGCAGAGAGAGGAGAGAGAGAGAGAGAGAGAAAGAGAAAGAGATATCAAGAGAAAAGGGGGTCAGTCGATCGTGATTGCCCTCTCATTCTATTAATACAATTAGTGTATAAACTAGGGTACGAAAATACCCTTTAAAAAAGAGTTAATATACATTCTACACTTATTGGGTCTGGACCCGATCCATTATATAAATGGATCGGGTCAGACATATACAAATGACTTCTTCTTTTCACCCTCCCTCAAGTTGTGCATGGTGTTGGACCATGAACAACTTGTTCTTCAGAAACCAAAATCTATCCTTTGTCAAGCCTTTAGTGAGGATGTCAGCAACTTGTTCTTCAGTTGGCACATACATAGGCTCAATCTCCTTGTCTTCAACCTTTTTCCTAATAAAATGTTGATCTATTTCAATGTGCTTTGCTCGACTATGGTGGATGGGATTGAATGACATGTTGATGGCACTTTGATTGTCACACAACAACAGTGACCGAGCAATCGGTTCTCCCATTTCTGTCAGGAGATGTCTAATCCATGTGCCCTCGGCCGTGGCAGTGGCCATCGATCTGTATTCAGCCTTGGTGCTTGATCTAGCAACAACCTTTTGTTTTCTACTGCTCCAGGATACCAAGTTTGGCCCAATGAAGCTGCAATAACCGGATACTGATCGTCGTTTTTCTGGATCACCTGCCCAATCAGCATCAGCATAAGTGACGATCTCATGGCCCTCATGGCCCCCGCCTGGATCTAATTCTCTTTTCTTGTATACCAACCCATCACCAACTGTACCCTTCAGGTAACGAAGTATACGTTTGACTGCCTCCATATGTGACATACGAGGTTCATGCATAAACTGGGATACTTGATTAACCGAATATACTATGTCAGGTCTAGTAAAGGTCAGGTATTGCAACATGCCAACTAAGCTGCGATACTTAGTGGGATCTTCATATATATCCCCTTCCTGTGACCTCAATTTCTGATGAATGACACTTGGAGTGGTTAACGGCTTACAATCTGTCATGCCTGCTCTGCCGAGAATGTCCAACGTATATTTGTGTTGAGTAAGGATAAGGGTATCATTTCTGTTATCAACTTCTACCCCAAGAAAATATCGCAGCTCTCCCAAATCTTTCATCTTAAATCTCTGATTTAATAACTTCTTCACCTGCTCAATGTGACTTTTACAGTTCCCTGTGATGATGATGTCATCAACATATATCAACAGAAGAGTAGTGACTCCTTGTTCATTGTGAATAAATAATGAGTGATCCAAAAGAGACCGAGAGAAGCCATGCCGTTGTATTTCTAGAGAAAAACTGTCGAACCAGGAACGAGAAGCTTGTTTCAAACCATAGAGTACTCTCTTTAATTTGCATACATATTTTTTGGCGTCTCGTTCTGCATATCCAGTGGGTTGTTCCATGTAGACCTCTTCTTTTAAATTCCCGTGTAGAAAGGCAGTTTTTACATCCAGCTGGCTCAATGTCCATCCATGTTTAATGGCTAGACTCAACACAATACGAATGGTCCCCATCTTAACTACAGGACTAAAAGTTTCATCAAAGTCTTGGCCTTCCTCTTGTGTGAATCCCTTGGCTACAAGTCGAGCTTTGTACCTTTCGATGCTCCCATCTGGTTTATATTTTATTTTGTACACCCATTTTGACCCAACGACATTTCTGTTCAGTGGTCTAGGCACAATCTCCCATGTGCCACATTCATGTAAGGCCTCCATTTCTTCATTCATTGCTTCTACCCATCTTCTAGAGCTCGCAGCTTGATAGAACATAAGAGGCTCATCCTCTTTACATATGGATGTCAAGAATAGCTGAAAGTCCAATGAAATTTTTTTATAACTTACCCACCTGTCAAGCGGATGTCGAATCCGTGAAGATCTTCTGATATCCATTTGCTGCGAAACAGATGATCCAGAAGGATTCGTGTTCATACAAGGAATGGATGAGGGTTCTTTCTCTCGCCGAGTGTATACAATACCCTTATACCTTGTTGGCTCCAAGTCATATGTGACAGTTTCCTCCGTTTGGGTCTCATTGGCTGAATCCTCATGTGGCTCATTCTGACTGCAATTTTCTGGACATTCTACTGTACCATTGGAGAAGAGTTCTGAATTTAACCATGGGTAGTATAACTCAATGCTGGAGCTTGAGTTATCAGTATCCACCATAGTTGAATTATTATCTTGATCAGCAAAGTTCATTTCATCGAAAATAACATTCCTTGATATTTTGACACGCTTACTTAGGGGATCATAACACCTATACCCTTTGTAATCTTCGGCATATCCTATAAACCTGCATTTCAAAGCTTTATCTTGGAACTTGTGCTTGAGTGAGCTATCAATGTGCACATAACAAACAGACCCAAACACACGTAATTCATGATAATCAGGTTGTATGCCAAAAAGAGAGAAGTATGGTGACTTATTTTCTAAGATATTCATGGGCAAACGATTTATCACATGAACTGTGGAGTGGAAGGCCTCAGTCCATAATGATGTAGGGAGATTGCTCCCGTGCATCATGCTCATTGCAGTCTCAACAATATGTCGATGCTTCCTCTCAACAATCCCATTTTGTTGAGGTGTATGAGGGCAAGACACTCCTCTCTTTATCCCATTATGTTGAAGGAAATTAACAAAATCACTCGAGGAGAATTCACCTCCTCCATCATACTGGAAATTAAGAATGTTGGTAGAGAAATGATTTTGAACGAAAGAGTGGAATTTCTGGAACAATCCAAAAACTTCTGATTTGTGCTTCATAAAGAATATCCAAGTATAACGTGAGTAACTATCAACGAAAATAAGATAGTATTTACTGCCAGAAAAAGAAGTAATTGGAGCAGGACCCCAGACATCTGAACAAATGACCTCAAATGGCCTTGAAGCTCTTTTATTAATGGAAGCAAAAGGTAAGACATGACTCTTACATAGATGACAGCTAGAACATTTTGTATCAACGACTTCTGAACTCAGACTGGACTTAGGAATAAGATTATTCATGACAAGTTTTTCAATAAAATGGCGACCACAATGGCCAAGACGACTATGCCAAAGTCTTGGCTTATTACTTTCAGAAACATTAAATAAAAAATCAGAATCAAAGACTTGGTGAGGCTTCAAGGATGAATAGTTGGGATGAATGAAGGAAGGATCTTCTTGGAAGATGTACATGTTGCCCCATCGTTTTCCTTCAGCGAATGTCCTCCTCGTGCGAAGATCCTTGACATAAACAGAAGTAGTAAATTCAACTGAAGCATTTGCATCATCAACAAGCTTTGAGACAAAAACAATGTTCTTTTGAATATTAGGAGCATGGATGACACTTGGAAGTTTAAGAGAGGACTTTGACATGTGTATAATGGCATTTCCAGTATGTGAGATGGCATGATGTGATCCATCTCCTGTGACAATGCTATTCTTTCCAACATAAGGTGTAAGAGTCAAGAGTTTACCTACATCACCTGTAACATGAGTAGCTGATCCGGAGTCGACATACCAAGTTCCTTTGTCATTTTGTTTCATATTCAATCCTGCCAAGGCTGCCAACAACAACTCTTTTACTTCTCCATCCTTTCTAGCCTCTGCTTGTGGAGCTTTCCCTTTGTTTTGAGGATTAAACCAACAGTTCACTTTAATGTGCCCTTTCTTGTTGCATAGGAAACAGGTGGGAATGGGTCTTTGTCCCTGGACATTGGGTGTTGGAAGTATGCCACGACCTCCATAGTTATTTCTCCCTTGTCCTCCTTTTCCTCGAAAAGAACTTCCTCTACCTCGACCATAACTCATTCCCATAGCCAGCACATCTTGTGTTCCAGAATTCCCATGAAAGGCTTCAGAGGAACCTTTCAGATTCATCTCATATTGCAACAGTTTTGCACGAAGATCTTCAAACTTTGGAAGTTCTGGTAAACATAGTAAGGTTGTCGTCATAACATGATAATCTGGCCCCAATCCACTCAAGGTTTGTTGTACTTTATCTTTTTCACTGACAAGACACCCAACAACAGCCAACTGATCTGTGATGCCTTTCATTTTATTCAGATATTCCATAATAGACATGGAATCTTTCTTCAGCATCTGAAATTCTCGCTTAAGAAACATAATTCTTGCCTCAGAGATTTGTGAATATGTTTGAACTAACATATCCCACAGTTCCTTTGCCGAACAATCATCAGGAAGAGCAATAAGGACCTCCTGTGAAAGAGTTGAAGTAATATACGCCACTAACGATTGATCCCTCTTCATCCAAGCAACATATTCTGGATTCTTGTGAAGAACAACAGATTGTTCTCCTTTATCATCGGTTTTTTCTTGTGAAAGGAATTCTGGAGGTGGTGGAATCGATCCATCCAGATGACCAGAGAGGTCTTGACTCTTTATAAACGGGATGATCTGTCTTTTCCAGGTTAAAAAGTTACAGTTATTCAGTTTTTCAGAGACTAGTTGGCCGAGGAAACTTGAGGACATGCATGAATTCCCATGAGTAAAATCTATTTGATTGAACTGACACTTAGGTATATATAAAAAAAACAAAACAAAACACTGCTTTGAGCACTCGACCAGTGAGAATACTCGGCTGACAGATGTCAACAGAGAGAGCAACAATGATTAGCAGACACTTCTTTTCGAGCCAACGAAAACAGAAAACAGCAGACACTTCTTTTCAGAGCCAACGAAAACAGAAAACAGCAGGGATTAACAAAGGAAAATCAGATTAACAGAAAAGGAGAATACTCGGCTGATAGATGTCGACAGAGAGAGCAACAGTGATTAGCAGACACTTCTTTTCGAGCCAACGAAAACATAAAACAACAGGGATTAACAAAAGAAAATCAGATTAACAGAAAAGGAAAACACAGTAATCTGAAATGAAAAACAGAATCACGATGGTAGAATCTCAAAGGAAAAGGAAAAGGGTATCGAAAGTTTCAGAAATAGGAAAGAGGAAACCTGTTATCGTGAAACCGACATCAACCAGCCTCTTTTAGATCCACACAGATCCACTCACCTGTGCCTTACGTTCCCTGATTCACGTTGATGCCTCAGTCGAGTTTTTCAGAAATAGTAAAGAGGGAACCTGTGCCTTACGTTCCAGATTCACGCTGATGCCTTACGTTCCCAGATTTACGTTGATGGACATGAAACGATGCAGCCCACGCAGATCCAGACCGAGATCAACCAGCCTCGTTTAGGCCAACCACACAGATTCACGCACCTGATGCCTTACGTTCCCAGATGATGGCTCTGATACCATGTGAGAAAGAACGCTTGTTATTCCCTGCATGGTCCTGTCATCGGCAGAGAGAGGAGAGAGAGAGAGAGAGGGAGAAAGAGAAAGAGATATCAAGAGAAAAGGGGGTCAGTCGATCGTGACTGCCCTCTCATTCTATTAATACAATTAGTGTATAAACTAGGGTACGAAAATACCCTTTAAAAAAGAGTTAATATACATTCTACACTTATTGGGTCTGGACCCGATCCATTATATAAATGGATCGGGTCAGACATATACAAATGACTTCTTCTTTTCAATATGAACCAAAAAAGAAAATCATTCTGGGTCTTCCACATGAATCCTTTTCCTCCAATCATTTTTATCCAATGTCATGTCCTCGGTGAGGTTCAAAACATTCATATCCTTTCCTATCATCTCCATCCAAGTCTTCCTAGGCCTACCCCGACCTCTTTTAACTAATATATTTTCCCATTTCTCCATCCTTCTAACTGGAGCATCATTAGGCCTTCGCCGAATATGTCCAAACTACCGTAAACGATTCTCTCTCATCTTATTTTCAATGGGTGTAACGCCTGCCTTCTTACGTATCTCCTCCTTCCGAATCTTATCTTTTATTATATTTCCATACATCCATCTAAGCATACGCATCTCAGCTACACTCATTTTTTTGAATATAATGTCTCTTGGCAGCCCAACATTCCGTACCATATAGTAAAGCGGGCCTAATAATTGTCCTATAAAACTTTCCCTTCAACCACAATGGCATTCTACGATCGCACAACACTCCAGTTGCACTTTTCCATTTCATCCACCAAACCTTTATCCTATGATTTACATCATCAATTTTTCCATACTTTTGAATGATAGATCCCAAATATTTGAAACAATCATCCACCGGTATTTTTTGCTCACCAACCCTGATCCAGTTCAATCTCTAAACAGGTTTTATGATATATGTGGATCTCTTTAATTGTCGCATCACGTTGTTTCCTTATAGAACTGCACATGCAAATCTGCTTTCAGTTTCTTCAAAATGGACTCCTGTTATTATCTATTTGGATAGTGCGTACAGCAATTTCCTTGGCAAGAATTTCTATAACGAAAAACCTCATTTCTTTTCTCATTGCTACATTTTTAAGCCTTTTGGTATGTGTTGTCTTTTAGGTCTCTTTTGTTATCCACAATTCCTGTGCTGGTGGTAGCACTGATCGTCCTAGTTGTGAGCACAACTGTGTCAATGAACACTGTGGTTCAGGCCGGCCTTTCCTGTGCAAGTGTCGTGATCTACATTTGCTGCTTCGTCATGGGCTTTGGACCGATCCCCAACATCCTTTGTTCAGAGATCTTCCCAACACGCGTCCGTGGCCTCTGCATTGCCATCTGTGCATTGACTATGTGGATTGGCGACATCATTGTCACTTACACACTTCCTATCCTATTGGATTCAATCGGACTTGCGGGTGTGTTTGGCATCTACGCTGTTGTTTGTGTGATATCATGGGTGTTTGTGTTCTTGAAAGTACCAGAGACCAAAGGAATGCCGCTTGAAGTCATTACAGAATTCTTTGCTGTCGGAGCTAAGCAGAAATAAACTGGTGCGCACATTTTCATTCACTGGTCACGCTCGAGGGAAGTTCCTGGCTCTCCAGATTACCTGGGCTCTGGATTCGAGAGAACAGAGGTGGAGGTTAGATTGCCAACCTGCTTTGAGATTTTGAGGGACTGGAATGCGAAATTAAGGCTATTGAGCGTGAGTTGCTCTATGTTTTTGAGGTGATACCACAAGCAGGTACCCATTTGATACTGCAACCAGTCTTACATTTATTTTCCCTCTCTTTCGCTATTATTTTGCAGATTTTGGGTTGGTTATGAGACATGAACAATAGGATGTAATAATGGGCGGGTTTTAATGGAATTTTCCTTTTAATCCCTTCCTCTCTTTCTGCATGATGGGAGAAGGGGGGCGAGAGATGGATTTGAGATCTTAGGATGTCAGCTCAAAGACCTTAGGGTTTAACATCGGGGTGTATTCAAACACACCTTGTATTGTATTAATGCAGCGGGGCACCAGCATTGGTGGCATCATTCTCCCTGTTTCCAACCTTGTCGTTGCCAAAAATTCTCTCTTTAAAGTTTCCTTTACACAACAAACTGCATGAGCTGACGGGTTCTCAGCCAATGTAAACCCCATGGATCACAAATTCTCTGCCCTCTCTCCACCGTTCACGCTTAGTAGGTATTGGCCTAACAATATAATTAATTGCATGCGCATTCGAGCCTGATTAGCTTCGCCCCTTGTGTGGATCTAAAAGTGTCCTGCGTAGTGTTATTAGTTAGCACTTTACCTGCTCTGTCGAATTCAGATGATTTTGGATTCTTGCCATAATAAGCTTTTCTCACATTTTCTACTGTCATCGTCAAAACGTATTTTTTTTTTGTTTTTGTGAAAATGTACCCAAATTGATTCAAAAGCAATTAGAATGATATGGCTGTCAATCTTGCCAAACTGAGCCTGAACTGCCAATATACGATCAGGAGTCCACATTGATCATTTCTGTTTGGACAATGCTATAAACAATCTGAATCAACTTGCTGAGCAATTGGAAAACCAACGGAGCTAGAAACTAGACCAAGATAAACAAGATCATCATCATCATCAAGCTTTATCCCAACCACATGGGGTTGGTTTTATGACTAGTTGTTACACCCTCCGGATTGTCTGATGTAGAAGGTTCTCGGTAGGGAGTCCTGGGTCAACAACGAACGGATATTGCAGTTGGAGCTCAACGGAAGTGTGTGGATCGTACCTGTGGTTCTTGAGTCCTATGGCTGACGTGTTTGGGATCTTGAGACTTGAGTGAGGAAGTAGCCTAAGGTTTTTTGTAGTTATGAGTTAAGAAATACATGAACATACTAGGTCAATCGGCTAGTCGGGTAGGTGTGGTTTGGGTCTTGTAAGTGGTTTAAGTAAAGATTATGGTTCAGATATGAAAAGATTTGATCATGAGGTTTTGTGATAGTCTAAGGGCGTGTGTATAGGTTTGGTACCGTTATTGAGAGTCAGAAAGATTAGGCTGAGTCGTTGGAGAGGTTGATAAGGTCAAACAAGTAAAATTACATGTTTTGCCAAATTGGCATAGTGTTTTGATGTTTCGGGTTTTAGACATGGGTAGGGTCTTAGCTAAGGCTGAGATCAATTTCAGGTATTGTATATCAGGTTTAAGGAGGTCTTAAAGGGGTCTACATGTTTAGGTATGGTCAAAGTATGTGTAAGAGAATAGAAAAAGCAAAACAGCCAGCAAAAAAAAGCAGGGGTGAGACAAACTACAAGTCTCAGTAGGTAACACAACCACCCACTATAAAATAGCAAACATGGGTAGGTCACCAAGCCAAACTAGACTCCAACTAAGTTCATGACTAACAATGAATCTCAAATCCTAACTTGGCAGGATTTGACTCGACAAGACCTCTAACTCGAGAGGTCAAACAAACAACTGAACATAACTTAAATGCATTCATGTAAAATTTTCTTTCTTTTTATTTAGGTTGATATGTTGCTTTTTACCAATGCACATTATAAATTTTCTTAGTTTTCCCTTTCATTATTATCTCCATGAGAGCACCATTGTCTCGGGTCACTATAGGCTTGCCGATCGATATGGGGGTGTGCATTCATGAGTAATTTAATATTTTATTTTAAACCCCACAAGAACACGGGTCACCAGTACCAAGGTATAAAAATCCTTCGTCAACGAGTTTCTTGCCTTGGAAAAGAGTTGTAGTGTACTACCGCTGGCGTACATAGCTGGACCTCTAAAACAAAAAGAAGTCCTCATCCCCTAAGCCACCGTGGTTGGAGACTGGTCCACTCTAATGACCAAGCGGGGCCCACAAAAGTGACACCACCCGCCAGCTGAGAAGGAGTCAGTTGGCAACTCAGCACAATCCCACGGGGTTGGTGCAAGCTCGCTCTCAAGGTGAGTAAAGAGTCACTCAAGGTGACAAGTTACCCCATCTTTCAGGGCATAACCAAAATATGTGTATTATGTTTATTTTAATTTCTGATTCATTATCATATTCTTAATTTCTCAAAGTATCATTTAGGTACTCATGATCTTGCTAAACAAGATACACTAAAATTTATTTTCAAAATGAGAATTCATTATCCCAAAATAGTGCAAACATCTTATTGCACTCTAAAATGAGCTGTTATTATGCATAACTAATAAGCTCTCACTTGAAAAAATCATTTCCTAAGGTCCACACCTAGAAAAATAAAAAAATTTAAGGATATTCCTAAATCCAAAATTTATGAATCTCAAACCTCATGCACAACCCACAGGGCCCATGTATAGGTTAAATGTTCTTTCTTTTTTATTTTATACATTTTTTTTCTTGGTCTAATTTATTGTTCAAGGCTTTAGAACAACTAAAAATACAGTTTTTTGTTTTCTATCTTTCCTCTATTTTTTTTTTCAAAAGCCTTAAGGGCTAAATGCATGCTCATCTCTAGATTTACTTATTTGTATCTAAATAGATTATTCGAAGCATACCCATTTTTTTTCCAAGCTAACTATTTTTAGTTATCATTATATATATATATATATATATATATATATATATATATATATATATATATATATATATATATATATATATATATTCTTTTTTTCATACACATGAGCAATACGGGAATCCAAGCATGCAGAAATATTCATTCGAAGTGAAAAAAGGCCAGAATTATTCACCCATGGAAAAAAATTATTTTTATCCATACGTATGGCACAAAAGCAAGAATTCTTTCATTTTCTTTTTAAATAACTATGACTGGCCATACAGTCTTGCTGTATTTTGAGTTAGTAACTTGCCTATTTTTCAAGTGGGGTAAACTTGTAATGTATAGATAATATACCTTTTTTGAATAACTTACATTTCAGACTAGAAAACTAGTTGTGAACCTAAGTTTTGTCCAACTTGAGACAGACCAGTTAGAGACAGTCCCGAATAAATCTTAAATTGATTGTTTCTGTTGATGGACAAAACATAAAAGTTGTAGATATACTTGTTAGCTGTCCAACAAAACAAAAATCAGAATTTTTTGAGTCAGAATAACTCAAAAACAGATTAACAGTGGGTTGAGCTAATACAGACCTGGACAATCACCCAAGTGGTTGCCCTCTCTATTCCGACATGTTTTCGATAAGGATAATGCCAAAATTTAGAAAATGGTAAAACACAAAAGTTTTATATATAGTTGTTAGCTATTCAACGCAACAAAAATCAGAATTTTTTGATTTCGGATGACTCAATTATAGATTAAATGGTGATCTGGACTGACATAGACTTGGACAATCACCCATGTGGTTATCCTCTCTGTTCTAAGAAGTTTTCGACAAGGATAACGCCAGAATTTAGAAAATAGTAAAACACAAAAGTTTTAGATATAGTTGTTATCTATTCAATGCAACAAAAATAGAAAATTTTCAATTTCGGATGACTCATTTATAGATTAAATGGTGATATGGAATGACACAGACTTGGACAATCACCTGTATAGCTGTCCTCGCAGTTCCAGAAAGTTTTTGATAGAGATAACACCCAAATTTGGAAAATGGTAAAACATAAAAGTTTTAGATAAAATTTCTATCCATTCAACGCAACAAAAATCATAATTTTTTGAGTTTAGAAGACCCGAATACGAACTGAATGGTGGGTGGGGCTGACACAGCCCTGGACAGTCACCCGAGTGGTTGTCCTCCAGTTCCAGGATGTCTTCGACAGTAATAATGTTGAAATTCAGAAAATGGTATAACACAATGATTGTCAGGGTATTCGATATCTTTTCAATGAGCCAAAACATGAATTTTTTTATTTCGGACCAAAGAGCTATGACCAAAATACTGACAGTGGTTTTTCTTAGATAGGATTTAGTCACCCAAGTGACTGTCCTTACTATTCTGGGACATTTTCGACAGGGACAATGCCGAAATTTAGAAAAGTGCAAAAAAAAAGCTCAGGATGTTCAATAGCTTTTCAATGAGCTAAAACACTAAAATTTTTTACTACTAAGCAAAGATTTATTACTAAAATACTGACGGTGGTTTTTCCTTAGACATGATTGAGCCAACCGAGTAATTGTTTTTACTGTTACGAGACATTTTCGATAGGGACAACGCCGGAATTTGGAAAAGTGTAAAACACAAATTTTGTTGGGGTGTTCAATAGCTTTTTAACGAGTTAAACACATTTTTTTTGACTATTGAGCAAAGAGTTATTACTAAAATATTGATGGTGGTTTTTTCCTTAGACAGGATTCAGTCACCCGAGTGACTGTCCTTACTATTCTGGGACGTTTTCGACAGGGACAATGCTGAAATTTAGAAAAGTGCAAAAACAAAATTCGTCGGGGTGTTCAATAGCTTTTCAACAAGCCAAAACATGCAACTTTTTTATTTTGGATCAAGGAGCTATGACTAAAATACTGACAATAGTTTTTCTTAGAAAATTTCTTTTTGTTTTGATGAAAATACGCCTACACATGCCACTAATGCGAAGCGGGGGGCAGGTACCTACCTTTGTTTTCAAAATCTGACAATCATAGCCCTAGGCGTTGCTAGACACACCTTCTAGCATGACTCCTAGGTGGTTCTTCTCCTTAAAATCATCCCGAACAAAAATACAATAAAAAAAAACAAGAAAAAAATAGAAAATGATCTCATAAAAATGAGAGAATGCAAGGGAAAAATAGAGATGGGAGAGCCGACCTACCTAGGATGACTTGGCCTTCTCCCTTAGACTGAGTACTCTCCAAAAACTCCATCAAAATCGGTTTTTAGCTGACTGACCTCCTCAGCTGCACCAACAAGTTCGATTACTTGAAAAGTGGCACCACCCCAAAGATTCAAAAATTCCAAATGCTTCAATTCCCAAAATCCTGAGTGTACGAGGGGGAGGGATGAGAAATGTGAGGGAGAAGAATGAGAAGGAGAGTGAGGGAGGGCTGGATATCCTCCTCAGGTTCCCAGTTGCACTCTTCGAAACCATGATATTGCCATCGCACCTTAACCAAAAGAATCACCTTATTCTGCAAGACTTTATCTCGTTGATCGACGATCTCAACCAGATTTTCCTTTACTGTCAAGTCTTATCGTACCTCTAGGTCTGCATAATCGATCACATGAGAGGGTTCACCAACACATTTTCGTAATATCAACACATAAAATATGTTGTGAATCTGAGCCAACTGTGGTGGCAAAGCTATCCGGTATGCAAAACTATCAATCCGCTCCAAAATATCAAATGATCCAACAAACCTTGGACTAAACTTGCCCTTCTTCTTGAAGCAAAAGATGCTGCGGGAGGGCGAGACCTTCATAAAAATGTGGTCTCCCACCTCAAAAATCAGTGAGCGATGTCTCCTGTCTGCATAACTCTTCTGCCGGCTCTGCACCATGAGCAACTTGTGACGAATCATCTGCACTTGGTCTGCATAATGTTGAATAATCTCTAGTGACTATCACTCGTTCACCAACCTCGCTCCAACAACTAGGAGAACGATAAAGCCTCCTATACAAAACCTCATATGAGGCCATCTAAATACTCGTATGATAGCTATTATTATACGCAAACTCTGCAAGTGCAACATGCCTATCCCACTTTCCAGACCACTCTAAAATGCAAGCACGTAGCATATCCTCCAAAGTTTGAATAGTCCTCTTTGACTGACCGTCTGTTTGAGGATGAAAAGTTATGGTAAACTTCAGATTTGTGCCAATATCACTCTGCAACTGCTTCCAAAATTGAGAGGTAAATCGAGGGTCACGATCTGATATAATACTTCATGTAATTCCATGAAAGCAAACGATCTCATCAATGTATAACTCGGCTAGCTTCTCCAAAGATCTATTCTTGCTAATCATCAAGAAATGAGCTGATTTCATTAATTTGTTCACAATCACCCATAGAGTCATTGCCTCTATGGGTTCTTGGCAGACCAACAATAAAATTCATCATGATATCGTCCCACTTTCATTCAGGAATATCCAACGTCTGCAGAAGACCTTCAGGTCTCTGATGCTCGATCTTAACTTGTTGGCAAGTAAGACACCTCGCCACGAACTCTGCTATATCCTTTCTCATGCCATTCCACCAATAATGCCTCTGAAGATCCTTGAACATCTTGGTACTTTTTAGATGAATTGAGTACCTCGATTTGTGAGCTTCTGCCAATATCTTTACTCTCAAAGTAGGATCTTTAGGAATTTATAATTTTTGCATAAAGCGTATCACACCATCACTATTGCACTAATATCAAGACTCAACTTTACTAGCCTTGGCTACAAACTTCTTATAATCAAGACTCGCTTTCTAAGCAAGAGCGATCCTATCTAAAATTTCTGGTCTAGCAACCAGATTTGCACACACCAACTTGCCGAAACTCTCTATAAATGGATGCTAATCTATAAGGCTCTGTAAAAGATCCCAATATCAACTGATCAAACATGTGATAGAAGCATTTTTGCTCAGCAACCACGTTGGCCTTTCCTTGATGGTACAATATAGCAAAATCGTAGTCCTACATGAACTCTAGTCATCTTTTCTGCCTTAAATTTAGCTCTTTCTGCAAAAAAATATACTTGAGACTCTTATAGTCAGAGAACACCTCAAAAGTCTCACCATACAAATAATATCTTCACAACTTGAGCACAAAAACCACTACAGCTAGCTCTAAGTCATGGGTCGAGTAATTCCACTCATGAGTCCTCAACTGCCTTAAAGCATATGTGATCACCCCTACCGTGCTGCATCAACACACATCCCAAACCAATACCCGAAGCATCGCTATACACCAAGAAGCTTCTTGAGCCACTATGTAAGGCTAGAACTGGGGCTGAAGTCAGCTTCTCCTTCAAGGTTCTAAGGCTCTCATTGCACTGCAGCGTCCACACATACTTCGCTCCCTTACGCAGTAACTTTATCATAGAGGCAACAATCCTGGTAAAGTCCTGAATAAACTATCGGCAGTAGCCCGCTAAACCCAAAAAGCTACAGACTTCTATGACACTCTTCAATGGTTCCTATTCCATCATTGCTTTCACTTTTGCTAGATCAACTTCGATATCATGGCCAGAAATCACGTGACCCAAAAACATCACTCTATCTAACAAAAACTCACATTTTGAGAACTTAGCATAAAGCCTATGTTCTCGCAATGTCTCCAAAACAATATGAAGATGAACTCGGTGTTGCTCTGCATTCTTTGAATACATAAAGATATCATCAATAAACATGGTCACTAACTGATCTAGGTACTGATGAAAAACTCAGTTCATCAGATCCATAAAAATTGCAGTTCGTTAACCTAAATGGCATCACTAAGAACTCGCAATGCCCATATCGAGTACGAAATGCTATCTTTGGCACATCCTCATTCTTAATCATCAACTGATAATATCTTGTATGTAAATCTATCTTCGAGAACACCTTGTCCATCTTCAACTGATCAAATAAATATTCAATTCTTCATAACTTGTAGTTATTCTTAATTGTTACTTTGATTAAGCATCGTATAGTCGATGCACAATCACAAAGATCCATCATTCTTTTTTATGAAAAGAACAAAAGCACCCATGGTGAAACACTCGGCCAAATGAAACCTTGCTCTAAAAGTTCTTCTACCTGCTTCTTTAATTCTACAAGCTGGGCTAGAGCCATTCGATATGGTGCTTTAGATACGGGAGTTGTACCAGACACTAAATCTATCGAGAATTCCACGTCTCTCAATGGCAGTAAACCAGGCAAATCTTTTGAAAAGATGTTCACAAACTCTCAAACAACTTTCACATCATAAATAGATGCTTCCTCATGGTTCAATGCAATCACACTAGCGAGGAACATCTGATCTCTGAGACTCACAGACTTAGAGGCTCTTAACGAAGATATTACCCTCCCATCACAAGAGGGTCAAACAACACAAAACTCAGCTAGGAGTTGACCAGGTCTCTTCAACAAGACACTATACCCACGACACTCCAAACTGGCAAAGTGCTTACAAAGCCAATCCATTCTGAGAATGACATCAAAGCCCATCATCTCGAGAAGGATAAGGTTCGCAGGGAATACACAATCATCAATCATCACTACAACTCTTGAGAGATGTAATCCATAAAATGTCTTAACTCCCAAAGGAGTGGTTATCTCTTCACCACGATCCATCTCAATTGCTGGAATATCCAACAACTGTGCAAAATCCTTCGACACAAAAGAGTGCATCACACCAGAATCAAATAAAACCTAAACTGAAAAGTCAACGATGTCAAGGGTACCTTCTATAACTTGATGGCTCAGTCCTACCTCATTTGGGGTAGCTATGTACATATGACCCACAGTCTTTCTCTACTATTGTTGGGCTCGTTGAGGCTGCTGCTGTCGTGGAGATATTGATGCTGAATCTGTGGTGGCATTGATCGTTGTTTTAAATGCTATGGAGTAGCCACTCGCTTGTGACAAAATATGATAAAGTGGCCCTTCTTGCCACAATGCAAACATGCACCAATCTCTCTAGGACAAGGTTGTTCTGCATGATCTCTCTGGCATCTATTAGCAGACTGTCTATATTGTTGTTGCTGCTACTACTGCTTTCCCCTATACCTCTGTTGCTTTTGGTATGGGACTTGCCTGTAGTTCTTCTGGAATGCCTTCTTGAAGGACTTCTGTGAAATCTTCTTTCTTCTTGATGATGATGGTGGAGGCTCTACCTTGCTTGTATTCTTCTTTGAAGATCTCCAGTCTTTGTCAATGATGTTGGCCTCCTCTATCGCCTCTAATAGTGTCTGTGGGTGCCCAACCAAAACCTTACTACATGGTCCATCACAAAGGCCTCATGTGAACTTCAGTACTCGTGCCTTATCCATTGAAAAAGTGTTGGGGCAATACCATTCTAAATGTCTGAATTTACTTGTATACTCCTACAGGGTCAAGCTACCTTATTTTAGCTCTAAAAATTTGGGCCTTCTTATCCCTAGCAAAGTCAGGGAAATAAATCTCCAAGAAGATCGCTCTGAACTCTTCCCACGGAATGACTGCAACTCTACCAAATCTGATATCTTTTATGGTCTTCCACCACTTTGCTGCATCATCCACCAACCGGTATGAACCAAAATGTGTTTTCTTCTCCTCTGGTACATTCAGGATCTCGAAGACTCCTTCAATTTCCTAAATCCAAAACTTTGCACGCTCGGGATCTGACGTCCTAGTGAAGGAAGGAGGACTAAGGTCCATGAACTTCTTATATGTCACTGCTTGTGCTGACTGCAGCTGCACCTGGGTCTGGGTTTGAGTATGATTTTGCATCGTCTCTGTGAATATCGTGAGGGCTTCTAGGACGAAGTCCTTTTGATTCATCCAATCTCTTGGATACCTCAACATCTAATCAAGAAAAAATTAATTAATTAAATTATGATAAAGCCCTTGGCTTGTGCTCGTAATCACAAAAAAACAAACAAACAATCAATTATCACAATAGCAAATAACAATTTATTAACATCATTCACCAACTTTTACCCATTCTGCAGGGTTAGGCAGTCAGCAAGATACAAAACTTGAGCTTTTGGATTGGATCTTCTAGACTTAGGCGGCTTTAGGAAAGGTTAAGGACTTATCCTAAGGTGTGATAGAAGTCCAGGGAGTGGTATAAATATCTGAGATACATTCATAAGGAAGGCTGATCAGCAAAACCATGACTGACATGGCCCCTACGTTGATTTTCAAGGTAGAGATCACTCAACAATGAAGATACGGGTACGAGAAGGGCTTGAGCCCTTGGAAGAGATAAAGGAACAACCTAGGAAGGCTTGATCTTCACGTGAATCATAGAAAGAAGAAGGAGAAACATAAGAGATGCGAGATAAGAAGAAGGAGAGAGAGAGACGTTTAGAGGGAGATAGTGTGAGAAAAATCATTTCATTAATCAATCCATAATCTAAAGGGGTTCTTCAAACATTTACTTATAGCATTAAGGTTTGGAGTAAAGTCTTAATCCAACAACTAATTCATAAGCCACAAAAGAGTTCTAGTGTGAAACAAGAATTAGACTATATAAATGATTCTAGAGTCCTACCTCCGTCATGATTTCTACTATAATAAAAAGTCTTAATTAATTAAGAAAAAAATTAATTAGGCTCTACTTAATTAACTTGATAAACATCTAGAGAGAAAGAGACGTCCCACCCTATTCCTCTAATTAGAAGCCCCCTCATGTGAGCCCCCGACAGGTGACTCCCCTTGATTCTAACATGGACATATGTCAATCTCTCATTGCTTCTAGATGTTTCTATCGACTCTCACACTATATTCAGTCATATAAGCTTCCACAACAATATAATTCTTCGTACACAAGCTGAAATCACTTCCTATGAGCATAAGGTGGAGTTTGGGATTTGAAGCACAGATCCTGAGGAATCTCCTGAAAATCGGGTCGTAATACTCATGTTTATTCATCTCTTCCTATCTGAACTACAACTTTGGTCACCTTACAATGCTTCATGTCACTTCTCACTATCACCTTTTAAATTTTTAATGGTTTCCTATTTTCTTAATTCCTTCCACTTGCATTTATAAAAAAACATGGTCATGATCATGCCGACCAGATTCAACTTGGAAAAAAAGTTCTAGGCTCAATCTGTAGTGAACCTGGTTGAAAAGATAGTCCTAAGATTAACAATCACAATAAGCTTATTCGGTCTGGATAGTGCTTTGGAAGTGATCCTGTGGTCCAGCTCTAGCTTTCTCTACCTAGTCCAAGGATTTGAAAGGGAATTCACATTGTTTGAACGCATTGTATATTTTTACATGACATGCTCACCAATGGTTGTTGATCTTGAAGAGGAGGCATACACTCTTCGGCAGCTCCTGCCACCAACTTATCAGTTATTCACATGTTACTGCTCAACTCTCCAGTTGTTGCATTTAGCCACCTGCAATTTTTCATCGTTGTTTCAAAGGCATGCTTTGCCCTAAAATCGCTTTGACAGTGATTGCTATTTTTTTTTAACAGGCCACAAGTTACCTTCTTAATAACGCATAACAAGTAATTTCATACTTTAGGCAGGTATACGGGATGCATTAAAAAGAAAAAGCCGGTGTGGTTAAGCGAAAATAGATAGACATGGCTGCTATTTATAAATAGCTGATAAATTGTGTTCCTTTCTGTAATTTAGACTGCCTTCTAGTAATGAAAAAAATAAAAAAAAAAGAAAAGAAAAGAAAAGAAAAAGGAAAAGCAGATGAAAAATCTTGAGTTCAGGGCGTTTCAATCTCCAAGTAAGAAAAAGTAATGGCACTTTAAAAAAACTTGGGTGCGGGGGTGCGGGGAGGGTATATATATATATAATTTTGAACCGTTTTAAGTTAACACTAAGTGTATGTGTGTACATTTATGAACTGGACTTGGTTAGGGTTGACTGAATTTACCTTTGAACAAAAATGGACCTCAGTGTAGTTGACTTCACCTGACACAAAGGAATCCATGTCCAAATGTCGCACCCACATGGATGCGGGTGCAACGCGGGTGCAGTTCCATGTTAGAAGAGTCCGTGTGACAAAGCTTAGTATCTTTATTTCAAAGAATCTGCAGTTAGGGTTGTTAAGAAACAGATATCAAATGAGATAGCTGGCTGATTAGGTGGTACTATCCTAACCAAGGTGTCTCATGTGCAAATTGCCGGAGGGTTATACCCAGCCTCATGTCCATAGGAGAAAAAAACAAGAAAAAAAAATCGTCAGCCCCAAGGGGTTTGGCAAAGTGGGATGGGGCCTAGACCGCTAGACTAGCGATCTAGGTTCATATCCTATGGGCGTCACCGAAACTCGGTGACTCCGTGGGGGCAAGGGGTAAGCCCAGAGCCGTACCTGTGTTTTATGGGGCCTGAGGCGGAGGGGAAAAATGGGCCCCCCTATTAATAGTAGGAGTTCGGGGGGGGGCTCCGATTTTTTTTTAAAGAATCAAAATAACAATAAAATTTGCATTCACATTAAATAAATATAATATTCCAAATATTTATATTATATTAAATAAAAATATATAAAATATTTATATAAAATACCTAAACAATACTCATTGGCCTTAAAAATGGGCCCCTAAAATTTTTTTGGGCCTAGGGGCCCTGAGGCCCAAGCCTCATTGGCCTCTTTACAGGTCCGGCTCTGGGTAAGCCCTAAGAGTTTTATGCTGCCAGGACATAAGTATGGCAGGCAGAGCCGGTGCGACCAAAAATCTCTAATCTTTGGACAGTTTCTCCAGCACGACCAAGTCTATGATCCTGGGGCGCTCCGAGTAAAAGTAAAAAAGAAAAGAAAAAGAAATATGGTCGTCAAGAAGCTCATAGTCATAGGTATGTCATTAACTAAGTTGCGCTTGATCCATGCACTAGAGATTCTTTTATTGGTACACACATGATGGCATAGGATATTGCCAACACTAATGTGAAACTTCACCATATCCCATACGGACATTAAAACAATCGTGTTAAACTTGACAGAAAAACACGAGGACCCATATAATCCCTTTAATCAGCATTAGATATGCGAAGTGTACAGGTTTGTTCAGATATCTTGACCTATCTGTATCCATTTAGTCGGATTCTAATCAGCTGAAATTGATATTTTGAGAATATTAAGTTTGAACCCTGAGTTCAAATCAGACCCTGGATCAGGCTATTTCTAATCCTGATAACATGTGAATTGAAATACAACTAGGATAAATAGCTAAAACATATCCAGGATCATTAAAGGCTTTCTCAACATCCAAGTAAATCAGCCTAATACCGCCCTGAGTCCATGCTTACAGATTTGTTGTTATTTGTTGTTAGTATCTACCCTTTAGAGAACTCGTATGAACTTTTAAGAGAGTCAACCTTGACATCAATTAACATTTTTCAGCTTCTCATCATCAAATGGAATTGAGTTCCAATCCTTCTGTGTTCTAATTCCATAGTTTGGACATTGCCAACCAGCAGCATATTCATGGAGATTTACGAGCCACCCGAGTTCACAAACTCTGGCGGCATTTGTATAGATGCTTCATACATTTGATGAAATTCCGCCAAGTCACACAGCACGATTTCCATGGAACATGGTCTCCAGAAAACCCGAATTACAGAACAAATCAAGTGATCCAAATCCAGGAAAAGCCTGGGGACATTATCCGTATAGTATATTTATATTATTATGCACACAACTGAACCTGAAGTATGTCACCAAACCTTCTTTGGAAGCTATCTTGAGCAATTTGGTGTTGGATCCTGTAACATAGCTAAAGTTGCTGGCTCACATTGGATATTGTGTTGGCGGTTATAGAGAGCTGTTGAATCCCAAATCAACACTTCAACAGTTTCACATGAACTGTTCCATTGGTTCATGAGTGTCTATGTGACGGCAAGGCTTATTTTGTACCTTCATGCCTCCTTGATAACAGACTTGACAAGCTGGAGGTCGTTGTCAAAAACTTCAGGAAATCAATTATGAAGCCAATCATATTTTTAGCATCAATTCATCAGTGGCGAACTGCAGGAAATCACAACTCCCACAAATTCCAGTTAGGAGAAAACATGTTCCCAAGCAGCAATATTTTTATATCCATCAGCCGAAGCAGGTTATATCTGCGTGTTCTCGGGTTTGAATGAGCGCCATGTATGTAAGCATGTGGGGCTCATTTCCCCGTGTGTGTCAGCATCACTTAACATCAGAGTCTGGTGCGTTTGCAAAGACTTAAGTACTCTTTCCCGCATTAGCACCATAAAACGATGTTTTGAGTAAAGAACAAAAATGTTATTTCGCCAGAAAAGGTTAAAATCATCATCGTTTTTGCTCTAAGGAGTAAACTCCTCTGCTTTAACAAGAGCTCCTCGCAATATGTCGTCCTAAACATTCTGGATCACCCTTTGGTGATGCACCATCTGTTGTAACAGGAGCTTTAATTGATGATGCACCCTTTGCCGCCATTTGCTGTCGTCGGAGCACCTTTTATTGCCGTCTGCTGTCGTCGGAGCACCTTTTACCGTCGTTTGTTGCCGCCAGAGCACCCTTTGTCATCGTCGTCGTCTATTATCGCTAGAGCACCCTTTGTTGTCGTTTGTTCATGAGAAATAGTTGAATTATCAAAAAAATCATCATTCTATCTATTGTTCATCATGATACGAGAGTGCAAACATCGAACTGAGTAAACAGAGAATAATGATTTACAACAGAGACAATGATGACAACGTCAAACTGAGTAGAGTATCGATTTATAATAGAAATCAGATAAGAGAGTAACAATTTACAGTAAAAATCAAATTAGAGAGTAGCGATTTACAGTAGAAATTAGATAAGAGAGTAGCGATTTACAATAGAAATCAAATCAGAGAGTAGCGATTTACAATAGAAATCAGATAAGAGAGTAGCGATTTACAATAGAAATCAAATCAGAGAGTAGCGATTTACAATATAAATCAGATAAGAAAGTAGCGATTTACAGTAGAAATCAAATAAGAGAGTAGTGATTTACAGTAAAAATCAGATAAAAAAATAACGATTTATAGTAGAAATCAAATCAGAGAGTAGCGATTTAAAGTAGAAATCAAATAAGAGAGTAACAATTTACAGTAGAAATCAAATCAGAGAATAGCGATTTACAATAAAAATCAGATAAGAGAATAGCGATTTACAGTAGAAATCAGACCAGAGAGTAACGTTTTATAGTAGAAATCAAATCAGAGAGTAGCGATTTATATTAGAAATCAGATCAAAGAGTAACGATTTACAATAAAAATCAAATGAGAAAATAACGATTTATAGTATAAATCAGATTTTTACTATAAATCATTATTCTCTGATTTGATTTCTACTGTAAATCGCTACTCTCTGATCTGATTTCTACTGTAAATCGTTACTCTTTGATTTGATTTCTACTGTAAATCATTACTCTCTTATCTGATTTTCATTGTAAATAGCTACTCTTATATCTGATTTCTACTGTAAATCGTTACTCTCTAATTTGATTTCTACTGTAAATTGCTACTCTCTTATTTGATTTCTATTGTAAATCATTTTTTTCAATAGAGAGAATAAAAAAAACCACAATCGCTCATAGAGAAATCTTATTGTTCTTTTCAACAATTACAAGAGAGAAAGAAAAAATAAAATTTATACAAGGCAAGAGTAACAACCCTAAACCTAAACAAGTTGGGTCTGATCCATAAGAAACCGACTCTCAAACATAAGCTCCCCAAAAAAATTCTTTCGAAGGGCGCTACCCCCCACGACTCTTCGCCAGGGGCGACCCCCCCGGGACATGCACCGGAGGAGCCCCCAGACCCCCTTCCTACACGGGCAAAAACTTTGAATCAAGCCCCACAACCCATCAGGAATGGATGAGAAAACAGTTATGTGCTGTCACACAAGCTAAAAACAAAGGCGAAACGTGCAAATCTATTTACGGGAAGTGAAAAAACATTTTCATTCAACACATATCTATTTTATCGAAGAAAGGCGAAACGTGCAAATCTATTTACGGGAAGTGAAAAAACATTTTCATTCAACACATATCTATTTTATCGAAGAACATTTTTGTCAAAAGTATGTCTACCTTTTTTATATATGTTATTTTATTATAAAATCATAATAAACAATATTAACATATAAATTATTGCGGGTCCCAAGATATTTCTCCGTACAAACAGGAACATGCCAATTTGTATTTATGAGAGAACACGCACCACCCTCCCTCCATCAGCACACTTTCATTTTATTCACAAACACAATCCCTTAGAACCAAAAAAAGTACATTAACCATATCTTCAAGAGAGACAAATACAGGTTTCAGTAAGAAACTATGGTACTGTAGATAACACCAACGTGAATCGAACTACCACATACACTTCAACGATATACATATCAAAGTAGACAAAATTCTAACTTGCTGTTGTCGCTTGCCTTGGGAACTTGATATCAGGATTCCTGGTTGGCTTTAGCCAGAGCCCAGCGACCACCCTCGCAGAGAGGCTCCACATGGAGTCCACCGCCCCCTTGCCCCCTCTTCCCTGCCCCTGCTGCTGCTTCTCCCTCTTCCCTGTCTTCCCAAACCCGTGAGCCACCAACCACTGTGCTGCAGTGAGCCGCTGCCGCTCACCATCCCACACGTTCCTCTTCCCGACCTGCCTCGCTTTCAAACCGGCCATGTGCACGCTCGTCACCTTGAACCACACCTCTTCCTCCTCTTCATCGTAATCGTTCGATCCGTCAAAGCGCGCCGCTTGCACAACGACGATCATGGGAGCTCCGACTGCTTCAAGCTGCCGTGACGGGTCTCGGAGCTGCACTAGTGCAGACATTGAGACTGCCTTGGTCGACCAATTCCGCGCCCACCGATCCACCATTACAGCATTCGCCAAGATACTACCAGCAGGATCGGGCTTCCCCACCACCGCGGAGACATCGAACGGCGGCTCTTCTTCCGCCATATCTGCCTGAATGTTCAGACCGTCCACTGCCATGGCCTCTATCTTCTGGAGAACTGATGCCAACAAGTCGTCGATGGTTACCGGATCTTCTGCTGCATTCCATATTCCGGTCTCGACTCGGTCCTTTCTGCCGGAATTCATGGCGGCGGTTATCTTCTTAACCACCTCCACTGACCTCGCAGCGCTGCTGCTGGCGACCTCCTTGTTCCGACCGCTGATCACCGCCGAGGCGATGCCTTCGAACGCAATCTGCTCAGGAGTCTTCCCCGCAAGATCGTCGATCGGCATGAAGGAGAACGGCCGGGCGCTCAGCTCCTCTGCTCCCAAAGCAGCCAACTTCTGTACTATATCAAAACCAGAGATCCCACCGACGTTGGCCGGAAAGACCACCGGTTTAGTGACCTGGATCGCCAATTCTGGTGGAGCTTTCCGCCAGACCTCAGCGTTAAGCGGGTTCGCAGCGGCGAGGAACCCTCCGTCCCTCGTCTGGACGACGGATCCCAATCCTTTCCCCAAGTCTGGCAGAAATACCAGGCCTTCATTTTCCTGCTCATCTTCTTTCCTCCTCCCCATTTTCATAGAAGGATCATTGAGAAATTGGAACCCGAAGGACTTAGCCTCGGCTTCTCCTTCTTCCTCCAGCATCTGAAGAAACTCCCTGGTCACAGTCTCCTCCTCGGCATCGAGATTCGGAGGTTCGAACTCGTCTTCTTTTGCAGAACGCTTATCGTCGCCAATTATGGATTCAAGGGCCTTGATCTGTTCGGTAATGGCGTCGAGCTCCGTCAATCTCCGCTGGTGGAGCCTATCCTCGACGACCTCCTTCACGACCTCGCTCGAAACCGATCCCTCATTCTCCTCCGTCGTCGCTGCCCCCTCCGACTCCGACTCCGCCTCCGCTTCCGCCGGCTTCTGGATCTCGACCCCCTTGTCGACGACCTCAAATTCGGGAAGATCATCACCTAAATTGTCCTCTGGATCGCGGGATGAGGATGCAGCTACCGCCCGCGGTAGCGGTGGCGGCGGCTCTTCGTCGTTGTCGTCGAGATTGAGATGCTCGATCCTCTGGAGGTCCGACGGTCTCGCCGATTTTGGGGACTCGACGATCGCCGTCATCCTGGGCGAGCCGACGTTGGAGTTCGGCACGCTAAAGGACGTCTTCGACTGCTTCCTGGCGAAGGAATCGGCGGTCCTCTCCGACCGGAAGATCCCACCGTCCTTCTCCATGATCTGGTAGCCGAGCTTGAGGACGAGTTCGCCCCCTTTGGCCTTGCCGGAGAGCTTGAAGGCGGCGTCCCACTGCCGGACTCGGGCGCCCTCAGCGTTGCGCTCCATGGACTCCTGCACCAGAAGACTGAGGTCGACGACGTTGCGGCCGAAGTCGAGCTCCTCGGCGTCGACGGCGACCACGGAGACGACGAACGGCCGGGGTTCGAACCGGAGGACGCCGGGATTGTGCTTGGATCCGGAGAAGTAGACGTGGCAGCGGAGGAAGAGCGTCTCCTCGAAGTCGGCCGCCCCCTGCAGCACCCTCGCTGGCATCGTCTGGAGTGCCCCTTCCTTCGTCTCCTGCTTCCGCACGCAGACGGCCAGCCGGAGGCCGTTCATCGACGCCGGAACGCCCTGCACCGCCACCACCTCCACGGAGAAGAGCACGTTCAGCTTCTGCATCCCGATGTGCGACAGAGCCCGCATCGGCTTCCAATTCCATATCCCCTTCTTCCGATCCGTCACCGTCGCCGTAGCCCCCGCCGGAACCTCGTCGGGAAAGTCCGACCGAAGGCGGTGGTCGACGTCATCGTCCGCCTTCGGCCTCGACCGCCACGGGCTAAGCGACATCCGGCGAGTCCTGCCCCTAACCTCTGCGACCTCCGGCGCCCCTGGCGACGCGGAGATGGTGGAGGTGGAGGACCTCTTCCGCCGGGGGGTATCATCACTTCGGAAACCGCCGCCGGGAAGCGCCTGAGCTGAAGATGGGAGGGAGAGGGAGGCCGTCCGGCGGGCAGTGTGGGACTGGTAGAGCGAATGGCTGAGTGCCTCGATTTCTTGGAGGAGCTGGGTGCCGGAGTTCCGGCGCTCCATCTGATTCTCCGCCATTTTCAACAAGCCCCAATGGGAGCGAACCAACAAGGGTGGTGATACTGGTGATGAGTGGGGGAGGGGGAGATAAGGAGGGGAGAAGTAGAGGTGGGGAGGGAGCCATGGTAGATGTGGGAGTGAGAGGACCAGAAAAATTTGTATGGATGACTTTACGTCACCGAGGGGTTTTTCCCTACTCTCTCTCTATATATATACTGGGGTCGGGCAATCGGCGATGGTTGGTGTTAAATGCGTGAGCGTGGGCGAGGCGTTTCTCGAAGGGGTGAGAGAGAGAGAGAGTGTGTGTGTGACTGTGTGGGTAAAGGAAGAAGGGTAGTTGTTGCAGCCATGCCATATGCAGCAAGAAAACGAGAGAGAGAGAGTCCTCTCACTGTGGGGCAACGTATTTACGTATTGTTCTTTTGTGAATCCACAAGTTCTTTTTCTTGTTTGGTTGCGGTGGCAATGAAAAACGACGAAACCTCTTTTTGGAAGAACACGGAGGGAAGTTGGCCCACAGCTGACAGTCTGTATGACAAAGATGATGGGACCAATGGGTAATCAGGCGCAGCGGCACGCACTTAAAACTGTGCAATCATCTCAATTAAGGAATTCAACAGCAAAGCAACGGACCTGAGTAAAATGGGACTCGGTATGCGGTTAGTTCTTTGCTCCTAAAGGTGCATTTGGGTACACTAGCTGAGATTCTTACAGAGTTATGCTATTTGAATGAACTAAAAAATAACTGTAAAAGTCGTTTTTCTCAAAAACTAAAATAAACCAAAATTTTGTAAGTCAAAGGAACTTGCGCTACCTATTTATGATATAATTTAGATTTACAGAAAGTGTGGAGTCCACTGATCAGGAGAGTTGCTGTAATTTATTTATTCTAAAAATGCTAATTAGATAGATTTTTCATTTACCAAACTTAAATTCTCTCTTCAAACCCTTATCCAAGCAAGGCCTAAGTAGTTTAATAGAAACAATGAACATCTTTTCAATTGCTTTGGCATCCATCCTTTCACTTGCTTTGTCTTCATTTTCCCACAATCTTACCACTTATCAGTGAGCTTCACTAGACGTATTATTATCTTGTTGTAGATGCCCAAATTTATCATAGCAAAGCATTCAAAGAGTAAACCACAATATGTTCTGCTTAGGTTCGACTGAAAGTAGGAAAAAAATCCATCTAGAGGACTGTTTTTTTTCTTTCAATTCTGAAAAGAGACTTATATTTTCTGAAATTCCTCATACAGACCTTACTTTTCCAAGAAACCGCTAAATAAGAACCTGAATTTGGATTTGTCCCATTTACCTCAGGGTTACACTAAGTTAAATGCAACCATATGATAAAAATGCCCTTTTCACAACCCATCGCTCTTGTTTCCCCTTCTCACATCCGTAGGGGGGGGGGGGGGGGGGGAAGGAAGAAGGTTGGGGAGGGCATTTTTGTTATTTTGTTGCATTTATGTAGACCAACTTAACTCTAGTCTTTAGCTCCTCGTTTGACAGATTCATGGAAAAGTGGTGTCTGTATCAGAAATGTTAGGGAACTGATGTCGATTTTTGAATTATGAATAAAAGATAGGCCCCTAAATGAAGGTTTTCCACTTTTATTTTTACTTGCAATTTTGATTTTTCTTATCGGCTCTACCCTTGACTAGCAAGTGCTTTCGTCATCCACAGTTTGGACAATAATGAAAAAACTACGCCTGAGCTTTCAATTCAAAAAACACAATTACAGTAATTAAAGCGATTTTTTTAAAATCAACCCTGTCTTATAAGGTATGCCCGTAAAGGTCCCTACCTTATCTAAATTCTCAAAGGCACCTTTCAGTTTTTGTTGACCCTTCCAAATTCCAATCCCACCCTTCAGGCCATTTATAGCTATTAAATGACAGTTTTGCCTTTTTTGAAGGATGATTTTGGAAAGCACGAACAATATGAGGATGCTTTTGAAAAAAAAAAACCCTATTAAAACGGTCCCATCTAGGGGTGTCAATGGGTCCTGTTTATCCTAACCCCACCTGGACCAAACCTTATAGGGTCCGGGTACGGTGACAAATAAGAAGACCCAACTAAGACCCAGGTCTCAACCCAAAGGTCCAATTAATACATGGACCCCAGTATAGTTTCTGAATTTTTATATCAGATCCAGGCCCAACCCGAGTTCTGATTAAGACCCACAATTTTTCAATATAAAAATGATAAAAAAATATTAGTTTACAGGGTATAGTCTGGGTCTGGTTCATGCAGTTTCTATAGGGTCCTGGTATGGTTTCTCTTACAGTAAACTCGATTAGACTCGAGCCTGGATCCAATATCATACCCGAAAATGTGGTAGAAGTCTGATTCCACCGGGGTCCGAACCAAACCCGACCCGTTGACAACCCTAATCCTAAGTGACACTAACATCCCTAAGTCGACCCGTAGCCTCAATTACCGAAGATCTTTTGAATATGCATCTCCAAATTGTGCCCATTTCCTGTTCCAAAAACTCCATGAGCTCTATTGCTGAAAGTTCACCATCGAAAACCTCCCAAAGCCACTTGGATTATGCCTACACTTTTCATTCTCAGTGTTACCACCAACCATTTTCTCATGTTATAGACAGTCATACAAGGGCAGAGCTAGTTAATGGCCAGGGTGGGCCCTGACCCAAAAATCTCCAACTGAAGGACATAAACCAGACCCCGGTCATACTTGATAAAATACTATTTTTTATCATTTTTACATTGAAAAATTGCAGGTCTTAATAGGGGCCCAGGTTTGGTATAAAATTTTACAAACTATACCTAGATTCATGTATTAATCGGACCTTTGGGTCCTGGTCTTAAACGGGTCTTCCTATTTATCACCATACCCAGACCTCTAGGGTTTGGTACGGGTTTGGGTAAACCTGACCCGTTGACACCCCTACATAAAACCCATAAAAAGACTTGCGCGTATAAATTCAAACAATAATCATTCCTTTTTCACATAGTTAATGGTTTGGAAATGACTTGTGAAAGGTAAAGTGTGGTGAAGGGTGATTTTGTGGATTTGGCCAGTTAACCATCCATGGACAACTCCAAGACCATTTTCTTACAAAAAATTCAATGTTTCTGGCATATTTTAAAGTTATGTCCAAAACAACATCTTCAAAATTTTTATTCAAAAGAGAAATTAAACTACATGATTTTAGCTTTTCATCAAACAAAAAATTAGGTCAATAAGACATCAGAATCAACAGTTACGAACAAAATAAAGTGATTTCAGATTTGGCTTAGGGTTCTTAGAACCCTAACTGACCTAAGTATGCAATCCAAAATATGTCTAGAAATCCAAAAAAATTACCCAAAGGCACTTGTGAGTTAAAAGCTTTGTAAGCCAGGACTTCGCTCCAAGACTTTTGAGCACTTCTATCTGGTGGGATATCCATCAACAAACCCGTTGGGGAAGATCTGAATCTGTCAAAACCAAAAGAGAAAGAAGAAAATAAGGACGATATTCAATTCGTGGATACGAATAAGGACCAAGGGGTAGCCCAATAGTTTTTGGACATATCCATTTTGGAGGAAGTGGAGAACTCCAATGTAACTTTGAAGTTACTAATACAGGAGATCAAATAGAAATTCCTAAAAAATGAAACTAAGGTGAAGAGTTGCAAGTATGTGCTTGAGAATCATATATAAGTTTGTCTAGTTTTGAGCCAGAACCGAAAACTCCTTTGGGGTATTCATTTTTTCAATTCAAAATTAGGTGTCGATATATTTTCTATAGTGTGAAATAGTTGGCATGTCTGCCTTCCAAGAGGTGTATCTCTCCATCTAATCATCAAACCACAGTGATCTCAATGGCATTGAAAAGATATTGATTTTTTCCTTATTTGATCTTTCTTTTGTGTTCTTGGATTTTCAGTGTAGGAGGCCAAAAAATATATTAGAATATCTGAAATAGGAGCAACAATGCCTGTTCAACACATTTTTAGGAGCACTTATGGGGTTGTATCTCGACACCTGATTGTCAATTTCTGGCTTGTCATACATTGACAAAAATATATTTTTATTTTCCATCTTTTCTCTATTTTGCGTTTAACTGAATTCCTGCATTTTCTAGTACAAAAATCAGTAGCAAAGTTTGCTATTGTTTCTTGACTTAGATTTTTTTTACTAAAACACCATCTTTTTTGTAGATCAAATTTGGTTTTCTTTTGGGTCTGCATCCCGATCTTGTGTGTTTTTTGTGGCATTTGGACCCAAGTGAATATTTTGAATAAGATCCGCATCTGGATCCAAAATCCAATCCATTTTCATTTTTTTGTGAAAAATCATTTTGGATACAAAACCATAGTTTTTCTTGTATGTTTATTTTCAGTTTTCTTAGATAAAAACACTGGGTAGACTATGTATTTAATTTTTCTTGCTTTAGTGTAGGAAATTAACCTAGAAAACCTTGTTGGAGATTTGCATGACACTTAGAATTTCTTAAGAAAATTTTGAACCTCCAACAAGTTAGAAAAAAATCATTTTGATTGAAAAACAATGTATGTATCGTCTATGTTATCTCATTTTAAACCTCTTTCTTAGGACTTTGATTGTAGATACTATGATTTTTTGTATGGATTTTTAAAACACTTATCATGTCCTATAATTTGAATCTTTGGATCCTCGCACTAGTACTAGAAGCCATCAACTTGGGTATACCAAGAGAATGTGAACTCTCTCGTAAGTACCAAGAATTATGGTTCAGGTATAACTTTGAAGGTATAGTATAAAGAAAGGTCATCCTATTATATCCTATTTGGAGCAAACCTCGCTTATCTGTAGAGCATTCAAAGATAATGAGAAAACAGATTTTTAAAATCTTGATTTGTTCGATTTATTTGGGCTCTTGTGTGAATTAAATCCTAAGCCATGGTTCCACAAAAGAATCTCACCGAGGAGTCATAACATCTCAGTAAGAAAAGTTCAGCCCATTAGTGTGCCAAAAATAGTGATCCCAATAGACAGAGCTGCATCTTTCAAGCCCAATGAGTATGAAGAATAGGTCTGGAATCTTAAAGAGGAACTCCAAAATGTGACCGGTCGGATGAATAGAACCAAATAAGAAAGAAGACCATATGAAATCCAAGATTTCATCCTAAGACAGGACACTGAACCTCTGGGTCTCATCTGCACGAAATTTGCAAAATTCAACGGGACTAGAAACCCCTAAATCTATATCATCTTGTTCTTACTGTCTCAACAATGATCATGTCCTAATAAGATGGTTCTCGAGGAGCTTAGAAAGAGAAGCTCTGACATGGTTCTATACTATGGATGTCCATTAGATCCGACAATTCTAGACTCTAATGAATCTATTTATCGAGAGATTCTAGTTCAAAGTAGATGCCTTGCCAATGATCAACTAGCTCTATGATTTTTGGCAAAAGAGGGATGAGGACTCACAGGACTTCATCAACCTATGGAGATCAATATATCATCACATGAAAGAACTAATCCCAAAGTCCCATGTCATCACCCTCACTATAAACAATTTTAATCAACCTCTCAAAGGACTCTTTGCCACTCAAAGGTATGAGACCTTCGTGAACTTGATTAATGTTACCACTTGGATGAAGCCAAACCTTAAAAGATTCATGTATGATGGAATTCTGGTCAACACTGGGTCTGAAAAGGACAAGTCCAAAAGGGATGAATTACCTGAGAGCCAGGTTAGTGTAGCTATTTTTCGAAAAGAAAAGAAAAAGTTAAAGTCTCTGAAGCAAAACTAGGGGCAAGCCCAAAATCCAAGATAACCTAGTGGCAGAGTTCACTGAGATCCATCAGACTCAATCTTGAGTCCTATATATTTTGCTAAAAAATAAGAATTTTGAATTGCCTAAAGTATCAAATCCTTTCCAAATAAAAGGAAGGGACTGCACAAAATTATGTAGATTTCATCAGGCTCTTGGCCATGACACCAAAGCGTGCATTCCTCTTAAGCACATAATTCAGGATCACCTTGAGAAAAAGTGAATTGATCCTAGAAAACAAAGAAGCTTTGAAGGAGCCAAGTTGCATTCAAAATGAAGAACTCCACATGATTAACAAAGTTAAAACAATATCGAGAAATTTTGTCAAAGTTTTCAAAGTCTACATTGACTTAGTGGATCATAAAACTCACAACAATCAGAATCACCACAACTTGTATGTCCTCAGGTCCACGAATATGAGACTCAAGTCAAGGAGAAAGATGACAATGCTTTTGTCCAAGTCTCAAAAAAAGATATTGTACTTGAGTTAGCCATCAAATTCATCATTACAAAGGAGAATGAGGAAGGCCCTATAAAGGTTTTAGAAGAGGAAAGTCTTCCCATGGTTTCAAAAGTTCATATTATGCTTGAATCAACCATTGCATCTCCCACTTTAGAGGAAAAAAAGTTGTTTAAGAATTTCATCGGAAAAAAAGACCTTAAATATGTTGATGCGATGAAAGATCTTGATTCATCTGACTTGGTAGATTAAGATGATCATGCTCAGATGAACTGTCCAAATCATATCATGAGGCATTTGCTGAAAATTAAAATTCTTCATGTCTCTCTTGAGGAAGAAGAAAGTTATGTTGATGAGATTTATTAGGACAACTCAAAATTTAACAAAAGAAGATGCAATATTTCAATTTGTATGCTCATATTGTTCATCAACCTTTTGATCTCAACTTAGGACATGAGTAGCATCCAGGGATGAACCAACATCTTCGTAAGTTCAATCTGAATTTCTGCATCTAATACTGAAAATGATGAAGGAGTTGATTCATTCTGGTAGGCCTAGGTTAAGTTTTAAGACTTAGGTAGGTTGGGTTAGGTTCAGGATTAAGTTAAAAAGTCAATTTGGGTAAAAGAGTAGGCAGATTCTGATAAGGTTTGGTAAAAAATTGGTACTCCCAAATGGTGTGACAAAAAAATCTCAAAATTTAGGGAAAGATTCTAGACACCTGGGACTAGCTTAGGTTAATTTTTCAAGGTCAAGGGACTTGCATTTTAAGAATTAAAAATCAAACAAATTGCAGGTTGAGATTGGGTTTTCTACAGGCTGGAATGAGTTTGGGTAAAATAAACCCGGTTTGTAAAATCAATATCTCTGTTCAAAGATATGATAAAAATATATTTTTTAGAGGGTCTGATATAGGTATCCTTAGGTAGTTTGGGTCCATGTTTCAGACCCAAATGACTAACGGTTTGGGCTAGGAGAATTCTGCAAGTCTAATGAGAATTCAACTACGTAAGAAAATATATTATGGATAGGTTTGGTCATATGAGGGGTTAAGGCTTAAGTGCTTAGGAGAAGGGTTTCAACAAGTTACACATTTTAGGATGGATGTTCTAAGGTTGATAAAAGGTCTAGTAAATTTGGGTTTGGCGAAAGTTCTACATACAAGGCTGGGTTGGGTTGAGTCCTCCACATTGTTAGTGCAGTCCACACAAACTCAAAGTAGAAGCTACCATACTTTGTACTTAGGTAATTCCAGACCCAAGTAGGGTCTAAACCCCTTTTAGTTGATATAGAAGAGGCCTTATCAAAGGGTGAACGAGTTAGGGATAGAGACTCTCAAGGGGGTAAGAGGGAGAAAAAGGGCGTTCAAAGAGAGTGAGAAGTTAAGAGAGGATTTAAGAGAGAAAATTCCATTTCAATATTCATTTTCATATCCTTTACACTACAGAATGAGCTACTATATATAGGTTGGAATGAACCTCATAATGACTACATATAATACAAAGTAAATTAATTTAGAAGAAGCCTAAAATAGATAAACCTATTCTTAGATGAAACCTCCCTTTGCTCATCAATGAAGAGCCCAATTCACAAGACCCATTTGGGCTTCTAAAGTGTATTAAAGAGGGAACCCAAAGGGTTGCGCAGTTCTATAGGGAGGCGTTCAAGAGGGATACATGAGTCCCTAGGTCATTTTTCTTGTAAAACCTAATTTTTTTTAGAATTTTTGGAAATAAATAAAAGGAAAATTTTCTTTAAAATGGATAAGATAATTCAATAGAATATTTAATGTATTGAATCCAAATGAATCTTGGATTTGAAGAAGGTTATATCAAATCCAATATGTGGATTAGATATAGCAAGTAGATTTAGATCCCAGATGGATACAAAACCCAATTAGAATTCAAATTTGGATCCTACCGGATTCAAATATCATATAACCCAATCAAGATTTGAAACCCAACTAGCGGACTCTATGTATTTGTAATACCTAGGAACTCAAATCCGAAAATTTGAGACCCATTGGGGAAAACCCGAATAAAGGTATATTTAAATTAAAATAGACAAAGCTTGCAATGAAATGAGATGTAATGTAGTGAAGAGGTTTGTTGGCTCTTGGGGGTTTGATGCAGGTTCAAATCCCACCACATCCACGTGCAGAGCTTATTGAAGAAACTTTTTATTCTTTTTGACATAAATGCACAACACTTACACATGTATAAGTAAATTAAAGAAAACTCTAATTGCAATAAAATAAATCATAGTACAGTGAAGAGGTTCGTTGCCTATTTGAGAGTGACCCAGATTCAAATTCCCCCATGCACATGGGTTTTATTTTTATATTATTATTATTTTTTTACAAAAAAAAACCTAGAATCAAAATTCTAGAAAGATAAAGAAACTACCACATGCTTTTATCTCTAAGGGTTTCAAGATAGGATTAAGATAAAGTAAAAAGAATAAGAAGTTTGTAAAAGTTTGAATTAAAAAGTCAGCTATTTTTCCTCTCACATCCATGATTTTCGTGGTTGAGCTTGTGTGCAAAGCTGAAAAAAAATGAGGCAAAAAGTGAAAAAGGATTTGAGAAATCAAATAAGGGAAAAAGTGAATAGGTGTGAATAAGGAGAGGGGCAAAATGATAACTATTGTTATGATAACTTTATCATAATGATAAGCTCAATTTTTGGTTAAAGGATAGGCGGTTTCAAGAGTTTGAAATTCTAGCTATGAATAAAAAAAGAATAAAGATAAAAAGGAGATACAAAATTTTGGGTTGGTTATATATATCTCTCTCTCTCATCTCACTCATCTCTCTCTCGATTTCTCCTCTTTTCATCTCTTCCTTTCTTCCCTTCTTCTTTCTTTCTCTTCTATCTTTATCTCTACCATGCAACCATCCTTACTGGTGGTGCTAGACGAAGGAATGACCAAAGGAGGGTGTGTGAATGTAAATCCAACCAAACTATATAATAGTAATTGGTGATTCGACTCATCAGAAGAGGTAGGGACCCTTATATCTCTATGCATGTATATGATGTTATGTGTTCATACCGACCAGTCTTGAAAAACTAGTTGGGTCTCCCTCATATCTCAATCAAAATTCACAAACAAGGACTTTATCTTGATCTACACATTATGTACTCAAATTTAGTGTATTTATTTGATTTATTTACAATAGTATTCTAGAAGATATGTTTGTTGCAATAGGAGACTAATTTTTGTCCTATTTGCCAGACTGTATTGATGTTCTAGTTTGACCTATTTTGAAAGAATATTTGTATCTCCTAGAAAATAAATCTGAAAATATAAATGAAGACTTTATCTTGATCTACACATTATGCATTTAAATTTGGTGTATTTATTTGTAGTAGTATCCTAGGAGATATGTCTGTTGCAACAGGCGACTAGTTTTTGTTCTGTTCGTCAGACTGTATTGATGTTCTAGTCTGACCTATTTTGAAAAAACATTTGCATCTCCTAGAAAATAAATCCAAAAAATATAAATGAGTACTTTATCTTGATCTACATACTTTGTACTTAAATATGGTATATTTATTTAATTTATTTGCAGTAGTATCTTAGGATATATGTCTATTGTAACAGAAGACTAGTTTTTGTCATGTTTGTCAGACTGTTTTGATGTTCTAGTTCAACCTATTTTGGAAGAACATCTGTATCTCCTAGAAAATAAATCTGAAAATATAAATGAGGACTTTATCTTGATCTACACATTCTGCACTTAAATTTGGTGTATTTATTTGATTTATTTGTAGTAGTATCTTAGAAGATATGTTTGTTGTAATAGGAGACTAGTTTTTGTCATGTTCGTCACACTATATTGATGTTTTAGTCCAACTTATTTTAAAAAAATATGTGTATCTCCTAGAAAATAAATTCAAAAAATATAAATGAGGACTTTATCTTGATCTACATACTATGTACTTAAATTTGGTATATTTATTTGATTTATTTGCAGCAGTATCTTAGGATATATGTCTATTGCAACAAGAGACTAGTTTTTATCTTGTTTGCCAGACTGTATTGATGTTCTAGTTTGACCTCTTTCGGAAGAACATCCAAATCTCCTAAAAAATGAATCCAAAAAATATAAATGAGGATTTTATCTTGATCTACACACTCGATACTTAAGTTTGGTGTATTTTTTTTATTTATTTGCAGTAGTATCTTAAGAGATATGTTTATTTCAATAGGAGATTAGTTTTTGTCCTATTTGCCAGACTGTATTGATGTTTTAGTCTAACCTAATTTGGAAGAACATCCATATCTTATAGAAAACAATCCAAAAAATATATGATGACTTTATTTTTGTCTACACACTATGTACTTAAATTTGGTATATTTGTTTGATTTATTTGTAGTAGTATCCTAGGAGATATGTCTATTGCAATATGAGAGTAGTTTATGTTCTGTTTGCCAAACTGTATTGATGTTCTAGTCCTACCTGTTTCAGAAAAATATTTGGATCTCTTAAAAAAACTTCAAAAAATATAAATAAGAACTTTATCTTGAGCTACACACTTTATACTTAAATTTGGTGTATTTATTTGATTTAATTGAATACATTTCATGAGAGATATGTCTATCACAATAGCAAGGAAGATTTTATTCAGATACATAACTATTTTGACTTATGTTGAATTATAACTGTAGAGATAAGTCATATATATATACATACATAAACATATATTGGAGACAATTATTTATACGTGAGGTTTTATCGAAATTAAGATTGTTTTCATATGTACATTCATTAGTATACAAGAATGTGTCATAGCATAAATAAGATATCCATGATGCTAATTATCCTGCATATAAATTGAAAATATGATTCACATGACTATGTTCAATGCATGAAACACTTGTTGTTAAACACATTATTTTAAAAATTATAGGGTTATGAATTATGTGATAGCTCAAAACTGAGCTTGCGGTTCTGCAGAACATTGTAATATCATATGAACACTCCTAAATTGTTGTACTTGAGACATGTCATGTGTTTGCATGATCAGTGGGGTACGATGCGTACACCCTAATCAAAAAATAATATTTAAAATAGTTCAAGTATAAGTACTCAGCTCAGATTTGAGCCATGATTCTTAGAATTATTGTTGGTGCTTATTGGGCACTAGGTTGGTGATATGCATACACTGGATCATCCCAAGGGTGGGTTTGGGATTTTGAAAAATTTATTATGGTGCAATGACTTTCATGAAGAAATAAACAAAATTTAATATATGCACATATAACCTAACTGCGGGATTCTGGGTATACATGAAAGATGGTATATGTTACTAGTTTCTCAAGGTTTTGGGTACACTTGAAAGACAGTGTATGTTACCATACCCATGTTCTACCTTGGAGAGGGTATATGGTACAAGCTCTGTGAGACACTTATGTTTTTGTGAGAGCAAGGCATTTCACTCAGTCCCCAGTCTTCAAAGTTAGGGGGTTAGGACTACTAATGCATCCTAGGTGATAGATCTAAGTCTTCTGCAAAACTTTCCAAGGTGCATCCTATTTCTAGCTGTCATTAGGGAGTACTTTCTTAATCGCGAACCGTCCCCCTTGGGTATCTGTATGACTAGTCACATGGGGGTATTAATTGAAAAAGCATAACAGACCCTCGTGTGGTCTCAGTCCACTACGCTGTCGAATACATGTGCATACCCACAAGGTAATTAATAAGAGAAACATAAAGCTATCTCACCTTTAGATGTTTTTAAGTATATACACTACTAGATGTTGCATTTGTTATAATATAGTTGAGGTTCATTTATATGAAGCATTGTTCAATAATGTTTTCCTTATATATTGCATCATGAACTGTTTGCATTGGATGACTAATATAGAACTCTTATGAAATGTTATTATTTTATGTGATACATTTATACTTGTACACATGACACTGAGCACATTCATATTGATATTATGCTTTTTACTTAGACTAATTGTATTCTGAAGCTTCTACTTCTCATGTTTTTCGTAGGAAGCGAATAAGGTACACAGACCATATTATAGTGTTGTCGTGGGCAGAGCTATGAGATTCATTATTTTTTATCCTGCATAACTCTGATAAACGTTTTGATATTTTATTAATAAGTTTGTATTAATTTTGGACATATCATTTATTATTGGTAATAAATATTACTCGAGTATTCTCTATTACACCCTATAACTCGCCCAACTGTTTGACTGAATAAGTTAACTGGTACTCCACTATGATATATTAAAAAAAATTATACCAAAATTTTCAAGTCAATTTTTTGGGATGTTACATTCCGTGGCTGGGGCACCAAAAGGGGTGGAGACCTCTTGGTGTCCTTGACCAATGAAAGGAGGAACATCCTCCCATGTAGGTCCCACTTGCAATAAAGACAACATAAATAGAGAGGGCTCCATTGGCATGAGTCTCACTTGGCTGACGTGGCTACAAAATCGATGTGACAATGCTTGGCATGGGTCTTGCTTGGTTGAGATGGCCTATATAAGATGAAGCTTGGGTCTTAGATCCAAATCATCCATACTTGGATCCGTTTGCAAGATTTGGACCTATGGAGTTGGGTTAGAGTCTTTAACCCTAGGATCTGCTTTGATTGACTGGTGCAATGGAGTAGGGTCTTCAAAATTTTGGTCTGCATAATCCCATTCCCCTTAAGATTTGCATAGCCCACTAGCTAGGTAAGGTTTCAATATAAAGGTTGCCATTTATCTCTAATGTTGGCACAATCCTTCGCACAATTTGGCAGACTATCTTCTAGCCATTAGCATCACTTGGGTCCCATGCATCTTTATGACACATAAGCAATTTACACCTGTGAGGGAGCTTATTTTGTTGGTGGTGGATCCACTAATGGCTTTCACCAGGATAAAAAATAGTACATGGATCAATTTCAAACACTAGGAGTTGTGTTCTCAAAGTTTTTCCCACCATTTAGATGACCTTTTTATGGGTGCTTTCATTGAGATTCAAACTCAAGTTTCGATGTGTGCTCACCCTAGGGAAGGAGTGAGGCCATGGTCGAATCGTCCTCTTATTGTAGCGCCCCAAGATCCTAACCCATAATAAATTCATAATTTTCAACCTAAAAATTTCAACCGTTTTTTTTTAAATACAAGTAATATGTAGCGGAAATCTTTCTTTGGGTTTGGGTTAGACAATCTTGAGTGGGTTACAGAAAAGTACCCATCACAATAATAGACCGAACCCCAATCTTTATTTGGTCTTGAGTCCAATCCACCTGAGTCACTGATTTGACTTCTATGCTCACAAACCATTCAAATATATAAATGAAAACATTAAAAGTGTTTCAAACACCCGTACATATGAAGTCTTAAAGAACTAATTTAGAACATGAAACAAAGATAGAAAACTGGCTCAAGGCACTGCCCGCCCATCCATCCGTCGCATCCAAAGCTATTTCTTACCTAAAAATGTTGTATATAAGGGCTTAGACTCCATCTAGTTTCTTAGGTACAAAAACATCATATAGTTGTAAAGAACTAAAATATACAAGATGAAACAAGCAACATAACATGTATTTTTCACCATATAATCTTGCAGTCAATCATACTATTTAAACATGCATCAAGTTATATAATTATGATACATGTTGGTCATGTATTCATTAAACATCAGGTAATAAGAATACATACCGAAAATGCTTACCATTTCAACTTGTAATTTACCAGAGATATACTAATGTAGATGTCAATATTCTAAACATATAAGTAACCAAACTTAATTGTTTGCATTTATCAAGGCATGTTTTTTATTGTGTGAGTATAAGGTCTTTATTTCAATATTATTCTCTCTGCGGGTACTCACAAGGTTAAATCATCGAGTTAGACCGAGACTATAGGGGGTTTATTATGCCATTATATATTTAATACCTCATATGACCAGTTGAAATAGATCCAAAAGGGATGGTGTAAAAACTGAGAGAGAATTTCCCAAAGGCTGTAATTTCGAAGATGCATCCACAACTTACTGCAGAAGTTTATGGGACCTACCACCTAAGATAATCATTGGCAACCATGTCTCTTACCTCCAATGACTGAGGACGTCGAGTCATTGCCACTCGAAGAGCATTTTTAACAATAGTGTTCATCAAAGTTTGTATCATTTACCATCTCTCTAGGCATGAACCAAAATATGAATGAGCTATCAGGTCTTCTTTATTAAGGGGTTTAATATATTTCACATGCCTCACATCATTAGGCATTATCCACCCATTCTGGGTAGGGTCTCATAGTGCATATACCTCATATTAGGAATGTTTCACCCATTTAGGGTAGGTTCTCATTTTATTTGTATTATTAGAACCCATTTACTTATGCTCTGGAGCCTTTAAACCAAAAGAGTGTCTTACTTGTGAAGGCGGTCCTGAAAATTAAGTGTGCATGTGCTTTTTATAACATAGTGCATTGTCGCACTCCATGGGTTATCATAAACCCTCAACTCATTCAAGAGTAAACAAGCATACATGCATGCATTATATGTCTCACAATATGAATATAATATTTCACATGCATGATAATAATTCACATTCCATTCAACATGACATGGAGATTACGATAGCATGATACATTCTATTAAACATAACATGGAGATTACGATAGCATGATACTAATTCACACTCCATATATTTCACAACTCACATATGCATTTAATATTCATCTATGCATAGCTTGAAACCTAGAACACATGTATTCTAATAATGAATCATGCTACTTTATGCATACATAAAAACATCTACTATACAAGTTTATGTAATCTACAATATATATTCAACATCATGAATCATGGAAGTTCATGCATACATAAACTTAAGCTCATAACAGATATATTCATATCATTAAAACATGCAAATCATGAAACTTCATACATACGTGAAATCATACATGTTCACATCATAAAGCATTTTGATCACTATGTTTATGTAAAATTTGAAGCAGGCAAGACATACAACTTTAAGCATATGTAAAATCATACATATTCACATCATAGATCATTTTGATAGCTAAGTTTTCGTAAAATTTGAAGCATGCGAGGCATGCAACTTCAGGCATACATAAAATTATACATATTCATATAATAGAGCATTTTGGTAGCTAAGTTTATGTAAAATTTAAATAATGCGAGACATGCAACTTCATGCATATGTAAAATCATACGTATTTATATTGTAGAACCTTTTAATAATCAATTTTACATAACACTTAAAGCATGTGAATCATACAACTTCATGCATACCTAAATTTTAGCTTTTAACCTATGTATTCACTATTCATGTATGTATTATAAACTTGTTCTACATATATTTTAATAATTTTCATACAAATTAATTTTACGTTAATAAGCATGCATTAGAACCGTACAACTACATGAGTTAATATAATTTTCTCTACCTCATGAAGTGTGAAGATACGAAAGAAACAAAAAAATCTCCACAATACCGAGAGGAATTTTCCTCCAAACGAATTTACAAGTCTCCGGTGAGGCAAAATGTGTTCACAACTTCATGTGGCAAGGGGTGGTTCATGCCTTATGATCCGTGCCCAAAATAGAGATCGGCTAGGACTTTGTGTATGTGATTACACACCACGATGTGGGTCGGTAGGAACTGCGGCCCAACTGCGGACTGTATCACATGCTATGTCAAATAGAGAAACAACAGGTTGGCGGCAGCGGCCTTCTTGGTTTGCACTGCCACACAGACAGCAAGCGGCACAGTGCAGTGGCATGGCTGCATTGAGTCGGCGTAGGTGATGTCGTGTAATCGAGAATTAGGGGCGTAGCTTAGGGTAGCGGTGCTTGGTTGACCGGAGGCGACGGTGGTAGTGGGGCGAGGTTCTGGCTGTCCTAGGTACATGAGGAGGTTGGTCCAGTCTAGTTGAACTAGTAAACACAGAGAGAGGGAGACACCAGCTTGTTCTCAGTTGGAAACAGAGGTGGTCCTCTAACCACCAAGAGAAGGAAGGAGGCGGGTGGTCGTCTGACCACCCTACTCAATCCGAAGGAGACACTACAAGAAACCTGTGGATTAGCAATGACCTAAATCTGTCGCTAATCCATCGCTAATTCATCGCTAAACAGTTTAGCGACGGATTAGCGTCGGATTAGAGACAGATAGCTTTCATCGCAAATTTTTCGACGCTAAGTAGCGACAAAACTTATCCGTCGCTAATATGTTGCTAATTTGCGATGGATTAGCGACGGAAATGATCCGTCGCGAGTCTGTTATTATTTTAAATTAGCGATGGATAATATTCGTCGCGAGTCCTTTGCTATTTTAAATTAGCGACGAATAATATCTGTCAATAATCGGTCGCTAAATTTAAAAAAAAAAAATTGCTCGCTGCCGGGAGGTATTCCGGCAGCAATAGGCCGGACTTGGAGCGATTCGTCGGCGGCGACGGAGGAGGAGGACGACCCACCATCGGATCCCAGCAAGCCGTACTCCCTCGACCCCAAGATCTCTGATTGGGTCTCGCAGAGGTCGGAATGGACCGATCTCGTTGTTGACAGTCATGACGGAGACGAGGCCGATGTCGGGGCAGATGGCATCGCGGAGGCGGTCGAGGTCGAGCAGGTCGTTAGAGCCGACGGGGAGGTAGGTGGTGTGGAAGCGACCTGCTCCCTGGCGCGCTCAACCGCCTCGTCCGACTCCCAGCCGTAGAGGTGAGTGCGGGAATGGGGGTTGCCGAAGTGGCCAGTGAAAAAGGGCAGCATCGCGTCCAGCACCCGTGGGTCCACCGACGATGTCACCTGCATGTCCAGGTACAACGGCTGCCCCGCGATCCGCACGCCCTTCATCGAGATTCCTTCGCCCTCCTCTGCTGCGTCGGAGTTGGGCGACGGTAGTCCTGGCGGTCGACATCGTCCAACAAGATCGTCCGGTGAGCCATACTGCGACGAGCATGAGGCTCGGCTTCATCGACTAGCGGGAGCACGAGGCTCGGTTTAAATCGAACATCAATTTAATCTTCGAACGGGGGAGAGAGGGAAAATTTCGCGCCTTAGGTGGGACAGTTTAAATCAAAAATTAGCGAGGGAATTTTTCCATCGCTAATCCGTCGCTAATTAGCGACGAAAAAAATCCCTCGCTAAATCCGTCGCTAATTTCCAACAGTTTTGCAATGAAAATTTTTTGTCATCGATCTGTCGATAATTAGCGACGGATTTGAGACGAAATTTATACTGTCGCTAATTTCAAAAATATTTCATGTTCTCTTGCTAAGTCCGTCGCTAATTTGCGACGAAAAAAATCTGTCGCAAAGATCCGTCGCTAATAAGGGTTTTCCTTGTAGTGAGAGGAAGAGTCGAGCACAGAGACACCAACGGGAGAATCGGTTGTTGTTTGATCCCCTAGTGCACGGGAACTGCTTGGCCCTGTTAGGAGGTGAAAAAGACAGAGGAGAAGATGGAGACGATGGTGGTGGCGGTCTTCCGACCACCTACAGGGACCGCAAGAAGAGGCAGTGGATGTTGTTGTGCAGGAAACCGAAAAGGAAAAAGGAGCTCGGCTACACTGACGGTGGCAAAGGCATCCAATCAGGCTTGGTCGAGCCAGGTGTCGACTAGAGGTAGTGGAACTTATGGTAGCTCCCGAACACCAGAGCGAGGGGAGGAAACTGTGCACAGTAAAGATCAGAGAGAGTCGGCCTTCGATGCGGCTGTGTCACCAGGTGAGGTTCTCAGCTTGGTCAAGTAGTTTCTAGCAATGACGCCAACCTGATCATAAGAGTCAGTGATGGTGGTGGTGGTTCTCACCACCACTTGTGGCAAAATGAGGAAAGGAGAGGGGGTGTCTCCTCTCACGGTAAGAGAGGGGGGGGGGGGGGGGGGTTCTCGAGAACCTTCACTAAAAAGCAAAATGGAAAAGGTGCGAGGAAAGCATGGCAAGGGGTGCATTCTTATAAGCGTGTACCCCTTCTCTTTTCTAGGATTTTGGAATGTGGTAGAAGGGTGTAGAAGGTTTGAGATACAACCCATGTGTGAATGGGGTGGTTAGGGTTTTGGGGACCGGAAAAAGGAAAAAGTAGGTGGGGGTGAAGTGGGCCTCATATCCATGGCTCCAAAAAGGATGCATGCACAAAACCCTAGATGGCTTCTCCTTTTTGGTGGGTCAAACCCAACCCATTTTTTAATGGGTTGGTCCACTTAGTCAATATTTCAATGAGAGGTCCAAGTAGGACACACTTTAAAATGGATCCACATGGACCGGGTCCATAAACCCAAATCGTGTGGGTTGACCATTTTGGGTCCTCACTAAGGTCCAAACCCAAAACCTCATCGATCCAAATAGATTTTGCTTTTGGATAATTATTTAAATTTATTGTCTAATTAATTTTTTCTATGTTAATTAACCATAATTTGCTGATTAATTATAAAATAATTATAAATAACAATTAATTGCTAAATAATTAAAATTCACAAGTATGGACCATTTTAAAATAGACAAACCCGGCCCCACCTTAATTCATTTAAATATTCACTAAAAATTTATGAATATTACACTTAATACCATCCTAATTTTCCCACATCCTTGACTCATTTCTCGTATGACCCATTTTTCCCTTTAAGTTTTTTTGGAGCTTTGGACGCATTTACCATCACAAGGCCCAGATCAAGACAAGTACTTAACCTAGTCTAACTCAAGATAATTATGGGTGGGATCTACTACCCATAGTACATTCATTAATCGTTCATTTATCGTAGGCCAGCTAAACTCGCCTGTGGCTCCTTGTAGGTTCTTGGGACCTATTTCGAGACCACTCAAAAATGATGAGTTAAGAAGAAAATTAGAGGGGATCTCGACATCGTCGAGAAGTAAGAATCTTTCTGTACAGAAGACCCTTTCACCTAACACTTTTTATTGGGCATGGCTTCTGGACCTTCCTTAATGGCCCTCTTCCACTCATGTGATTTTGCTTTATTTTTCATCTTACATTCCTTGCTTTTCACATTACATTTTCTTTTCAAATTGGCCTTCTCCATTTGTCGAGATAAGGCATTGGTAACATGAATTCCTAGGCCCTTCTCTCACCATAATTGACAAGAGTACTCCAATAATTTGGTGACCCAATTTAGTTAGAGCGGGGTTAAGGCACGCTGATCCATGAGACTTTATAAGCTCACATAGCACCTGTGAACACCCTAAATTTTCAAAAATTCAAAATTTTCTTTTTTTGCCCCTGACCCCCACCTTCTGAGCAATTGGGCTAATTTCTAACTAAATTCTCGGATTCACTTCCTTGTTGAAGATCCGAAATCCAATTTCATTTTCTATATTTGACCCAATCTCGGATCCAGATCAGATATCCAAATCCAATTCTGAGCCTGGATCTTCTATTTTAAAAAAAATCCAAATATCAATTCTCTGTATTGGTTCAGGTATTTTATCCAGATTCAATCTCCATTTGAATCCATTCTTCTCATTTCATTTCCTCAGTTCGAAAGCCAAACTCGATATTTCCTAAAAATCTCGAATCCAGATCCATTTTCGAACCCCAACTTTTTTTAAAATCAATTTTGCTATTTCACAAAACCCTTCTTTTGTAAAATTCTCAAAATTTCAAATTTAATATTTTCGTAAGGCTTTCAAAAACCTCATCTGGATCCCATCTTTTAAATCCCTCGTATTCCCCTTGTATTTTCTGGTTTTTCTTTCAAAAAAATAAAATAAATATATATAAAAAGAACTTTCAGAAAGTAGCTCTACCTCCTTTTTGAAATTTTTTTTAAAGACCTTCTTTTTGAAATTCTTTAAAACATTGAGGGATCAATTTTGAAAAACTTGTAACAACTCCTTCCTATATAACAGCCATCGCAGGGGATCCCTCTGATCCATCTCTCTCGCATCTCCCATCGCATCCTCACATCGAGTCTCCCCTTCCTCTCTCTCTTCTCTCGTTTCCCCTCTCCTCCTTTCCCTTTTCTCTTGCCTTCTTGAGTAGAGAAGGGGTTCGGTCCAGTGGTAGCCTACAGAGGGATCACCTCTTTGCCCTCAGCTTCTGCCAAGCCACGATAAGAATCCTCCTCTCTCCCTTTTTGGTGTTCTATGAATTTATATCTTAAGTGTTTCCTTGCCTTTTTTTTTTAGTTTGTATTACTATTTCCTTTCTTTCACTTCCCATTATCCATCAGAGGCATCAGATGCAACATCGATCTGCATATAGCAGCATCGATGTGCATGCTGCAACAGAATATCGATTCCATTTTTATGATACTTATATTTCGGTTTTTCCTTTTATATTTCATTGCTTTTTTTTCTTCTCATTCGCTTATGCATTTTCTACATCTTCTTTCCCACCGTTTGATCTGTTGCACTCCATGTATATTGGCATTTGATCTTGCTTTATCTCTACATCAGTTTATATCTTATCATTTCTTCTGCATTATGTTTGGTCAGCATCATCTCTACATTGGGTGAACGAGTTAGGAGTGCAAGGACTTGCAAGGGGGTAAGAGAGAGAAAAAAATGTTCAAGAGAGGGGGTGTCCAAAGAGAGAAGAAAAGACATTGAGGATTTGAGAGAGAGTAATTTCATTTTAATTTTCATTTTCATATCCTTTACACTACAGAATGAGCCCCTATATATGGCTGAAATGAGCCTCATAATGACTACACATAATAAAAGGTAAATTAATTTAGAAAAAGCCAAAAATAGATAAACCTATTCTTAGATGAAATCTCCCTTGGCTCATCAATGGAGGGCCCAATTCACAAGATTCATTTCGGATTCCAAAGTCCATTAAGGAGGGAACCCAAAAGACTACACGGTTCTATGGGGAGGCCTTCAAGAGAGCTACATGAGTTGTTAGGCCATTTACCTTGGTTGGGGCACCAAAAGGGGTAGGGCCCTCCTAGTGTCCTTGGCCAATGAAAAGAAGGATGTCCTCCCATGTGGATCCCACTTGCAATAAAGACCACACAAATGGGGAGGGTGCCCTTGGCATGAGTCCTACTTGGCTAAGGTGGATATAAAGCTGATGTGGTGACACTTGGCTTGGGTCCAACTTGGCTGAGGTGGCCTGCATCAGATGGGATTTGGGTCTCAGATCTGAATTGGCCATACTTGGATGCATTTGCAAGATTTGGACCCTTGGAGCTTGGTCAAGGTCTTCTACACTGGGATCCACTTTGATTGACTGGTGCAATGGAGTAGAGCCTTTAAGATTTTGGTTTGTATGAGGACTCACCTATAATTTGCACTATACCGAGCAAATCTATGTTGGGTCTAGGAAACTAAAAGGTCATTAGATATTTTCTATAATGTGGAAGATCAACATCGTCTATAATTTTGTAGAACCTCTTCTGGGGCAACAATAGAACAAAAGTCTAAATCCCAATATTTTAAAGATCGAGAAAAGGAGGAGGACAAAATAAGAATATGGGTCACACTATAATAAAGAGAAAAATGTTATAGACTTATCCTTGCAGCATTTGCAATCTACTGACAGGGCAGATCCAAAGCACACGTCATTCTCTACATCATCAAGAGGTAAAATTACACCATTTGGATCAGGTTTGCATTCAAACTCTTATAGTCCGAAGTCATGTGTTCATCATTTTTCACATCTTTTGGGAATATAAATGAGTTGTTTGATTGTCTTTTATAAATAGATATTTAAAATTTCAAAAAAATTAGAAAAAAAACCCAAAAAAATAAAAAAAAAAATAAAAAATCCAAAAAATAAAAAAATTTCAAAAAAAAATCTCTTTTTGTTGCAAAATGGGTTTTGAATGAATTTCACCTAGAAGAAGTTGGTTTATGAGAAGTTCATATGCACTTCGTCTCACTCCTTGCATCATTAACAATGGTCATTTTTTTCTATTATTATGAATATGAAACTTGAAGGTCGAGCCCTTTATGAGAAGGCAACATAAGATGGTTGGGCTTGCAGTAAATAGAAGAGTAAATTTTTTTGTAAAGCTTGAAAATACTAAAGGATGAATCATATAGAGGCATATACATATTCATATTTTATGGTTTAAGACGATGGTGATCCACTTAGAGGAAAAAACACTTCAAACGGAAAGATATCAAGACTACCTTCTGTTTTGTCTTTGCTTCTCATCCCTTCCTTTGGTCGGTTTTGTGGACTTATTTATCTTATGCTCTGGTACCTTTTACTTCTAAGTCTTGTTTTCAACATCCCTGAAAAGGACTAAGTTGGTCATATAATTGTACAAAGCAAAACCTATCCATTCAGGCCTTAACCTAGGGCATATTTTTTTATTTTATAAAAAGGAGCATCAAGAAAAAAAAGTTCTCATACAAAAATTTCCAAATGCCAAAGAAGGGAAAAGAAGCTTTATTGAAAAAGGCATAATAAAAGTGAAAATGTTTCAAAAATTTTAATGCTTTCTCTACAAGAGATTCTCAGGATCTCTTGCCACTTGATTTTCTTTAAGCCTTACATTAAAAAAAAATGTCATGTCTAACCTTCATTGTTACCCCTTTAGAGCCTCATGATACCTTAAGTTTGAAGAAAAAAAAACAAAAAGTTCTATGTACTTAAAAAAAATATAATTTTATCTCTTACCATTGTTATCACCATTTATCTTCATTACCTAAAGTTCAACAGCCCATGTCCTATTTGTTTTTTTCTAAGTCTTTAAAAAATGATTGGCGACTTAAAAATATTTAATATGGATAAATTTGATGCAAACTTTGGAGTAAGAAGATTAAAGTGCATCAAAATGGAAAGTATCGGGCTTTTATGCACTTAGAGCTATCAATTTCAAGCCTAGATGGACAAGGAGTCTTGCTCATTTGAAAGTTACTAGAATCTCAATCTTTGTGAAATTAGATTGACAGCTAATAAATCATGAACTTATACATGTGCTGGTATGACTAGTCACTTTGAAAATTGAGGGTCAAACAACAAATCTATTTTAGTAAAAAAAATAAGCTTGTCTATTTTATGATGACTTCAAATAGAAAAAAAAACTGAAAAGTGAAGTCAAACCAATATTGGTAAAAAATCAAATTGTTGCTCAGTAATGCAAATTGCACACACTTACCTTTGCACTCACCCTTCTTATGTCTGCAACATCTTTTATGACAAGTATCCATTCAAATAAAAATGTTCTAAAAAAAGAGCGAGCCTTAGAGTGAGAGAGAGACTTGAGGTAATGTAGAGAAGAGAGAAAGAGAGGCTAGAATTACAGAGGTAGAGAGATGAAGATGTGAGATAGAGAGAGACTTTTAAATTTTTATTCATGCTCAACAAGGAAAATACAAGACTTTTTTATAGGCATAAGAAGCCCTCATTAAACCCTTACACCCGTTCCATGAAATATTAAAAATCTCTTAATTTTGGTTAAGCCTTCTTGGACCCCAAGTTGACTAGGCTAATTTTAAAATCCTGACCTCCAAAAATAGCTCAACCTCATATCCTCTCATTCCCATTATTAGCACCCTCATAACCCCACCTTCAAAAGGGCTTCATGCCCCTTAAGTATGTCCACAAATAGGAGAAGATGCCTCATGTGTGGACCCCACCAAGCCCAGTTGCTCTTGCTCTTAGGACCCTAGATCTGGTTGTACCCGATCCATATCATTCCCTCCCCATTGAGTTTTGCCTAGTCCATTAGGCAAGAAGTTGAGATGCCACTTTCAGAGATCATAGTTGAACTCCCATGTTGGTGCTCTATCATCATAAGTTGCAACAAAAAAATATTCAATTTTGCTTCCTCCATTCATCGAGATAAGGCATCAACGACATGATTTTCCGAACCCTTATTGTATTGGAGTTCAAAATTGCACCCCATCATTTTGGTGACCTATTTTTGCTAAAGCAGAATCAAGACTCATTGTTCCATGAGATACTTAAGGCTCTTATGGTCAGTGTAGACCACAAAGTGCCTTCAAAGTAAATTAGGACTTTATTTATCAAGCACCAATATGATGGCAAACATTTCCTTTTCATATGTCGACAAGGACTTGTCACAGTTGGTGAGACTTTTACATATGAAAGCCAATGGGTGGTCTTCTTGCATCAAGACTGCACTAATTCTGATGTCACATGCATCAGTCTCCACAACAAACTCTTTGAAAAATTCTGCTAAGGCCAGCACGAGAGCCTCACACATGACCCACTTGAGCTTCTCAAAAGTGAGCTTAAACCTCTCTGACCATGCAAATGCATTCTACTTCAACATTGCCCTTAAGAGGGCAATAATAATACCATAGTTTCTTACAAACCTTTGCTAATACCTGATAAGTTCAAGAAATCCTCTAAAGGCTTTGATGGATGCGAGCTTAAGCCAAGAGAGCATGTTTTCGGCCTTCTTGAGATTCATGCTTACACCTTGTTAGTCTATAATATGGTTAAGGTAGGACACTTTAGGGTGTTCAAAGCTACATTTGGACCTCTTGGCTACGAATTTGTGCTCCCTTAGGGTACGTAGAATCACCCTCACATGCTCTAAGTGGTCCTCCTAAGTTCAACGATAAATCAAGATGTCATAAAATAAAACACCCCAAAATTTTGACTTGTGATTTCGAAAATATTATCGAAAAACCTTTCAAAGATTTAAAGTTTTTACTTTTAAAAATGACAGTGAAAGACATTTAGAAAGGAGAACAAGTCAACAAACCTAGGTGTGTTAGCTGAAAAACCATCACACACATGAACAACAACTTAAAAGAATTAAGGAAATAAGGCAATAGATTAAAAATCTGCAGTTTATTACAAAATGAGCGTTTTCCCAAAATTCAATAATCTAAAGAAAAATTCAAAAAGACTCAGAGCCAAGCTGCCAACAGAAAGAAGAGAAATCTTGAGCTATATTGCACCACGCCATCGGCCGCCTGTGAAGTCCTACTCCTCACATGCCCATGAAATGGGTCAGTTTCATAACAAACCAGTAGGTGCACGAATAGATAAGTAGAATGAAAATAAAGCAGGACATTCATGAGATAAGCAGTTATTATATTAAAACAATCAATACAATTATAATTTATTATTACAAGTGTAATATGTGCAAAGAGTTATTGTTTGAAGCATTTCAAGTAGTGTAAGTCTCAATCATCTACAACTATTCAAACAGATATTCTTTAAGTTCTGATATTAACTGGCCTGTGAGTACGCACATACGCGAAACATAGAAACAACCGATACTGATCCAGGGGTTTATTATATTAGGTGTTTTCATTAACCCGGATGGTTGACTGAGTCCGCTCCTAAGGGGACGGTCAGTGACCAAGAGAGTAAATCCCCAAAGGCATTCGTGGCCCATGGATGCATCCAACTCTGTAGAAGTACCTGAGAGTTACCACCTAGGATAATGTATGGTAATCTCAATTCCTCTAACTCCGATGACTGGGGAAGCCGAGTCTTTTGCCTGTGGGGTGGTTGTTAACAACCTGTCCATCGGAGTTTTTGTACCATCTATCCTCTCCTTTGATGAACCGTGAAGGTTGAATGGGTACGACGGGGGTTTCTTAACCGCCGCCCCATCCTACATGCTTTGGTCTATTAGACCCACTCGAGCATCTTGCCTGTGAAGGCGAGTTGTCACCATTTATGTGATCTCAGCATTGTGCTAAATGCAAGCATCGAGGTTGCTACAACCTCATCATCCAACCATCGTAACACATATGGGACATACTTGTCCAAAAAGTATGATCGTACCTTCCTAAGGGTACGACTACGCTGAGAGGGTAACAATTAATGTTTTATGATTCTTTTGGTTCATACATTACATGCATTGGTCTTTGAACAATTGGCCTGTGAAGGCCGACATTATCTCATTAATATCTATAAGGTGTTGATTTCCCACTTCAGGGTACTTTGTTACCTCTTATAAAACTTATACTGTACATGTCTTAAGGTCTGGTTACAATAGCAATTGCGATGGGTTTCTCTCTAGAAATGAGTCTATTTACAAAGTTTACTTTAAGTATGCAATAAGCATGCAGAACAAACAATCACAAGTTAAGTAATCCTACAGGTAAGCAGGTATGCCAATTAAACTACTTGATTCTCTCTAGAATGAGCCTACCCATAGAGTTTACATTAAGCACGCAATTTCAAAAGAATCAGAACGAGGAAAACACTAACCAAACAATCACAAGTTAAATACTTCTTCAGATAAGCAGGTATGTAAAATAACTATTCTATCTCAGAAGTCTTATTTATTTCATTCATCCAAAATCCTCGTGCGACTTTCCCCTACCTTGAGATGTCGTGCAGCTGTGTGCGTCTACGAGTATAGATGACACGAAGCTCAGGCCGCGGAGCCAGAGCGGAGTTCGATGTGAAGTCTGCAAAAGTGTGAGTATTCAATTATGATAATTTTAATTTAATGGTGCGATGAGGGCAAGGGTAGGATTAGGTGACCGAGGATTTTGGTTCCTTCCTAACTGAACAACAAATGGCAGGGGCCTCGGCCCCTGCCTGACAAAATAGTGAATGACAGGGGCCTCGGCCCCTGCCTGACAAAATAGCGAATGGCAGGGGCCTCAGCCCCTGCCTGACAAAAATAGCGAATGGTAGGGGCCTCGGCCCCTGCCTGACAAAATAGCGAATGGCAGGGGCCTCGACCCCTGCCTGACAATGAAGCGAAGGGCAGGGGCCTCGGCCCCTGCCTGACAAAGCAATGTATGGCAGGGGCCTCGGCCCCTGCCTGACAAACATTGGATGGTAGGGGCCTTGGCCCCTACCTGACAAAACAGCCGACAGGGGCCTCAGCCCCTGCCTCACGAAGGCGACAAGTGGCATGGCCTCGGCCCCTTGCTTGCCAACACTGAATGGTAGGGGTCTCGGCCCCTGCCAAACAAATTAATAAAAAGCAGGGGGCTTCAGCCCCTGCCAGGCGGAACAGAGAACGGCAAGGGCTTCGTCCCCTTGCATGGCGAACAAGAAATGGCTGGGTCTCGGCCCCTGCCTGGCACAATTATAAATGGCAGGGGCCTTGCCCCCTTCTCATACAAATAGGGAATGGAAGGGGCCTGAGCCCCTGCCTCACGAAATAAGGGAGGGTAAGGGCCTCGGCCTCTTGCCTGAAGAATCGACGAATGTCAGGGGTCTCAGCCCCTGGCTGACAGAGTCACGACGACACCAAAAAAAAGGGAAAAAGAGGGTGCCGCAAGGGTGACTGGACCCCTGCCGGCTCTTTGACAGCCCCAAGAGGGAGGGGGGAAAGGTGACAGGGGTCTGAGGGCTCCCTGTCGACCCTTCGATGGTCACAGAGGGAGCGGGAGGGCGCGGCAGGGGCCGTGCGCCGCCTGTTGACCTCCCGACAGACCCTTAATAAGGGGGAAAAGAGGGAGGTGAAGAGGGAGGAGAAGAGGGTGGAGACGTCGTACTTGGGTGGAGATCGACGTCGGCGTGGGTCGTAGCGATGGTGACGATCGGCGTTGGTGGCGTGCGCAGGGAAGGAAAAGGTCGACGCGATGGGAGCGAAGGGCTTCAAGAGGGAGGCGTGCCTCCCCTCGCTCTCCCTACAGTGCTCTTAAAGAGCTCGAGGGGCAAAAAAATCGGGGAAGCCTCGATTGGCTTCCCTTATCGGATCGCAGGCGCGGGGGGGGGGGGGGGGGTTGCGGCGCACAGGGGAAAGGGTTTTCTCAAAACCCTTTCTCCTGTGTCGGGTTTTAAAACCCTATCGATGACGGGTCCAGTTCGGGTCTGGACCCGACCCGGCCCGGGTCTGATACAATTTTTTTTTTAACTGTGGGTTTTTACATAAAAAATATGAGGACAAACTTGCACAGCATTGGTTGGAGCACATTGTTCATAATTTATTGGAATGTAGCTGAGACATTTGTTAATCCAAAGGACATTACTAGGAACTCAAGCTGACCATCATGATTCCTAAATGTCATCTTTGAAACATCTCCATCAACCATTCGAGTTTGGTGATATCCGACTCCAAGATCGATCTTGGTGAAAACTAGGGTTTCGTGCAATTCGTTCATCAATTTATCTATGATTGGAATCAGGTGTTTATCCTTCATGGTCACAACATTAAAACCTTATAAGCAACATAAAATCACCATGTATGGTACTTTCACACCAATGGCACTGATGAAGAATAGGGGCTCAGACTTGGTCGGATCACCCTGCTATCAGGCATCTCTTGGATAAGTCTTTCGTTACCATCTTTTTGGGAATGCACATATTGATATGGCTTGACATTCACCAGTCCAACACCTAGAATAAGGGTGATATGATGGTCTTAGGATCATTGGAGAAGTAGGGAGGTTAGTTCAACGAACACTTTCTCAAATTTGTCAAGAATTTTTCTTATTTCAAAGAGAACCTCCTCCACTTCATCACTCATTTGATCCTTTGTATGGATCATGCAAAGGCCTCTTGAGTAGCACTATAAATTTTAAGAGATTCCTCCGAGCCTACTTCATCTCTTCCTTTAACCCTATGGGCCTTTAGGCATATTGTTTTTTCATCTTTGTCAAAACACATACCCATCTTGCTAAAATTCCACTTAACCTTTTCAAGGTTATAGAGTCAACTCATTCCTAGCACCACATCAATGTCTTTCATGAGCAACACATAAAGATTTAATTTGAACTTAGATTCTTGGAGATCCAACTCCACGTCGGGGCATATGCTAGCATATTTGAGATGGCTCTCATCTCCAACCCTAACATTGAAAAGGGGTTGCTCCTCAACATGACAACCCATATCTTGCACGAGGTCTTCCCGCACAAAGTTGTGGGTCAACCCGGTGCTGATGAGTACTTCCACTTTTACCCTCATGGAGTTTGGGATAGAGACACTAGCAAGGGCATGATAAGTGATTCCATGTGCTTGTTCATCTTCTAGTTCTTTTTTACTGTTGACACATTCTTGTTCTTCTTCGCTCTCACCCTCGCTTTCACACACTACCTATATTTGTAATGATTTATATTTGCGTTTGGGAGCCCATTTTTCATCATAATGATAGCATAGACTTTTGTTGTGCCTATATGCCATTTGGGTCTTACTAATGAATTTTGTCTTCATGTTGGAACCAAATTTTGTTTTGGCTCCCTCCTTGACTGGTTTAGAGTTTTTCAACTCGTCGGGGGGTCAACAAAGTCTTTTTTATAAAGAATGACTTCTTTAATCATTCTTCTATCTCCCTATTCTTTATAAAACATTCATCTAGGGTCAAGGGGTCTCTAAATCCTCCTACAAATGAGTCTATCAAGACAGTTTCAGACTAATTCTCACACATGGTACATAGGTCTTCAAATTCTGCTTGATATTCTTGGACATACTCCTTTTGTGTGATGTTTTTCATTTCTACATCATGGTTCCTATAGGAAGAAGGTCCAAACCTCCTTAGGAGTTCTTTTTTAAACTCGAACCAGGTAGGTGTCCTATCGCATTGCTCACACCACTAGAACAACCTTAAAGCTTCACCATCGAGGTGAACTATGATGCATCTTAATTGTTTTTTGGGGGGTATGGTTTGACTTACAAAATATTATTTGGCCTTTTACATCCAGTATTTTGGGTCCTTTCTCGTGAAAGTGGGAAACAAAATTGTTACATATTGCGAAAGAAAAATACCAAAATTTTACATTCTAGAGCTTGTTTCTCGCTCTCTCGGGTGCGGTTCAAGAATGGATTCTTGTGCATCCTCGTCTTTCGAATTAGCATGATCCTCAAGGAAACCTCCTCAACGGTTAGGGGTTATGAATTGCTTATACACATCTTAGAAGCTCCCTTGGAGTTTCTATAGCAAGTTTGTGATTTGTTGGAGGTTGGTCTCTAGACGGGTCATGCAGTTTTCAACACCACCAAACTTGGCGTTGATCTCTTCGGCGAACTTGTTGATGAACTTGGATTTATCTTTGATGTTTGGTCCTAGATTTTCTTAAGTAACATGTGGTTTTGCTCTGATACCAATTGATGTGTGCTTTAGTAGAGGAGTTCATATCTCGAAAAGGTTAAGACTAAACTATGCCAACTCGGGTAGACAGGATGGTTGGATACAAATAGAGTCTGGGAAAAAAATAAGTTATCTCAATTGGTGCAACAGAAAAATCTCAAATTTAATGAGATGGTTCTAGACACCTTAAGATAGGTTCTATTCAAATTTCAAGGTCAGTTGACATGAGAACAAGGAGTTGCGAATTTTTAAAGTTGCTAAAAAATTCAGGATTGGACAGGGGCAAGCAGGTTAAGGTTCAGACTAGTTTGTAAAATTTAGTTATCGGCATTGAAGATTATAAATCTCAAAAAATTGAAGGGTTGACTAAGGACACTATGAAGCACCTTAGGTCCAAAAATCAGGATTCCCTACAATTTAGTCTAAGAGATTTTTCAAAGTCTAACAAGTTTTAGGGAGGTTGAACTAGGTTACCACAGATTCAACTAGGTTTGGGTGATTAGTGAAAGAGACTCAGACCTACAAAGACCTCAGGGACCACGAGAAGGGCCTTCTTACTCAAATCCTACCATGATTTGCATGATATTGTCTATTGCCTTAAGTAACAATTGGCCTATTAGACAACTTGATGTTAATAATACTTTTCTCAATGAGTCGTTAGAAGAAAATGTCTTAAAGGCTCAACCAAAGTCCCATAGTTCTCAGGTTATATTTATAAGTTAAACAAAGCACTCTATGGGTTGAAACAGGCACCACATGCATAATATCAAGAGTTAAGTAATGCATTAATCAAAAGAGAACTTATTAGTTTTAAGACCTATCCTTCATTGTTTGTGCTTTGTCAAGGTAAAATACAAGTTTATGTTGATGATATCTTGGTGATAGGCAATTACGTGTCATTTATTCCGTCTTATTCTTATTGATTATATTGGCAATCAATTTGCACTTAAAGATCTTGACCAATCGCATTATTTTCTTGGTGTGAGAGTTGTATATTCTTCACATGAGTTCTGGTCGTTGTCTGGAGCCCTTATGAGCACAATCAGCTTATTTGATTACTTGAAAATGACCCAATTGGTTCTTTTCAATATGCACCTGAATCAGCTTGAGCTTACATCTTTTGTGCTTAAATACACTTATACATAATTGATCTATGCCCTCAGATAAGGCTGGGAAACAAGCCTAGCTGCTCATGGCTTGGCTCATGTTTGGCTCCTAAAGACCTCGTTCAAACTCGTAAAATAGACTCAGCAAGTTCAGTACGAACAGAGCCCCAAAGGGGTTTGGCATGGTGGGATGGGAACTAGGCCGCTAGGTAGGTGGTCTAGGTTCAAATCTCATGAGCATCATCCTTTGCGCAAAGCCGAAGCGTAGTGACTTCATGCGAGCAAGGGGTAAGCAAGTCTATGGAGTTTTATGTTGACAGGATAGTGATCATAAGTACGGCAGTCGCCAGCGCGACTTGGTCTCTGATCCTGAGGGCGGTTTTTCCATGTATATATATATATAGTACAAACAATAGGTACTCACCTCAGCTCCACTTCGTATAATAAGCTCGTAGTAAGTATATTTTACATGTATTTTTTTTGTAATCATATTTCTTCCAGCTCTAAAACAATGCATTTTTTCTATAAACAAGCCAACTCGAACTTGACTCATTTAACTCGGACTGATTATCAACTCAAACTCATTTTACCTCACCACAAGAATGAGTCAAGCTTGAACACTTCAAGCTCATCTCATTCAGCTTGTTTACCAGCCCTACCCGTACAGACAACGACCATAACTGATGAATTAAACTCATTCATACTCCAATGTATAAAGCCCCAAAGAACTTTTGCATCTGGATCGATCTTCTCCAATGGCACTCATAAATTGAAAAGGCTTAGAAGAATCACTGCTCTAAACATACCAAAATTTATAGAAGAAAAATCAAACATTATTTGAAAGTTATCAATTATATCAATTTAAAACGAAAACGATACCAATATTGTGTGATATATATTCACAATGAATAAAAATCACTATCTTCTAAAATAATTATTCTTTAAAATTGTTGTTCACTTGAAACAAGTTTGGGTATAAACCAGCTACGGTTTTGAGGTTAATTTGGGTGATGAGTCAAAGATGGTTCTAGTTTGGATCGGGTATGAAACGAGTTCGAGTACAAAACGGGTCTGGTGTGGAGTTTGGGACAGTTTTGTATGCATTGCATAAAACCATTTTGGATAAGTATAAAAAAGGCTCGTGTAAATGGGTTTGTTCATGTTTTTATCTGACGCAAGATACCGACCCATTTTTTAAACAACATGAGATTTCAGACCCGACCCAAAATCATGAGTAGATCGGGCCAGAACGAAACTGATCAGTTCTGGTCAAGAATACCAGACCCAGTTACACCCCTACGAGCCACCAACCTCCCCCTAGGGTTGTGCAAGTTGACAAGTTGCACAGTGACAAAAGTTTAAAATGGCAAATAACAGGCATCTAAATTCTCGTGAAAAATGAAAGCAGAAAAATTGCAGAAAATAGTAAAAATATAAAGTACATGAAAGTTGAAAATACGCAAGATGTTTTCAAGAAACGGAAAATGTGATATTTTCAAGGAATGAAAATCTCTCGATATTGTGAAAGTTTTAACGGTTGCCAATCGCAGTATTTTCACGATATATTCTTAAAATATAGTCGTATTTCTTAGTTTATAGCAATCCACCTAACCCGAATCGAAACTCCAGGGAGACTTTGTAAAGGAAGGTTCCTTGAGAGAGAGAGAGAGAAGGTTTGTTAAGTCAAAACACTCATTCCTTGATATTTTCCTAATCTTTTTGTGGATCAAGCCCTACAGATATGATATATGTGGTTTGTTAAGTCAAAATACAATTTTTAGATCGTTCGATTGTGCTGTATCAACTGTCTACAATGCATGAAAATTTCACTATTAAGAAAATCATATTTTTATGGCGACACCATCTGACCCAAAGTGCATTCAAGAAAGAGAATTCTTAGTTCAGTTCTCCACCTTTATGACAAAAAAAGGGATTGATAAATTCTATTGAGTTCTCACTTATGATAATCATTTATCAAAGAATTATTCTGGTTATCCAATGATTGAAACCGAGATCCATTTACTTATGATATTTGGTTGACATTGATAAAAAGTTGAGTTAGTAGACTAGGGGTGGCAAAACCTGACACGACCCGCCAACCCGCCTCTTAGGCGGGTTCGGGTTGGGCTTAAGCCAACCCGTTTAATAAACGGGTCGACCCACCTAACCCATTTATTAAACGGGTCGGGTTCGGGTTGGGGGTATGCCAACCCGCCAACCCGGCTGACCTGTTTAATAAACGGGTTAGGCGGGCGGGTCAACCCGCAAACCTGACCCGCCAACCCGACCCGTCAGCCCGTCAACCAGACCCGCGAACCTGAGAACCCGTTTACCTGACCCAACCCATTTATTAAATGGGTTGGCGGGTCGTGTCGGGTTACCCGTTTATTAAACGGGCCGGGTTCGTGTTTGCCACAGCCGACCCGTTTAATAAACGGGTCGGGTTGAGGTATGCTGACCCGCCAACCCGACACGATTGCCACCCCTACAGTAGACCCTGTTTAGCAAAACGACAAATATTCGTTGCTTATATATATATATATATATATATGGTTAAATGTTTGCTACCCTCGTGGGTGAGGCTCTATTGTATTGCAATAAAACCAACTTATTCACGCTTAAAACATTAATGACACATTGCCGGGAAAAAGAGAGATAGAAGGAGCATTAAATGAGAGAGGATTACATAGTGGGAAGAGAGAGCATTTAATGAAAATGCTTTTATAAATAAGTACCATGTTTCGGTACATCAACAATACCTCATGAGAATAGTCCCACATCGATGGTAAGAGAGGAGTGAGGAGGTCTTACTTATAAAAACATGGTTTCTTCCTTTCACTTTCATTCATAAGTTTGCCATATCTAATGAGTCGGGTTTTGGACTCAACTATCCATAACCCACAGTATGACCCAAAAGGTGATGTTTTTCATGGGACAATTGTTTTTTTTAATTAATGGCACCCATAAGTTCCTGACTCGGGCTTGGACTGGTACACGAGACCAGTTCGGCCCAACTTGTTTCAGGCATGGTTCTCAAACAGAGGCCCGAGCCAGACCCGAACCGGGCCAGGTAGTCGAAAGCTCGTTGGGTGCCTGGCCGTTGGACACCCCTACACATTCGATAGTACCAATATTTTTAATTTTTTAAATTTTTTCTCATTTGACCCTTCAAATGGGATCTACATATTCGGATTAGCAGAAAACGGTACGGTGCTTAGATCATGTTATTCCAACATGTGTAAGGTTTTACATATTAATATTTGGATTAGTAGAAAACGGTACGGTGCTTAGATCATGTTATTCCAACAGGTGTAATATTTTGTAAGGTTTTGAAAATTTTGCATCCTACAATGTACCAAATTTTCAACCTGCCATTTTTTACCATGCTGAAAAGCATCAATGAGGTTGGATTTGGTCAAAAACAACCTTCCGCGGTGAGCTTCGATTAGTTTTTTTTTTTTGCTCACGAGGGTACCAAATACTTTTTCATATATATATATATATATATGTGTGTGTGTGGAGTTAATGTTTGCTATCCACGTGGGTAAGGAAACCCACATATGGTCCTCTAGAGGTGATCTATATCAAATCAAATCAAGATGAACTCTAAAAGAGACAAGTTGGGAGGAAACACAAAAGGAAGTTCATTGCTTAAAAAATGAGAGGGATGCAACAATATAGGGAAGACTTCTCCTCTACCTCACCATAAGACAAAAACAATTGACCTTACTCTTAACTATGACAAAATAGAAAAATTCCCCTATGAAACATGAAATGTATACATATACATAGCAAAAAGGGTAGCACACAAAATAGTGATACATATATTACATCAATCTTAACACCGCCTCTCAAACTTATAAAGATGCAAGAGGATTTATCTAAAGTTTTGAAAGAAAAGAGTTAAAATGCAAAAGAACAAGACTTAGTAAAGACATAAACACATCTCTAATTTGATCTTTAGAGCTCACATGCTTAAGACAAATGATCTATCTTCATAAGCTGACCTGGTAAAGTGTCAATCTATCTTAATATGCTTAGTCCTTTCATGAAACTATGATTTTTTTTATATGAATATTGCTCATATTGTCACAACACACAAATGGGAACCCCTAATTCTCCTAGTAGCCATGTAAACTAAACAATCTCTTGCTAGAACCTATGTCATGGCTTTGTACTATGTCTCAATTATAGATAAAACAACTCTTTGTTGCTTTTCGCTTTTTCACGAAACTAAAAAACTCACACAAAATCCTATAGTAGAGGGACGACCTCAAGTATACCATCGAAAATCTACATCATAGAAAACTAAGATATGTGGAGGAGGAAGAAGAGAAGAACAACACAAAAGGAATAGTGTGTCTCACATATCTAATGATTCAGAGTACAAGTGCAAGGTGTACTAACCTGGGAGAACTCATGGATTGGATAACCACATGAACTGTATAGGTGATATCTGACCTAGATATGGGTATATGAAACTCCCAACTTGCTACCTGTATGCAATTAGATCCTCTAGCTCTACGTCATTTGAAGCCCTCAATTTTACATTTGCTTTCGTAAGAGAAGTAGCCTTTTTACAATCATTTACTAGTCTTACCTTTACAACAAGATCAATTGCATACTAATGTTGAGATAAAAAAAGTCTCTTCTTTGAATATGCAACTTCCAAACCAAGAAAATGTTGAGATAAGGAAAGTCCTCTATTTGAATATCCTAGGTCATTCATTTCAAAAATGCTAGCCAACATTTTTTTGGTATCATCTACATTATAAAAATTATCACTTGTAATGATCATATCATCAACATATAAAAACAATATATACTTCTTTTGAGAATAAGATTAAACAATAAATGCTAGATCATAACAGCTCTATTCAAAACCAAGAGATCTAACAACCAATTTAAACTTTTCAAACCAAGCCCAAGGTGCATGCTTGAGTCCATATAAAACTCTCCTTATTCTACAAACTTTGCCCTGTGAATCTAAATACCCTTGTGGCAACTACATGCTTCATCCAAATCTCCATTCAAAAAGGCATTTTCATATCTTACTGTCACAAATTCTATTGTCTTATTGCAGCAACTTCCAGTATGGTTCTTATAGTGGTCATATGAGCAACATCTGCAAATGTTTCAGCAAAATCAATCTCAATTTGCTGATTTTATACCTTTGCTACCAATTCTCGCCTTGTATCTTTCAATACATTCATTTTCTCTAGTCTTAATCTTGTAAATCCATTTACATCTCATTATATTCTTTCTAGATGAAAGTTTCACAAGATTTCAAGTATCCATGCTCTCCAAAGCATTCAACTCTTCAGCCATTGTTTGCTGCCACTCTTTTTTAGAAGTTGTTTTTATATAAAACTTAGGCTAACATGAGAGTAAATTAGAGCCAAGAATGCACAATGAGTAAGGAACTATAACATACCTGAGTAGGAGAAGAAGGTGTAGGGATCTTGAACTACATGCTCAAAATCAACCGAAAGAGAATCAAAATTAACCTCTAAAATCTTAGTTTTTTCTTCCTCAATTTGATCTATGAAAGGAACACTTAAGACACCCCACTTGTCTTCTATCATAGGTTTGATCAAACCTATTATCAAGAGTTTGAGACCCAGGCTGAATGTTAGTAATCCTCTCAACACCTTCTATTGAAAAATGACACAAAACAATGAAAATCAACCTCAATCTCCTTCTCATCCTTGCGCTGAAAAAATATGGTGTATGCTCATTGAAGATCGCATGTCTAGTGACCTATGTCTTCTTTCCAACTAGTTCATAACATTTATAACCTTTCAGCTCATTAGAAAAACCCAAAAGCAACATTTCACTGCCCAAAAAAAAAAATTATTTGTATATCGCTTAGGTAACAAAACAAAACAAGTGCAACCAAATTTTGTCATTAATTTATAATTAGATGCATAACTTGCAACTTTTGATAGGGACAGATACCTTTAAGAACCCAAAATGACATGCTATTAATTTGTCTTCAAACTTAATAATTATTTATCAAAGTTAGCCAAATTGTAGATAATTTTTCAAGTTAGAAACTGCGCTAGGCGCTTTATGCATGACTCGACCACTTAGCCGCTGATGCAGCCTTGTGTGCACAAGTCAGCAGCTTGAGCGTGAATCAACATGGACAACATGGACGTCTGCCACATCAGGCCTGTTTACATCATCTTGTCATATCCAAGGGTCACATCAACTTAGTTTTATAGTTTTAGAAGTTAAAAAACCATTTCTTATTGTGGTTTGTAACAACCTATTAGGTAGACCTATATAAACCCATAGGATGACTTTTCTTGTATCTTTTGGCAATTGAATTGAATTCCATGAACTTTGGAGAGTGGTTCTCTTAGGCTGGTTTCTAGAACCGGAGGGTCCTGGACCCATTTGGCCATTGCCTTAGCCACTCGGCTAAGCTTTGGATTGGCCCTTGCCTTAGCCTAATTTGGCTAGGCAAGAGCATATTGGCACACACCGGTGACAGTAGGTTCTCAACCCGCATGTGGGTGACTTCGATGTCACGTTTGAGGAGGAGAGGACTGATGCAACGACAATTCAGCAACCAGCAAGGGTGTCGGCACAACTATTCGATAGTGGGATCGCTTGGGGTGCTTCACCAGCTCATAGGTGAGTGCTCTTGCCGATCTTGTATGACTTTTCATCATTTCAACCATGCACTTGTCTAGATCGTCTTTTGATCACCTTCTCGTGCTGCATAAGGACACCTCCCAAACCTAAACCTAAGGCATCCGTGTAAACTATAAAACCTCCTCGCCTAGACGACAAAGTCAAAATTGGGATTGTAGCGAGCTTTTCTTTCAGAGTCCTAAAGCTCTCATCACACTTGGCATCCTATACAAATTAATCTCCTTTCATAGTAACTTGGTCATAGGCAGGGCAATCTATGAAAAATCTTGTATAAAACCCCTATAGGACCCAGCTAATCCCAGAAAACTATGTATCTCGGTGATGTTCTGTGGTGGCTTCCATTCCAATACTGTCATCACCTTCATAAATTCAAACACTGATTTCATAAATCCAATAGAGTCATTAAAAATTTTAACTAAATTTCTTGAATAATAATAAAAATTTAATCCCTTACCTTTGATAGATCCATGGATACTCTATTCTTCAATATTACATGGCCCACAAACATGACATTCTCAAGCTAGAACTCGCACTTAGAGAACTTAGCGTAGAGCTTAAGGGTCTCCATAATGATCCGCATATGATTTATATGTTCTTTCATGCTCTCCGAACAAACCATGATAGCATCAATAAAGACAATAGCAAACTGATTCAAATATAATCTGAATATCCAGTTCATAAGATCCATAAATATTATTGGGGTGTTCGTCAACCCGAAGGGCATAACTACGAACTCATAGTGCCTATAGCATGTTCTGAATATTATCTTAGGGATGTCCTTGTCGTTGGTCCTCAGTTGGTGATATCCAGATCATAGGTCGATCTTAAAAAGTACCTTCAAAATACCAATAATTCAATTAAAACTTTGAATTCTATGTTTCTATTAGGGTATAAAATCCAAAAATTCTTTAAATTATAATTACCTTGGCCCTCTAGAGTTGATTGAATAAGTCTTCGATCCTTGGCAACATGCATTTATTCTTAATAGTCACCTCATTAAGCATCTTGTAGTCAATGCATAACCTTAAAGACTCATCATTCTATTTCACAAAAAGGACTCGTGCACCCCATAATGATACACTAGGCTTGATAAATAATTTCTCAAGCAGTTTTTGTAAATGCTTTTTTAGCTCTTCGAGCTCAGTTGGTGCCATCCGGTATGAAGCTTTAGAGATTTGAGCTGTCTCTGACACTAATTCTATGGCGAAATCAACTTTTCAGGTAGATGGTAACCTAGGTAGATCCTCAGGAAACACGTCCTCAAACTCTTTCGACATGTCCAAGTTCTTCAGGTTGGTCGATCTAGGCTCTGACATTGTGATACTAGACAAGAAAGCTTCACAATTGTTCTTCACTCATCTTTGGGCTTTCATGATAGAGATCATCTTGACCTTGTCCATAAGCTTTTCTGTCTTGTACTCTAGGACAAACTTATTTGGGCAAATAAATCGAATTCGTCTCTCTACAGTACATACAAGCATAGTGCTCGTATAACCAATCTATTCCTAGGATGGCATCATACCCAATCATATCCAGGATGATTAAGTTTGTGGGTAGGTTTTGTCCTACTATTAAAACTTCTACATCATGGAGATAATTTCGAGCTATGGTCCTATCACTCGAGAGAGTTACAACTTCAAGTACATAATTCAAATTTATATAACAAACACTCAACATACAAGAAAAATGGGTAAAAACAAAGGAGTGAGTCACTCCTATATAAAAAATGACCTTAGCACTAAATCCAGCAATAGAAAGGGTACCTTCGATGATGTCAACATCCTGGTCCAGCTATGCCACTCTGGTAGCATAGAAACGACTCATAGTCTTCTTTGGATCCTACTGTTGTTGTTGTTGATATGTGGCTACTGATGAGGTTGTCCCTCAGATGTCCAATACCCTCCTATTTGTCCTCTTTATGGACACTTTTTAATGAAGTGCCCCATCTAACTGCAGTGAAGACACACTCCTATGTCTCTTGGGTATGGCTGCCCGTTATGAAAGCGGTTGCACTTTTGGCAGTAGTAACCATTGCTTTTCTGCTGCTCCCCAGCTCCTTAGGACTACTTCCCCTTCTTGAAAGATGACTCTGACTGGTTTCCACCAAATTTTCTTTTCTAGCTCCACCTCTTCTGACCGCTCGAAGATTGATCAGATGACTTTCCCTAGGCCCTCTAAGCCTCGACACAGACATCATTAAGTAAGGTGGCCACCTCAATGGACTCTTTCAACATCCTTGGCCTACTCGTGTAGACCTTGGTCCTTAGAGCCATCTTCAAACCCCTGGCAAACTTCATAGCCTGGTTGGTCTCTTTCGTGTAGAGGTTGGGGTAGTAGCGCTTAAACTCGTGATATTTGGAGATATAATCCTCCAAACTCCTGGTATGTTGTAGGTCCATGAACTCTTGCATCTTATCTCGAGTGTGCTTTGGGATGTAGGTCTTGCGAAAGACCTGAAGGAACTGCTCACAGGTCAATAGTCTGTTGTGGAAATGAATTGCATGAGTGTTCTCCTACCAATTTTTTTGCCTACTCCTTTAGACGGTATGTCTCAAACGCGACTTGTCTGTTCGTCGGGACCTCTAGAACATGAAAGATCCTCTAGATCTCCCTAACCCAGTTCTTTGTGGCCTCTGGGTTGACCTTGCCCTTAAAGGCGGGCAAGTCTAAATCCATAAACTTCTTATATGTCATGCCACCTGCTTCGGCAACCTGACGATTCTGAGCCACCTACTGAAGGTTAGCTCTCATGGCCTGCATCACTGCTGCCTGTTGCCGAACGACCTCTGCGAGGTTGTTAAGCGTATCCATAATATCATTGCAGCGCTCTTGCTAAGCCATGTATTTGTAATTAGTAAATGAAAACAAAAATGAGTTCCTGGCCAAACTCATGTATCATGTCCCTAGCATATGTCTAGGTTCTCGCATAAAACTACATTTTTCGAGTAATATCATGCTCAAAGTAAACAAGGCTACAATCAGAACATACTTATAGGGATGGACGGTTGCTCGGCTTGCCAAATGTCATAACTTTTTTATTGGCTCTGATACCAAAGTTGTAATGCCAGATGAGATAATCAATGCATATAAACTCATTAGATGTGCATGAAATTCATATTAAGACCAAATAAAAACATAATGTTGTAAACCACCCAAACACATTATTATGTTCTTTTTCTTTACTTGGGGGTACACTTCCAAGAATTTACTTCAATTCATCTATCACAAGGGGTGTATAATTATGTATGTCTTATTTTTCCAAGGATACGAAGATTCTAAACTACCCACTGGAGCGACTTGCAGTCATGAGAACCTCATAGTGGTTTGTGCAGAATCTTAATTCCTACTCCACAGAGTGAAGGACTACCTACCTAGGCTTCTTTGGTAGCCTAGTTTCCTACAACCGACAACTGAGAACCAGAAGATGCTTTTGTTCTCCGAAATACACAACGTTTTCTATCGATCGTGTGTATCCCTACCCTCACCAAGGTAGGACTAGATTCAAATGGGCCTAGCCTCATTTCTAAACTCGGTGCATTAAGCACTGGGCTCGTAAGCCCTAGGTTCCACTTAGGGTAATTCATTATGATGCCTCACTAGGCTTGAGCCCAATACCTTCTTATTTGCTTCAAGGTACCATTATCTCACTAAGATAGCTCGTTTGAATATCTCATAGGTCACACCCTTGCATTTGCTCTAGGGCGACTTACCCTTTTAAATTACCAGATGCACCCTAGCACCTGACTTGGCTCAGCTATGAGCCTGTGTATGCATGCATTTCATGGCTTACTATACTAACATGCACCTTGACTCACACATCATAATGCATGTAATCAAAACCCACGTAATATGAACCACATACTTATACAACCAATTCATTTATGCATTGCACCCACACGGTTCATCTACGTGCCTAAACTCCATAGGCTATCATGTGGACCAAACATGCAATCATGCATAACAAAAAAAAAATACTTGCATGCTACATGAATATAAATTTTATATCATAATCCAGCCAATAAGAATATGTAAGCTAGATTTTACTTAAGTCTAAGTAAAAGCATATAACTTAGAACATGGTTCACTAGTCAAAACACACATAACATTCAATTGTGTACAAAAACATTTCCTTGTTGTTCTCCCTATTGTCCACGGTTCTACAACTTCCTCTACAGAGCTCACACAGGTCCATCAAAAATTCATGACATAACAGGGGATGTCAGCTTTCATCTTCAAGTGAAAGCTCAGAAAAATCTCATTTCAACTATAGTAATTTCTAGATTATAGTGTGTTTTTATGTCCTAACCATACATGTTAGAACGTAGTTTGCTTATGAGAATTTGAAATTGTTCTCGTCCAAGGGCCTTTGTGAAGATGTTTGCAAGTAGTAATTTTGTACGAACATATTTAGTGTATATGACCCCTGATTGCTCTTTTTCATGAACAAGATGACAATCTAGTTTGATATGTTTGGTTTGCTCATGAAATACTAGGTTTGCCACAACAAGGATAGCGGATTGACTATCACAGTATAATATCTTTGGGCTTTTGTGGATAATTCCAAAATCAACTAGAAGTGCTTTCAACCAAACTAACTCACATGTTGTCGCTGTCATGGACAGGTATTCTGCTTCAACAGAAGATCTTGAAATGGTGGCTTATTTCTTACTTTTCCATGAAATGGGATTGGTGCCTAACATGATGAGGTAACCAGCTATGGATCTTCAAGTCATCGGGCAACTAGCTCAATCTAAGTCATAGTAGGCTGATAGTTTAAGTTCACTTTTGGTGGGTAAAAAAATTCCATGACTGGGAGATGATTTTAAATACCTTAAAAACCCGAACAACAACATTGTAATATGGCACTCTAGGCTCTTGCATAAATTGGCTAAATATGTGAACCAAGTAGACAATGTTTGGTCGAGTCACTGTCAGGTATATTAGATGTTCTACAAGTCCCCTGTAGCGAGTAGGCTCTTGAATGAGTTCTTTATCTTGCGCATTTAACTTCAACTTTTGATCCATAAAAAAATCAATTGAATTGCACCCATAAGTCCTATATCAGACAATAAATCAAGTATATATTTATTTTGGCTCCGGAAGATTCCTGATGGTGCTCTAGTCACTTCAATTCTTAGAAAATTTAATCGGCCCAAATCCTTAAGCTAATATCGAAAATTCAAAAAGTATTTGATCCAAGATATGGTATAGCTGTCATTTCATGCCATAATGATGTCATGTACATAGATTAAGATGACTACAAATTTTTATCTCATTTTCTTGGTAAAAGGAGTGTACTCGGATGATGCCTGTATAAAACCAACTTCTTTGAGCACAAATATAAGTTTATTGAACCAATTTCTGGATAATTGTTTTAATCCATAAATTGATTTGTTTAATTTGCAGACATGATGCTCCCCCTGACGGTTGTATTTTGATGGCAAGTTCATATAAACTTTCTCGTGAAGATCTCTATGTAAAAAAGCATTGTTAACATCCAATTGGTATACCATCCAATTATAAATTGATACAAGAGTAAGTAGACAACGCATGGTGGTGAGTTTGGCCACCCGTGCAAACGTCTCATGATAGTCAAACCCTTCAACTTGATTATATCCTTTGGCGACCAAACTGTCTTTATAACACTAAATAGACCCATCAAATCTATACTTGACCTTATAAACCCATTTGCATCCAATAGGTCTTTTACTTGGTGATAGTGGGACGACAGTCCAAGTGTTATTCGCTTCTAAAGCTTAGATCTTTTTTAGCATGACATCTTTCCAATGTGAATTCTTAGTGGTTTCTCTATAGTTATAATGCTCAACATCATTTAGAATAATAGAAAGGAAGGCCATGTGTAAAGTAGAAAATTTAGAAAGACAAAGAGAGTTTTGGATAGGATACAACTTACCCAAAGAGGCATGATCGTGAGGCATGGGTAACTCTTTCTTAGGCACCATTGTTGATGAACATATGTAGTCAAGTAAGTATGTGGGGCGAGTACAAACCCTTGTAGATTGTCGGGTGTTGAAAATGATTGTGGAAGAGGTATGCATATTTGCATCTGAATATGAAGTTATTGGGTGTGCAATGGTATTGGGTTCTCGAGATATGTGTGGATATGAAGGTGTTAGGTGTTCATTATGATCATCGACTAAGGAGGGTGCAGAATTAATGAATATATCCTCAATTGGGTTTGGTATGACAGGTGTCATGTGAGTAGACTCGTGTCAAGTTTGTGTAAGGAAAGCAAATTCATTTTTATAAAATAAAACATCTCGACTATAAAAAATTTCATGAGTGTCCAGATCATAAAGACGATATCCTCACCGATTATATGGATATCCAATAAAAATGCATTTTTGAGACCTTGAAAAAAATTTGTCTCGGATGAGGCCTAAATTTGGAGCATAACATAAACACCTAAATACTCGTAAATGATCATAGTTGGGTTTTCTTTTGAAAAGAACTTCATGGGGAGTCTTGTTTTGCAAAATAAGGATAGGGATGTGATTGATCAAATGTGTGGTTGTGAGAATTCACTCTTCTAAAAAATGTATAGGTAAGTTGGCTTGGAACCGTAAAGCACATGCAACCTCGAGGAGATGATGGTACTTTCGTTCCACCCTGCCATTTTGTTGAGGAGTTATTACACATGACTGTTGGTGATCAATCCCATTTTGGTGAATTTTGTTTTGCCCATCTTGTGACAAGAATTCAGCATCGTTGTTAGATAGAATATGTTACACTTGACTTTTATACTGAGTATTGACAATGACACAAAATTTTGTCAGAAAAAAATATGTTTCTAACTTATATTGCATAAGAAAGACCCATGTGCATCGGGAGAAATCATCCACAAGAGTGAGAAAAAAATGTTCACTTGTGTATGATTGTGTTTTGTAGGGTCCCCATATATCACAATGCATGAGAAAAAAATGTTTGCTACTCCTATTAAAACTTATTTAAAAAGGAAGTCGAGTTTGCTTAGCTCAATAGCACACGACGCACAAACGATTAAACCAAGGAGATAATCACCAAGTTCTTTAGACAAATATATGGTTCGATCATAAGACGGATGTCCAAGTCTCATATGTCAAACTTGGGTATCTGGTGGTTTTGTAGCATGAAGGGCACAACTAAGTTGAAAGAGAGGGTCAAAATGGTAGAGTTCATCATAAATCTTACCCGCTCTAATCAGCCTCTTCCTTGAACGGTCCTGAAAAATACAAAATGAGGGAGAAAATACAACAACACAATTCAACGATTTAGTTAGTTTTCCTACGGATAATAAATTATAATGAAAAAAAGAAACATAAAGAACATTGTTGAGAGTCAGATCTGGTGATAGTTGAGCTTTTCTGAAATGGGATACTCATATAGTCTTACCATTAGGTAGTCTAACAGTTTTTTCTTTTGACATAGATTGAGCATCGAACAAAGAATTTAAGTGAGGAGTCATATGATCTGATGCTCTTGTATCAATACTTCAAGAAATATGTGACGAAGAAGAAAATGAATGAGAGTATGATGTATCACTTGCAAGGTTAGCAGAATCTAGTTTAGAGTTCGAATTGAGCCATTCAACTATCTGTTTAAGTTGATCCTCACTTAGTTATGACAAGGTTGACATCCCATGAATTTGGTTGGTTTGATTTGTGGTTGCACTGGTTACTCCATTGGCATCTTCTTAATCACTTATAATATTTGCCTGACTACTCAGCTTTTCATTAGCAACTTGAGTTTTTAGATGACCGTCCAGATAACCTACAAAGCTATAACATTGAGCCTTGACATGACCAAGCACCCAACAATGATCACATTGAGGTCATCTGTGACCCCTCCCAATGCTTCGATTATCATTTAGGCGACCAGTGACATGCCACACGTGCATGTTGAAATTGCACAATATAAGCTCAATTACTCCCAGTAGGTTTTTAAGGTATTGAAGTACGTGGCTAAGAGAGATTGATCTTGGCGCAGATCACATATCAGTTTTTTAAGTTGATAAATACGAGTAGAGTTACTTCGAGAAAACTTTTTTGCTCGATCCTTCCATGCCTTACATGAAAGGTATGCATAAATAATATTATTTGCAATATCTTTTGAAACTGTGTTGGGAATCTTTGATAGTACCATGTCATTGTATTGATTTGATAGTTGGTACTCATTCGAGGTGTCCGGCTGCGACGATGAACCATCCACGAATGTGAGCTTATTTTTCATGTTCAATGCCATTCTCATTGTTCGTTTCTCGGTAAAATAGTTGTCGCCCATGAGAAAGGTGGACAGGGTTATCTGAATGGTGAAGATGATATGAGGATGTAGGAGATGTGGGTTCCTTGCTTGGTACCTCTGCTGCTATGATCAATCAGGATTGGTATGATAAGATGAACCGACACTTTGTTGAAGAACCGACACACTCAATGCCAATGACAATGGCATCTACCAACCCTTCTTGCTGGAACAAACTTCGACAGCTTGATCGATTCTTTCAAACCTCAAAAAAAAATTGGCTTTGATATCATAAAGAAGCCGATTTGCACAAGGTTAATTCACACGTATTATTTGAATATGGGATATGTACATTTATACAACTGTAGATGCCTTGATAATAGGGATAGACATCAATTTACAACATCAAACTATTATCAACTATGAGTACATGTAGTTCCCTTTGGGTGATCGTCTTTTTCTTTTTTTTGATATTTACACCGAGAAACCTTTTGGCGATCACCTTGGAAGGTGATTGTTCTGATTACTACATTTGTGCATCCTGCCCAATGGGTGGACTAAGCTGATCTGTGAGTAAGCAATTGGTGAGTGTGTTTTGTGGTTTCTATACCCGAGTGAGGATGATGAAAAATGTTGAGTCAAATGGTCAAAACAAATTGGACCGAGTGTGCTCCACATGGGACCATCTTGTGCCATGGTGATCTAAACGAAGAAGTGAAAGTGATGGTTGCAGAGTCAATACGCGGTCAGTCAGCATGGTGGTTGACACCATTGACCATGACCATTTTGACATGTATATGGACATGCGGCACACGCTTGCTTGACAAGTGTTGATCTGCAATTGGATGGGAGGGGCCAGCTCAATCCATCATGGGAAAATGTATATCTGGTTGAAAGTGGTCAACGAATGAGTAGTAAAGGCAAAACGGTGCATACATGGGGGATCGCAGGTCACTTGAAGATAGATAGAGAACCATCATCCTTATGGTCTTAGTGGGATGTGGTATATGAAAAAGGGACCATGTATCTTTTTCCTTTTTTTTTTTTTTTGTTTGTTAGGTTAGAAGAAAACCCACTTTCAAATCACCAACCGCACATTTACAGGCCTTCTGCTGGTAAACAAGGTCCCTCTGCCCACCAAGTACACTCAACTTTGAGAATCCTTTTTGACATATCTTAGAAGGAAGTTTGTTTGAAAAGTGAGAAGCCAAAAAAAAAAAAAAAGGAGGGGAGGAGAGAAAAATATCTTCCTAAGAATCTATGGTAGGCAAACTCAATAAAATAGTATAACAAAATGTGCATACTGCTCATTTTAAAAATATAATTTAATTTTTTGGATGATTGAGCTTATTGGTCCAGCACATTAAGAGAACTGAAGATTCTGAAAAACCAGAGTTATAGCTTTTACCTTTTCAGATGCTTAAAGGGTATTTGGCCCCACATGGTCCCTTAGTTGAGCTGGCATATGGTTCATTTCTCCCAAAAAGTTCAAGACCTAATGCTTTCCATCTTCTAAAATGATTGCCAAGTTCTGAAGGTGTTTGTTTACGGTTAGGATTACTGGGGTATCTAATCCCACTTAGTGTCGGCTCAGTGGAGTCCTATCACGGCTGATCGTATTGTATGCCAAAAATGATGATTTTTTAAAAAATACCTTATAATTTTTTAAATCAATTTGATGTTCAAATTCACAAAATTCTGACAGTAAAATAACCTTTTTTATCTTTCACATACATGAATTTCCTGTACATATGTCAACTTCTTCCCAAATATCTAAAATATATAAATTTCTTTCTACATATGAGATTTTTTTTAAATATACATTTTTTTTTAACATATGAATTTATTGAATGTCCTCCTGCTGCCCCCCTTATGTGATTTAATTAAAAAGAGGCGTGCACATTTTGAAGACATTTGGAAGCATGAGTTGCAAAGGTTCCTAAAATGTGCACACCTTTTTTAACTAAAATGCTTTTACATTTGTGAATGCCCTGACCTTCACGCGTAAATGTTCTCGTGCATTTGTAAATGTCTTTTTGGCTGTACCCGTTATACGATTTTAGTAAAAAAAAGAGTTGGCATATTTTGGGATCTTTGCAACTCATTGTTGCGAATGTCGTATTGTATTTGTGAATGTCAGGACATGTTAGACAAAGGGCCTTGTGCTTGGTATTTGCAAAAGTGCCAATAAAAAAAGCTTTAGCAACACTTCAAAAGCACGTTAAAACCTTTAGGAAGAAATTATATATTTAAGAGAAAAAATAGTATATTTTCATATTTGAGAGAAAATTTGCATATTTGAGAGAAAATTCACATATTTAAAAAAATTATAAAAAAATTTACATTTTTGAATATTTGAGAGGAAGTTTATATATATATATATATATATATATATATATATATATATATATGAAAGAAATTCACTTGTGTGAAAGGTGAAAAGGTCATTTTATAAAAAAAAAATTATGGTTTTGATGTGAGGCAGATTTCAAAAATTGTAGGTCATTTCGAGAAATACATCATTTTTGGCATACAGTATAATCATTTTTCATTATTTTTTTATGACTATGCATTTCATGGTTCAAAAAATTCTCCATGCCCGTGCACTCTCCAAACGGGAAGCAGATCGGTCATGCGAAAATGAGTGTTTTTGCTCATGCTGACATCGTGGCCATCCAATTTGCATTTTAAAAAGCTCAAAAGTCAACAAAACCACGTGGCATTCATCCAAAATGCAAACAGACGGCTACGATGTCCGCATGAGCAAAAACACTCATTTTCAGCATGACCTGATCTGCTTCCCTCCAAACCGGTCTATGTTTGTATCTGGAAAGGCAACAATTCTGGGTTGGGAACTAAGTTAATTACTGAAATCTATCTAAACTTTTTCTCAAAGACAAAAAAACCTTTAGCTCCCAAACACAAATGGGGAAATCATAAAAATGCCTTATATTTCCAATATGCTGCTAAAGTTTTGTTTCTTGGTTTCCTTATGTGTCATGAAAATATAAACAGAAAACAACTGCAAAACAAATAGTCTGTCTTCTATTTTCATTTGGATGCAATTTATAACTGTATAATTAACGTAATTTCTTAATAAAAGAAACTTTTATTGATAGGGCTGTCAACGAATCAGGTTGATCCAGATTGGGTGGATCTGGACCCAGACCCACTGGCTTAGACACAAGCAGATATGGGTCCAGTTTTGGATGGTAAAGACCAGATCATAAAGTCTTTAGTTTTAGATATTTTATGTTGAACATTGTTGGATCTTAATTGGTACTTGGGTCAGACCCTCTTGTGGTTTGAAATTTGTAAACTAGCTGGGTTGGTATCAGATCATACCCAACCCATTGACAGCCTCATAACGTGACAGACAACGATCCCCAAGCAGTCGTCACTTTGCAAAAATAAGTGCCAGAGTTTTTTTGCTGCCACCTGTTTTTTTTTTATAACAAGAATACCCTTGACCTCGTACAACCGGCATTAAGCACGGTGAAATCCGACGAGTTTTTACTGGTAGGGGTCTGCCTACCAAAGCCTGCCTTAAAAAAAAACAAAAGTTTTCATAACTATGGCAGGCTGGACCAGAACTAGGGATGGCAGTGGGGGCGGGGGACAAGGTCTCCACCCCCGCCCCGTTTCAAAATCTGAACCTTCATCCCCGCACGGGGATGGATTTTAACCTCCACCCCTACCTCTATCCCCGTTTCATGTCCTCCATCCCCGGTCCAAACGGGGGTGAGGCTGGGCGGCCCCGTTTCCCCTCGGTCTATAGTCATTCCTTAAAGGATTGGAGATGGGGCTGGGCGGGAATTGAGACGGGGAGGGGATGGGCCGGGGCAGGTTGGGGGAAAGCGTAAGTCTATCCCCGCCTCCATCCCCGCACGGGGATAGGTTTTAACCTTCATCCCCTGTCCAAACGGGGCGAGGCAGGGTGGGGCCCGTTGTCCCCTGGTCCACTGCCATCCCTAACCAGACCAGGCCAGGCCTGGACAAGACCAGCCATCGACAACCCAGGCCTAACCCTAGTTCAGGCTGGTCCATTGTTAAAATCTTGGCTCAGGCACAACCCTAAAGGTCGGGGCTACCCTCGGCCCACCTGGTTTCCAAAGAACAAAGGTACACACGGTGATGGGTTGGGCCGATCCGTGTCTATTTTTGACCGTGCCCGACCCATTGACAGGATGTGGGGACCACTCTGCCTGATGCCTATCACTACTTTTAAGGGATTTCTCCACTTCTTTTTTCTCTTTCATGGATGCAATTCCCATAGTTTATGGTCAGGGATTAGTCTAAGCTATTTTATTATACTTTTATGTTATTTCATTTTTTTGTAACTATATAAAAAAAACCACTTTTATTATATCTTAACACCAAGAGCTTTGAAATCAAATTCCCTGGATCTGCAACACGATTTGAACCAGATCTTGCCATATTACCAAATATGGTAACCGCTTTTTGAATCTGGGTTGGTTCTTATACATGTATGGTCTCATATATAATGAGACCAGGATCCAATGAATTAAGAGATTGGATATAGGCATGAAATTAATGGGTGAGTTAGACATGAAATTAAGACATTTGTTCTTTTTGCACGTATAGAAATGATAGAGATAGCTCGTTTAACTGGTTCTAGTGTAACAAAGTTTTGGTAGGATCTACATTAGGATACTTAATTGGACTTTGGAGCCAAAATTAATTACGGATATGGACCCCTTTTGCAAGAAATGAATACTGATCAAGCTTTATTTGACGTTTTTTTCTCTTTTATATATATCACTAGAATATGAGAACTGAAAGTATTTGGAATTACCGTGTGAACCACGATTTTCATGATTTTTTGGTTCTTTTCTCTTAAATATAATCGTACTGATGTGATCTACATGCTTGGTTTTATAAGGACCAGCTATTGAATAATCCTATTATGATGCATAAGTGAGACTTTTTTAAGGCTTTAAAATCAATGGGTCATAATCATATAAATATTCAAGCATTTTAAACTCACATTTTCACGATCCAACAGTTATTCCTAGCAAATTTACCATGCTGAATACAACTACATGGTTGGGTTTGCAAAAAATACATTGAAAATACCCATATTTCTAGTTTTCAGATTCTAGTGATTAAATATATAAAATATAGTCACTAGAATATGATAACAGGAAATATGAGAACTACTGTATGAACCACCTTTCTTATAGATTTTTTGTTCTTTTCTCTTGAATTTAATGGTACAGATGTGATCTACATGTTTGGTTTTATAAGAATCCACTCTTGAATCATTCAATTTGATGCATAAACGAGATTTTTTTAAAGCTTTAAAATCAATTGCTCATAATCTTCATAAATATTCAGGCATTCAAAATTTGCATTTCTCATTGAAAATACACAATCCAATGGTTGATTCCTAGCACATCCACATGGTTGTATTTGCAAAAAAAATAATGAAAATGCCCAAGTTTCAAATTCTCACACATATATAGGGCCACTAAAATAAGTTAACTGAAAATATGTGACTTGGAGTATGTACCGAGATTTTCATGGGTTTTTTTTATGTTTTTCTTAATTTTCACTGTATGAATGTGATATGGATGTTTGGTTTTATAGAAACTGACTCCAGGATCATTTGATTATGATGCATAAGAAGGATTTTAAGGCTTGAAAATTAATTACTCAAAAATTTTGTATATCCATCAAGAAATCACATTTTTTCATAGAAAATACATGATCTGACGGGTGATTCCTAACAAATGGACAAGGCCGAATGCATTTGCAGGGTTGGATTTGCAAAGAAAGTGTTGAAAATGCCTAATTCACACTTTGGTTCACATATTTCCAGTTAACATATTCTAGTGATCTATATATATAAGAAAAATAAAAACCTACAAAATGGGCACGGTGTTAAATGAAACACACTAATGAATTTTCGGTGTTTTTTTTCTTTGAAATTCTGTCCCCATAGATGTGTTCAACATGATTGATTTATCAAAAATAAATACTTGGATCATGTATGAAAAAATATATTTGGAGCCTCAAAATTTTAAGAAAAATCGTACGCCTTTAATTTTTGAAACCTTATAAAAACAGTTCATGCATTGAAATCAAATGCTCCAAGAAGTGATTCTTATAAAAACAAACATACGGTTAGAATTTCAAACAAACACTGCATATCTATTAACATGTTTTATTTAGCACCGTGGACATTTTGTAGGCTTTTATTTTCACACACACACACACACACACACATATATATATATATATATAGGGTAACAAAAATATGTTTACTGGGATGAACCAAGATTTTTATTTATTTTTTTACTTTTTCAAAAATTTTACTATACGGATGTAATTTAGACACTTTGTTTTATAGAAAGAGAGTCTTGAACCATTCAATTATGATGTATAAGAAGGATCTTGTAAGGGTTGAAAATCAAGGGCTTAGAATTTTCATAAATATTCAAGCATAACAAATTGCATAATTTTTTTATCCGATTACGATGATCCAACAGTTGATTCTTAGTAAATGGACCACGCCGAATGCATCTGCAAGGTTAGATTTGCAAAAAATCCTATAAAAATCTCGATTCATGCCAGCAAACATATTTGGTGAAGGAGAACCTGATGGTGATGGTATAAAAATTGGTTCATAAACAAATCAGTTTTTCCATATACCTGGCTTCCAAATTGAGTTTCATGTTATTTAAACCGGTTTTGGTGCCAAGGACACTAGTTTCTATGCCTTTCAAATTGCTTCATATGTCCAAACCCGATTCTCTTTGGTTATGAACCTGGTTACCACCCAAAGTCCACCCATTTTGGTCCTCTTTGACCTAAAATCCTATTTAAACGCAATTGAAGTGTCTCAAACTTGATACCCAAACCCAAAACACCTAAAATCCAATTTGTCTGACCGATATTTTTTCCAAAATCCTACTAAACCATCTTACATATGTGACAACTCCTTCCCATTTGACCTAGGTCCAAATCCAAACCCAATTGTAAAGCACTTGGATCTAATTAAATTTGATTGTATCCAAAATATCTTTGGATGGATCCTTCAAATTTGTCCTCTATCCTACTTGAAGATCTGATTATCTTCCCACTACAACAACCACAAGTGGATCATATCATCATTCACATGTGGCTTGAATATTTTCTAGATCAAATCCTATTAGTGCTAGTAGCATACTCATGCTTGGAGAAGTTGCACCAAGCTGCTATTTCTCATAGCTGGAGCAAAATTTGAAAAAACACAAGCAGGATCCAACCTTGGGGGCATGTCTTCTCTAACCTTGTGAGAAAAATGCAAGAGCAAGAAAGAGTCACTACAGGGTCTATAGGATCCATTCAAGTCCATTTTTATTATTTAGTATTTTTGTAATTATTTAGTTTGAATATTTTCTTAGAGTCTTGTTTTGGATCTTATTTCATAACAAATCTATCTCAGAAATATATTGGTTCTAGAGTCATGTTAGAATCATAGTTTTAGATTGGATCTATCTTAGATCCATATTAGGATTAAGGTTTATAGGGTTTTCTCTCTTCATTATAAATATTCATTATAGAGAGACATAAAGGGAGAGGGATAAGTGAATTATGAGATATTTTTAATAAATTTTCTTTAGTTAATTTCATTTTTTTCATAAATTTTTAGTTTTGTAGCTGCGCTAGGGTTCAGGTTCTTTCATGGTTCAGGAGCGATCCTCTTGATCACTGAATCAATTTAGCATAAGCGCTTTGGTAGTTCTTCTCGATCATCGATTTATTGTGAAGTTCAAGGAAAGATCCTATTAGGGAGAAGGGATGTTTCCCTCCATTCGCTCAATCTGACAATTCAAAGAAACAATCCCAACATATTCAAACTTGATGAAAGGATCCATGGAAGAATTTGAAACATGTTTGGAATGTCTTGAGGTCAATCAAGGAAAAAAAGAATGAGTCTTGATAGGTGGGGGCATGTGTGTGAGATTAAGAAGATCCTTGACCACATGGGAAGATCTCTTCAATCATACCAAAGTAAAAAATCGGTATTGTATGGTGAGTGTGATAGAAAGCATGATGGTGTCGACAAGCAATCACATAATCTTCAAAATTGAGACAGCACTGCCCCCAACGTCAGGGCTCCATCCGGCCACCTCGCGGTGGTGGGGTTGGCCGGCATTGGCCTGACCCACTCGTGAAAGGCACCACCTAAATTGACAATGTTGCAAGCAGTGGGGGAGGCCCTTCCCCTTTTCCCTCATTCGAGTGTGGTGGTCGTCATCGACTGCCATCCACTGGTCGGACTTGGCCGACCGGCATCCCCTCTAGCGGTGGGAGCCCAGTCCAGTCCACCATTAAAACGGGTCGTGTGGGAGGGCTCCACCGCCTCACTCTTTCCTCCCTCTTCCCAAATTGGGTGAAGGAGAACCCGATGGTGTTGGTAGGGAAACCTGTTCAGAAATGAACCAGATTTCCCATGTCATTCATGGCTGGTTTTACAGCCAATGACAACTTTCTATGCCTTTCAAACTAGTTCCTACATCCAAACTCGATTCTCTTTGGTTTTAAACCTAGTTCCGACCTAAAGTCCACACATTTTGGTCCTCTTTGAGCACAGATCCTATCTAAACCCAATTGAAGTGTCTTAAAATCCATACCTAAACCCAAGACACCTTTTTTTTTTTACCCATATTTGTCCCAAAATCCTACTAAACCATCCTACATATGTGACAACTCCTTCCCATTTGACCCGCATCCAAATCCAAACCTAATTGTGAATCACTTGGATCTAATTAAATTTGATTAGATCCAAAAATATATTTGGATGGATCTTTCCAGTTTGTCCTCTATCCTACTTTAAGATGCCCTTCTCTTCCAACTACAACCACCACAAGTAGATCATATCACCATTCTCATGTGGATTGGATATTTTTTGGATCGGATCTTATTGGTGCTAGTAGCATACTCATGTTTGAGAGAAGTTGAACCAAGCTGCTAATTCTCACAGGTGGAGCAAAATTAGAAGAAACAACAAGCAAGATCCAACATTTGGGGCAAGTCTTCTTCAACCCGGAAAGAATGATACAAGAGCGAGTCACTATCAAATCTACAGGGTTCACTAGGATCCATTTTCATCATTTGATATTTTTTGTGATTATTTAGTTTGAAACTTACTTTAGGGTCTTGTTTTGGATCTTATGTCATATCAAATCTATCTTAGATCTATATTGGCTCTTAAGTAATGTTTAAATTATAATTTTGGATTGAATCAATCTTAGATCCATATTAGGATTAGGGTTTCTAAGGTTTTCTTCTCTTCATTATAAATATTCATTGTAAAGAGACATAAAGAAAGATAAATAAATTATGAGATATTTTTAGTAATTTTCTTTTAATTTTTTCTTAATTTCTTGTTTTTTGTAGTTTCTTAGTTTTGTAGAACGGTGTTCACAAGTAATCCTCCTCATCACAGCATCAAAGCCTCATGTTCCTTTAACCCCTCAAAAGGTATACTAAGAAAAAAGAAAGTAATTGAATAACAAATATGAGTCCTTCATTTTAAGAAAATTGAAACCAAATTGTATTGCATCATTATCCCTTCTCTCAATCAAAGCTTTTAATTGATGGGATGAATGAGTCTACTTAAGGCCTTGAGGGTCGAGGATGATTGACTATCATTTTTTTTTACTCAGAGAAACTGCCCTAGGGGCAAAGACCTATTCGCATTGGCTCAGACTGACATACCTACAGTTGTCCTATCAGTGTAAAACTCTGAGGGCTTACCCCTTGATCTCAACACTACAAGAAAATTGTTATTTAGCGATGGAAATTTGTGACAGAAATAATCCGTCACAAAGTTGTGATGGATTAGCGAGAGAAAACTATCCATCCCTAAAATTAGAATTAGTTGCGGAATTAGCGACGGAAAAATTTCGTCGCAAATGTTGTTACAAATTTGCGACAGAAAAAAACTGTCTCAAACTTCGTCGCAACTTTGCGACGGATAAGCGACATTTTTCTATAGCTACTCCATCGTAAATTTGCGATGACATTTGCAATAGAATTTTTTCATCGCTAAATTTCCCATAAAACCCTCATGTGAGCTTCTTTCTTTTTCCTTTCTATTTCATCTCGTCGTTTGTCGCCCATCGCCCGTTGCCCTCTCCTTCACCTCCTCCTTCTTCCCTCACTCCATCTCTCTCGCCGCCATGTGCCACCGTCGATGACCCCTGAGCACTCTCCCTCTCGTCGCATTTCCCAACCTGTCATCGTCGGCGAGCAACGCCACCAGGCGACAGTGCCACCACTACTACTTCCCGCTCTTTCATCTTCTTCTGTTTACCAGGATCGACGTAGGCAACCCTCTCAGTTGCCTCCTTGCCTCCCTCGCGTGCTCTCACCGATGACCCTTATCGGGTAACCCGTGATGCCAGCCGCCTCCGCAGGTAACCTCTTTCCCCTTTGCATGTCTTCTTCTTCTTGTCCTCCTTTTTCTTTCCTACCGACCGACAGTGGTTAAAGCCTTGTCTGTCTGTCTTTTTCGGCAGCCATGACCGTTAGGCAGGGGCTAAAACCCCTGCCAGCATTCCATGTCTCCTTGTTGCGGCAAGGGAGGGCGAGACCCTCCCTGCTCCCTGCGCTCCCCCTCTCTCGTGTTCAGCGTGCTTGTGCCCCCGGCTTGCTTGCTTACTCATTCGACGATTGTGCCGGCTAGTGAGGGGAGCTTCAGGCCTGTTGTGCATGCTTTGGGCATGAGTGGGGTTGGCTTTGGTACCCAGCGTCATCATGACTATGCATTGTGCTTTTGCCACGAGGTGCTTGTCCCCCTTCATGTCTCCAAACAGAGTCCATATTCCCCTTTAATTTGTGAGATCGGTTTTCGGTTTGATTTGGAGAAACCGAGTTCCCATTTGTATATTTGTGCTTTGCAGGTGCGTAGCTGAGCTAATTGCGTGATGCTTAATGCTAAGCATTGCATGTGGTTAAAAATATCATGCAAAAAGAAATAAGAAAAATACAAAGGCAAAAGCATGCAAATCGGGTAAATACCCGTGGTGAGTAAGTGATGCAGGTGCATCATAGATTATTTACTTTCTTGGATGCAACACTTTTTTGTTCACACACTCACTTAGTTGTGGATATCTAGGACTGCTTTGCTGGAGTTCAGAGATCATGCTGAGCATGATTTGAATGTATGAAAATAGAAGTGCTCTTATTTTTGGAGTTCGGATTCCATGTTAGTCATGGTAGTAGTTAGCGGGATATTGGAGTGTGTTTGCTGTAGGTACATATTTAACATTGTTGTGGTATGAATGAGTGATTGTATTGCTATATTTGATATGACTGTATTCATGCTTGCATAAAGTTATTTTTTATTTGATTATGCCTTCTATGTGAATTGCATCATGAAAACATACTTCAAATGAATGTATCGTGTTGATGAATGTGATTTCATCATTCTAAATATCCTTGTGATGAGTGTAAATATGATGTGATGGTTTTGCATATGAAAATATTAAGTTATCACTGCATGCATTATAGTTCTTGTGATTAAATGACATCATATATATATATGGGGGGGATATATATCGAATTATTACATCCACCATCAATGCATGATAAATTAGATATTTTCTTCATCATAGCATTATTATGATTATCTTTTAACTAGTGAAGATAATATCTGTAACATCATAAGATAAAATGGCTGCAAATCATGAATGGATGTACCGTATGATAGTTGATAATAAGGTGTTGCTCGAATATATGGATAGTGTTGACAGTTTTATTGAATTTACAACGGCAAGTGTCAGTACAATGGATCCTATCGGTCAGATCAGGTGCCTTTGCACGATATGTAAGAACAATTGATTTGTAGAACCTCATGGCGTTAGATATCATCTATACATGAAGGGTTTTATGAGTGGTTATCAGAATTGGATGCTTCATGGTGAAGAATTTTGGAACAATTTTGACGTACAGGTGGATGTGGTGCACGATAATTCATATGTGGATTTGATATTTGATGTTGTAGGATTAGAACTGGGTTCTGCTATGGGTCCTAGTGATGTACTGACTGAGGTAGAGGAAGAAACACTAAATGATGCAGCTAGTAGATTTTATGAATTACTTAGAGATGCTGATGAGCCACTGTTGAATGATTGTGAGAGTTACGCTATCTTGTCTGCAGTTCTTCAATTACTAAATTTGAAGTCAGTGTATAATTTAAGTCAATCATGTTTTGATCGTTTGTGCTCTATTTTGAAGAGTATACTGCCCAAAGATGAGAAATTTCTATAAAATTTTTATCATGCGAAGGTTATGGTCAATGCTCTAGGTATGGGGTGTCAAAAGATAGATGCTTGTCCAAATCACTGCATGTTGTATTTCAAAGATTAAGAAAATAACAGATCATGTCCATCATGTAGGCATCCTCGATTTAAGCAAAGACAATGGGCAATGATAGCACAAGGTCAAAAGAAGTGTCATATAAGTCACTCCGCTACTTTCCTATCACCCCTAGAATACAAGGACTGTATATATCTTCGAGGATAGCTAAACACATGAGATAGCATGCAAATAAAGTTTGACATGATGAAGACAAAATCACGCATCCTATTGATGCGGAAGCTTGGAAGCACTTTGATCGTACTCATCAGACCTTCACAATGGAAGTGAGAAATGTTAGGCTCAATTTATATATAGATGGATTCAATCCATTTAGGGGTAGATCAACTCCATACTCATGTTGGCCAGTATTTGTCACTTTATACAACCTCCCTTAAAGATTGTGTATGAAGCGTCAAAATCTTTTTTTGTCTCTATTAATCCCTGGTTCGACCTCTCTGGGCCAAAATCTTGATGTATATTTAAGGCCATTGATTGATGAGCTGAAAATACTATGGGATGACAGTGTTCTCACGTATGATGCTCACAAAAAACAAAACTTCAATATGAAGGTTATTGTTCTATGGATAATTAGTGACTTTCCTGCGTATGATATGTTATTTGGTTGGAGCACACATAGGAGGTTGGCATATTTGTACTTCATAGAGGATATAAAATCTTTTAGATTGACTCATGGAAGGAAGTCGTGTTGGTTTAATTGTCACCGTCAATTTCTATGTAGCGACCATCTGTTATGACGACAAAAGAATGTGTTTCAAGCAGGCACAATTGAAATAGAAAGTCCACCTACACGGTTGTCTGACATAGAGATTTTAAGACGATTGTGATACTTTTCATATAGACTGACAGATGCCCATAGTCTGACGCCCTTCCTTGGATTTGGGAAGGAGCACAATTGGACAAAGAAATCTATATTTTGGAACTACCATATTGGCTGACCTTATTGATACGACATAATTTGGATGTAATGCATGTAGAGAAAAATGTGTTTGATAATATGTTCAATACAGTAATGAATGTTAAAGGAAAAATGAAGGATAATCTGAAGGCCCGTATGGATTTAAAACTAATAGATAAAAGACCATAATTGAAACTCCAATAGTACAAAGGCAAGATACGTGCTTGAACCAGATCAAGTAAAACAGGTATGTCAGTGGTTGAGACAATTGAGATTTTCAGATAGATACGTCTCTAACATTGCTCAGGCTGTTAAGATAGACGAGAGTCAATTATATGGATTGAAGAACCATGATTGTCGTGTCATTATGCAACGGTTGATTCCCCTAGCATTCCATGATATGTTAGACAAACCTATATGGGGGGTATTATTCAAGTTGAGTAGATTTTTTAGAACATTGTGTGCATTGAAAGTTGTAGTAGCTGAGGTAAAGAATCTCGATGATTCTGTCATCACTACTACTTATCAGCTGGAGAAGATATTTCTGCCAGTATTTTTTGATGTTATGGAACATGTGATCATACATTTGCCATATGAACTTAGAGTCGGTGGTCCTGTGCAATATCGGTGGATGTACCCATTTGAATGATATATTTTTATTTATATTTTTCTCTCTAATGCTATTGGGAATTTATTATATTAAGAGATGTATATTGTTGACAGATGCATGTTTGACATAAAAAAAAGGTTCGGAATAAAGCAAGAGTGGAGGGTTCAATTTGTGAGGCATACACTTTAGAAGAGATTTCAAATTTCTCATCTATGTCCTCACATTCTAACATGTTATACTTGCCCACCTCGTAATGATGATGGAGAATAAGTTATTATGGCTGACAAACTATCGATATTTAAACCACTTGGGAATACCTTTGGTAGTTGTCAGTCAAGACTCTTGGAAGATTGAGAGAAAGATGCAACACAAATCTATATCCTTTTTAATTGCTCAGAGATCGACCCCTACATTAAGTAAATATACATAATATGTTACACTAAGTTCTTTACATACATGGTTTGGTAATATAATTATTTATTAAGTGCAGACAATTTGATCTAGAATTGCGAAAAGAACTTCCACATCTCACTGATTCAGAAGTACAGAAAGAACGTGAAAATAAGTTTTGGGCATGGTTGAAAGAGTTGGTAAAGACGATGACACATGTATGGAAGAATGTGATCCAAATGTTATACCAAGTGGATGGACGCCCAATGAAGAAGAAGACGAAGAGGACGAAGATGAGGAGGAGGAAAAAGAAGAATATGAAAATCAAACAAGTGATGAGGAAGTATACTTGAGCTAGTGAAATACATATTTTAATACATACCAAGTGATGAGGATTCGTGCAAGACCTTTAAATCTTTACATTTCATGCATATGTCATGTCTATGCTAAGATCAAGAGTTATGTAACTGATCCAAATAACATTTTTATTTGTTAAAATATGGTTCGTAGAGGTCACAGTAGTCGAACACCTAGTGGTCGAGGACCAAGTGGAGGTTGTGGGACATCATTAGGTAGATGCCTTTATGTTATATTTAAATATAAGAATTTATTATGTTTTTGCTTATATGTTGATATAAAAATTATTACTTGTTAATCGTCTTTATAGGATCCCAGCTCACAGATAATCAGTCTCAGTCTTCATCTTCACGTAATGCTTTAATAGATATATCATTTAAATAAATGAACAGTTGATTAGTTTATATGTGCATTATGTGAATTTCTAACTCATTGTTCTATATAGGATGTTTTGCCTGCACATGACCCACTTACACCAGTTACTCATACACATCATGAGACAATGTCAGATGTAGAGTCTTATCAGTCTGACACATGATGACTCATTCAAATAGTGTATATTGATAGTCGACTGTAAGTATTACATTGTCAGTTGTCGAATACTTATCTTATAAATAGTGTGTATCGATAGTTGATTGTTAATGTATACTAATTCATGTGCGGTGCAAGGTTCGAGCCACAAGAAGTAATACGAGAAATTAGGAAGTCACTACTTCAGCATCTACTAGGACCGGTCGCTCAATGAAAAGTGTACCCGAAGGAGGTGTTGGATAGATTATAGTTCCTATTTATGGTATACAATCGTTTATCATAGCTAATGTGTTTCATATTTTTTTTCATAGTTATGTGCACTAACTTTCTGAAATTATTTATAGGCTTTGAATTGCTTCGCGACTGTAAAGGAGGAGCAGGACTCAATGATAGTGTGGCAGACGGTGGATGCCAGTCGATTTGTAGACATACTTCATAATATGAAGACTGCAATAATAAAAGCAACTGATGAGATAGATGATCTACTGCATTGGAAAGACCATGACCATTCTACTATCAGGATAGATTATTGGGATGCAATGCACGACAAGTGGGGGAGCCATGAATTTCGAAACCGCTCAGCAAAGGCTGCACAAAATTGAGCGAAGATGTTTGATGCCCATCTACACATAGGTGGTTCTAAGACTTTTGGGAGTCATACCAGAAGAAAATGGTAACTCATCAATATATATATATATATATATATATATAAAATCAAATTTATAAGTATTTCTGCGATACTTTCTAATTAATTTTTTTATCATTTAACCGTGCAGGAAGCCAAAAAAGGAGGCATTGTGCCTTACAAGGATGTGTTTTTCGAAACACATAAACGTAAGACCATAGAAGAGTTCGTATCAAAGAATGTGAGAGTGATAACGATATATATTTATTGTATTAATAAACATTGTAATATATAAGTTACCATAAATTACATTATCATAAACATTGTAATTCTTAATTATTAATTCATATTATAATCATTACTTTGTAGGAGTCATATGAGCAGCAAATGGTAGAGCAAACAACAACGACTCCACTCAACATCTGCCTTTTGATCCTGCAGCATGGGTGACTGCAATCGGTGAACCCAAAAAGGGTCGTGTGTTCGGGTTTGGGAGTAATATGAACAACACACCAGTCATTGCCTCCTTCAGTCAGAGTTCTCCCACCAGCATCAACTCCCAGCGTCCTATTGACCCTGCTAATTCTTGGGATGGTGTCCGCCAGCTTGTTAAGGACACAGTGTGTGACTTTTTACATGAAGTCATTTTTTACGTTTTCCGTAATGAGTTGTACAACTTTTTTCGAGATAGGAAAACTTCATCTGCATTCAATATGAGCTTTGGTGCCTGTCAGGTATGAATGATTGAAACACTATAATTTTTTATTGCTAGCATTAGAACACATGTATGCATGATTGAATCACCATAAAAAAATTTTGACTGCCTTAAAACACATATATGCATGATTGAATCACTATGGATTTTTATTGCTAGCATTAGAACACATGTGTGCATGATTTCATCACCATGAAAGTTTTTGACTGCCTTATAATACATATATGCATGATTAAATTACTATGAAAGTTTTTTTGACAACCTTAGAGCACATATATACATGCTTGAATCACTATAACATTTTTTTTGACAACCTTAGAACACATAACTGGATGATTGAATCACTATGAATTTTTTTGGTCAACCTTCATTAGAACAAATATATAAATGATTGAATTAGTATGAAATTTTTTGACTGCCTTATAACACATATATGCATGATTGAATCACTATGGGAGTTTTTTGACAACCTTAGAACACATATAAGCATGATTTTATCACTACGAAATTTTTTTGACAACCTCTAAATTATGTTAATGTCCTTCACTTTATTGTTAGTCTATGTATCATTCTGCCATGTTACTTTGATTGTCTTAGATTAGGTGCATTGCATATAATTTATTTCATTATATTTTGTTTATCAATACTATCATTTCGGTTCTCTTGTAGGATGTTGGAGATGATTAGCGTAGAGGAGCTGATGGAGGCATGAATGGAGGGGCAGATCGAGACAATGAAGAGGACGATGATACGAATCCTGGCGAGGATTAGCTTCATCTGTTGAATTTGTTTCAAACGAAACTCTTTGTATATGTTCACTTGTAACAAATTAGAACTTGGCGGGAATTATACTGGGTTGTTAATTTTGTTTCACTTATAACTTGTGTTAAATTTGCTTCACCTACTTTGTATTTGTATTTTTTATGTGTACTTTATTTTTTATACATAGGATATATATATAAATTGTATAACGAGATTTTTTTTCTCAATATTTATATTTCAAACAAATTTTTTTTTTTTTTTTTTGTGATGGATTAGCGACGGATAATATTCGTCGCTAATTAATATTGGCCTCCAATTTAGTGATGGATTAGGGACGAATATTTATCCATCATAAAACTGAATCGGTTGATGTTTTGCGACGAATTATAATCCGTCGCAAATACATTGTTACAATAGCGACAGAATTAGAGATGGGTGTGTATCTGTCGCAAAACCAAATCTCTGCGGATTAGCGACGACCTCACGACGGATCATGGCATTTGCTAATCCATCGCAAATTAGCGATGAAAGTAGCGATAGATATGTTCCATTGCTAATTAGCGACTAGGAAATTGCGATAAAAGTTATTCATCGCTAAACTGTTTAGTGATAGATTTGTGATGGATTAGCGACGGATTATGTCTGTCGCTAATCTGCAGATTTCTTGTAGTGCAAGGAGTCGCCAAGATTTGGCTTACGTAAGGGGTAACACTCATGGGATTTGAACTTAGACTGTTGTCAAATCGTCTAGGCCCCCATCACACTATGCCAAACCCCTTGGGTCTGATTGCCTATCATCTTTCCTTCACATAGCAATTCCATCTTCTCCTTCCAGGCTTTTCAATGCAAGCATATTCTCAAGTCAAGTAATTATATCAGCTTTAAGCATCGTTGCATGGCTGACTATGGTGTTAATAGGTTGTAGAAAGATAAACTATCCAACTGGTTTCCTTTCAATATATCCTTATAATTTTCTTTCTTTTGTTTTGTGTGTTGGTGGGAGCCCGCTTAACCCAAGCTTGCCAATTAACAAAAAAAAAAGGTTTATTGAGCTTTGTTCTTGCAATCGTTCATTTTTACCTTCCATTATTTTGCAAGTTTTCTGAAAAGTAAAAGGTTAAAAAAAATCCACATGGCCTTTAGCTCTTGCACAGGGAGATGTCTCGCTATTTTGAGTTTGAGTATTCACATAGGCGCCCTCTTCCGAAATTAAGAAGTAAGGTGTCTCCTTAAGCTTTGTTTGATGGCTTGTCCAAGATTGGGCGAAATGAACAAAACACAATATTAGTTTTGTCCGTTCTATTGATTTTGTTCCAAGTCCAACAAATGTCCTTTGTTTGATGGGGAAGAATGAAGAAGAAGAAGAAAAAACCCTAATCAATGGGAAAAAACCTAATCAACAAGAGAACCCTAATCAATAAAATCAAACAAAAACCCCTAATCTATGAAATCCTAAAAATGCCCTAAAAAGAAATTTGATTCAAACCGAAATAAAAGAAGAAAGAAAGGAGAAGAAGAAGAAAGAAGAAAAGGGAAAACCTCGCAGGCGGCCTCATCTCCGATAGTGTCGCCGGCCTCATCCCCTGTGTCAGTGACCCCGGCAAGGAGAGAGAGAGAGAGAGAGAGAGAGAGAGAGATCTGATTGTTCTATTCCTTTTGTTCTAAGTCCAACAAATGTCCTTTGTTTGATTGAGAAGAATGATGAAGAAAAAACTCTAATCAATGAAAAAAAAACTTAATAAAAAAGAGAACTCTAATCAATAAAATTAAACAAAAACCTAATTTATGAAATTCAAACAAAAACCCCTAATCTAAAAAAACCCTCACATATGAAAACCTAAAAATGCCCTAAAATTTTTTTGATTCAAACCGAAATAAAAGAAGAAGAAAAAAAAGGAAAAAGAGAAAAAAAAAAAAGAGGAAGAAAGAAAAGAGAAAACCTCGCCGGTGGCCTCATCTCCGATGGTGTCACCGGCCTCTCGATGGCAGCCTCATCCCGGACATCAGTGACCCCCTAGCTGTCAAGGAGCGAGAGAGAGTCGGGGAACCCATACCTTTGATTTTTTTTTAAACGTGTCCTCCACGTCTTGTTCTTTTTGTAACAAGGACGGGGATGTTACAAAAAGAACAACTTTTTAAAAATGCGATGGACGCTGTTTTGAGCATCTACCGCATCCAACGTTTGCTAAAATCACTGTCCCGTACCCACCGTATCTATTTTGGGTGGGGGACAGTGATTCAAACATATCCTTAAGAGTCAATGGGTGCATCACGATGTTACACTTTCAGACCACGTCTCTTACTTGGACTGCTCAGTTTAATTCACACTCATTCCCTTTGTTATCTCCCATCTTCATACCCCTTAAATCTTATGATGCAAGTTGTTTTGTTTAAATCTCAACTTACAGATGGTTTTACTGTCGTAGATTTAATAGAAACTAGTTTTCAACAAAAAAAGTGATTTTTTCAATCACAAAGTTTTGTTTTTCGTCAGCTCTCAATTTTGGAATCGCTAAAAAAGTCCTCGATACAAGTCAGGTTTTGACGATTTAAATTGTCCATCTTGGCTGAATAAATGATAACGATCTATGGAATTGAATTTTAACAAAACAACTTTGCATCAATCAAATCTTAAAGAGGTTACGAAGATGGAGATGAGTACATGGAACCGGTTTGCGTTATTTTTATAAAGCTATTAAAATAATATATGAAGTGGACATGACGCGAACATAATTTGAGTATGACTATGCCCTACTGAGAATCCGTCTCATCTTTTACTGTCCTTGACCAATGATTCAGGGATACTGTCGTAATTTACATGGACAGAGTAAGAGTAAGAGAAAGAGAGAGAGAGATAGGGGCGGGGAAAAGGGTATGTCCATCCCCGAACTGGGATGGATTTTAACCTTCGTCCCCACCTCCATCCCCGTTTCATACCCTTCATCCCCGATCCAAACGGGGCGAGGCGAGGCGGGGCCCGCTTTCCCCGGCTCCACTGCCGTCCTAGAGAGAGAGAGAGAGCCCGCAGATTCTCATCTTCACCGCACTCCTCGCTAACTGCCCACCACTCGAACCCTTTTTAAGTCCACCCCCACCAAACCAAATACCCAATTCTCTCTCTCTCTCTCTCTCTCTCTCTCTCTCTGTGTGTTCATTCATGGTCTCCCCGCCGAGCTCACTGGTGAAACAGCACTCCCGGCGTCTCCTCGACGCCTCTCCGTCCGGAGGAGCCGCGGGGCCAGCGGACGGTACGGTGGACTCAGACGTGGTGGTCATCCTCGCCGCCCTCCTCTGCACCCTCATTTGCCTCGTCGGCTTAGGGTTCATGGCTCGCTGCGCCTGGCGCTGCCGCTTTCTCCGCCGTACCGGCGGTGATGGCGGAAGCGCCGACCCCGCCGCCAACAAAGGCCTCAACAAGAAGGCCATCCACGCCCTCCCCGTGGCCGCCTTCGACTTCGACTTCTCGACAGGAAAATCCACCGACTGTGCCATCTGCCTGACGGAATTCCTCCCCGGCGAGCAGATCAGGGTTCTTCCCCAGTGCGCCCACTGCTTCCACCTCGCCTGCATCGACACCTGGCTCTCTTCCCACTCTTCCTGCCCCTCCTGCCGCCACATCCTTGCCGAGAAGGCCACGCCGCCGCTGCCACCGCCACTGCCTCCTGCGCGGAGGTGTCAGAGGTGTGGATTGCCGGAGAATTTCTCTCCGGCGTCGATCTCCGACGCTTCCGCTGCCGGTGGTTCTGTCCTCGATCAAGTGCTCAGGTCCAGAGAAGATGATCCGCACAGGTTTTTACCTTAGTGTCCATTTTTTTTTTAATTTACCTTTGTAATTTGTCACGAAATTATGAAAATGAGTTTTTTTCTTCTTCTTTTTATTGTCGTTTTATTTACGAATGTAACATAAGAGTGAAGTTGGCTGAGGAAGATTTGAGGATCAGTTTCTCGGATGATAGAATTTTGCTTCTTGTGTTAAAACTAAAACAGGGTCAATTGGAGTTTCCCACGGGGATCTTGACTTCGAATTCCCTAACCCCTAACTTAAACTTTCAGGAAGGAGAAAAAGAAAAGCCAATTTTGGTTTAGTTTCATGGAGCAATGTGAAGGTGTGATTGTATAAAATTTGGAGAAAATACTAAAAAATATTGTATAATCCATTTCAAACTAACTAATAAGAGTTCATTGTCAGGCCTTTGTTTCCAGGGAGTCTCACTGGCTTCCTTTGTTTGTGTTGTTCATGGAAGGTTTCTCAACTGTCTCTAAAGCGTTCTGCATATCCCTACAATTTGAGGCCTCATCGACGAGTGATTTCATTGTTGTGCACTTTCTCTCATCAGCCTTTCTCTTTTGACATTCCTTCCTGCCTCACCGCAGTGGAGGTAATCCTCATTTTCTTGAGGTCATCTTTGTCCCTCATATGGGTGATGCCAACTTTGGCATTCCTGCCCTGGCTGTGATTCAGCTAGTATCTCAGGGTTAGCATTTCTTCAAATTATCATATCATATGACATTTGCTTGTTGTAGTACTGCCCCCAACAAGGTTGTGCAATGCTTTCAAAATCTAGTTGCACTTATCTTCCTAAGCTGCCATCTACTTGAAAAAAAAAAGATTTTTTAAGTTCTTGAAGTCTACATTCAGTTTCATAAATAACATATTATCATAGATATATATAGAATAACATTTAGGCTAAAAATACTTACAGTATGATATTGGATGCAAAACAAGACTCGAATCATTTATATTTTATTTTGCTTTGATAACAAAGCTGTAATGCTCCAAGATTTTTAACCTATTTAGTTAAATAATTTTGTAACCCAAAAAATTTTAACCATTTTTTTTTTTAAATAAGAGTATTAAGCAACAAAAATCTTTCTTTTGGATTTGGGTTAGATAGTCTTGAGTGGGTTACAGGTGAATATATAAAATACGATAATAATTCATTGTATAAAAGTTTAATAATCCATTTCCTAATCTTTTACCTAACAAGTATTTATAAAAAAGAAACCTTAATCTTATTTTGGATATTAGATAGATCCCCAAATACAAAAAAAAACTAAACTAAAACAAGATCCAAGTGCACCCTTCAAACCCGGATTATATCCCGCTGCTCTGCTCCAGCATCATGTCCGCAGATAAAAATATCGTTGGCAATATTACCCATTGGCTTTGAATAGCTTAAAATGGATTAAATTTTTTGCCACTTGGTACCCGACGCCATACCTTCGTTTGGCACTTCTCCAATCTCGCCTTACTAGTTTCCAGTCAATTCAACAACAGTACAGGGACCTAAGAAAAATGGGTCCTTAACCAATGATTTAGGTGCATTCATAATTTCACACACAGATATATATATATATATATAGAGAGAGAGAGCGAGAGAGAGAGAGAGAGAGAGAGTTCTCGCTGCTTTTCTTTAATTTGAGAATAGGTTTGGTATTGACAAGTCCTACTGCATGTTTTGTGAATCATATCTTACAAATATGATCCCTATAGTTTATTTAGTGGAAAACGCATGTTAGATCCCCCTGAATCTTCATCTAATATAAGATTCGGGATTTAATTTTTGTGCTAAGATAGGTTTTCAAATGAATCTAAAAATCGTCTGTCTTTGTTATGTGGAAACTTTGAGAGTAAAAAAAAAGAATCAAGCTTTTCGAAGGAAAAAAATTTGATCTAAAACATGTTTTCTAGTAAATAAATGATGATAAACAAATCTATGAAATATGTCAAGTAAAAAAAAAACTTCTTTTTATTTTGAGTAACGATTTTCCACAAAGGAGTGATGCAATATAAAGTTTGCACAAATCTCAGCAACAGAAATTAGCAGATTCATGGTAAGCTCCTTACAACCAAAAATGAAGAAAAACGAATAGTAATATAAACAAATAAAATCAATGAAATTATTACATAATTAATGTTATATATTTATATTATATATTAATTAGTTATGCTACTTATTATATTTCATTTGCCGTCACTAAGATTCATACAACTAAGCTAAAAACACTAAACCTAATTTGAGAAAAGAAAACCTCATGCAATTACGCTTTTTAAGTGGTCCATGCTAAGTCCATCCTCAATTTAGGGACAGACCAATTACTCCATATATATATATATATATATATATATATATATATATATATATATATATATATATACAGTTTGAAAAGCATGAAAATTTTGGTAAAGGTGTTGCAACTGTAAGGTTTGACCATCAACTTCACTGCTCATTTTTGTGATGAGAAAAGAGGTCATTTAAACCATTTTTAAAAGTGAAGTGGGTCAGGCCGTCAGGGTTCCAAAGGGGTGGTTCTACCTACCGGGACCACGACTAGGTGCCATTGAGAGACTAAAATAACACAATAAAATTGAAAAAAATTCAAAGAACAAGATGCTGCTTTAGGATATTGACATGTGGGCCTGCATGTTGTGTTAAGCCTCAAGTGTTTTCATTTATGAAGGTTAAATTAGTCAAAAAAATGTAAACTCTTTATGTTTAGTATTGTAATTTATGCCTAGCATCAGTCCATTCAAAAATATTTGTGCATCTGATGTGACTTATGTGCCGAAACAACATTCTACGCTTAACATTACTCCATTTAAAAGGTTTAGATACTTTTAAAGAAAAGGAAAGGAGAGAGTGTGAAAGTTCCAAGGGACAAGTGAAGAAAATTGAAGGGTATAAGGTGCGACTTTATTTTTATGGAGTTTTTGCGTTGAAAATTACATTGTGCTTAATGCAACATGGAACCTTCGACAAGTGCCACCCAAACTTTACTCGAAGAAAAGCTTTATAAAGTATTTTTTCTATGATGAAGAACACTCGTCGAAGTGAGAAAAACCCCAGGTGGGATCCACAACCACCCTGCCTTACATGGCCTACCTTTGAGCGGGTTAGACTTAGTTCAAATATAAGCATTATTGAATAGGACTTAATTGGACATTGCCTAATTGGCTTTTGATGCAAAGGAAAGAAGGTGATACCAAATCCAGCTCTAACTAGGAGACTGGATATATATTATATACAAAATGACCGTACTGACCTTGCAAAATGGTGCACTTCTCAAAATGCCTTCCAATTTGCTGATGTCCTTTGCATATACAAAATCTCTTATTCTTGACTTTTTTAGGACATTTTTGCTTTTCACAAATATAATACGACCTTTGCACATATAATACGATATTTGCAAAGATAACCTGCAACCCTCTTTAAATTAAATAATCCTCAAAGAGATCCGCAGATGTGTGCTGACATTCGCAGTCACTTGTGAATATCCTCGATATTCTCACTCTCATTCGAGATTCATAAATATGGTATGACCTTGGCGAAGAAAACCTATGAACATGCTTTAACTAAATACTCCTCAAGGAAGTCTGCAAATATGTGCTGACATTTGCAGTCACCTATTGTGAATGTCTTCGACATTTGCACGGTCATTCGAGATCCATAAATATAGTACAACCTCTGCACATATAGTACGACCTTCGTGAAGATAACCTATGAACCCTCTTTAGGTAAATACTCCAAAAGTAGGTCTATAAGTATGTGATGATGTTCATGGTCACCACTTGCAAAATCTTCAGCGTTCACACTACCATTCAAGATCTGCAAATGTAGTATGACCTTCGCAAATATGGCAGGAAAAAAACCTATGGACCTCCTTTAACTAAATACTTTTTACGTACATCCACAAATGTGTGTTCACATTCGCAAATACCTGTTGTGAAGGTCATCACTCATTTGTGAACATCCTCGGTATATGTAGATTGTCTGACCTCATTTGTAGATTTGTCGAACATTTGCATATTGAAGATGAAATTCACAAATTTTCTCAAGATTTTAATGTGAATCTCCCTATCTTGTTGCAGACGTTTGTACCAACATTAAATGTGATGATTCATTATTTTCAAAAGAGATGATTCGCATTTAAGGGCAATTTTTGCATAAACTAGGGTTTTTGTGGTCCATAACCCATGATCTCCAACGTGTTTTCCTGACACAATCTTTCAGCAAATCTTTGGTGTTATTGCTTGCTCTTCATCATTTAGTAACACTTCATCAATGTCTTTTTTAGCATATGAGTCATCATCGACAGTGAGATATTCTGGTAAGCACATCCTTAATGATTGAATAAATTATTTTTTGAATTTTTTGGCATAAATTAGTTATTTTTTGAAACATTGGCATGAATCAGTTATTTTGTAAAAGAATTGCAAGGTTCTCAAGTTATCTTGGCATGTTCATTTTTGTTTTTTGTTTTTGTTTTTTTTGTTTAATTTATTTTTTTATGTGAGTCTTTATTTCTCTCTTTGTTTCCTTAATTTGGTATGCCTTCATTTTCATATGGTTGTTTATCTATTGTGATCATAAGCTTTACACTATAAAATTTTGTATTTAGTGCATTGTTTGCTCTTGATAATTAAATTTGTTAAATATAGTTCTTTCCGATGACTAATGAATTCTGAACATTTTCATGTTTATGAGCTTATACTCTTTTATAGAACCTCTTATAAAAAAATTTACACTAGATGCTATCTCGTGCAGTTTTTTTGTACTTCCAATTTTATCACTATGGCCATGTATTATATTACAAAGTGTAACTTTCTATGAAATATGAATAACTACTCTTGCTTCATTGTGAATGTGATAAGATCTAAATTCTTGAGTGTAAAACCCGATATTTTTCTTTAATCATTAAATAAATAAATGATGAATTATTGGTGCATTTATGACTATAATTGTAAATTCTTTATTTTCTTGATTTTTTTTATTCTTGATTTTGATTGATTATGAACTTTCATCTCAAGTTATGAAGAATATTGCAAGGATAATTGAAAATTTTAAAATTGAGTGATTTTAGATCTTAAACCATGGTTTTGGATCTAATTTCAGCATTTGGATCCAATATGGATAGAAGATGTTATTTAGATTGGATCCAATTTTAAATATTAATTGGATCCAATGGTTATGGATTGGACCCTCATAGGAGACGTCCTATGTGGACCCCCATTTGGATCTAGGAGTCTATATGAATTAAAATATTATCTAGTTTTAATTCAGATAAATAAATAAATAAATAAAAATGATAATTGAAATTTTTAATTAGAACATTTAATAAAATTATTAATTAAGATATTAAATAGGGTGGGACATCCCACGCCTCTTGAAGAGATAATATTAGTTAGGTTTTGTTAGTGGTTAGTTGTTGAATAGTCAACTCTGATAATCCTAATTAAATAAAATTTGAAAAAAAACAAATAACTAGTGAGGAAGGAGTCTAGAAGATAGTTTTTTTTTAGAAAGGACTCCTCTCTCCCTCCACACGATTTTGGAGGAGAGAGACCTTTCTCAAATAGGTTAGGGCTTGTGGAGAGAGCTATATATACCCCCTCTCACACGCCCCTCTCATTTTTTTCAGAAACACTCTCTCTCTCTCTCTTCTTTTCTCTTTTATTTTTCTTCTTCCTCTCCTCCTAAAAACATTTAGGAGGGATAGAGTAGTGTGTGTAGCTATTAAACCTGCACAAACTTCAGTGGCTATGGTGGTGTAGAGATCAAACTACTCAATTTCTTCTGTGTCTTAAGGATCTATCAATTTTTCAAGTAAGACTTATGTAGTAGATGCCTTTTATGTACATTAAGCATGCATATATGAATCATATTTATTTTCATAAGTATATCTACATGACTGGACCTATTATACACATTTTCCTTTATGAACAAATCATTATTTGGATTCATAAAAGATGAATCATGAGTTTTTCATAAAAATGATTTTGAAAAGCATGCCTAAATAGGGTTATGCTACTTATTATATTTCGTATGCCATCACTAAGATCCATACAACTAAACTAAAAACACAAAACCTAATTTGAGAAAATAAAACCTCATGCAATTAGGCTTTTTAAAAGTGGTCCATGCTAAGTCCATCCTCAAATTAGGGACGACAGACCAATTACTCCATATATAAACAATTTGAAAAGTATGGAAATTTTGGTAAAGGTGTTGCAACTGTAAGGTTTGACCATCAACTTCACTGTTCATTTTTTTATGGGAAAAGAGGTCATTTAAACCATTTTTAAAAGTGAAGTGGGTCAGACTATCAGGGTTCCAAAGGGGTGGTTCTACCGACCGGGACCACGACTAGGTGCCATTGAGAGGCTAAAATAGCAAAATAAAATTCAAAGAACAAGATGCTGCTTTAGGATATTGACAAGTGGGCCTGCATGTTGTGTTAAATCTCAAGTGTTTTCATTTATGAAGGTTAAATTAGTCAAAAAAATATAAACTCTTTATGCTTAGTATTGTTATTTATGCCTAGCATCAGTCCATTCAAAAATATTTGTGCATCTGATGTGACTTATGTGCTGAAACAACATTATATGCTTAACATTACTCCATTTAAAAGGTTTAGATACTTTAAAAAAAATGAAAGGAGAGAGAGAGAGAGTCCTAGGGATGGAAGGGTATAAGGTGCGACTTTATTTTTATGGAGTTTTTGCGTTGAAAATTACATTGTGCTTAATGCAACATGGAACCATGGACAAGTGCCACCCAAACTTTACTCGAAGAAAAGCTTTATAAAGTATTTTTTCTATGATGAAGAACACTCTCCAAAGTGAGAAAAAACCCAGATGGGATCCACAACCACCCTGCTTTACATGGTCTACCTTTGAGCGGGTTAGATTTGGTTCAAATATAAGCATTACTAAATAGGACCTAATTGGACATTGCCTAATTGGCTTTTGATGCAAAGGGAAGAAGGTGATACCAAATCCAGCTCTAACTAGTAGACTGGATATATATTATATAAAAAATGACTGTACTGACCTTGCAAAATGGTGCACTTCTCAAAATGCCTTCCAATTTGCCGATGTCGTTTGCATATACAAAATCTCTTTTTCTTGACTTTTTTTAGAACATTTTTTCTTTTCACAAATGTAATACGACCTTTGCACATATAATACGATATTTGTGAAGATAACCTGCAACCCTCTTTAAATTAAATAATCCTCAGAGAGATCCATAAATGTGTGTTGACATTCGCGGTCACTTGTTGTGAATATCCTTGACATTTTCGCTTTTATTCAAGATTCGCAAATATAGTACGACCTTCATAAATATGGTATGACCTTCGTGAAGAAAACCTATGAACATGCTTTAAATACTCCTCAAGGAAGTCTGCAAATGTGTGCTAACATTTGCAGTCACCTGTTGTAAATGTCCTCGACGTTTACACTCTCATTCGAGATCCGCAAATATAGTACAACCTTTGTAAATATAACATATGAACCCTCTTTAGGTAAATACTCCAAAAGTAGGTCTGTAAATATGTCATGATGTTCATGGTCACCTATTGTGAAATCTCCAACGTTCGCACTACCATTCAAGATCTGCAGATGTAGTATGACTTTCTCAAATATGGCACGAAGAAAACCTATGGACCTCCTTTAACTAAATACTTTTTATGTACATCCGCAAATGTGCGTTCACATTTGCAAATACCTGTTGTGAAAGGCATCACTCATTTGTGAACATCCTCTGTATATGTAGATCGTCTGACCTCATTTGCAGATTTGCCGAACATTTTCATATTGAAGATGAGATTCACAAATTTTCTCAAGATTTTAATGTGAATCTCCCTATCTTGTTGCAGACATTTGTGCGAGCATTAAATGTGATGCTTCATTATTTTCAAAAGAGATGATTTGCATTTAAGGGCAATTTTTGTATAAACTAAGGTTTTTGTGGTACCTAACCCATGACCTCCAACGTATTTCCCCGACATAATCTTTCAACAAATCTTTGGTGTTATTGCTTTCTCTTCATTATGCACTAACACTTCATCAACGTCTTTTTTAGCATATGAGGCATCATCGACAATGAGATATTCTGGTAAGCACATTCTTAATGATTGAATCAATTATTTTTTGAAATTTTTGGCACAAATTAGTTATTTTTTAAAACATTGGCATGAATTAGTTATTTTGTAAAAGAATTGCATGGTTCTCAAGTTATCATGGCATGTTCATTTTTTTTATGTGAGTCTTTATTTTTCTCTTTGTTTTCTTAATTTGGTATACCTTTATTTTCATGTGGTTGTTTATCTATTGCGATCATAAGCTTTACACTATAAAATTTTGTATTTAGTGCATTGTTTGTTCTTGATCATTAAATTTGTTGAATATAGTTCATTCTAATGACTAATAATTTCTGAACATTTTCATGTTTATGAGCTTATACTTTTTTATAGAACCTCTTATGAAAAAAATTGCATTAGATGCTATCTCGTGCATTTTTTTTGTACTTCCAATTTCATCACTATGGCCATGTATTATATTACAAAGTGTAACTTTCTGTGAAATATGAATAACTACTCTTGCTTCATTGTGAATGTGATAAGATCCAAATTCTGGAGTGTAAAACCTGAGATTTTTCTTTGATCATTAAATGAATAAATGATTAATTATTGATGCATTTATGACTATAATTGTGAATTCTTGATTAATTATGAACTTTCATCTCAAGGTATGAAGAATTTTGCAAGGATAATTAAAAAATTTTAAAATTGAGTGGTTTTAGATCTTAAACCTTGGTTTTGGATCTAATTTTAGCATTTGGATCCAATATGGATTGGAGATATTGTTTGGATTGGATCCAATTTTAAATATTAATTGGATCCAATGGTTATGGATTGGACCCTCATAGGAGATGTCCTATGTGGACTCCCATTTGGATCCAGGAATTCATATGAATTAAAATATTATCTATTTTTAATTCAGATAAATAAATACATATGATAATTGAGATTTTTAATTAAAAATTTAATAAAATTACTAATTAAGATATTAAAGAGGGTGGGATGTCCCACACCTCTTGAAGAGATAATATTAGTTAGGTTTTGTTAGTGGTTAGTTGTTGAATTAGTCAACTATGATAATTTTAATTAAATAAAATTTTAAAAAAATCAAATAACTAGTGAGGAAGGAGTCTAGAAAGTTTCTTTTCTAAAATGGATGCCTCTCCCCTTCCACACGATTTTGGAGGGGAGAGTCCTTTCTCAAATGGGTTAGGGCTTGTGGAGAGGGCTATATATACACCCCCCTCTCACATGCCCCACTAATTTTTTTCAGAAACTCTCTCTCTCTCTCTCTCTCTTCTTTTCTCTTTTGTGTGTAGCTATTAAACCTGCACAAACTTCAGTGGTTGTAGTGGTATAGAGATCAGACTACCCGATTTCTTCTTTGTCTTAAGGATCTATCTATTTTTCAAGTAAGATTTATGTAGTAGATGATTTTTACGTACATTAAGCATGTATATATGAATCATATTTATTTTTAGAAGTATATCTACATGACTGGACCTGTTATACACATTTTCCTTTATGAAGAAATCATTATTTAGATTCACAAAAGATGAATCATGAGTTTTTCATAAAAACAATTTTGAAAAGCATGCCTAAATAGGGTTTCTTTGTTGGTTCATATTAGATTCAGTCATAGCTTGATTATTGTTTGTAATATTCATAAGTTAGCCCATATTGTATCTGATTAAATCTAAAATATTGAGATTTCAAAGGTTGTATGGTCTCAAGAAGATTTTTAACAAAAATGTTTTTTGAGAAACGTAAGTTTGAAATGATTGATATTTTATTCCCGACCAGTTTCAGAAATAAATTGGTATCTCTTTGAATATCAGTCCTAAAAATCTAAATAAAAATACTGAGTTAATCTACGCATCTTGATCTTGAGTTTAGAATCTTGTTTTACCTTATTTGGATTTGTATTGAGGGTGAAACGTTCATTCTAACAAAGCTCCAGTTTCTGGATCTAGTTATTGGACTGTTTCGACCTAACTCTGATGAAAGGTAAAAATGCCCAAGCAAAACGACTCTGAATATTTTATTAAAATTTTGGGTGAAGTCTAACATATAATAGAAAACTGTATAAAAAGGGTTTTTTCAAGAACATTTTCTATAAATTTCAAGAAAATATTTAATCTGATAAAAATCTTGTAGTTTACGGATTCTGGATTGAAACTCTGTCAAAATAGGGTTTCGTAAAAGATTTTTAATTATTTTTGTACATTATTTTTTAGATAAGTTTGTTGGGTTGTATTCTTGACAGGTACAATTAGCCATAGTAAAAATATGGTGATTATATATGTGATCTGTTATTTTTGACAGATTTTATAAAAATGGGTCATCAGGGATTCAAATTTCCCTGATGACTTATGGGTGTGATTAATTGGTAACGTGTTTGGATCTTGTGTTTGTATTATTTTTCTGATATATACTACATATTATCAATGTTAATAGACCCTATTAAATCATAAACAAAGGGCTGAACATTTAGAAAGATCTGAGTTTAAATTTATGCAAGTTGTAATTGAAAGATATTACCAAATTTTGATAATCTTGTAAATTAATTGTTTTTTTTTCATTCAAAAAGAGAGTATTTTTATTTATATAATTATGTTCAGCATATTTAGCTTGTTTAATATCTAAATTAATGCTTGACTTATTGAAGATGTAATAGTTTGTGTTTGAGAGAATCAAAACCCTAATTTCTCATAAATTGATTTAGGGTTTTGAGTTCTTTCTTTGATTTCAATTCTTCTAAATGCATATGTTGTTGAAATATGATTTTTTCAAGTTATGTACAACATGAACTGAATTAAGTTATGTGTATTTATATTGATTAAGCATCACTACAACTGAACATAATTAAAATATATAAGCCTTTCCGATTTAGGTTTATGGGGGCCTGGACTAAGAAAAATTGACTTATGTATTTTTTGTTATGGGTTAGTTGTAGTGGATTCATTGATTCAATCTGTTATCATGAATGTTTTAATCAGGTCTGATATAATTTAAGTTACTATAAAATTAAGACATTAATTTGAGTCATGTCGATTTGCTCGGTAAGAGTTTATGAGAGTTCTTACCGAGAAAGTCGGGTTTGTGGCTTTAATTATGTTTTGATGTTTCTTTAAAATTTTCACAAATTCATTTTTGAATTATATCAGATCTGATATAAATATTTATGATAGAGATAGGGGTGAGTTCGATCACAATTGATAAGTTATGGTTTAGATGCAAAGATGCCCTATTTCTAAGAAATAGACTTTTATACAAATTATATTCGAGATTTGTGAGTAAATTCATTTATGACTGCTTAAATGTGTTTATTTCCATGATCAATTAAGCATGAGCATGATTATATTTGTAAAGCATGTAAAAATATATATATAGACATGTTGATTGTATTAAGATTTAGCAAAACATGTTTTAGTTGTGTAGTTTCAGGCTACTCTAGCCACGAGGCCTAAATAATTTGGACGATGCAAGGAGGGTAATGGGTTAGCAGGGAGAGAAAAGGAGGTAGACGACGACAAGAAGGTCACCGACGTGGTCGCCCGCAGCTCTGGTCATCGACGACCGCAAGGAAAAAGGAGGAGGAGATGTGGAGGCATACCTGGGAGGTCGACGACGACGAGCGGGACGTGAGGAAGGCGGCGTTGTCGTCGACCGACATCACACGCAAAGAGGGCAGAGCCGAGAGGGAGGCGAGAGGAGAGGAGCGCAGGGAGAGGGGAGGCCTTTCGTTAAGAGAGGCCTCTCCCCGGTGTGTTCTCTTAAAGACACAGGGGAGGGCATGAATCGAGAAACCCCACCCCTTTTTTTTCAGAAGGGGAACAGGGGATCGCGGCTGCGAGGGGGCGAAGAGGGTTTAAAAGAAACCCTCGCCCCTTCGTGTTTTAACCCTAACAGGTTCAGGTCGGGTCCTGGTTCGACCCGGCTCCGAATTTTTTTTTTCGAAAAAAAAATGAGGGTTTTACAAAACAAATCTTGTACCATGGACTGGTTCAAAAGTCATGCTGCGGCAAAATAATCAACATGAAGAAAAGGAAGCAAAAAAAAAAAACAAGGCTTTGTTTGGGAGCCTTGAATTGAGATGCGAGCACCATTTCCATGTGTTGCCAAAATATGGTTTTACCAAATGTGTTGTTGAGGATGGAGATTCCAAAAACATCTTGTGAATATTGTTGAAATGTGGTGTTACAACTGCCAACTCCCTTCCCAATGTAGTGTTTGGCAACACAGCTGCTCAGGAGTTATCCGCAATGCACCTCCGATTCAAGGCTCCCAAACAGAACCTAAAGTTGCAGCCCCTCTCCTCCACACCCACATACCCCGTATGGTATGCTACAGTAGCAATTTAAACAGCAGATCCAGCTATGCTAGGTTATGGTCATTCAAGTAATGGACAACTCCAATTGTGGCATGATAGATCAAGGGTAGCAATAGAAAATACTGAACTTGGGGTAAATGTGGCTTTCAGCCAACCAAATATGGACGTTGCAGACATTATATAATTTTTTGTATTCACTCATGAAAGTTGCCTATCATTCTCTGCAAACAGAAAAGACTGGTAAATTCTTCAAAAACACTGGTTCACATACACACCCACACACAAAAACAAAAGGTCTCCTAACCAAAACTGAGACTCAACTGTAACGGAAGATGTAAGAGCCAACTCAATTTCACAGATCACAGCAGTTTCAGGCCCTATTAATCGTGCAATAATTTGAGTAGTTCACCTTTCTTCAACTTGGAGACACCTTTGATTCCACGAGACTTTGCAAGGATTTTCAAATCAGGCATTTTCAGTGTGCTTAAATCAGCATGTTCAGATAGAGATGCCTCTGAAATCACATTATCAGGTTCAGAAATATCATCACCAGGTTCATCTTGCTCATCTGGTTCTGACGATAAAGACCCCGAGATGTCATCAAACTCATCATTCATTGTGTGTGGAAAGTCATCCTCTGGGTCTGATTCCATGGCTTTCTTCTTTAGTCTCCCTCGACGTTTGGGAGATGAATTTTCCAATAAACTGGGTTCTGCAGAAGAAACTTGTTGGTAGCTCACTCTTGGAACAGGAATCTCATTGGCAACAGGTTCAGAGATCTCATCATCCGGTTCATCTGGTTCTGATAATAAAGATCCAGTCACGTCATCAAACTCTTTATCAGATGGAGCAGGCCCTGAGCCTGACTCTATGGCTTTCTTCTTTCGTCTCCCTTGACGCTTGGGAGGTGAATTTTCAGTTGCACTGGGATCTGCAGAATAAACTGGTTGGTATTTCACTCTTGGGACAGGAGACTTACGCCTAAAATTTGATGGTGGCCTTGTAAACGTAGTATCATTTGGTTCTTGAGCCTCCGAAAATTTGCTACTGGAGTCATAGTAGCCAGAGTTTGGCTCGCTATTGAATGAGTCATTTCTTTCTGGCTGGTGGAGGTTTGAATTACTGCTACTGCTTTGCTTCGTCCCTTGCTCAAATGAGTGTTTCCTCAAAAGTTTGAGAAGCGAGTCGACAGATCCTTTTTCTCCTTGTCCTTTTGTAGCTTCAACCTTCTTTTCATCTTTGGTAGCAGCCCTCTCTCTCAGTTGGGATTGGACCTTCCTGAAAAGTTCAACTATCTCCTTCTCTCGTGCACCTGGAGTAGCAGTGGCTTGGAACCTAGGACTGCTAGACATGGAGAATAATGGCCCATTTTTGGAGGATAGGAAATCTGTTTCTTCAAGGCTCTCAGCCTCACCCCTCTCCTGGTTTGGCCTGCTTCTACCTCTGGAGAATCCATGTCCTTGCTTGTTTTGTCGGAAGAAATCTGGGTTCCTTTGCTGACCATCAGAGTTCCTCGAATAGACATAGAATGTCCTTCTGGAGCCACAAAGATGGGAGCTTTTTAACAGAATGTTGCTTGTAAATAAATGCTTGTATTCTCTACCATGACAAGAATAAGATGGCATAACAGCTTTCCCCGAAGATCCCATGCAGGGAAAACAGCCCCGATCACATGGCCCATACCCTGAAAGGAAATTAAACCCAAGCACAAGTCACCACAATATCAACCAATACCTTAGACTGATGAATACAGAGTTTCAGATTCTACATAGAGTTTCAGATTCTTCAAGCCGTAACCATGTAAAACTAGATCAGATGTTAGACGAAGTGACCCTTAAAACTGGGAAAGAGCAAAAAATAAGCTAGTCTTGGACATGACTATATTCTCTTAATCTTAAAAAGAAGGGGAAAAAGGAAGTAAAGGAAGAAGGAGAAGAGTAAAATGAAAAAAAGTTAAAAAATCCAACACAGATCAAGAACGATAGATCAAATTATCATATTTTTTCTAACTTTAAGAATTAATTTCTTTACTCTTTTTCAATGAATTTGGCACACAAATATTCATTTTACAGGGCTAAGATCACAAAAAAATATCCCACATAACCTTCTCCCCTTTGTCACATGGACTTGATACAACATTCAGAAAGTTCTACATTTAGTTAACACATTCTTGACACACAATCCTCCCCACCCCCCAAAAAAAAAGATCTTAAAATAAAATAATTGTCTTGATTTGAATTTCAAGACAAAATGCCAATTAAAACTCAGGAGCCTATGGTTGGAATCACTGTTACCGATATCGCTGATATTTTGAAAATATCACGATATTATCGGCTATTTAAAGGTAGCCGATAATATCGGGAATATATCGCGATATTTTTTGAGAAAAAATCTTTTTTTTTTTATTTTAAGTTTCCATTTCCTAGTTTTTTGCTTCTTTTATATTTTAAAACCTTTAAAACATGTTTATTTATATTTTTGAAAGAAAAATAATGCAAAACTTGGTATTTTTTTAGCTTTTTTGTTGTTAATTATATTTTTTTCAATTTTTTAAACTCCAGAGATATTCCCTAGATTTAGCAACTTTTGAAAATCTCTCTGAGAAATACCCTCGCCGAGAAATTACCTTTAATGATACAGGTGACTATGGTTGGAACTCAGCCCTGTATAAGTGCTTGATTGACAATTTTTTGGGGCAGTGAAGCTAATGAGAGATGAGGTCAAGACAGCTGGAACTGTGAATAGTTGCACATCTTAAGATGAGAGATCCCAGGTTTGAATACATGGGCCAGCACCTAGCTTGACCGAAAAGAAGCGAAAAGATAACCTTCCTGATCTTCAATTGTTAAATAACATGGTCAATATTCAAGAATAGAAGATCATTGATCACAATAGCATAACCTGTCCACCTCCCAAAGTAAATGCTGCCTATGGGGCACTTGAACCTGGTAGCTCAAATTGATGAGGAAAGGAGAACCTTGGACAAAAGCTCGGACTTCAGATCCATGGATTTGATGGACATGAAACAGCTATGCAATGTATAAACCACGGATTTGGGCCATTGAGAGTCTTAATAGTAAATCTTATATTTGTAAAAAGTAGGGGCGTTTCTTCCAAATCAAACACTGCTAGCACTTGATATGATGTATTGAAAGCACAAGAAATATGATAGAAAGTCTAGGCACTTCAAACTTGAACCAACAGCCCTACCATGCTATGAATAAGCTGGAAATAGGACATTAGAATATTAAAATGTTGACAGATCTGATGATCAACAGGACTGAACAGGAAGCTTCTTCATACAGGAACAGGGGGAGTCTGTTGATAGTGGGAGAATATATGACAAATCTTCAAAATAAAGAGGAACCCCACACATGGTAATATATTCCAAAGCAATTCTAAGCCATACTTAAAATGCACCTAAATTCTATAGTACGAGTGGCAATTCCAACATGGAGCAATTAGCTCGTCATTTGACTCAGGCAGATGGTGATTATTCTAGGGATAATTAGAACAAAACAGTGGAGCACCAAACATTTTCATGTATCAATATTGCATTCTCAGCTATACCAAAAGATAATTTAGGAGTTATAAATGTTAAAAGTGGAAGATCATTTTCTTTAAAACTGAGGAAGGTATCAAGGAAGTGCAAACAAGGTGATTGGCTGACGGCATTTTTAGGTATGCTGCTCATTAGAGGTACATCTAAAAATGCTCATTGGAATGGATGGAGGACAGGGTAATGCAAAAATGACAAGTCTGGAAAGCCGTGTATCTATCCTTTTCAGGAAGGCTTGTATTGATGTGCCAAGTCTTAGCTCTAATACCTTCATACTTGATGTCTTTATTGTCACAAAATGAGTCTTCAAAACACAAATATCCACCAATACTAATTCCAAATGGACATGCACAAAAGTGAGCCACAAAGAGCACACTCACAACACCCACAATGGGCATACACAAAGAAGACTTTCAAATATAAAACAATATTTTATTGATCTTTTAAATATGCTTGTAAACGCATTACAAGAATAAGGGGATTCAACCCTTTTATATACACACATATGAAGGCAAAATGGGCACAAAAGAGAGCCCATTGTAGGCATTGGATTAGCTCCAACGGCTAGATTTCTAGCCGTTGGACTAGTCCCAACGGCTAGTTTATAGAAACATATAACTTATCATTTTTAGGACCATAACATCTATAACCTTTTTTTTATGAGCATATCCAAAAAATAGCCCTAGGTGAAAATTTATCATTTTTGTTGGTTAAAACAAAACATTTACAAACAAAAATTCTCAATCTAGAATAGTAAAGAGTAAGTTTAAAAAGTTTCTCAACAAGAGAGATATTTTGTAATGATGAGGATGGCATTCTGCTAATAAAATGCACCACATTTAAAGTTGCTTCACCCCAAAAACATTTAGGCACATGACTAGCAATAAGTAGGGTTCTCATATGTGTCTATGTTTCCTTTCGACAAGACTATTTTGTTGTGGTATGTGTGGGCAAGATCTTTGATGAGTAATGCCATGTAAATTGAGGTATTTTTTAAATTCTTTTGATAAAAATTCTTTCCCTGAGTTGGAACAAAAAATAGAGATATTGTTGTCAAGCCTTGCCAATTGAGGAAGCGGGAGTGGGAAGCAATACGGGAAGCGGGAGCGGGAAGCGAGGCACTTTCAAAAATGTAGGAAGCGGGGAAGCGTGGGACCACTTAGAAGAAAATTATGAATTGTCTCGGAAGCGAACCGGAAGTGAAAAAAATGGGGAAGCGTGGGGGAAGCGTGCTTCCCATAAAAGGGAAGCGTGCTTCCCAAAAAAGGGGGACGCTTCCCCTCACGCTTCGGAAGCGCGACGTTTCGCGCTTCCGAAACGCGCTTTGGGGAAGCGCGCTTCCCCTTTACCCTTGGTGCTTCCGGTAACTCTGTTCTTTATTAAGTTATGAAAGTTTTTAAAATGTAAGAAAACTTCATATTTATGTTTAAAAAAATAAATCTAAGTATATCTAGAGAAGTCATCTATAAAAACAACATAATATGCATATCCACCTTTTTAAGTAACTGGTATACCAGACCCTAAGCATCCGAATGAACAAACTCAAGTGGTCTAGTAGAGACAAAAGTTCTTTTATAAAAAGGTAACTTCTTCATTTTACCAAGAATATAATCATCACAAGTAAATTCATTAATGTTACAAAAAAAATTAATTTAAAAAATATGAAACTTTAGATACATGAGGATGTCCTAATCTTATATGCCATAAGTCTAAATCTAACTTTTGGACATTACAACAAAATGTATTCTTGGGTATTTTCAAAAGGTAGTAGAGGCTTCCTTTTCTATGGCCTTGCCCAATCAATTTCCCTTATTAGTGAACCTGCACCCAAAAATTATTTGACGAGGAGATATCAAAACCATGATCCAATATTTGAGAGACAGATAAGAAGTTTAAATTCAATTTGGGAATATATCTAATTTTTGGAATTGAAATCTTTTTTGAGTTTTGAAAATTCTTTTCAAAATTCACTATTTATTTAATTTCAAGAGATGTGTCATCGGCCGTAAAAACATTAGACACATTTGAGTTAGTATGGTATTCGGATAAAATATCAACATTTTGGGCCATGTGAAACGATGAACCGAAATCAATGAGACAAGGAAACTTACCGGGGTTGGAGAACGATGAGTGTGGCGCTCGTTATAGAAGATGCTCTTTTGAGAAAAGGTTGAAGGGTTTCTATTAATTGTGACAAGAACTTAACAATGCCAATGGATGTATCTCGCGATGAGTTGTCCTTAGTCACTCTTAAATTGACTGTCTCTTAGATGCCTCAACTGTAGCCACTTTCTTGTCTTCCCTTTTTCCTTAGTTTAGGACACATAGGCCTAATATGTCTTGGTTCGTAACAATACTGACAAATAATTTTTCTTTTGTCATAATTATTGCCTTGTTTCTAATAAGATTTATCATTTTCATTACCTTGTTTTCAATGAGGTGGTTTGTAAGAACGGGTATAGTTACCCGGCCTAGACATGACTAAAACAGATTCTTCCTCATTTTTTGGTTGAATGCAATGTTATCAAAAACATGCCTTGAGGCGCAAAAGGCACGCCTCACCTTCCCACGTCCATAGCCTCTTCCACCCTGCGCGGCTCACACTAGTAGCAAGAACCTCATGAGTCTCATGAACTAATGGAAGACTCCCAGCCGTACCATTCAAAGACATTTCATAGTGAAGCAACTTCCTTTTTAAATCATCAGAGATAAGTGACCGAGAATACTGAAGTATTGTAGAAATAACATGAAATTCAGGCCCTAAGCCATTGAGAACCTATCACACGGACTCGGCTAGGGAGGTGACGCACCAACGTCGACACGCCCCGACACGGGTGCAAACACGAGTGCGGCTTCAGACACGGGGCAGACTCGGTCAACGCACCTGGACCGAGTTCGCCTACTTTATAGACTCGGTCAACTTTGACCGAGTCTATAAAGGTCCATTTTCAAACTCATTTTGGATTTGGGTTGGGTTCGGATCCGGACCCAGCCCAGATCCAAAATGTTACATGCGTCAGGGCCGAACCTTAAAGAGGGGTTTACGACAGGAGGAGGGGCTTACCTTGTTGATCCTTGCCTCCCCCCCCAAGTCGTCCGGTCTTCATCCCCTGCAGTCACGTCGGCGACCCGAACCCCGACGACTGTAGTCGTAGGCGACGCCAGCCACCCTCTTCCCCAGCCATCGGTCTCAGGTATGCCTCCTCCCCCTTCCGTTCTTCTTCCTCTTCATCTGGCAGGGGGCTCCCCCTTCTTCCTTGTTTTCCGACAGGGGGTTGCCCCCTACCTCGTTCTTTTTTTCGGCACGGGGCGAAGGCCCCTGCCATACTTTATTTTCTGGCAGGGGGCTCCCTTGCCTCAGATGTATTTTTCGGCAAGGGGCTGCCCCCTGCCTCGTTCTTATTTTCCGGCAAGGGGCAAACCCCCCTGCCTTGTTCTTTTTTTTCGGCAGGGGGTTGCCCCCTGTCTCAGTTTATTTTTCGGCAGGGGGCGGAACCCCCTGCCTCGTTCTTGCCAGGTTGGTGCCTTTTGGGGTCTCTGTGTTTGCTTTCCCTTTGCCGCAGCAGAATCGTGTCCCTACTCGATGTTAACAGCTCAACTGCAAGGTTCCTTGTGCATCTTGCCAAAGGGACATGCGGTTTGGCAGGCCGCAGCATGCACTTGCATGCGCTTCTTGATGTGCATAGCTGTGGCACAGAGTGAGAGGGGTGGAGCTCCTGATATTATTTTTTTGAAGTATTTATTAACTTTATTTTATTTACGTATTTTCTTTTCAGTTTTCACTTTTCAGATATAATGGCGAGTTCTAGCGGCAGTGTCAATACAGTTGGTTCAAGTTCTAACCCTGAATTAGAAGTTTCTCAATCACTTTGGAGGCTTGTGACAAAAGAGATAAAAGCTAGTGGTGGTGGGAATGTGCAGTTTCATTGTAATCTATGTAAGACTGTTTTCATGGGTTCTTATACGCGTGTGAAAGCACATCTTTTGCATATTTGTAGTCAAGGAATTAGGGCATGTTCTGGGGTTGACAAAGACTTGTTAAACCAATTAAAGAAAGAACAAGAGGAAGCTGAAAAGAAGAAAATTACAGAGATGAGAAGCGATTCGATTAATCTGTCTTTTCCTATTGCTAGTGATGTATAAGAAGAGCTTTTGAAGAAAAGAAAGATGAAAAGCAATAAAACAATACAAGCGTCATTCAAAAACATGGCAAGAGCAGAAATTGATAAGAAGATTGGTCGATTCTTTTACTCAAGCTCAATTCCTCTTAATATAGCTAGAAGTCCATACTGGAAAGATATGATTACATCTTTGGCTAATTGTAATTTGAGTGGTTATGTGCCTCCTAGTTCAGAAAAACTAAGAACAGTCGTTCTTGCAGAGAAAAAAAATAGAATTGAAGACTTGTTAGAGACCCGAAAATTTGCATAAAAACGACATGGAGTGTCTATTGTTTCTAATGGGTGCACTAATATACAAAAGTGACCACTGATAAACTTCATTGCTTACTCACTTAATGGGTCAATCTTTTTGAAGACTGTTGACGTATCTGGAGAGTATAAAGATGTTGAATATTTAAAGAGATTATTTGTCGAAGTGATAAAAGAAGTGGATGAAGAAAGTGTGGTGCAAATCATGAATTTGGCAAGTGAAGATACATATTCACATATTTTTTAGACTATTTATGCAGCACACAGTTTAAATTTGACACTTAAGAGTATATACAATCCATCAAAAGATGATGCACATGCACGTGAAATATGTTTATGGAGTGAGAAAATAGAGCATGATGTTCAAAATATTAGAAATTTTATTGTAAACCATCATCATGCCCTTTCTATATTTAATAGGCATTCTGATCACAAGTTACTGAAAGTTGCTGAAACTCGTTTTGCTTCTCTCATTGTTATGATGAAAAGAATTAAGCAACTCAAGAATGCATTGATGATGATGGTGGTTGATCAAGATTGGGATTTTTATCGTACTAAAGATAATGTTAAGGCTCAAGCTATCAAAAAATGCATCTGTGATGATTTTTGGTAGGATAAAATTACATGTTTTGTTTAATTTATAGAGCCTATTTGAGAAATGTTGAGAGAAGTTGATAGAGATGTACCCATGCTTCATAGAATTTATGAAATGTGGGACAATATGATTGAAAAAGTTCAAAGTATCACTTTTAAACATGAGAAGAAAGATGTTGCACTTGATTCAGAATTTTACAATCATGTACATTCAGTTTTAGTGAGAAGATGAGATAAAAGCAATACACATTTGCATTGCATGGCATACACTCTCAATCCAAAATATTATGCGAAAAAATGGTTGACAATAGGTGTTGGTCGTGTTTCTCCAAATGAAGATCCTGAGATATCAAGGAATAGAATGATATGTTTGGGAAGACTTTTTAATGATCCTCACATGTTTAAGGTTGTAAATAGTGAGTTTGAAAAGTTTTCTACTGGGAGATTTGATTCTTTAACAGCACTCGTGGCAAGGGACGAAGAAGATCCCCTTAATTGGTTGGCAACATATGGATCAGAGACACCAAATCTGCAACGTCTTGCAATGAAGCTGTTATCCCAACCTGCTACATTATTGTGTTGTGAAAGAAATTGGAGTACATATGCTCAAATTCACAACATTAAAAGAAACAAACTCATTAGTAAAAGAGCAGAGGATTTGGTTTATGTTCACTCTAATTTACGATTAATTTATCGCCGCACCAAAGATAAGTATAGGTATTTTTTTCTTTTGTATTCAAAGTTCGTATTTAAATATTTGTATTCAAAGTTTGTAGTTAGATACTAAATCATTTTTTGATGCAGTTGTGGACCATCCAAGTATTGAGATGTAAATCCAGAAGATTTTGACTTGAAGGGAAAACATGATTTGCATACTCTCAACATGGACTACCTCGATCATGTTCTTTCCTCTAATTCAGACGATGAGGCAGATTTATGATAAGTTTTGTTGTTTATCATACTCACAAGCTTCTTTATGTGTTATATTTTGGTAAGTTTGTGTTGTTAAGAATTACTTTTTTATTTTAGATTTAAAATTTACAATCTTATTATTAATTTATTGTTATATATATAATTATATATATATTAAAAAAAATTATATATATATAGTCGAGTCCCCATGTCCAAAATTTTTTAAATTGTGCCGCACCCGTGTTGCACCCGCACCCATGTGACATAGTTGAGAACTTGATGAATCTTGTCTTTCTCATAAACCTCATGCCCAACCAAAGCCAATTGATCCGTGATGGAATTCATCTTGTTGAAGTATTCAACGATGGACATTGATCCCTTCTTGAGACTCGAAATTCCTTTTTCAGAAACATCACCACTGACTCTTAAGATCTAAGAATATGTATGTACCAATTTCGCTCACAATTCCATAGCTATACAATCATCTGGAATACCCAACATAACTTCCTATGACAAAGTAGATGTCACATAGGCAACTAATGCTTAGTCTTCATCCAAGCCACATATTCTAGGTTTCTAACAACAACGGTGGATATAACAACTCCTTTATCATCTTTTTGTTCCTGCATAAGAAACTCTGGTGCAATTGAAACAGTCACATCGAAATGCCCTGAAAGGTCATAGCTACGAATAAAAGGGACAATTTGACACTTTCAAGTGAGAAAGTTGGAATGATTCAACTTCTCGGAATCAAGTTGAGTGAGAAAATTAGATGATAAGATGGATTGAGAAGAGTTTGAATCCATATAAATAGTAAATAGGAACAAAGGATAGAACAGAGAAAGGAAAAGAAAAGAATAAGAGTGAAAACATGCAAGGACAAACATGTCACAGGCAGATCCGAGAAACAGGGCGCGACACAAAAGTTTCGAATTCACACCTCAAATTTTGACATAAGATAGGAGAATATATATATATATATATATATATATATATATATATATATATATATATATATATATACATTCTAAAAAACCAACTCGCTTGGATCAATCTGCGTTCATTTTTTTAGCAGATCACAACCACAAGAGATTAATCACAGATTTGGCATGTAATAGAAAGAAAATATCATGCCCAATATTAATAACAATGGACAATCCAATATAAGAAAGGATATGCGTGAAATAGAAGAAACTATTTCATGTCAAGAGGGATACTTCTATCTTGTCCTGATTTGAGAAAATATCAGATCAAATCTTATCAGCAATCAACAAGAATATAGATTATGAGAGAGAAAAGATTGGGAATCCAAGGAAGATGCAGAAGAGAAAGAAAGAGAGAGAGAGAAAGAAATATTGAAAGAACAAAGAAGGAAATAAGAGAAAAAGAATAAACACCTTTCTCTCATGAAATATGCAAAAAATAAAAACAAGAACCACAAAGGGCTTACGATAACACAAACACAATGTGCACATGCACAAGTCTACCATGAGATAATACATAGTGCTAACATAGGCAATACAAACAGCCACTAAGAGCAATACCATGCATTAAAGCACAAAAGCAAGAATAAACTAAATAACATTTTATTCATAATATACTCACAAAGTGAGTTAGAATGCTTTAGAAGAGCATTGGAGAATAAGGAGGGTGTTGGACTATTCCAATAAAGCTCTATTGACTAGTCCAAAAAGAACCCAACAGCTCTATTTGGTTTTTAACCAAATAGTCTCTATAAAAACAGAAAAAGACAAAAAAAACAAAATAAAGTAAAAGAACTAAAGTACTCCTAATGAGCACAACATATTTCAATGTTGTGAAATGACAAAAATACCACTATAGGGTATTACCTATTACATCATTATAAATAAAATATATATATATATATACACATATGAATATATATATGTATATATGTACAATATACATATATATATATATTCATATATATATATATATATGTACAATATGAAAGATATATGCACATGTACAACTTAACACTCTCCCACAAACTTATGGCGTGATATACCGAAAGTTTGAAAATACAAAAAAAAAATCAATGGAGAGGATACAAGTCTTCAAGTGTCTTCATTGAGATTCTCCATATTTATGATGCAGAAAATTTTGCAAATATAAATCTTTGAATGTCTTAATTGGTGATCATCCTCAAACACCTTCATCGACTATCTCTATCTTCATGATATGATGTATCAAAAATATTTCTTTCTCAATCCATCGCATCTTTAAGAACCTGCAAAGAAAGCAAAACATAGATTCCAACTACACAAAAAGAAGATATCCTAACCAAATAGTTATATAGTCTAAAAAAAAACTAGTATGTATATTTTGAACAAGAATAACACTTAAGTAGAACAAAGCAATAATTTTAAGATTTCTAAAAACATTAGTAACAATTCAAGCAAGATAAGAGGAGCATACCTCATATACAAAATTTATAAAAATAATTTTAGACAAGCATAAGCCCATAATCAACATATTTTTCAAGAAAACATAAATATTGATCACAAGAGAATTTAATCACTTAAAAAATATTTAAATTATCAAGAAGAGATAAACAATCATGTATTAATAATATCCCATTTTTTTAGAAAAACACTTCAAATAGATTCATGGAAAGATTTTTAAAAATCCCACATAACAAAAAGAATGATATATACAAATCAATACCAATTTGCGAAAGATATAAAGATATTTAAAAATCCCACAAATATAAAGAAATAATATTTTACAAATCTCAATAATAGTTTGACCACCACAAACAATCACTTCACTAGACCTCTAAACCTCAAAAATCAAGTATATCAGCGACTAGAACAAGACCATAAACATAATGCCACTACAGGGCTAAAGATACACATGAAGGTATGTATAAACATCTCTTGTCTACATATAATAATACTCAAAACAAGTGTATCAGAGACTAAAACAAGAGCATAATCACAATGTCAACGATGGGCTAAAATCACACATGAATGTGTGAATAAACATCACTTGTCTACATATAATGATACTTAAAAATCAAGTGTATCAGCGACTAGATCACTTGGATAATCACAATACCAACAACGGGCTAAAAACACACACGAAGGTGTGAACAAACATCTTTTGTCTACATATAATGACACTTGAGAGGTACAATAGGAGTGACACAAAAGGTAAGAGAGCCTATAACGAAAACAAACTAATAACATCAAGAAGAATAAGATTATCAATTTTAAAAATCTTTCGAAACATCATGGTTTCAAAATAGATAGTCATCATATATAAACATAATTATAAGCAATGTTGTGAAAAGCGTTGAGGTGTAGCGAAGCGCTCCACCAAAAACCGAGGCGAGGCGTAAGCCTCAAATTTTGTTTGTTGAAAACTTTAAAAAAATTATAAAAAAAATATCTAAAAATATAAATAAATAAAGAAATGCTTTATTGATGAAATAACAACCAATAAGAAATAGAAAATCTCAAATAAGTACTAAAAAGATGAGATTAACATATAAAAGTAACTAAAACTGATTATATAATTAAAAAATATATGAGATTAACCAAAAAAAACTAAAATATACTAAGAAACTTATTACATAACTGAAATAACTGGAAAATATATGAGATTAACCTACAAAAGCTAAAATATATAAGATTATTCTATAAAATATGAGATTAACATATAAAAGTAACTAAAAAAATGATTACATAACTGGAAAATATATGAGATTAACCAATAAAAGAAAAAATATACTAAGAAACCGTTTACATAACTGAAAAATATATGATATTAACCAACAAAAGTTAAAATATATGAGATTATTCTAAAAAATATGAGATTAACATATAAAAGTAACTAAAAAACTGATTACATAACTGAAATAACTGGAAAATATATGAGATTAACCTACAAAAGTTAAAATATATGAGATTATTCTAAAAAATATGAAATTAACATATAAAAGTAACTAAAAACTGATTACATAACTGGAAAATATATGAGATTAACCAACAAAAGTTAAAATATACTAAGAAACTGATTACATAACTGAAATAACTGAAAAATATATGAGATTAACCTACAAAAGTTAAAATATATGAGATTAACCTACAAAAGTTAAAATATATGAGATTATTCTAAAAAATATGAGATTAACATATAAAAGTAACTAAAAAACTGATTACATAACTGGAAAATATATGAGATTAACAAACAAAAGTTAAAATATATTAATAAACTAATTACATGACTGAAATAACTGAAAAATATACGAGATTAACCAACAAAAGTTAAAATATAGTAATATACTAAGAAACTTATTACATAACTGAAATAACTGGAAAATATATGAGATTAAACTACAAAAATCTTTTTGATTATGTCTCAGAATCTTTTTGTAAAAAAAAAAAATAATTTGCGCCTCAGGCTTGCGCCTTGAGGCAAAGAGGGTCGCGCCTCAAGGCGAGACGTGCCTTTTGCGCCTCAAGGCGCATTTTTGATAACACTGATTATAAGCATCCATAATAACAATGGCCAAATAAATAAATGAATGATACAACACACCCACAAAACCAGAGATGAAACAACCGTCAGTTAGAGTCAAACTATAAACTGACAAAAAATTGAGGTGCGCACAATTCACCCCAACAAACAACTCTAGTTCAACAAGGCCAAAAATAAATGAGGCATCATATAAAAATTTGTGATGGACAAAACAAATGACATAAAGAGGTGATACATACTCACGGAAATCAGTTTCCAAATAAGTGAGTTCATATATAAGAACCAATTTGAAAAATAAAAGTTTCAAATCAAATCCAATAAAGGTAGATGAAAACTTTAGAATGAGTATAGTTCAATCATATGCACAACAAGATATCAAATGATACAATTATATGCATGGTCAATATAAGCAAGTCTATTATGAGACAACAATGACATACATCATTAAAGATGGCCAAAAACATATATATAGATTTTTAAAGAACCATATGGAAAACCAAAAGTATACACAAGTACAACTAATCATAGATACTCACAAAGAGATCAAAATTCATGTATATGCAATAATCTAATAACTTTAAAGCCACAAAAAATTATAAAGGAACACATAAGATATGCATATGAACACCATGATTTTGTAAAGAGTCTTACACACAATCAAGTCTACAAACAACTTGACAAAACATACATTCACCCAATATGGTAAACCAAAATAGCATACAAATGCTCCACAGCACAAACATAAGAATAGTGCATAAATGCACTTGAATCTGAATATGTAAGAGGTAAAACCCTCTACCTTTGTATATAAATTACAATGGGCAGCATGCCCTTATTTATAGAGAGGTTACATGAGAGGAGCTATTAAAATAGCTGTTGGGCTACTCCCAACAGCTCTATTCAAACAGTCAACATTTTGACTGTTTGACAGAACCTGACAAAAAGGCTGTTGGCTGTTTTGACAGTCCAACAGCTCTAGTCAATTATGACTGTTTGACAAAAAGACAAAAAAATAAGAAAGAAATAAAATTACAAAAATAAATAAATAAAAAAGTATTACAAGAATATAAGTATATACTTTAAATATATAGTTATATACATATATATATATACATATACATACTCTTGTATTACGAAAAGTATGTATATATATATATAAATATATATATATATATATATATATATATATATATATATTCAAGTATATACATATATATGTCATTTTCTAACAGTCTCCCTCAAACTTATGGTGAAATCACCGAAAGTTTGTCAAGTAAAAAGTTGAATCTTGGTGAGCATAGTGCCTTGGTGAAGAAGTCAGCAAGTTGATATTCTGATGTCACATAGGGAAGATCAATAGTCTTCTTCAAATATTCTTCACGAACAAAATGGCAATCCATCTCTATATGCTTAGTTCTTTCATGAAATGTATGATTTCGAGCAATGTATATCGAACTCTTATTGTCACAGCACAATCTTGTAGGATTCTGAAGGTGAATCCCCATATCTGAAATCAGTTGTTTGAGCCACACGACTTCCATAGTAGTAGTTGCCATTGCTCTATATTCAGCTTCTGTAGATGATAATGACACCTTCTGTTGTTTCTTGCACCTCCATGAAATCAAAGATTCACCTAGAAATATACAAAAAACAGTTGTTGAGCGCCTGTTATTTGGATCTCCTCCCCAATCAGCATCAGAATATGCAATAAGATCTAAGGAGAAAGAAGAGGACAGAAAGACTCTCTTATTTATAGTGCCTCTGATGTATTTAATAATTCTCATGACTGCACTCATATGAGCTGATGTTGGAGCATGTTGAAATTGACTGGCTATATGTACAGCATGGGCTATGTCTGGTCTTGTAATACTTAAATACATAAGAGATCCCACTAGCTGTCTGAAGGGAGTTAGATTGTCCAAAGGAACTCCATCATCGGCTCGCATTTTCATTCCAACAATCTCTGGAGTATCAACAACTTTATCATTTGAAAGTCCTGACCTGTCAATAATATCTGAAGCAAACTTTGTTTGTGACAATATGTATCCACGGTTAGAGTATGAAACTTCTATACCAAGAAAGTATGTTAGAAACCCAAGATATGTCATTTCAAAAGAATTTTTCAAAAACTGTTTTACTTTCTTGATTCCCTCCTTGTCACTACCTGTAATTAACATATCATCAACATATAAAAGTAAAATTATAATACCAGCAGAGTTCTTGATAAACAAAGTTGTATCAGTATAGCATGGTTTAAAACCATACCTTGTAATAACATTGTTAAAAGTATCAAACCAAGCTTTAGGTGCTTGTTTGAGGCCATATAATGCCTTTTTTAATTTAAGCACTTTACCTGAAGGAATTATTAATCCAGGTGGAATATCCATATATACTTCCTCATTGAGATTCTCATTTAAAAATGCATTTTTAACATCCATTTGAAATATATTCCAATTTTTAATAGTTGAAATAGCTACAAGCATTCGAACAGTGGTCATCCTGGCAACAGAAGCAAAAGTTTCTTCGTAATCTACTCCGTATTCTTGAGAATATCCTTTGGCAACTAATCTGGCTTTATGCCTTTCCAAGGATCCATCACTTTTGGTTTTTACTTTAAAAACCCATCTACAACCTATTGTTTTTTTTCCTATAGGTAAATCCAGAATTTCCCAAGTATTAGCATCTTTAAGAGCTTCTAATTCTATGTGCATAGCTTTTATCCATTCAGGTAAATTTTTTGCTTCATTGTAACATGAGGGTTCAAAATATGAGTGGATAGCTATAAGACATGCTCTATGTTTAGGAGAGAATGAATCATAAGACACAAATTTATTTGGGATTTTTGAGGTTCGTTCTGATCTACGAATAGTGGTTTGTTCTGAAGGAATTTCTGATGCTTCATGATTACTTTGATTTACACCTTCATTGAATGCATTTCGATTTCTTCTAGTGTATACTATTGGTTCAACTATTGTTCTATTTTCAATAAGAGGTTCTACATAAATATTTTCATCATTAGACAATAGTTTGAACAAGAAAGAATAATCAGAGTTTATGTCTTCCGGCATGTTTTCTTCAAATCCACTTTCATTTTCAACAAAATTAACATTCCTTGAAATGAGAAGTTTATCATTTTTGGTATCATAACATTTAAATCCTTTTTGTGTTTCTGAATAACCAATGAACGCACAGGAAATAGCTTTAGAAGATAGTTTATCTCCTTTATCATTCAAAACATAACATTTGCAACTAAAGATTCTCAGTCTTTGATAGTCAGGTTGATATTTGAATAATTTTTCAAAAAGAATTTCATTAGATAAAGTTTTGGAATGCAGCTTCAGCCCAAAGATTTTTTGGAACATTTTTAGCAATAAGAAGAGTTCTTGTAGTTTACATAATATGTTTGTGTTTCCTTTCTGAAATTCCATTTTGTTGCGGGGTTCTAGGACATGATCTTTGATGTAAAATTCCTTCATTTTCTAAAAATTGTTTAAACTCATTTGACAAGTATTCTCCTCCAGAGTCAGTTCTGAGAATTTTGAGTTTACTTTCAAATTGATTTTTAATCATGTTATGGAATGTTTTGAAGGTTGCAAATACATCTGATTTATACTTAAGAAAGTAAATCCAACAATATCTAGTGAAGTCATCAATAAACACAACATAGTAGGAGAATCCGCCTTTAGAGGCTACAGGAGCAGGACCCCATACATCCGAATGAACTAATTCAAAAGGCATTGAGGAGTAAAAAGTTCTTTGACCATAAGGCAAGACTGTCATTTTACCAAGTAAACATTCTTTGCATTCAAAATTATCTTTACAAAGATTCTTGGTAATAGGTACAAAATTTAATTTTCTTATATTTGGATGCCCAAGTCTATGATGCCAAGTTTGTATGTCTTTTGTTTGGGCAGTGTTGCAAAATGATTCCTTTGGAATACAAAGGAAATCCATATAATAGAGATCTCCTTGCCTAGAACCTTCCCCAATCAATTTCCCGGACTGACGATCCTGCACCCAACATTTACTTGATGAGAAAATGACATCACATCCATGATCCGAGATTTAAGAAACAGAAAGTAGATTAAGATGAAGTTTTGGTATAAGTCTTATTTTCGGAATATAAAAGTTGTTATGTTTTGACAAATCATTTTTAAAAATTCCAACACCCTCTATTTCCAAGGCAGTACCATCGGCAGTGGAAACAAATGATGCATTTGAATTAGGTTGACATTCGGATAGTATAGATCTATGTGGGGTCATATGAAAAGAAGCTCCTGAATCAAGAAGCCAAGAGCACATACCAGGAGTAGAGGATGTTGCAATGGCCGCTCCTGAGGTAGATCCTTTAAGCAGTGGTTGCAATGCCTCCGTCAATTGAGATAATGATTTGGTGAGGTCTTTGAGATTCAAAGTATCTTCATCTTGTTTTGATGGTGCAGCCGCAACACGCTTTTCTTGAGGCCTATATTTGTATCTAGGACATTGAGGCCTAATATGACCGGGCTCATTACAATTATGGCAAATGATTTTTTATTCTCCTCTATTCTTATTAAAATGAAGAGGTTTATATGGCTTGATATAGTGTCCTGGTTTTGATGCGGCAAGTGCGCAATACTCTTCTTGACCATTGCTAGAAGTAACAAGCACACTAACATTTTTACTCATGTTTAGCCTAGTCTCTTCTCCACTAAGTTTAGTGAGAATCTCATGAATAGGAGGAGGTGATGAAGATGATAGCAAGGAGGCCCTTGTTTGTTCAAACTCGGGTCTCAAACCATAGAGAAAAGCGAAAAGTCTTTCTTCTTCAACTTGAACTCTCCGCATTTCTATACACTTTCCTTCCCATTTGGGTTCAAATTGGGCAAGTTGGGTCCAAATGGAAGATAACTCCATAAAATAATCTCTTATATTCTTATCTCCTTGTTTAATGTTTCTAACTTTTTCTTGGAGATAATACTTATGAGCCATATCTTTTTCGGTAAACATACCTCTAAGATATTTCCATGCTTCATTTGCCTTTTTGTAACACAAAAGGTATGAGGCAATTTTTGTCTCAACTCCACTAAGCATCCATGAAAGAATTTTGGCATTTTTCATTTCCCATTCATCTAATTTCTTGTAGTATTCTTCCATGGCTTTGTTTTTTTCTTCAAGACTAGTCTCAACGTCATTTTCACCTAATGTAATTTTGGGAGTGGGTTCAAGAATAGTACCTCTTACAAATCCCCACAAACCTTGACCCTTGATGAATGTCTCCAAGTGTCCCGCCCAAATGTTATAGTTGCTTCCTTTAAGTTTGAATGGAGGAATGAAGTTGGAGTTGCTTGTATTGTGCGGAAAAAATTCACCCATGATGAATCCAAAGAAAAAAAGGAACCACCAATCACGAAAGAAAGAAGGCACGCTTTACGAGGCAGCTCAACAATGCACGGTTGATCATACACCAAGCTTTGATACCATGTAAAGAGTCTTACACACAATCAAGTCTACAAACAACTTGACAAAACATACATTCACCCAATATGGTAAACCAAAATAGCATACAAAATGCTCCACAGCACAAACATAAGAATAGTGCATAAATGCACTTGAATCTGAATATGTAAGAGGTAAAACCCTCTACCTTTGTATATAAATTACAATGGGCAGCATGCCCTTATTTATAGAGAGGTTACATAAGAGGAGCTATTAAAATAGCTGTTGGGATAGCTGTTGGGCTACTCCCAACAGCTCTAATTAGAGTCGTTGGGAGTAGCCCAACAGCTCTATTCAAACAGTCAACATTTTGACTATTTGACAGAACCTGACAAAAAGGTTGTTGGCTGTTTTGACAGTCCAACAGCTCTAGTCAATTATGACTGTTTGACAAAAAGACAAAAAAATAAGAAAGAAATAAAATTACAAAAATAAATAAATAAAAAAAGTATTACAAGAATATAAGTATATACTTTAAATATATAGTTATATACATATATATATACATATACATACTCTTGTATTACGAAAAGTATGTATATATATATATATAAATATATATATATATTCAAGTATATACATATATATGTCATTTTCTAACAGATTTCACATAAGATACTAACATGCCCAAAATATATTTTGACTTATCATGCTTATGCAAGAGCCAATAAAACAATAGCTCACTTAAAAAAGAGACTTTTAAGATAAAACTCTAATTTCAATTTAATTTTAGACCATAAAACAATAACCAAAATGTCTAATTTTTCAACTCAAAATACCAAAAACAATTTTAAAATGGCTCATAATCATTAATGGCACATAAAATATGCACAGACATATGTCCACAACACATAAATATGAAGATGATATACCGATAGAGCAATCTCATGAGAGTATACAAAACATCTATGGCATGATGACTAATAAACTTAAAATCATGATGACTCAAGATATAAAACATACAAGAATTTAAAAATTCTTAATGAGTACATCTCAATGAAAGAACCAAATAGAATTTAATGAACATGCTTTGACACGTACATAGTCACCAATAATCATAATGGTGTCCAAGAAACCCAAAATATATATATATATACATGAAATCATAAAATTATATTTTTTTATATTAAAAATAATAATAACATGGAGAACTTACCATAAGGAGCTCAAGAGTAGACTACTTATGGGTTAATATAAAAAAAACTACCACAAGAGCCATTAAAATAATATTTCATTAAAAGACATTTCACAAAACTCTAATTCCAATTGATTAAAAAAAATACATTTTACATACCCAAGAAATAACCTTAATATTTTAAAGAAATTTTGAAAAGAAATGAAAGGACATATATATTATAAATACCTTTTTTTTAATTAAACAAGAGATACATACCAAAATATGAGAGCCTCGAGTCCAAGCCATATATATCTATCCAAAATTTTATTTCGAAGCACGAACTCAAACAAGATACCAAAATCAAAAATCCCTCGCTCTGATACTATGTCACGAAATATGCAGAAAAACAAAAACAAGAACCACAAAGGACTTACAATAACATAAACACAACGTGCACATGCCCAAGTCCACCATGGGATAATATATGGTGCCAACATAGGCAATACAAACAGCCACAAAGGGCAATACCATGCATTAAAGCACAAAAGCAAGAATAAAATAAATAACATTTTATTCATATTATACTCACAAAGTAAGTTAGAATACTTTAGAAAAGCATTGGAAAACAAGAGGGGGGTCACCCTTATTTATACACAAGAGGTAATCTCAAATAGAGCTGTTGGGCTATTCCAACAGCCATAAATATAGTTGTTGGACTGTTCAGCTCTATTGACTAGTCAACTCTATCTTGACTAGTCCAAAAACAACCCAACAGCTCTATTTGTTCTTTGACCAATTAGTCCCTATAAAAACAGAAAATAACAAAAGGAACAAAATAAAGTAAAAGAACTAAAGTACTCCTAATGGGCACAACCTACTATAATATTGTGAAATGACAAAAATACCCCTCGAGGGTATTACCTATTACATCATTATAAATAAAATATATATACATATATGAATATATATATGTACAATATGAAACAAATCTATATATATGCATGTACAACTTAACATTTTCAAGGCTCCTCTTGATGTGCCCGATGTAGATCCTCATGCTCTGATACCATGTAAGAACACACAGCAGATTTGATTCCAGGTTTCGTATGCAGTTGAGAAAGATGAGAGAATGCAAAGAGCAGTCGAAACTCATGATTCCCAATGTGCGAAGTGGTAGGGTATGGCTGTATATATTTCTAAACAGTTACAAGATGCTCATTTACAAAAATACCCCTGCAGCAAAGTTACATAATAAAATACATAATAGGGACAACAATGCAAAAAATAAAAATGTTACAAACAAGACATAAAATACCCAAATTCAATCACCCGATTCAGATCCAATCACGTCTCAATACATATACACCTGCATTATATAATTAACTTGTGATTTGTGAAGTTGAAGATTCATTGTAAGGATCAATGGTTCACTGATACCTGATAAGGGTGAAAAATAGGATCTAGTACAAGCCAGACCATGGTCTGATTTTAAGCAACAGGCTTGAATCTAGGTGTAGATTAGAACAGGATCCTCTGAAATAAGGTTAAATCAAGATCTGAATTCTACATTATTACTCGCTTGCATGAAAAATATAGTTGAAAACAATCCCTTAAAATAAAAAATGAAAGAGACTATTTAACTCAAAACGAAACTTAGATCAACAAAATTATTGATTTTTAAACAGATGAATCCAAATCTGACAACGTAATAGAGTAGGATTGGAGGTCTAAAAAAATCTGATCAATTTGTAGGACCTTAGTTTTGTCCAATGAATCTGTTGGGGTCATCTCAGACAAGTTTTTAACGAGTATTTCAAAAATAGTTCTTATGTTTTTTTAAATCGTCTCTCATTCATGGGCAAAAAGTCATTTCGTATGCCTAAACGGTTTTACAATGAAAAATGAAAATTTTTGTTTTTTAACGTGTTTTCTAAAATAGTCCTTACTTTATCATATTTTACCTAAATTGTCCCTCTTTCATGGGCAAAAAAGTCATTTCGACATGACCCAATGGCTTTTACAATAAAAAAAAGAAAAAATTGTTTTTTAACATGCGCTTTTGAAATAGTCCTTGCTTTATCTATTTTCCTAAATAGTCCCTCTATCATGGGCAAAAGCATCATTTCCCTATACTTAAACAGTTTCTGTCACCTACTTTGACAAAAGTAAACTTCAAGGGTGGATTTGGCATGGTTATGCAAAAGGTGGGGACTATTTTACGATTACATATAAGGCAAGGACTAATGTGAGATAAACCAATAAGGCAGGAACGTTTTTGAAAAAAACTCTACTATATTTTAGTCAACTTAAATCATGAATTCACAAACAGAAAAGATGTCATGTTATTAATTGTTCAGCTTCTTAACATGCCGATTGTTTGGTTTACACCTTCATAACTCACAAAGTCATGAACAATGTATTTTAGGAGGCATCTGGATGACTCATAGAAAAATGTGCTGGGAAACTTGGTTTTCTGAAATCCCTATAATGAGTAAAACCTAGAACAAAACCTTCTTCTTGAAAAGCATGAAAACCTGATTTTGTTGTCTGGAGGACAACCAGTTAACCTACACCACGATTAACCTGGGTTACTGGAAATTGTTGTTTGGATGAGATTAACCTTGTTTTATGATTCTTTTCACCAAAATAACTTATTACATTTAGATTACATTTACCTTTCCTTTTAAGTAATCACAATAACTTTTTATGTAACCTCTCTCTCTCTCTCTCTCTCTCTCTCTCTCTCTCTCTCTCTCTCTCTCTCTCTCTCTCTCTCTCTCTCTCTCTCTCTCTCTCTCTCTCTCATACACATGTTCATGCATTTATAGATACAAGTAGAAAAGGATCAGTTGAAAACATATATTTTCATATTTCTAAAACAACAATCATATTAATAGGACCTGAATTCACAAACTTGTACAAGAAAAAAGAAACAGAAACTGAACAAGTAGTTTTGAGTCTTTTTACAGTGACAAAGTCAATCAGAATCCAAGATCTTACCAACAAAATAACTTCTTCCCAAGAATAACATGAGTCTCCAATTTGTTCAGCTTCCTTTTGCAGTTGACTTTAAATCTTCCCAAAGCTCACTATGGATGCATAGGGGAATGCAAGTCTTAGATCTCATGCGGCCAAAAATAACATTAATCAATTCAAGGCATGAAACATGGCATTCCAAATATTACATACCCTCAAGATGTGTACCACATTTAGGAAGGCATTCAACAATTAGTGCTTAAGTGCATGAAAATCAAAAGGGTCAACGCAGATATGTTTGAAAAACAAAGCTGCAAGCAAATAAAATAAGAACGAGAATTTTTTTGACAATAAGCTCAGAGAAGTAACTCTTTATTGCATGGATAACCCGCAAGAGACAAAGACAAAGACAATCTCACTGAAAACGCATTCAAAACAACAAACGAAAATGTATGTGTTCATCATTCCTTGTAATTTGGAAAAAAAGACCGCCTTAGATACTTTAAATTATTCTATTTTGAACCTAGAAAGTGTGAATATTTCTACGTTAAAAAGTACCAAAATTTTTAAAGGACGAAAACTATCCACATAATCCTACAAAGATGGACTATGATGAGAATGACTTAGCATCAAAATAAAATTGCATTGTATATTCTCAGAGCATTTGTTTTGAATTTTCACAGCATAAGAGGTTTATATGGATTAAGCTTTTAAAAGGATTAGGCTCAATGCCAAAAAATTTATTCCTGCCATGTTCCAATCAAGAACTGCTACTTATGCGCTAAAATAAGATTCTAAAAGTATAACATTTAATTCATTTAGATTCAGCATAGCCGTCTATGACTTCCAAATGCATCTGAACTTTCATGATTTTCCCACCACAGCATTTCATTTTGAACATGACACTAGCTTCAGTGAGCTCTCATCCCCGCTCATTTTATCGATTAACATGACCATGGTTGAGAGCACAGAGTTTCCTTCGGGTTCTCAATGAAACTGTGCGGCATGAATAAAGAGGAAAGCGACTAATAAGCCAAGCGAAATAAAGAGATACCTTAAAAGTGATTCCACAGGAGCATTTTCAAGTAAGACTACAATACAATCCTCCAAGTCTGAGACTCATATCACAAATCCCAACTTGAATTTTCAGAGGAGGGAAGTCATGGGAGGGAGAAAAAAAACACTCTGAAGAACTAAGAAACCAACAAAGCATTAAGACGACCATTCACTAGAATAATTAAACCACGTAGGAAGAGAGAGAGAGAGAGAGTACCAGAAAATCGGGTCGCCGGTTGCCGGAGTCCACCCGTGTCACCGGTGGAGGACTTCAACCGGAAGAGATCTTGGGGGGAAAGGAAGGGGTGTTGGAAAAAAAAGAGAGGATCAGGTCTGGAGAGCCCCTGACAGTAAGTCGGTTCACTATTGTAGCCTCGGAGGTGGCTTAGATGCCGTTCATCTTCACGATGAACGGTATAAATTGTCCATCTTGAAATAGCTAATTTTAAGCCCTCCAACTTTAAACCCTTTAGATGCCGTCCGTTTGTGGATGGTATCCAAGAGAAATGGTGGGCCCCTTCCAAGATGGACTCACGGTGTTTGGGAATGCCGTTCATCTTGAAATAGACAGCATCACACAGCCTGTAAGGGTTCCGCTCATCTGGTAGGGACGATTCTTGAACATACATCACCAAAGCTGAAGATATATCGCGAGTTCGAAACCAGCAGGCGTTCATTCCTTGCCAATTGCCGCAAGGCCAATTACTCTTTGCACCAGAGAGTTAGGGGAGAGTGAGGTGGTGTTTCCTAATTATCTAAAAACAACAAAAGGGTTTTTTTATAATTAAGTCCCTGCCTTATGATGGATTTATAAAACCATCTCTTATTTGTGTAATTTTTATAAATCAAACCCTTTTTTATTTAATTCTTGCAAAGTCATTCTTGAGGTTAAGAGTCATCCTCATGTTCTCCTTAAGACCCGTCTCTAACATTTCCTAAAGTAGTTCAAGCTGTCTAGATCAGGACTAGACCTTAAAGATCAGTGCAATCCTAATCCTATTTTGTAGGTTGTTTTGTTTTTTTAAATTTTTTTTGTAGATACCTTGATCACACATGAATGTGTAGACCCCTTCAAGACTTTTATAGATTTGCTACAAAACTCCTAGAACCGATCACAACTTTAGCTTAGACCCTATCGATGTTCAGGTCAAATCGCAATATTTCAATTTGGTAGAACGTGTAGTTTCACATATTTGACCTCATCAGCCTCCCGAACGACCCAACTTGAGTTCTCTCATCCCTATTACTTATATCAAACCCCCAACATATGAAAATAGGTTCCTCTAGAAACCCTAGACTAGGTACTTTCAAATCTAGACCAGAATCCTTTCTTGACTCGTGTATCAAACCTAGTTTTGACCTACTCGAATTAGTTGTTTTGACTCGAAACCCAACCCATTATATACATGGGTCGGGCTTGGGTCGGCTTGATGAGCTAAAATTTTTAAAAATTAGCAATTAACTTGATAACTATTACTATTTACCCCTAGTTGCTATCATCAAAGGACCTTTTAGCAAAAAGGTCAGTGAGTTTCATTCACTTTAATTCACTGGGATTGAACAATCATTTTACATAGCCCTTAAACATGATTATTGTAGTTCATTTCACACCCTTTTAAGGACTTCTTTGGACTAAGATTAAATAAGTCAGGCACAGTTGTGCTAAATGGGATAAGGCGGGGTTTTATTTATTTTTTTTGTAAATTGTCATTAACACAAAGACTATTTTGTAAAAAAACTAAAAAGAAAAACACACACACCACAAATTTACTGCCAAGAGGCCTAACCCGATCTATTTCTCCTTGACAAACTGAATTTCAATTTCACTCAAGTTTATAAAAAAAAAAAACATGCTTTTAAAGCCCAACTTGGTGGCCTTAAATGAAAGACTAAACCCGGTTTTTATAAGTTATTCCCAGAATTGTCAAAACCCAGGTTCGTAACATAGTTGTATGTGTTGTCCCAATTAGGGTTGAAATTTGTGTCAGATCAGGTTTTACTGACATTAGATACACTTTCAATGACAACGAGTGAGTCTACTTCAGATTTGGATCCAACTCTGAATACATGGCAGAATCTATGTACCGTGGATGCAGCTGCAGAACGGTGATATGACCATTTTTATGAAGTTTTCAATATTATGAAACGAGAGCCAAAATGTTATATCCGTGACATAGGGTAGAATTCCAAATATGGACATGATCCTATCCCCTCTTACCTTGATCTGCAGAAAATGGGTCAAGCATATTGGTTTTCATGTCAAATAGGTAAAAATGGGTTAAGCTTAAACCCAGCTCCCATTTATGTATCTGATTACGAACCTGATCCAACTAAGCCCTACACTATTTATTCCGAGTCCAACCCGTTTATCTGCCCAAAATGCCTCGGATCAGGTAGGGTATCTATCCAAATCTGACCCTCTTGCAACCCTAATCTGAATGCCCTCTTAATCGTTTCTTTCTGCCACAATGGGAGCATGCTATTGAGACATGAAACCATATTGTTCTAAACATGTCTAGGAAACAGGAAGAACAATAAAGACTTGAAAGGTGACAGTGAGGCTAGTAACTAGAACCCCAAGGGGGTTTGGCGTAGTGGGGTGGGTCATTGGCTGCTAGACTGGAAGTCAAGGTTTGATTCCCATGGGTGTTGCCCCCTTCTACTCAAAACAACATGTTGCATAGGCCCCAAGGGGCAGGAGTCCTAGCTTCAAAATTTTATGCGACGAGCAAGACGACCATAGGTATGGCAGGCTAAGCCAGCACGACTAGGTCTTTTTTGCTAGGTGGGGTTTCTTCGGGTTATAAATAAATAAAAAAACTAAAACTAGCATAAAATTGTACTATTATGTGTTTTTTATGGGTTTCTTAAAAATTCAAAAATTTTGAAAATTTTCACTAAGTACTATATTAAATATGATAAATGTCATAAACATCAGCTGGGTCTGGGCGTGGCACAAGATATAGGTAACATCAGCTGGGTCTGGGCGTGGCACAGGGCCCATTGACAAGTCCTAGTTGAGGCAATTACTATTTGTAAAACTTTTCGTTTTTAACTTTTAAATTTGAAAAAAAAATAAGCAAAATCTAGGTTAAATTTAGGCAAAATTCGACGGTAAAAATCAGGTAAGCATACTGTCAGATGCATCTCATAATTCTAAGAACATCGATATTTCGTTTTTCTAAAATTGGGTCACGGTTGACCCGTAAATCGTGTTTTTAAAAAATGATCCGCCTTTATTTTTACCATTTTCTGGATTGAATTGGATCTGATCCGTTTGATCTGAGTTGACATGGATCTGGACGCAGTCCAGTAGCCATATTAACTAGGATCTGGTTCGAGTTGAGATTCATATGAATTTTGGATATGGATTTGGATCTCGAATCCATATTTGAAATCCAAGTACAACCAATTTAAAAGTTTAAAATCAATTTAAAGGTTAAATTGAGCAAGAATTCTGCTATGAGAGGACTTCCATAGGGGAACGATACCCTCTGAAATATTCTTAAAATTAATTATTTAATAATTAAATATTAAATAATTAATAAAATATATTAATTAATTAATTTTAAAAATATATTTATTGGATAAGGTGGAGTTCTACATGGAGTAGAACTCTACTTAGATAGATCTTATAGAGGAGACTGTCACCCTCTAGAAAAACCTCTAATAAAAAAAAGTGATAAGATACTAAAAAGTGGTTAGAGAGAGATAGAGTTCTATGTTTGGTAGAACTCTATCCTCTATAGGACTGATTTCTAGAGGGGTGTCACCCTCTAGAGGAGCCTTTTAGAGATAAAAATAAAAAATAAAAAACTTATAAGGGGTCTAACTCGTCTCTCTCTAGATCTCATTTTCTAGAGAGAGAAGGAAAAAAGGAAAATAAAGAAAAAGAGAAAAAAAGAGAAGAGAGATAAAAAGAGGAAGGAAGAATCGATTTGTCCTTTTCACCCTATATTCGATGATTTTTTTGTCTGTTTTTGTTTTCAAACCAAAGTATGGGTTTCTCTCTAACTCTTACGAAAAAAAAGGATGTAAATCGGGTTTAATGTATACATATTAGAGGAAAAAGAAAAATCTGGAATTAAATATATATATATATATATGTGTGTGTGTGTGTGTGTGTGTGTGTATTATGTCGATCATATATATGTACTGGTCAAATCCTTAGTGAGAATTGATTTTCCTATGTGCACAAATCTGAAAATATACATATATTTTCAGATTTGTCGACATTCATGATTTTAATTTGTTTCATGAGAAAAATAATAAAGCAAACATGTAAATAGACTTTTTGATATTTTGTTCATGTTCATGTAGACTTGTATGAAATTTGTCATTACCGAGTATTTTTTGCTTCGTATACATGTCTATATATATATATGTGTGTGTGTGTGTGTGTGTGTGTGAGAGAGAAAGAGAGAGAGATGCCTTGTCGATTTTTGGGTGGACTATTACTTACACTCATTGTTTTTTTTTTTTAGTGGCAATCAGATTTAACATGTTTTATGGACTATTATTGAGTTCAATTTGATGGACTAAAAAATCAGATTTTAACATGATACTTCACGGACTGTTATTAAATTTATTACGGTTGGACTGATAATCAGATTTTCACATACCTTATCGTGGACTGTATTGAGCATTTTGTTTGTCATGTTAATGGCTGATTGCTGGCCGACTGTCATCAGTCTAATTTCTGGTTATAAAATTTGTTTTGACACCTATATGTGGATTGTCGTGAAAGTTTATTTTTCTGATCGATAATCAGATTTGGTAAACCATACGAGGGACTGATATTAAATTTAATTTCCTGACTAAAAATCTGAATGGTTATACCACACCATGAACTATTTTTGAGCATGTACTTTTTCAGTGATATTAGTGGCTGGGCTCTGGCGGACTGTCATCAGTTTGATTTTCACTTTATGAAACTCTGTTTTGACCCCTATGTGACTGTAAAAAAACTGGGGCATGCCACTATGTTGATCATATTATCTTCTTGTAATTGATGTATTTTGTTTTGCTAGTTATGTATAGCTAATAGTTGTGCTGATATATAAAATATGTTTGTGTTGTTTATGCATATCAAGTTGGTTTACTGTTAAGCACATAAACATCTGTTTTTACTGTCATGCATACCAAATTGTTTGAATGATTTTGCTCATCAAACTGGTTTGCCATTATAAACAAGAAAAAATGCTTCACGGTTATGCATGTCAAAACTAGTTGATATTGTTAATATGCATGTCAAAATCTATTTTGTTTATGTTGTTTTTGAACTGCCAGCCAGTTTTTATCTACATATTTAGTTCATATTTTGGTGAACTGTTAGGGTAGTCGAGCTACACCTATGTGAAGCCTTAGGTGATATTCACGGCACACCGCCATGCATTGTGGAAAGCACACTGATATGCACTGTGGGCAACAATAGCATGCTGCTGGCAGCATGTTGTTGTTCGCCTTAGTGCAATAGCGAGTGCATGATAATATATACTTGTTTATAATCAGTTCAGGCTGCTTTTTGTGAGTATACAAGTTGTCCAGACTTGTGCATTGCTTGAACACATGCAATCTAATCGGATTTGACCATGATTACACATGTGTACTCCGATCAAATTTGTTGAATGGTAAATCTTGTGCAATTTGATCAGATTTTCATGATTTGTGGCACATAGATTTTGATCAGATTGGCAGTGTGGTATGTTATGTTATATTTTTCTAAATAATGTAGTTATGTTCAGATTTGAATCGTATGGATTGCAGGGTGTCATATATTTGTATTGAATATTAATTGTGCATGTTATTCATTCAATTAATGTATTGCAAATGCTCATGTCATACTTATTGGAATTTCTGAGATTTTATTTTGATGTTTGCATCAATATAATCATGTGCATGTTTGAGAGCTTATGCATGAATTAGATCATGTTAATGTGTGTTGCAAGCATCGGTTTACATGCGTATGCAAATTAATTGATGTGTGCATTCTTGTTGTGTGTGATTGAATGCACAATGTAAACCTGTTTTGAACAAGTGTGTGTATGCTCACTAAGAATTTTGCATAAGATGCACATATCACTTGAAATGCTTTTATGGTCAAATGTAAACCACTGCAGATCATGTAGGCTAAGAGCATGTGTTGCTCCAAAATTATTTTTATGCATTGCAAAAATTGTTTATGGAATTATTAGCTTTTCAAAATTAATTGCAATGTTCAAATGTGACAGGTCAAGGCTCGAGTTGGGTTTTGCATGTTGATCTGTAAAACAGTTCTTGTATAAAGAATTTAAAAAATTATTTTAAAAGGTAAAAGAGACTAACCATGTAATTAATCTCTTCTTGGATGTTCTTTTCATAATATGAGAATCTTGGATGATGATTTTGGAGAAACCGTGAAGATACTAAAACTTCGTGTGTGATTATGCCCCTGAATTTAATGTGGTGCTTCACCGCCAAGCCACAATTTTAGGAAAATTTCAACTACTTTGCTTGAGGGTGGTGTTGTTGACATAACTATTATTATTGGTATACCAAAAAAGTGGCATCAGTAGATGCTGATTTTTTTTATGTTCTGGCATTATATGTTGATTTCTAATATTTTGATGGATGATGTTGATTCCTGATATCGGTCGAGGAACAAGTATATAACTCAATAATAAATTAAAAATTATGTGTTAAGCTACAACTAGGAACCTAACTTGGACTTCGGGAATTGTTGTGCTCATTTTGAATATCTGTGGGTTTAAGAAAAAGTGAAACCTAAAATTGTGTACATTTAATAGGGTCATGCATACAAAAAAACTCTAAATAATAACGAAATAAGTTATTCATGCATGTACATTGAATATGCATCTTTATTGTTCTGTATTAGTTCATGCATTCATATTTATTCTATCTTGTATGAAAATTGTAATGGCATGATACTTGTTTTAAATGCTTGAATAGTAAATTGATTACGAAATTATTGCTATTATATTTCTCTGAATTTATGCATGAATTTGGTTTATACTCTTTCCTTTTTGTTTGAATTTTTAGAGGAATTCATACAAAGAACTTTGATTTTTACCTTGTATTTCAAAAATGTTTTTCAGGACTGGGAGTTTAGTGATAGAGTGACTTGCTACATGGAGCCTGCAAGTTTGTGTGATATGTTATAATGTTCTTAACAGAGTGGCTCTATGTTACAGACTATTCATTTATTATTATTTTTATGATATTCATTTTATTAGTTAATAAAGTTGGTTATTCCTTCATTGATTCAATGCACTATCTCTTGTGGTTTGGCATTTATTAAATCTATGAGACCCCGAATCCTTGGGTTTGGTTTTCGCAATTGTTTGAAAAAAAACAATTTTCACGAGGATAAGTTGGGGTTGTTACAAGAATAGAAGAAAACATAGGTCTTTTTTTATTGGTAATAAATGAGAATCTAAGACCCTAAAGGGATGTCCACATGATCTTGTGCTTATCACTGTAGAGATAGAGAGCTTTTCCCCTACCCCAAGTTCAAATATCATTGTGGGCACTTCCTTTCCCAAAGAGAAACAAGGAGGCCATGCCATAGAGACATGTCATTTTAGTGGAGTGTCCTTAGTGACACAAGTGGACACATGGACAACATTATACTTTTTTATTTTAATAAAATGTATTTTTAATATTAAAATATAAAAAGATTTTTTATTGATTAAAAATTAAAAAAATATATTTTCATGTACTATTTTCCAAAAAAATCAAACTTGTAAGTCGAACCCACATCATATGTCCTTGTGACCACGTGTCTTTATGACATAGCAAGGAGTGTCTCCCTAGTTGTTAAGGGGGGCACCCATGGAGTTTTAAACCACTGAGATAGCAATTGTAGGCATAGCAGATTGGCGCAATCTTGTCTCCATCCCAAATGAATGAAAATTAGCAAAGTAACAATTATAGACAAGAAATCATGAGAAAATTTACAAGTGAATATTCGTAAAACAATCACCAATTAACTTTTCTCTTTCAATAACCAATGTTTATATATTGCGGGGGTCTACCCGCATGGCTGGTGAGGAGGTTGTGAGTGTTTGAGATGAAGGTGCCAGATCAAATCCCATTGGTGCACGGGTGTATCTGTAGCTTGCAAAGATGGGCCATGTAAGGCAGCGTAGTCATGGAGCCCCACTTAGGGTTTTCTTTGCTTCAATGAGGGTTTATTGTCATAAAATAATAATAATAATAATGACCAAAGTTTATATCAAACCCATACGAATAGCCCCAAAGAGGGTTGGCATAGTGGGGTGAGGCCTTGGCTGCTAGACGAGCAATCAAGGTTCGATTTTCATGGGTGTTGCCCCTCTGCGCAACCCAACGCATAGCATAGGCCCCAGGGGCATGGGTCCTCAGAGTTTTACGCTATCGGCATGACGACTGTAGGTATGGTAGGATGAGCCAGCATGACCAGGTCTTCGTACCAGGTGTGGTTTCTTCGGGTTACAAATTCAAAAACCCATATGGATAAGCCCCAAAGGGGTTTGGCATAGTGGGAAGCGACTTAAGCCACTATGCAGGTGGTGTAGGTTCAAATCCCATGGGTGTCACCCCTTGTGCGAACCCCTGAGGACAAGGCGTATGCCCACAAAGTTTTACACTATCAGTACAATGACAGTAAGTATGACAAACAAAGTGAGCACGACTGGGTCTTTGATCTTGGGGGGGGGGGGGTTCTCCATTGAAATATAAAAGAAATTGTGTGTGTGTGTGTGTATATATATATATATATATATATATATATATATATATATATATATATATATATATATATATATATATATATATATATATATATATATATGCATTTGTTAATGGGTTGGTTCATGTCCAGTACTCGACTGAACCCAAACCTAAAAACCCTGATGTGGGCATACAAATATTGATCTAAATATTACTCAAGTCAACCTGAACCCAACCTAAGTAACATGTGGGTTAAGTTTGAGCTTTATTTTTCCTTGATGTCTTATCCCAACCACATTACCCGATTGCTTTCATATGTATTTTCTATAAAAGCTATATTTTGAATACCCATTAAATCATATGGTTGGGTTTGGACTTCCATTAAATCATATGGTTGGGTTTGGACTTCCATTTTTTGACCCAATGTAATATGAGTCAAAACCAGGATCAAATTGCTTAATGTTTGAGCGGATTTGGGTCCATGCAGGGACCATACTGTCTGCCATCCCCACAAAGAGTGAAGTCCATGTGCCCACACAAACAGTGGATGTGTGAGGCGCAAGGACACCGCATTCCGTGTGGGTGCATGGGAGTGCCCACCACTGTTTTGCCTCCCCCCATGGAGAAGCGGTGTTTAAATGGTGGTGGACCCTTTGACTTTGACACTTATTTGCTCCCCCCATGCCCTTGCCCTCCTGACTTCCTTTCTTGCACTCCTAGTGATGACATGGATGGACGACCACCGATGAAAATGGACAAATAGTCGCCGACAATTGCAGACTAGCGAGACATCAGGCGGGTGGTAGAGAGGCTTTTGTCGGGTTGACATGTTGGTGGCCAAAGAACTCACATATTTGGTGGTATAAACTAAGAGGGCTTGATTTACGAGAAAATCTATGAACTATAATTATCCCTACCAATTATCTAGGAAAAGATAAAAAAAGCAAGGAAAAAGAAAAATTCAAAGAAAATTAACTGAGATTCTCATATCAACTCTAAATAACCTCCTAGATCTCTCATCTTTTTATAGATGAGAGTTTTCTAATTATAATCAAATTAATTAACTTATTTAGATAACTTTCAAAAAGATAAAACTTATCCTAATAATATGGATCATACATACTAACCCAATATCTAAACATAAAGATCTAAAAAAATCTAAAATCTAAAATGAATCCAAACATATCCTTTATAAATCTGGGTCTTCTGCTCTGCTCTTCCATCATTCTCTCGAGGTTGGAAAAGACTTGCCTTCAAGTCTAGATCCCGCTTGTGCTTTTTCCAATTTCATTCCACCTTGTGGGTTATAGACCCACAATATGAAACTAAATCTTTGTGTTGCTCTCTCAATTGAACAAACCAAGCAAGATCTACCCCAACATGCTTATTAAAACTAGAAACATTCTTTTTGAACCAAACAAAGTCATGTGAGATGCTTTCAAAGTGAAATGGGTCAAACAGATTTGGAGCCGTTAGTTGACAAAATATGGATCCACTTTGAAGGAATTTGATTAGGCCCAAATAAGTTGATGGACATGAGCAGGCTTGGGGTACACAATATAGGTTTGGGACGAGTTTGGATTTGGATAAAAAATAAAACATGGGAAAGTCCTGGGATTGGATTTAACAAGCTCAAGGTTAGGTTCATTTTAAGGTTTTCATGGGTAGAAATATAAGGGTTCATAATGAGTTTAAGAGGATCCAATATAAGAGATTTAGATTCACTATATGAGTTTGGAAACAAATATTTTCCAATTGGATTTGGGTCTTGAGAAAGGTCTCAGATGAGTTTTAAGGGAGGAACGTCTAGATTAGGTCTAAACTGGGTTTAATCTACTTTGGTTTGGGTAGGCTGATGGATGATTGAAAGCTTTTCATTTTTTCTATTCATTTTTATTTCAATATCTAAGGCATGACAAATAGCATGCCCAAGAGAGGTGGTTGTGATGCTTCTCATTTTCTTGGATATACGAAATTCAAGTCCTTTAACATACCTAGTAATCCATGCCTTTGTGTTTCTTGAATCTATGTTTCCAATATCACGTGATAAAATTTCTCTATGTATTGCCATATAGATTTGGACCCTTGAAAAAGGAAGAAAAATTGGATCTCATTTAGACAATCTTCAATCTCCATTATCTTATCTTCAATGGCTACACATGTATCTGGATCCATTATCTGCTTGCATTGAGCCTTAGTAGGATTAGATCTTGGGAGATGTAAAGTATGGGTCAAATCTTGGCTTGGACATGAATTAGGTGGGGTTAAGGTTTGGGTTTGATTCAAATTTAGATCATGGGTTAGTTGGGGATTTTTGGTTCTTGAGTAATATTGGGTCGGATTTATAGGATTTGAGGTTGGGTTTGGGGTTTTTTTTGCTAGGTTCAGGTCTAAAATAATGATTTAGACATGAGATTGGGTTGAGAATCAGTTTTCACCTAAATCATAAGAAGCAGCCAAGTGATGAGAACTGGTTCTGTGTTGAACTGGTTCCCACTCACCTGTGAGTGGCCCTCTCATAGGGAAGAGGTGGTGGAAGTAACTTAGGGTTTGGAAACCATCCCTCTCCCACCATCCATGGTGGGTCACTGATGACCATGGTGGTCCCGTCTGTTCACAAGAAGAAAAGGGGTGACAGAGGGAGGAGTCAGAAAAAGAAAGGAAGCCAGTTGGCAGCAAGGAGTATCACTAGTCAGGTGGTGGTTGCAGGAAAGAAGAGGGGAACATAAAGATAGGTTTGGAGAAAGAGGAGGGGGCGAAAATGGTGGGAAAGAAGAAAAAGAGGAGGAAGGAAAGGAAAGGGGCGGCGACTAGGTGCCACATCCTTGGTCGGCGTCCAATTGTTGGCCATGTTATGGCCGACGACATGGCCTGTCCCATCGGATTTTGGTGAGGGTAGGAGGGTGGGGTCGAGAAGATGGTGATGGATGGTGGTTTAGCTGGTGGATAGTGAGATGGTGTTGTCATCCTGGGCTTCAGTGGTGAACCTACCACATGCTTGCGATATGTAATCAACAGTCTGAGTTGATGGCTAAACTGAACAAGGGTTGACGTTGACAACATCACCAATCAACACTAGTTATAGGGATGGCAGTGGATCGGGCACCTCTGCCCCATCTCAAAATTTTGCCCTCCATCCCCACCTTCATCTCCACACGAGTTTTGATTTTAACCTCCACCCCGATCCATTCCCCATTTCATGTCCTCCATCCTCGGTCCATTCCCCGTTTCCTGTCCTCCATCCCCGGTCCAAACAAGGCAAGGTGGGACCCTGTTTTCCCGATCCTTCTGTCATTGCCGCCTTCCACCATTAGGGGAAGGAGATGAGAGAAATGGGAGCTCGTGCGGCTTGTTAGAAGGAGAAGAAGGAGAGAGGAGATTCGAGAAAAGGTTTTATGTTAGAGTTAGGAATATATACATATATGATTTTATAATAAGTATAATGGTATAATAGTAATTTTCTTAATAGAGATCAAGGACGGGGCAAGGTAGGGAGGGGCAAGAGTGAGTTCATCCCCACCTCTATCCCCACATTGGTTTTGATTTTAACCTCCATCCTCGGTCTAAATGGGGTAAGGCGGGGCGGGGCCCCATTTCCCCCAGTCCACTATCATCCCTAACTATGTGTTCTGGTGGCCAGGACCGTTTTTGGTATGATACGTCCACCTAGTAGTCATCCTCAGTGTCATAGGCCAGATGTTGAGATGGCTCAAGCAGCCACACGATTGCATTGTTCAGCGGGCAAGAGCATCTTCAAACCGAAGAAACTTTCAAGTAGAAATAGCTCATATCTCGATCAAGATCTCTGAATGGAATACTTTGCAACTGAAAAAACCAATAGGACCATCGTTTGAATGGAATCGAAGTGATAATCCCTCGCTTTGCTACCAAATTGATGTATATCGAGAGGGCTCGATTTATGAGAAAATCTATAAACTATGATTATCCCTTAACAATTATCTAGGAAAAGCTGAAAAAACAAGAAAAAATAACTCAAAATAAGTAGAAATTTAAACAAAACAAATTAACTGGGATTCTCATATCAACTTTAAATAACCTCTTAGATCATCTTTGTATAGATGAAAGTTTCTTAATTATAATAAAATTAATTAACTGATTTAGATAACTTCTAAAACGATAAAACTTATCCCAACAATATAGATCAGACATAATGATCCAATATCTAAACACAAAGATTCGAAAAAAATCTAAAATCTAAAATAGATCCAAATGGATTCTTTAGAGACCCAAGTTTTCTACTCCGCTCCTACATCATTTGATGAGGTGGGGTTGCTTCCTCTCTCACATGGATGATGGATTGCCTAAGAAACTGAAAATTCTGGTGGTGGCTTGGTTTTCTTTTCTTTTTTGGTAATCTCTATTTTTGTAATTTTTTGAGTATTCATTTTTTGTAATATGTTTTAGATTTTAGAGGTTTTGCATTTTAATCTATATTTTTGTAATTTTTTGAATGAATGATGTTAAATGTTTTTGGATATGCTTTGGATTTTACGAATTTTGTATTTCAATCTTTATTTTTGTAATTTATTGAGTGTATTTTAATCTCTAGTTTTGCAATTTATTAAGTGAATGCATGCTAAATCTATTTTTTTAAAGATTTATGCAAAAGTTGTTTGCGATGTTGAATCAAACACTGGACACATTTATAGTAGTGTTCTACCATGGTCAACATAAATGTTGGACATAAACACCTTGTTATTGTCCTGAATAGGGTCGAAACAAAACCGAAAAGAACATGGTGTCTCTGTCCATGGCTGTCCACGAATAAAATGCCACCTTATGACAACACATTTGTCCAAGCAAGGTTTAATCTAGGTTTGAATCACTTGGGGCACAAAGCATGTTCTGGTATAAATCGGGTTTAGTCTAAGTTTGTTTGGTAACATATCAATATATAGTAAAGAACAAATTGAATTATATTTTAAACAGACATCAAAGAGATTCAATTACAAAGTGTTCCATGTATACATTGTTTTATTAGAAATTATGAAGAACAATCTGGGTCGTGTTGGAAACTATTAAGGTATAATAAATTGGTTGAGGCCACAAAACTTCAGACCCAATAACCAAACCATTCTAACTAGGGTTTAACTTTTGGATACAACCCAACCCAAAAGTCCGTCCAAATCAAGTCATATCATGTTCGAACAAGTTGCTTCCTGAGTAGGAGTGTAACTGGGTCAGGTTTGGGTCACGTCTTATTAGACCGGATTTCGAATTGGGTCTAAAAGTTTGACACAAACCTGATCCAATCTAATTCAAGCTCGGGTTAGGGATTGGATACTGCTAGAAATTGTAGACCCATATGTGTTAACGAATTTGGGTATGTGTCGCAGGTCATTAATAGACCCGTTTTGATTTGAGTCCAGTTCGAGTAAAAAAACTAGACTCATGGGTTAACAGGTTCAGATAAGATTGGTTTGGATCTAACAGGCTCTAGGTGGAACTTGACCCATTTACACCTCAAGAAAAGACTCAATCAAGCCACATACAGCCATTCAAACATGGTGCTAAAGAAATTCAGATCCTGTAAAGGTTGTAGTATCGTAACCAAGTGTTCTTGGTAGGGGTGAAAACAAGTCAAATTCGGGCAAGTTCTTGCCAGATCTGAATCCAAAATAAAAACAATGGATCTAAATCCATATTCAGATCTGAATAAGATCCGAAGAGGTTAGATTGAATATGAATCCAAAATACATGTGGCAGTACTAGATGTGGAAAACAATAGAATAAAACAACAGAAAATTATCATACTTTACGAATAATTTGACCTGATTCTCTAAAAACCCAACAATTTTTTATATTCTCATGATGTCCAAAATCGCAAATATTCAACATCGTTAGAACCTTTTAACCCTTCGCAACTGTGAATTTATGCCTTATTCCAATAAAACTGTATCGCTCGTCAGCTAGTTCCAACTCCCTCTTAAATCCAAAATCACATGTTTTTATGTGAAAACTCAAACAACATGAACTCGCATAAATTTATTTATGAATTTTTTGGTGAAACTGAAACCATCAAAATCACAAATATCCTACACTTTTGTATATATTTCATGAAAACACAAAAGTATGTGTGAAACTCTACTTACCACTTAACACTAAATTCAAAAATATCCTACTTTTTCGCATATACTTCTTGAAATCACATAAATTTATGTGTGAAACTGCACTTACCACTTACTACAAAATTCACAAATATCTAACTTATTCATATATATGATACAATATCACATTATTTTATTTGCAAAACCCCACTAAATTCATAAATATCTTATTTATTCGCATATACAACATGATCTCACATAACTTAATTTGTGATTCATGGTATATCACAAATATCGTACTTAACATATGCGATATTGCTTATTTGTTATAAAATATTGTCTTGAATCATATAAAAACCCACAGTGGTCCCCAACTTGCTTCTCTTTTGGCAATTATTCTTCGAAGGCATTTTATCGTTGCTAAACCACTGACCACGTGTTTTTTTGGGAAGCACAGTGTGCCATTTTGTTTAATGGCTGAATCAAACATTGTTCCATTTTGTTTAACGACTGAATCAAACAATCTTCACTTTTATTTTTTTTTGCTTGAAATGAAATGCTTTTTTATTATTTTCGGTAAGCACCATGTTCCTTTTTTTAAATGCTTTTTGAAATGCAAATAATTTGTTTGTTTTTTGCAATGCTTATTAAATATTCCCTGTAGTATTATTGTAGAAAAATTTGAATATGTTTATTAATACAATATGGCCAATAATAAGAAGATTATGTCGAATGAGACCACACCCACATCATTTGAACTTTTGCAAGCACAATAAAAAAAGCCAATGAAGAACTATGAATTGTGTCATCCTCGTAATTTGGAAGCATGGCTTAGTTTGCAAAAGTGGGTAGAGAGGGAGCCACATCTATTGCCAAAAATGTGGGGTGTCCGATATTTTTCATAAAAAATACACCATCAATAATCATATACAGTTGTGTTCAAACAGTGAGCTGGAAAAAAACCTGAATTATCGTACAGTGGATAACTATAAATTTCAAAGTGGCATGTATCTAAGGCAGAATATGCAGAAAAAGTTGAGAATTTTGAGGCTCAATCTTGTCTCTCATCCTGAAAGCATCTAAGGAGGGGGAGGGCGACCCATTGGCTAGATATGACGTTGTTGCTAACCTCAATGCCCGGATAAATGAAGCTGAAGATGAAGCCACCTATAGTAGCAGTGGTGAGAAGGCATAGGAGGTACCTGACCAAGGGGGATGAGGTCAATGTTGACCCTCCTCAGAAAGTAGATGTAAGTGAGAGTCGTGTGGCTGAGTCAGACACGAACACCGCTCAGAAGTTCAATGTTACTCTCCATGTGCAGGAGAAAGTGCATGCTCCAACGAAGAGGTTGCAGTAGGGAAGAAGGTCTAGTGCTCGTGGATAGGTATCTTGTTTATTTGTTTTGTAATAATCATTAATTAAATTAAAATTGCTATTATACATGAATGTAATTTAATTAGTTTGTCATGTATGTGTGAAACATGTAGAAATTCATTGCAATTGCCTGGTTTCATTGATATATATATATATATATATATATATATATATATATATATATATATATATATATATATATATATATATATATATATATATATATATATATATATATATATATATTGCTATTATATATAAATGCAATTGATTAGTTTGTCATGTATGTGTGTAACATGTAAAAATTCATTTGCAATTGACTGATTTCATTGATTATATATATATATATATATATATATATATATATATATATATATATATATATATATATATATATATTGTTATTATACAATAATGCAATTGATTAGTTTGTCATATATATGTGAAGCATGTAGAAATTTATTATAATTAACTAATTTTATTGCAATTGATTGATTTCATTGATTAAATTGATATATATATATATATATTGCTATTATACATGAATTCATTGAAATTGATTTATTTGAGTAAAATTAATTTGAATTATAGGATTCTCAGCCATTTGATTCAAAAGAGCCAACATCATTTATGCACCGGTTCTTCTGGAACCAAAAATACCAATAGTTTTTAACACTGATTGAGGAAGCAAAGAAGTTGTTGGATCAAATGCATTTTTGCAAATTCTTAGAGATCACACCATAGAACATTAATTACCGCCTTTTAGAGGTCATTATGCAGTTTTGGAATCCGACAACCAATACATTCTAGTTAAAAGATTTTGAGATGACCATCACGTTGGAGGACGTGGCACGAATCACTACACTAAAGTGCCATGATGAGTCAGTGAGTGGCATGAGGTAGAGACATTTCAAGCACTTGTGTGATATTTATTTTCAAGCAGATGATGATGTGTTCGAAGGCGATAAGATCAAGTTTTCATGGCTTAGAAACTATTATGACCCCTATAAGGTGAGGAAGATTAAGGCAAAACTACCGTGTGTTGGAAGAAATGGTAGTAGTAGGGTAGAAAAGATAATGAGAGTATTTTTGCTATACTTTTTTGGCTCATGCTTATTTATCGACAATGATGAAAAGTCGGTCCATGCATCGTACATCAAACTGTTAGAAGACTTAGATCACATTGAAAATTATGCATGAGGAGCATCCGCACTTGCACACCTTTATGCAAGTTTGAGTATCATGAGGAGCAGAAGAACAAGCTTTGCCGAGATGTTGTTGGAGGTATTTATTATTTCATTATACCTAAACTTTTGATTTATAGTTATTTCTATACTTACATACAGTGTTTTGATATCATTATTAATCTGTAAAATCCACAAATTTTTCTATGTTTTTCAGAATTAATATGGGATTATTCCGAGTACTTTTATGAGAAACTCATCGATCATGATTAGATTGTTGAACTTTTAGATGTTTGCTAGGTTCTATCGCTTAGACAACACCATCGGGATCTGGATCTCAATAGGGGATCCAATCGAGGCCTAAAATGGGTCTCACATAAGATAACTAGGGGTTTGGGTCCATTCGGACCCAACCCAACCATGAACCCAACCACATTGCATTAAGACTGGATTTGGATATAAATTTCGACCCAATAGAATCTTAATCCCTTGCAATCTACCTTGAAATAAGGTTTTTATGAGAATTTGGATCTCTGAGATCCAAATCCAAACTCACACTCATACACTATATATATATATATATATTAAAAAACAATGTAAATAGCTATTATATATATATATATATGGATTGAGTTGGACCCAACCCAATCCACTCCCTTACCCAAACTAATTGGGGTGGATCCAGGTTGGATGCAACCCAGATCTGAATAGGGATGTCAACACCCCCTCTTTCCTCCCTATTTAAACCCCCTACGATGGGTTTTCTTATTAAAACAACGCACCCCTCCCCCCCCCCCCCCCCCTCCCCCCACCCGACAGATCCAGGTTGGATCCAACCCAGATCCGAATAGGGATGTCAACACGCCCTCTTTCCTCCTTATTTAAACCCCCTAAGATGGGTTTCTCACTCTCTGCTTACCCTCTCCCAGGGTTTCCTTCTCCCTCTCACTGCACCCTCTCTGCCTCACCGAAAACTCCTCTCCAAAAGTCCTTTCCCCCTCGATAAGTCTCTCTCTCTCTCTCTCTATGATCAACGGGAGGGCGCCGCCCTCCTGTCTCGCTCCCTGGTCCCTTTGTTTTTTTTCTGGTAGTAGGGTGTCACCCTCCTGCCCCTCTCTTCTTCCCTGTTAGCTCACTGGCAAACCAGAGCCACTAGTGGTGTTGGATTTGGCTTGCCAAGTGAGAGGGTCGTGGTGGGACAACCAGAAGGAGGGGTCTGACGCTGTCGTCACCCTTTTCTTTCTTTTCACCCCCTCGTCTCCTTGTTTTACGGCAAGAAGGTGCCACCCTCCTGCCTATCCCTCTCGTCTCTCCCTGTCGCACCACTAAGGGCGGGCAGGGGACCTTGGCTGGCCGCGACAACCACTACCTCCGGCAGTGTCCTGGCCATCGACCTTGCCCCCTTCCCTTCTTGTTTTCGGTGATAGCGGCAATATCATGTTGTCATCCAATTGGCATGCCTACCAAGCCTAGTTCGGTTTCCTCCCTAGGAAGACTGAGCCCAAGATCGTCCTGTCTCTTTGGGGCCAGGCCCGACTCAGCCTGGCCACTAAGCCACCCTTGGCCTAAGCTCGGCTCAGTTTTCTTAAACTAAGTTTGGCTCGATTAAAAAGCAGCATCGAGCTTTCTCTTTTTTTTGGCTTAGCCGAGCTGAGTTTGGTAAAGGCCGAACTTAGTTCAATCCATTTTTGGTACCAAGCCCAGCTCAATCAAACCTAGTCAACACGGTTCATTACTGAACCTAATAGACACTTTTTATGCCTCGTCTGCCTGGCTTGGTCCGGTCATCTTGAAATAGGTTCGGGTTCAACCCCTGTGACGTGATCGCCTCTTCTACAAAAAATAAAAATTTAACCTCATTCTTTACACAGTGCGACAAAAATCTTTTGAGTGCACCGCAATGATGCAACAAACGAAACATGCTTACCAAGACACGGGCTTTTAAGAACCTACGCTCTGAATAGTCAGAAATTCAAACCATCTTCAAGGTAGGAAAAAGTTGTATACGATGACGATGACAAAACACTTTTAATATATATATATATATAATGTGTGTGTATGTGTGTGTGTGTTTTTAACTCAAGGACATAGTTTTGCGTATTCTTGTCTTATTTAAATTATGTTATTTTTTTTTCTGCCGTGTTGTAACGTGCACAAACTCCTGCTTTATGCAATTTAGGTAGTTTGATGTACAGTTTCGTACACAGGACCTTGTTTACACAATTTACTTAGCCCAATGTATGGTTTCGTACACTGGGCCTTGCTTAAAATTTTTACTTAGTTTGATGTACAGTTTCGTACACCGGACCTTGTTTACACAATTTACTTAGCCCGATGTATGGTTTCGTATACTGGGCCTTGTTTAAACAATTTACTTAGCCGGATATAGCCTGATGTATGTTTTCATACACTGAAATTTGCTTATACAATTTTGCTTAGCCCGATGTACGATTTCGTACACCTGGTCTTGCTTATGTAATTTATTTAGCCTGATGAATGGTTTCACACATTGGGACCTACTCTACGCTATTTACTTTATCGTTGTATTGTAATGTGCACAAACTTATGCTTTAATATATATGTATCCTATAAATATATATATATATATATATATATATATATATATATATATAATTATATAGGATATACAGTTTTGCGTACTCTTGCTCCATTTTCAAATTATGCACACATTTATTTTGAGTACGCAGTTTTGCATACATCTGCTTACTTTAAATTATGCCAATATGTATTTAAAGATGCTAATTTGTGCATGTTTGATGTAACTCGATTTTAAAAGAATTTTCATGCAATATTCCAAGCTCGCATGCTCTAATGTTTCGAAAAATAAAATAAGTATTTTACATTTGCATATTCATGATATTCAGCATTCACATGCGCCACTTATCCTACATATAAAACAAGGCTCTCACACTAGCATGCATCAATGTTGTTGTGTCAGTGCTTATCAGACAACTTTATAGCATTGGGGTGTTCTTCAAAACACATTTTCAACATGGTTCAAACCTTAAAATAAGTTGAGATTGACATGACTCAGGCATTTGCAAATGAGTATTCTCTTCGAACCAATGTAACAAAAAAATTTGGACTATGTATACTTCGATCGTACATATGTCAGGTCCTTTTCTGTATTCAAAATGACTCAGATATTCTTTTGGCCTAGAACATGAAAAAACATTATTTTTATTATTGTGATTGGGGTTCTTTCTGAGAAACCAATATTATTCACATCATTATAGTATTATCAAATATGCATGACATGCTCGTACGATGATGAATGGATTGGAGGTTTATGACAAGCCTCATTATGCAATAATGCACTATTTTATGAAAAAATCACGTAAACAGAGGTAATCGACTTCACAAAAAAATATGCTTAATTTGGTTTAATAGACTAGAGCATATTGAATAGGTTATCAAATAAAATAAAACCTGACATACCCATTCATCATTTGGTTTTTTCAAGAGGATAGAAGGTACAAACTCTGATGGACAAGTTGTTAACAACCATGCTCCTCGAGTGGCAATGGCTCAACATCCCCGATCATCAGAGTTAGGGGACTTGGTTACCAAATATTATCTTAGGTGGTAGACACCATTGACTTATGCAGAAGTTTGGATGCATCCCTCGATTACAAGTGGCCTCTGAAGAATTCTTCCTTGATCTTTATAATGTCTCCTTTGGAGCAGATTTAGCTAGTCGTTCGGGTTTTTAAAATATATGAAATAATAAACTCCTGAATTGTCTCAGTTATTTCTACGTATTGTCCTTTGAGTACCCGCAAATCATAATTATCAAAACAAGATTATGATGTTCACTTTGGTTCTCTTAAAACTAAATAGTGTGAAATGTGATAATGCACATGTTAGTTTTGTTCTAAAGTCTGACATCGATGCACCTACCAAGCTTTCATGAGTCTGACCCATTTTATGGGATACAGGTGACGATTAGGATGATACTGCAGGTGATGATGCAATGATATGAAGAATCCACTCTCTCTATTGTTTGCTCCTGAGCACATTTTGTAATTTTGTATAATGGTTTTTGTATAAACTCTTTCTATCTAAAACCTCATTTTGAATCTTCATAGTTTTGAATGGATGTATGGAAATGCATACCCAAATCCAAGACATTTAGGGACCCAAATTGTTGAAAGAGAAGTTTGCCTATAATTTGCCCAAAGGTCTGTCGACTTATTCTTTTCAAATATTATTTTTGTTGAATTATCATTTTTAACTCTGAAAAATAATTGATTATAAAGCTTTATTTTTTTTTTTTTAAATTTGCACTTGCACACCTGTATGTAAGTTTTAGTATCACGAGGAGAAAAAGAAAAAACCTTGCTGGAATGTTGTTGTTGTTGGAGGTATTTATTCTTTCATTGTACCTAAGCTTTTGATTTGTAGTTATTTCTATACATACATACTATGTTTTGATAATATTGTGTATTAATCCTTATTAATTATTGTTATGCAGGTTTGGATATGGGAGAACATATCCATTAAAAAGCCCTAGATGCATGCAGTTGCCTATGATTTTTTATGTGTTGTAATGTGGAGTTGGTCATGCAACAAAGAGAGATGTAATCGAAGATTGGTGGGTTCTCGCATATCACATGTCAACTATGTTGTATTGCTTCATAGGCTGACTAGGGCAAACATAAGTATTTTTGATATTTCATATATATTTTTAATAAATTCATGTTTTTAGGCCTAAACCATAAAGAAAATGTAGGTAAACTAGTGCCCCTATAAAGGTGCATTGCAGGATGAGGAGAATGCTGATGTGATTATGGGGGTGAAGGATATCACCAGGAAGGATATTTGGATGCACAAAATATGCACAAAATAAATAAAGTTGAGCACCAAATACTCAATAGAGTCATTCGACAGTTTATGTTTATTTAGCAACCAACCAGTCGCCCTCGTGCAGTTAGCAAATTTCTATCACATGCCATGAAGGATCGGATGAAGGATTACCCCATGGTATTCCTCTCTGAACTTCAAGACTGGCATAAGGGCGATGAAGACATCGACTTGTTGTTCATGAAATGTGCAACTAATGATGATTTTGTAGTCGCCCAGCAAGTTACATGTTCTTTAATGATAAAAAGAGCCTTTTAGGGAGGGAAGAAAGTTGGAGAAAAGCTCAGAAAGACCCTAGGTGGATCAGAGGGAGAGTTGGCTCTTGCACTTGAAGAAGTTTGCATGTTGAAGAATATGGTACATACTCAAGAGGATGTGATATATACTCAAGTTGTCCTTCTAAAGAACACAAATAAAGTCATCAAGGAGTATGTGCAGAAAACATTATTGTCTCCAACAATTACAAATTTCAAAGTGACTCATATCTAAGGCAACATGTGCAGAAAAAGTTGAACAGTTTGTGGACACATTATTGTCTCTCATCCCGAAAATATCTAAGGAGAGGGAGGGTGACCCATTGGCTAGCTATGAGGTTGTTGCGAACCTCATGTGGTCACCTATTATGGCAGTGGTGAGAGGGTAGATGTAAACACTCCAAATTTTCCTCATACATTTCCAAACACCCCCCCTTTGCCATTGGGACCCACTCTTGAAAGCCTTCAGGGAACCAACTGGTCAGCATCCAAGCCAGGGTCATCCAGAGCCCAAATTATGCATCAAATTCAAAATATTTCATCTTACAATCAAAATTCAATCTCTATTTTGACTCAATTTTAATCATCAATTTTTGTCTTCGAGCATAAATGTTTAATTCTTTGTCTCTGTCAGGGATCCGGGATTCCAAGTCCCTCATTCAGGGTTTACATTTCATATGTCATTGCATATCACTACATGCATTTGGCATATCATCTCACAACATTTCATATCATTTTGCATCATCTTTCATGTCATTTCATGACATTTCATCACATTGTATGCCATTGCATCTCATTTTCGAAATCCAGCACCCCTATTTTTCAAAATCTTTCAATTCAGATTCGATTTTAAAACTTTTCTTTCAAAATCAATCTCAAATACCTAGTTTTAAACCAATATTTTGTCATTTGCTAACCCCCAAGATCTCATATTTCAAAATATTTTTCTTAGAAAATGATCTAGATTCATTTTAAACTCAATTTCAAACAAATGAAATTCATCTAGGTGGTGTCTCTTGCGGATCACTTCTCCCATCTCGATTTTTCAAAATTTTAGAGTCCTAGTCAGATTAGAACTCTGTCTTTTTATCTTTTGAACCTTTTTAAAATTCTATTTTAGTTCTAAATCAGAAGTAGTCTTATCCCCCCATCCATTCCCCATCATTTTGGCCAAAATCTCAGAGTCTCAGCTGGATTAGGATTCTTTTTCAGAGTTTCAACTGGATCAGGACTCTACCTTTTACTACTATTTTGACCTATTTTTTATAAAACCTTTCAAAATCTTTCATTTTGGCAAAAATTTTAGAGTTTTAGTTGGATTAGGACTCTATCCCAAAGTTTCAGTCGGATTAAGACATTATCCCGATTTTATCCTTTACTCTTGTTTCTCACTTGTTTTTGAAAACCTTCTTATCTGACTTTCAAAAGAGCCAAAATCTTAGAGTCTCAGACGAACTAAGACTCTATCACAAAGTTTCAGTCGGATTAGGACTCTATCTTTCATTATCATTTTTACTTGTTTTCAACTAAATCTTTCAAAATCTTTCGAAAGAAGTCAAAAACTCAGAGTTTTAGTTAAACCAGAATTTTATCCAAAGAGTCCCAGTTGGATCAGGACTCTGACCCTGACTTCAATCTTGAGAGAATCTTTCAAAATCTCTTCATTTATTTTGTCAGAACCCAAATTTCAAAATTATTATAATTTTATCATAGAGTTTCAAAATTTCAGGACACTTTCCCATAGTCCTAATCGAATCAAGACTCTATCCTGATTTCATTTTCTTATTTCATTCCTACTTATTTTCAAAAGTTCTTTGAAAATCTCATTGTTTGCTTCCCAAAAAATAAAAAAATTTCAGAGTTCTAGTTGAATTAGGACTTTTCTTTAGAGTCCTAATTAGATCAGGACTCTGAACCTGACTTCAATTTTTATCTTATTCTCACATGTTTTCTAAAATCCTTTCATTTTTTTTTCTAGAAAACCCAAAATTCTAAGAGTTTTAGTCGAATTAGGACTTTGTCCCAGAGTCTAGTTGGATCAGGACTCTAATTCTGATTTCAGTTTTTCATCTTGTTCTCACCTATTTTGCGAAAAGCTTTTAAAACTTTTTTTTTGTTTAAAATTCTAAGAGTTCTAGTCAAATTAGAATTTTATCCCCAAAGTCCCAGTTGGATCATAACTTTGTTCTGATTTCACGGCTTGTTGCTATTTTCATTGGTTTTTGAAGATTCTTTCATCTATTTTTCAAAAATGTTAAAAATCTAGAGTTTTCATCCGATCAGGACTCTGTCTCAGAGTCCTAATCCAATCAGGACTCTATCTTGATTATTGTTTCTACCTCTATTTTCATTTTCTCTGTTTGTTTTCCAAAAATTAGTCTATTTTACAGAGTTTCAGTTGATTCAGGACTCTATTTCAGAGTTTTGGTTGAGTTAATTCTAACCCTGACTGCATTTTCTAACTTATTTTCACCAGTTTTGATAAAATCTTTCAAAAACTTCTTCATCCGGCTTTCAAAAACCTAAATTTTAGAGTTTTAGTTGGTTTAGGACTCTGGTCTAGAGTTTCAGTTTGCTTAGGACTCTATTTTCAAAACCTCTAATTTTTATTTGGTGATTTTAATTTTGTTTTTAAACCATTTCTAATCTTTATTCCAACTTTTTCAAAAACCTAGTGTGGGGCCCACTCAGTTGGTGCCACATCTGGAGAAGTCATGATCCATTCAGAACTCTGATGGACTCAAAACCTCCAATTTCAAAACCAACCTCATTTTAAACCCCTTTTTGAAAAATTTTAATTAACCTAAAATTCTTTCTAAATTAGGTTTTTCAAAAAAAAACTATAAAAAAGGGGCAAAAGGGGGGGGGGGGGGTCGACCCCTAGGTTCTCTTTCTCCTTTTCTTACTCTCTCTCGCCTTTTCTTACTCTCTCTCTCCTCCAACAGCTCTCCCACTTCCATTGTTGCAGCAACAACTTAAGGTGAGTTTTGTTTATTTGTTTTCATTATTTTGTTAGTTTTATTGCAAGTTTCTCATGATTTTCACCATTATCGCCCCTTGCTTATGGATTTCATGCATGATCTACCTTCAAGAACCTTAAAGTAAAATAAAAAACATGATCTAATGTTGCTCCAGGGCTTATTTTATATTTTTAATCCATTAGAATAGTTTAAATTATTATTTTTTATGTTTATGACAAATAAAAGATGAGATTCACCTGTTTAATGAGACGAATCCCTCTTTTTAAAGGCTAAATCAAATCCAACCGTATATTCCCTGATTTTTTTTATTTTCTTATCATATTAAAATTTATTTTATTTATTCAAGCATCAAATCCAATTTTGTTGTGTTATTTATATTTTTTTTTATGTTTAGATTAGGGATTTTAATGTTTTATCAAATATTCATGTATTTCAATCTCGAATATGCAAAAATCATGTTATTTCATGTTTAAGTTTTTATCAAAAAAAATATAATTTTTTTAGGGTTGGTTCATGGGTTTTTCAGTGACTTCCTATAAAAAAATCTGATTATTTTGGGTTCTGGAACTCTGTCAAAAAAAAAATAGAAAACCGAACCTTATTTTTTAAACCGTGAAATCGCTATTAGGATTCAGGGATAACTTGCAGAGGCAATATCTCCCTCATCCGAGATCCGATTGATGATCCGTAAGTTGCAATAACTTCATCTTGATATCTAGTATTTACTGTATTTGTTTCCTATTTTTATGCATCTATCTGTTATTTTTCTTCTGTCATAAAGTAGAATCAGTTTCTCAGAGCTTGTTATACCTTGTTTAAACCCTAGGTCGACTTGTGTTGATCATATCTCCCTAAATGGAGATCCAATCGATGATCCGTAAAAAGAAAAAACTTTCTCTGTGTGTCTGTTGTTCACTTCTAAAATTTTATAATTTTTTAATTTTTTAATATAGTTTGCTATATTTCTTTGTACCAGAAACCAAATACATGTATTTCAACTTGTTATATATTTGTTATAATTGATCATATATTGCCAGAACAATATCTCCCTAACCGAAGATGATTTTTCTGATCTGTAAAAAGAAAAATCTTTGTTTTTTGTTTAGTACCTGCCTATAAAATTTTATAAATTTCTATAGTGATTTGATGCATGATTCGGGTCTGATACTGTAACAGGTACATGCTTGCGGGCAAAATCGCATATTTTAGGGTTTTATGATATTTTTGTGTTAAAATAATGTCAAAATATATTTTTTTATTGTAATTTAATTTTAAGGTTATCATAGGTGTTCATGTCGATTTTTGTTAATTTTTGAGTTCATTTGATATGTTATTTGATTAAATCATGAAAACAGGGTGACCGCAGAGTCTTGATTTGAGTAAAACACTATTTAAAAAAAAATGTATGATATTTCAAATTTTTCTACATGTTTTTTCATATTTTTAGGGTTTGATAATATTTATAATCATGTTAGGGTGATTCACACCCGATTTAGTGTTTATTTGAATCCATTTGAGCTCTAAATCCAAATTTATACAAAAGTCTTTTCTGAAAACCCTGATTTCAAGGTCATAGTCTTGTTTTCGGGGGTATTTTTGTTATTTTTCTCTAAATTCTGAATTTTAAAGTTATTCATTTTTGTTATTTATTCAATTTTATATTAGATTTTATTATTTTTATCTCAGAAAAACATGGGAAAAGGCTTATATCCAGATAAATCCAGTAATTTCCAAATATTATTGGATAAATCCAGAAAAGCCAACATATTTTCACTAACAAGCTTGCTAGGTTTGCATGTGCATATAGTTTAATTTTTTTAGTAAATGTTAATTGTGTGATGTATGATTATTTATGTATATTCGAATTCATGATGGTCTACACGAATGACACGTGCACTAGCTCCTAAGGAGTTGATAAACTCGATGAGTTTCGTATTTATGGCCATAGTGAGAATACGAAAGAAACCCAGATTTATCATCTTCTTTTAAGTCACAATCAACCTACACTCTTAGGCTATTTTCAAAAACCATTGTATATTTCAAAGTTTTCTAAATATTTTCTACTTTTAGAATTAAATGGATTAGATTCAATCTATATTTGTGGCCAGAGTCAGGGATATGAGGAAAATCTATTTTATTGAAATTCTATAAAGCACATAAACTTTCTTTTTCAAATAATTTTCTCAAAAGTTCTTCAGAAAACGTTTTCTTAAATTGCATTCATTCATTCATCTAGGTTAGATTACATCATGAAAAGCTTTCACATGGCCACACGCCCATCCTTTTGATGTATTTTCCAATTCCATCTCATAAATTTGGTTTTCTAAAAAATTATCCGAATTTCTCCATAATTTGATTTTCTCAGAAAGCTCGTCTTTTGTTCAGAAATCGATCTTTCTTTCTTCAAATTACTTCTCAAGTCATGATTCACGATTTTCAAAGCTTCTACTTTCCCAAATATTCCAAAGTATTCCAAGCACACCATATTTTCAATCTGCATTTTTCAGAATTTCATAGCATATGTTATTTGTGCATTTAAGAATATAACATCGATTTAGACAAGTTGAGCAAAGCAAAGCACATGATTGATCAATGGTTCAATTACCCCTTACCCCTAGTTATAGTGCTAGAAACCGTTGAACCTCGTACCGACAGGCGAGTCTCATTCCTCAAAAATTTTCCATATTTTAAAACGGAGACGAGTTATTTTCAAAATCTTTTTCAAATGTCAGCTTGACTTACAAAAGTAAAATTTTTGCAATGATAACAGTAGAGGAGGTACTAACCAAGGGGTTGATGTTAATATGGACCCTCCTTAGGAAGTGGATGTAACTGAGGGTTATGTGGATGGATCGGATGCGAACCTTGTTTAGGAGTTCGATGCAACTCCTCATACAAAGAAAAAAATGCAAGCTCCAACAAAGAAATCATAGCGAGGAAGAAGGTCTGGTGCTCGTGGACAGGTATTTTATTCATTTGTTATTTTGTAATAATAAGTTTCAATTTTACATTTAATCATTGATTAATTATATATATATATTATATTCAATCATTGATTAATTTAATGTTGCTACTATCTATGAATACAATTGTTTAGTTTGTTATGTTAATTTTGATTGCAAGATCCTCAACCAATTGATTCAGAAGAGCCAACATCCTACATGCACCGATTCTACTAGAACCAAGCACACCAATGGTTTTTAACACCATCAGAGGAAGCAAAGGAGTTGTTGTATCAAATGTATTTTCATAAATTCTTGGGGATTACACCATGGAACATTAGTCACCCCCTCTTAGAGGCTGTTGTGCGGTTTTGAAATCCAACAACCCAAACATTTCAATTTGGAGATGTTGAGATGACCATCACATTAGAAGACATAACATGAATCACCGAACTAAAGTGTCAAGGAGATCCAATGAGTGGACAACGCTAAGGAGACTTCAAGCACTTCTGCGCTATTTATTTGCAAGCAATTGATGATGCGTTCGAAGGTGGAAGATTATGTTTTCATGGCTTAGGAGCTACTATGACCCTAATAGAGCGAGGAGGATGAGGGGAAAATAAATGTGTGTTAGAGGAAAGGGCAATAGTAGTAACGTGGACATAGCGAGGAGGATGAGGGGAAAATAAATGTGTGTAAGAGGAAAGGGCAATAGTAGTAAGGTGGACATGACAGTGTGTAACATCTTTAAAAATCCAACTTTTAAAACTTTTTCCAAAACTCAAAATTTTGAGAAAGTTTAAAAATTTTCATTTGTTATAAAGTTTTATATGACTCCTAAGAGTAATATCTTCGACCACGTTTCAACCGTTCTAAATATTGGAAGACCTGCCTGAGCGCAAATATGAGCATATATTAGCCTTCCAGTATCAACTACAGTATGAAACCAACCTTAAACATAACCTGATTGAGGTTATTACTCTAGAAAAAATTACATATAAAATTGCAGAATACAAAATTTATTCAAGAGTTAAGACAATTAAGGAGTTACGTAAAAGTTGAGATTTGTAATCATACTTTAATTATTAAATAAAAGAAAGGACAACAACCAAGAGTCTCTCTCATTCCAAAATATTTACAAGTCATTGAATGAACAATAATCTCAAACAATAAGGTTGAAAGTTTACAACCCTTTATCCAAAAGTAACAAGTCTTGGATCCCGTAAAGATCATAATAGGTAAGAGTGGTTCCTTTGAGTGCACAACAACTCGTCCTCACTTTAGTCCTCCAGAATAGTATCTGAATGTTATAGGGCATTAACGTGCCCAGTAGAAAACACAAAACCAAACTTGAAGAATACAAATCAAGTTTATAATGGTACAACAAAAATATGATTCTCATCATTTATAAAATGATGGTTTAAGAGAATCTACATCAACATTCAATCACATTGCATTCATTCATTCATTCACATCCATGACATTCATTCATTCATTCGTTCACATTCATTAGCATAAACGAATACACAATCAAACAACACCACATATAATTGTATAAATTAAATAGGTTAAATTTCATTGATCGTGTCCAGCATGAAATACATGCACATATTTTTCAACCAAGTCAAGACATAAGAGTCTCTCTTAAACATAATATATGCATTTATAAAATTGTATATGACAAACATGTCAAAATTTTATTCGATCATTCTAACGTATTTTATATGCACATGTTTTCAAAGCAATCAAGTCATACAAATCTATCAGAAATTGAAAGCCTTCACATTCATTCTTTCATAGAAGAATAAACAAATCAAGCATATGACAAGTCAACATATGTCATTCGCATTTTGTTCATATGCTTTAGGTGCAATCCATATTCGGTAAATGCAGAAAGAAAAGGTTCATTCATATGACTAAAATACATACTCATGCAATTTCATAATGAAAGGAACAAGCCTATCATCATGGCCTTTCCAATGTGTCAAGAGCACACATGCACCTCATGTGCATTTTCATCAAGTTTGTGACTTGAATCATCCGGTCAATCTTATGACTAAAGCAACATAAATTATAAGAACAAGCAAATCAAACAATCAAGATCTACAAGCCCATAGCCATTTTATAATATTTTCATTTCTTCTTTGCATAACAAACCAAAATAGGTCAGGTCCCATGACCAAAATATGCATCCATACATATTGCATAAGAAAAAGACAAGTCAAACACCATAGGCTTACACAATCACCAAACACATTTTATCAGATGAGTGTGAATTCTGGAACTCACAACATTTTATCAAGTGCAAACTCTACAACTCACAAACATTTTATCTGATGGATATGAACTCTGCAACCCAATAAACATTTTATTCGTTCTTACAACATTAGGCCACATTCAGTGTCGTGACTCCCACGATGATCACATCATGCCCTTACGTATGATCATCCATACCCTCATGTATAAATCATTAGTCCATGTCTTCAAGCATGACTTATTCAAAATCCATGCCCTTATGCATGGTATACAACATAACATGCTTTTATGTATGATTTATTTATAACATGCTTTCATGCATGATACATTCATTACACCCCTTATGCATGACATGCAGCGTAATATATTTTTATGCAGGGCATCATTAAGACATACATTTATGCATGACATTTAACTTAACAAGCATTTATACAGGGCATTCATCAAAACATACTCTTTGCAAAACATTCAACATAACACTCACAACATTTATTAATATAAATGCATTACATTTACAAGCCCCTACAAAAGCACTCTATATCTCTGTTATACTATAATCATGTCAAGAATGGTCTCCTAAACCACAACAAGAACTCTTCTAATCGCATACATTCAAATCATGCTCAGCATGATCTTCAAACTTTCATCATTATTTGCACGATGCTTTTGTATCACATTCACTTATCATTAGTAGTTTACCTAATTTCTTAAATATTGCATTATTTTTTTTTAAATGCGCATTGACTCAATGGTTGTTGTGCAATACTTAGCATTAAGTATCACATTTTTGCGATACCTACATGAGAATTCATATACATGTATGGTTCAAGTATTTTACATATATCAAAGATTAAATTAATGCATGCACCTATGCACTAGCATTTTTTAGTATAAAAAATACATGAGTACTTGCGTCAAACTGATATTTATGATATGCATGTTAACATAGTTAACTACGTACATTCACGCTTTCTCGCATGCATTTTTATGACACATTTGACATCATCAAAATCATGATATGAAATTGTACAAAATCACTTTAAAACTGATTTGTAAATACACATGATGACTTTTAAAAACTAAATTTGAATATTGTTCAAAACCACATCTAAAATTGAAAATTTATCTATCTTGGGCATTTTACCGAACACTTAGTGTGCAACACAATTCTCAAGGTAAAACCAAAATTACAAAATTACTAACATGCAAAACAAATTTAATTGTATTAAATAATCAACTCTAATTACATGCTTATTTCGAGTATTAGGCATGTCAAAACCAAACTATGCTAACATGATACTATGCTACATGTTTAAACTAACATAATGCTAAAAACAAGCAAGATTGCGACAAAAAAAGAAGATAAGCATTCTAGAAATTCAGTCAAAGGTTTATACCCTTGTAGATTCGATACATGATATGGCGAAACCCAAAAGACTGAAGGGTTTCGCGGAATCTACAACGAATTATCTTTTTGACAATTCACCGAACACTTGGTGTGCACATGCAACATCAAGGGAGAAACAACAACTACATTGCAGCTGGGATGCTCCTCCGCTGACAAAAAGTACTACAAGCCCTCACACAAATCGATGAGGTGCTGGAAAGCGGATTCATACTCGAATCCACACCAAACAAGGATCGGTAGGGCAATTTCATAAAAAATCAAGCCAAACAAAACAAAAACAGCAAGGATTGGTCTGGGTGATTGGTTCTATGCAGCTCCACGCATCCCAAGATGTCTATGGCTCAAAACAGATTCCAAGGAGCTTGATTCCCAAGATAGAATAATGTTCTTTTGGGGGGAAACGGTCCAAAAGAGGTGAAAATCGAACAAGAATATAAGTGAGATGAAATCCAAGTTACTGCTACTGACGATGATGGTGTCGATCTACTAGGACATGGTTCCCAAAGCTAAAAGTGGTGCAAATCCCAAGGAACACCTTTTAGGAAAAACGGCTAGAGAAAATCCAAAAAAAACGAACAAGGAGAAGGAGATTGAGAAGAGAAACCAACCTCTGCGTTGCTAGATCTATGGGTGGTGCAAATCCCAAGAAAAATGGTGGGTAGGGTTCCCAATGTAGTCGGCTAGGGTGAAAGAGAGGAAGGAGATATGTTTTTCCCTAAAACTAAGAAAAAGGAGGAAATGGGGGTGTCAACCCCATGGGAGAGAAAAGAAAAGGGATAAGAGGGTTGGGGTGCCCCAGTGGGCCCCACCAAGCATCCCTTATACGCATATTCAGACTGGGTATTATTTGGATCCATATCTGACACAAAACCCTAAATCGGGTTATGTGTTGAATAATATACTAAAAATAAAAATAAAAATCTCATACCTTACGCATAATATTTCTAAGTTAAAAATAAAATAACTAAATTCTCTTTAGTTATTAAAAAGCCCTTAAAAACCTAATTCTTGATTGACCCAATTGGGTCTAAACCCATATGGGTTTTGGATCTATATTGAAAAATCTATTTTTCCCAAAATTAAATATTACATTTTGCTAAAAACAACATAACTATTCTAATTCTAAATAGTCCATTGTTTTAGTACTTTCTACAATAATAATTGTATTGATTAAAATATTCTATATAAATTATTTATGACCAAAATACCCTTTGATAGAATTTCTTCTATAAACTTACAAAATACATCTAGTTAGGCTCTAAAACACCTTTATAACACCTAAATAAGTCATAACTATAGTTTTAATTATAAATTATATATTTTAAATAAAAACTTGTCTGAAACAATTATAAAAATGTTAATTATGCTCTTATTGGCTAGAAATAAGCCAATAAATATGTAATATATCAATAAATAAAATTTAAAAGCTAAAAACACATTTATAACTTGAGGTTAAAATGTTATTCTTTATTTATTTATAATCTTAAAAAATTTACAGGTTTTACATTGTGAGAGAATTTTTTCTACACTTCTTTGGCTCATGCTTATTCATCAACATTGGAAAAAGACAATCCATGCATCGTACATCGAACTATTGGTGGAGCTGGATTGCATCGATCAATACACATGGGGAGCAATCTCACTTGCACACCTGAATGCAAGTTTGAGTGCACAAAGAGTAAAAGAAAAAACCTTGCCGGGATATTAGTGTTGTTGAAAGTATTTATACTTATACATTATACTTATATATTGTGTTTTGATACATTTTGTGTATTAATCATTGTTATGCAAGTTTCGATATAGGAGCACATATTCAATGAAAGACCTCAAATGTGTGATGTTACCCATAAATTTTCATGTACCGCAATATGGAGTCGGTCATGCAATAAAGAGGGTCATGATAGAAGATTGGTGGGTCATCGCATGTCACACGCCAAATGCGCTGCATCGCTTCCTAGGCTGACTAGGAAAAATATAAATATTGTTCTTGATATTTCATACCTTTTTTTAATAAATGTATATCTATAGGCCTAAACTATAAAGAAAATGTAGGTAAACTAGTGCTCATATGAAGACGCATTAGAAGAGAAGGAGAATGTCGATGTGGTTATGACAGTGAAGGACATCGTGAAAAAGGACATTTGGTTGCACAACATTAATCAAGTTGAGTGAAAAATGGCCAACAGAGTCGTTCGGTTGTTTGAGTTTATTCAGCAACCATCTAGTCGCCCTCACACAGTTAGAAATGCCATTTGAATGAGGTCATTGAGTATACATTTGGATATATGTTTCTATGAATGAATTTTTATATAATGTCATTGATTTGTATATAATGTCATTTGAATGTTTATATATTTATTTTAATAGTAAATTGCACAATTTGCTTATATTCACTGTTATTTGGGTTATTGTATATGAAACTTCACTTAAAAAACTGAAACCACTAAAATCACAAATATCCTATAATTTCGCATATACTTCATAAATTTGCTTAACATATGTGTAAAACTCCACTTAAACTAAAACAAAAAAAATTGCATATATTATACTTTTTTGCATAACCATTGAAACAATTAAAATTAAATTAAAAATAATTTGACTGATGCCCTTTATTTGTAAAAATCCTATTGATTCTCAAAAATCTGTCTATTTCACAAAAATCTTACTATTTTGCATAACCGCTTTAACAACTAAAATTGCAAATATCTAACGCATTTGTATATAATTCACGAATTCACATAAACATATTTGTGAAAATACTATTGTTTCGCAAAAAGCTGACTGTTTCACATATACATTATTGTTTTGCATAACCGCTTTAACAACTAAAATCACAAACATCCAACTTATTTTCATATAATTCACTAATTCACATAAATATATTTGCAAAAATCTTACTGATTCACAAAAAGATGACTATTGCGCAAAATCTTACTATTTCATATAACCACTGAAACCACTAAAATCGCATATATCATACCTTTTTGCATATAATTCACGAATTCACATAAACATATTTGAAAAAATCCTACTGATTCACAAAAATCTAACTCTTTCACATGTACGTCCCAAACCATTAAAAAATCCTTAATTTACAACAACATTGTCCATAGCTTATATCATTGTGTAAACATCCTTAATGTTTGAAGTTTCCAATTATAAAGTTACAATTGGCGCATAATTATCCATAGCTCAACTAGCAGGACAAACTTTTCTAGCACCTCTCTAACCGATGTATCCACCTTTTCATTGTCCTTTATTTTCTTAGAATCCTTGTCCTTTATGTAGTTGTAGAACTTGATCATACGATTCCATATATTGGTGACATATTATTGAAAATAAACCTTTAATAGCAAACAAATAACTACAACGAACATTTCAAAGAAGTGAACATCTGACATATAATCACATACCTGTGTGAAGTTCAATCCCCAGTTTATGTCAAAGTACTGCATATACTGTATGACAAATAGACCACAGCATACCTGTCAACTGAGGAATTACGAAGTAAAAAATATGTACATGTATGAAATGAGTTAACAAACAAATGCAAAGTAATTACTCATTCTCTTATTGAGGAATACCTTTCATGGTTTGTGCCATCCAATCTATGTAACAGTCAAACACAAATTGCGTTAAAAATGAACCTGCAACATATATGCACAAAAAGGAGATAACAAACATACACAACAAAGCGAGTATATTATTATGTAAGTTATGTTAGCATACTATTTGTTTGAGGTTTTTATCTGTTAAATATGTGTTCAGAGTGGAATTGTACATCCTGAAGTCATTTTCCTTCATATATATTTTCTAAAGAACCCAATGCTCGTTGCCTCAGTTAAAAGAAATTAAGAGTTGCAATATAAATCTAATTCAACATCATTCTGCACATGGAAATTTATTTGTAAGTATGCAAAGTTGTTTAAAAATATACTTTGTCGGCATTAAGAAAATGATACAGTAAGTCATTGATCTCCAAGTAGTCAACTATCTCACTTTGTCGCCCTTTAGTTGTGACATTTGCTTAAGGATTACAAATTAGTTTTTATTAATCGATAGTAAAACAATATAAACATCGTTTTTCGAACTCACAAAGAAATACAGGGTAAGGTAAAGGGTCTTCGATAAGTTGTCTCTTTCCCTATCCTCGTTGTAAGCCACTTAAAGTTTTTCTACGAATCTTGCTAGAGGCTACATAGTAAATCCTGTGTGGTAACAAAAGAACAAACAAAATAACATGCAAACGTAACAAAAAAAAAACAAAAGAACGTGCAAAATTAACACTTACATCACTTTCCAAGAGAGTTTCTTTGCCAAACTCATACTCTTTAGGCTATGAGGTGTTCTCTTCTATAGTTTTTTCTTTCTTATTAACATGTTCTTAACAACAAAATAAATTACAAACGATTAATATCAAATATACAAACATGATTCAAGATATAGATTATACCTGGTGTACGATAATTTTTTCTTTGCTCTTCAAAACTCGAGGCTATTTGGTTTTCTTTTTGTCGCGACAACCTCTACGGCTATACATCGCAAACTATCTAAGATATATATAGAATACATAAGACATTGGAGTAATTCATTAAAAAACACTAGATATATACACAAAGAAGCAATTCATTAAACATCGATCAACAAATCCTATATTTTGCAAATGATACGTACTCTTAACATATTGTTATTCATGCTTCCGCCTGTTGTAGCCAACCTCACCACAAACACTGCACTTGTATGACACATCCTTGTGTTCTATTCTCCGTCTGTTAACCTTAGGTCACCCTGCTTTATGAACCACTTTTGTAGCAAATTATAAGAGTAGATGGAGCGATATGTAAGATATTATCTACCATAAAAAAATGGATATTAATTATATGCAGTTCGATATTATTCAACTATAAAGAACTTATCGCAGAAATCGTCTTATAGGTTGCCCTTATAAAAAATGCATGTGATCACATGTTTGCAAGGAATCCTGCTAACTTGTCACTCTTTATAAGAGTACAAGTACCTCAGAAGATCTATACTGTAACCATGAGATCGGTCGAGGGCTTCGTACCATTGTTGGAGGTAATACACTACTTACACACATATTTGTTGTGCCATTTTCTTCAGTTCCTCTAGCTTTTCCTTTACCTTCGGTACCACGATACCTGACATATGTTGTCCTTCAATCTTTCTATTCTCAAAAAATTTCATCAGCATGAGATGAAGCTTTTTAGTAAGTGAAATTAGGGGCTTGTCACGTATTGCGAAAATCTACGAATTTAAGCTCTCTACTATATTAGATGTTAAAAAGTCATATATTTTCACTGAAACGTGACAGTTAACAATGTTTTGGATCCACATCAATGGCAACATAATTGTATGCGTCTATGCTTTGTTCCTTAATTTTGTCAAGAAAATTGCATTGTTCTTTCTTAGTTGCTCGAGCTACACTCCACCAAAGTGCATTAAGTGGTTAACCAATTTTTTCAAAAAGTTCTCCGCCAAATGCTTATGTAAAATCTAGCATGACATGTAGGCCATATGTGGTGAACAACATACTTTAAACCTGGATGCTTATATGAGATAACTAGCAATACTCCTCTCTCTCAATCTAAACTCATTGAAGTGTATGAATTTGTGTTTTAGACACTCTAAAAACCATGCCTATTAATCATTGGACTCCTTATCAACAACTACAAATGCTACCAGAAACATCTCACCACAAGAATCAATAGTATGGGCCGACAATAATATATCAGTGTATCTTCCTTTTAAGAATATGTCATATACCATAAGAACTAGAGGGCATCCTTTCAAAAAATCATTGATGCTTGTTAGAAATGATAACATATACTGAAATCAATCTTTTTGATCGATCTTAATATACCCAAGCGATCATCGGTTAGTCTTCATCAGATGATCCAAATAGGCGGGAATCATATTAAAGGACTTTTCGAATGGATCATATAATATAGCCTTAGTGTATTTTCGCCCATGCCATGCTTGTTAGTAAGTAACCTACATACCTTCCTCGTGACAAATATCATTCATGATTTCTCTTGAAGTTATCTTTGGGTTATCGTGTATGCGTTTGTAAATAACACCCGAAATCTACTTGGAAGATATTTTCTTCACTGCAAGGTTGCCTAGTGATCCACTACATGTATGCTTGCTTTCATACTTCTTCACTTGAGAGAAACCTACCTTGCATACCTTTGTACAATGGATATCATAACTCTGTTATTGCAGCTCTTTATGAATTTTGTTTTATAGCTATCACTGATCACATGATCTTTCAAAAACTTGTGGTAATGCTAAAAATCATTAAACCTTTTGTCAAAAACAATTTTTCGATCGTTTGAGTTTTTTGTTAGCCATTGAAATTATTCATAATCATTAAGCTTTTCATTATGCAATTGCTTATACAAATCAGATGTCTCTACTTCAATGGTTTTCAATTGCTCTTTATTGTATGATAATTCATAAAACGATAACCAAGGGTTTGCATTCTCAAATGCCATTGGTAGATCGCTTTCACTTGCTCTTATTTATCCTATGTCATAATTGTTTTATTCCTCTCTTATCGACATGGTATACTCATTATCATCGATATCATCAGATTCTTCACTATCAACATGATCACTGCAATCACTAAATAATTGTTCAGTTACACCAACTAAATCAAAATTTATTGTATCTATCACTTCATTTAATTTCTTGCATGCATCATTCTTGCATTTTCAACATTTAAGATTAACCATCAAAATATCACATTCATCATCACACCTACATCTCAACCATAAATTACATCAAAATTATAACTTATACCTAGCATTGTTGTATGCCCGAGAAGGTTGCATATCATTTAAATTACAGCGATGAAGATCACTAACATTGGTTTGCCCACGTGGTTTCACATTTTTTGGAATGATTCATTAATCATGCACAATTGTTTGGGAAAGTTGGATAATCGACAATGGACTCGGCTCGATAGATGGTGTCTGAGATACATGCACATTCTCCACAAGATTCGCATCATTTCATTAATCAACTACCCCTTGTTTAACTGCTCCTTGACGAACTTTGCATGCATCCAAGTAAACATAATCATTAAATAATATTGATTTTATATCATTGCCCTCAACATTCATCCATATTTCTTGATTGTTTAAGTTTGAAGAATAACTATATCGAAGGCTCACTGAGTCTGCTGTATATCAGGTTTTACAAGATATCAAAACTGCAAATTCCTTAAAGGTACTAGTTTTGGAGACCACTATCGATTTTCAATTAATATAATCAAACCTATGCTAGTGTACTTTAGCCTTTTCAATGCTAGTTTACAATAAACCCTAGCATCATTATATTAATACAAAAAACAATAAATATTAACTAAAAGACAAACAAAAATCATAAATCATCTATAATATATATATATATATGAAAAAACCCGTAAACATAGTAAACCTAAAATGATAAATCTGATGGCTGAAAAGTCGATGACAACACAAGAAACCTAAAAAAACATTCATAGCAACAACTAAATAAAAGTATGCATGAGGATATTAAATGATCGCGAGTTGAATTAGTTTGCACCCATGAAACATTACGTAGGATGCCATATTAAACATAAATATACATGGGGATACATATGTATATATTATATGGAGATACATATGCATATATTGTATGAAACACATCTTTCGAACCTGTAGATAAGAAAATTGATTACAAGGATGATAGCGCAACCTCCTTGAAATGCAAAAGCCAAATTACGCAGAAATCGCGAAAAGTTCTTTGTAGACACAAACAAAAAGAAGAAACCCTCGAATAAAAAATGAGTATATATATGTCAAGAACTTTGCAAATATTAAGAAAAATCACATATAATAATAAATTCACAAATATTTAAAGACATTTACGATTTTGTTGTTTCCCTTCAAGTAGAGTTATGCACATATATTTATGTGAATTCATGAAATATATGCAAAAAAATAAGATATTTATATTTATGAGAACTATTGACATATATACAAAAAGGTAAGCGATTTTGGTGGTTTCAGTTTCACCAAAAATTCACAAATAAATTTATGCAAATTCATGAAGTCTGAATAAAAAACGTGATTCTAGATTTAAGTGTGTTTATACTAGCTTCCGGGCGATACAATTCTATCACAATAAAGCATCAATTCGAAGTTGCAAAGGATAAAAAAGTCCTAACAAGTTCAAACATCAAGAGAATATCGAAAATTGTGAAGTTTTTAAAAAATCATGCCAAATTATCCATACAGTATGATCGTTTTCCAATATTTTCCTATCTTTTCCTCGATGAGTTTGGAGCATGAAAGCCCTAAGCTTACAAATCATACGTTGATTTGCATAAATTTATTTGTTGATAGTAGAGCTTTTCACTCACTGGCACATTCACAAGCAGAGTACGCTGTCCAGATTTACTTTTATCAATGGTAACCAAATAAAACAGCCCTCACCAGTCTCCAGCATCCGCAAAATCCCAAGCACCCGAAAACATTTTAATTTTATTTCATTTAAAACCTGTTTGGAATGTCAACGAAAGGGAATTAGAGTAATGAAGAATCAAGGTTTTCAGTCTGTACATTAAGGCTCTGTTTGGGAGCCTTGAATCAAAGGTGTCATAGTTTTCCTGATGCTCTCATGCTCTCATGCTCTCAGCAGTGGTGTTGCCAAAACATGTGGTGTTGCCAAAACATTGCACTGGGAATGGAATTGGCCGCCCCAACACCATTCACAAGAGAATGTTTTTGGTAACTCCATCAACATATTTTGACAAAATAGTTTGCCAACACATGGAAATGGTGTTTTCATCCCAATGCAAAACTCCCAAACAGAGCCTAAGTCGTTTAGAACAAAGGAATTGGCTATCAGTCAGGCCATGTCAGTGCAATGGGATGGAAGCACGGTTTCAGTGTGTTGCCAAAATATCGCTTTGCCAATGTGTAATGTTGAGAAATATAGTTGCAAAAAATATCCTCTTGAAAGGTGTTGAAATGTGGTGTTGGGCTTGCCAACACCAGTCCCAATGCATTGTTTCAGCAACACCACTGTTCCCAAACAGCAAGAGAGTATGGGAACATGGTGGAAACCACAACACAATCGCTGATTCAAGGCTCCCAAACATAACTTCAATTTCTTCCAAATCCTTGTTTTAGATTTTTTCACACAGACAATTGCCAAATCCTTCTCTAAGGAATTCAGTTTCTTTTGAAACCTCCAACAAAGTGCAGCCAAACAAGAGGATTCTTCTCAATTCTTTCTTATATCCATTTCACCAGGATTTGCCCTAAGTCATTTCCATCAGTTCCTCTCATATACTAAGCATTATCAGCAGCAGGAACAATAAACTATTTCTCATTGTTATTTAGACAACCTCTTAAACAAGCACAATTTAGCATAGATAATTTTAACTTAACCAAGAGAGAGAAGCACAATTTAGCATAGAGAAGTTTAAGAGAGAGAGATCATCGAACCAGAACATGAAGAAAATGAAATACTCCAGATACTGAGATGCACCATGCATGAAACAATGCGGTTATTTCCAACAGGCAGAAGTCCACAAAACTTTCCAAGTTGCATCAAGCATAAACACCAAGGAATTAAAATTCTTATCCAACCCTCTAATCAAGGTTTCAAAGTGCAATTGCAACAGGCTTGCTAACCTTGGACCAAACAACCAAAATTGAAAATAAATCTTATAAGCAAGCATTATTATCTCACATGCACAACTAATTGTGCATGCTCCCAGGAACATAGTTCAGATGCGCTTTGGAGATTCATGGACATCAGAACAGCAGATTTCAGTCGAAGCAGCAAAGAAAGAAAACATGCTATTATCCTGGGGTTGCTTCGCATCATACCCTCCGTGTGCTTGAGTTGATGACCCATTTTAATCATCTTCCGATGTTAACAAGTCTAAAATGTCACATATAATTCCAGACTTATAGTGATACAGAGAAGAGACAAAAGGTGCTCACTCGTTTTCCCAATAAAGCAATCATGCTTTAGGACTTTTAGCCATCTCATCAACATCCAACTCCACAGCCAACACCGGGGAATCTTTCCGCATTCCGAAATGACTAGTGAAACAAAAAAAAATTGAAAGCCAATGATGAGATTACATCAACATGAGTAATGATTAAGAAAACATATGCCTTACTGCTACTTACCTGTTTTGTACAGGACCATGGTCGACAGCACTTCGCATGGAGTATAGGACTCTGCCCACAATGTCACTCATAGGAACAGGTCCAAAAGTACGGCTGTCACGGGCATCCTGCAGACAATATAGATTAACTGAATCAAGAACACAGAAGTGCCACCAGAACAAGTATGACAGTATCTCTTCCAACCAATGGAGCACACACACAACATTTCACATGACATAATTTCTAATGTAGTAATGTAGTGGTAGACCGTTTGCATTTGCATTGGGATGTCATGGGTCCCATTCATTCCTTTCATCTTTAATAATGTATAGAATTTTTGGGAAAGAAAAGAAAAAATGCATATGCCCCAGCTTCCTTTGAGCAAAACTAAGCTGAATCTGATTGTCAAACTTGGTGCATATTTTACCAAGCTCAGCCTCACCAGCCCACGTTTAATCCCTGCTCAGCTTGTCAACAAACTACATGGATCTATCTGGATCCAAATCTTTATCCTCTATGTCTTATGCAACAAATGGTAAGTTCCGGACTAATCCAAAGTCTGATGCAGAATTCATCCATGTTCAGAACCCTGACAAGCCTTTTAATCTCAGCCACCAACTTTTTACACAAGACATGAAGAGCAGCTTGTGATAACATGCAATAGTTTCATGAAGACTATCAAATAAATGTTGGAAGAAATGAAACACCATCCAAATTGACCAATCTAACACATGGTACTAGATTGCCATATGATAAAGCTAATTTTAAAAATGGCTACCTTTGAACTTATAGCATCATTATCTACCAAAACCCAGACTTGATCGTGCTCTAGGATGAATGGTGTGTCTTTCTCATCTTTAGACACCATCTCATATCCTTCAATAGCCGCCAACCTCCGAACAAGGTAATCATCGGAGTTGTCAGGATCCTTCAAAACAACCACATCTCCAACAAAAACACGCCTGTGACAGGAACAAAATTTCTCTATAAAAGATGACAAATTTGATATCCAACTAAAACAGAAAATACAAACAAAAAAGAACTTTCAAAAGGACCCTTGTGTGAAAGTTTGAAATTAAATAACTTGAATTGTGCACAGTATACCAAGACAATCTTTTTTTTTCTCCAAATGACCATCCAGACAGGAACAAAATTTCTCTATAAAAGATGACAAATTTGATATCCAACTAAAACAGAAAATACAAACAAAAAAGAACTTTCAAAAGGACCCTTGTGTGAAAGTTTGAAATTAAATAACTTGAATTGTGCACAGTATACCAAGACAATCTTTTTTTTTCTCCAAATGACCATCCAACAGAAAACCAACTAAAACGAACCCAGTAATCTTAGACTGTAGATGACAATCCAACCAAGCATAAGCCTGGTCAGAAACTGTGTGGGCTCAGGATACTTAACACCGTCAGTTGCCTGGCCTTTGTGTCAGGTGATCTGAAGAAAAAATAAACTATGAATTTTGACAACTTAATTCAAATCATATTCCTGGTTATATAAACTCCATAATTACATGGAACGTACTTACGGTTAATCAGACAACACAAAGAATCAATATCTTGTGCCATGATATTGCAAGCAAACTTTTTGTAGTTTACGCCATTAAGCATTTTGGCATGCACTAATCAGCGAGAATGTAAAAGCAATGGCCAAATAGGCTTCACAAAACTTTGGAAATAAAAGGATAAAATGAACTAAACCTAGAGTTAAGCCACTCAATGTCAACATGAAATTGCACAACTTGAAACACAAAGATGCTTAGGGTAAAGAGTATCAATCAAGATGGTCCTGCAGGCAGCTCCTTTATCTTCAGCTTGACATCTTCACAATGTTTGAGAAGCCAAAATTGTCAAAAATTATAAACTCAGTGATCAAGTGAAACTCAGTGGACATGCAAATCAGTCCAGTAATATCATTGTCATCACCATCAAGCTATGTCACGTGGGTACGGAGGGTAAGACACAAGAATTCCAAAAAAATGTGGGTATAGGGACACGACTATATATATAAATACAAAATAAATTCAAAATAAACTGAATATAATCTAAATATATACGTTATATCTAAAAGACTAGAATATATATTATATACTGAAAATATAAAGTTATAAAGTGAAAATATAATTATAATGTGTATCGAGGTGTTGATGTGTGTCGACACCGGGACATGCGTGTTGACACGGGTACGAAGGGCAAAATGGAGTGTCTGTGTAGCCATCAAGCCCTTCGACAACTACATGGGGTCAGCTTTAATGGTTCTTCATTCTTTTCCATTTAGTGCTAATGGCTATTGCCCCAAATACATTTATATCTCCATCAGTGTTGTGAAAAGCGTTGAGGCGTAGCGAGGCGCTCCACCAAAAACCGAGGCAAGGCGTAAGCCTCGAGGCGTACAGCGTAAGCCTCAATTTTTTTTGAAAACTTAAAAAATATTATAAAAAATATCTAAAAATATAAATAAATAAATAAATGCTTTATTGATTAAATAACAATCAATAAGAAATAGAAAATCTCAAATAAGTACTAAAAAATATGAGATTAACATATAAAAGTAACTAAAAACTGATTACATAACTGAAAAATATATGAGATTAACCTACAAAAGTTAAAATATATGAGATTATTCTAAAAGATATGAGATTAACATATAAAAGTAACTAAAAAATGATTACATAACTGGAAAACATATGAGATTAACCAACAAAAGATAAAATATACTAAGAAACCGATTATATAACTGAAATAACTGGAAAATATATGAGATTAACCAACAAAAGTTAAAATATATGAGATTATTCTAAAAAATATGAAATTAACATATAAAAGTAACTAAAAAACTTATTACATAACTGGAAAATATATGAGATTAACAAAAAAAGTTAAAACATACTAAGAAACTGATTACATAATTGAAATAACTGGAAAACATATGAGATTAACCTATAAAAGTTAAAATATATGAGATTATTATAAAAACTATGAGATTAACATATAAAAGTAACTAAAAACTGATTACATAACTGGAAAATATATGAGATTAACCAACAAAAGTTAAAATATACTAAGAAACTGATTACATAACTAAAATAACTGGAAAATATATGAGATTAACCTACAAAAGTTAAAATATATGAGATTATTCTAAAAAACATGAGATTAACATATAAAAGTAACTAAAAAACTGATTATATAACTGGAAAATATATGAGATTAACCAACAAAAGTTAAAATATATTAAGAAATTAATTACATAACTGAAATAACTGAAAAATATATGAGATTAACCAACAAAAGTTAAAATATACTAAAAAACTGATTACATAACTGAAATAACTAGAAAATATATGAGATTAACCTACAAAACTCTTATTGATTATGTCTCAGAAGTATTGTTGTAAAAAAAATTTATTTTTGCGCCTCGGGCTTGCGCCTTGAGGCACAGAGGGCTGCGCCTCAAGGCACGTTTTTGATAACACTGATCTCCATTCATTGTCTCCGTCTTCAGTGGTTTTCTTCTTTTCCTAATCATTGCACTTGTTAGGAATACGTTGGATTAGAGAGGGATATGTTTGCAATTTTTCCATTGTATTTTGTATTATATTGTGAAGGGTAGTTTGGTAAAATACTAAAACCCTATGTAACCTCAATACCAGTATATATTTATAAGGATGTGCAACCGACCCTATTTGAGAACCCTAGAGAGGTTGAATGGACTGATTTCCTCCTCATCTTCTTCCTTTCTCTCCTGTACATACACCAAGGCAAACTTACATGGTATCAGCGCAGATTTCCCCATCCAGGTGAGCCCTTTCTTGATCCAAACTCCCAATCTTTCTGTCTCTTCTTCCTCCTTTCTCGTTTTCCTTGATCTTTCTTCCCTCTTTCTTCCTCCGAATCAGATCAGACCCAAAACAGATCTGATCTTGTTTCTTCTCATCTCTTCTCTTGTCATCATATCAGATCTGATCTAGTTATTTTCTTAACTTCTTTATCTGTACCAGATCTGACCCAAAACAGATCTGATTTTGTTTCTCATTTTTTTTTCTCTCTATCGCTACATCAGATCTGATTTAATCAGATCAAATATAGCTATTTTCTTCTCCTTGTCGCAGCATTAAATCTCACCTAAATCAGATCTGATCTGATCTGTTCATCTTCAGATCTTGCTTTTACTTCTTAACGTTGTATCAGATCTGTTATAATCAGATCTAATCCGTTCCCTTCGATCAGATCTGATCTTATCCCTTTCAAGGAGTTTTCAATCAGATTTGTTTTCTCCTTTTATATTCTTTCCTTGTATCTGATCTGATCTTCTCTTTGTTTCCATCAGATTAGATTCCTTGCTTATGCTATTGTTCCAGCAGTAGACCTTCACCCTATTGTTGAGATCTTCTCAAAGGAAAAGGAAAAGGGCCTCTGATCGTTTGCGGTAGCCATCAGTGGTCTCATCCGACAAAAAAAAAACAAAGGAATGACCCATGGTTATTTGGATCTGTGGTGGTTTGGACCCCTTTTCTTGGGCTTGGGTCTTACCTAGAAAGGCCTTTGATCCAGCCCGTTTTAGATCCATTGGATCTTGCATTTTGGATCTTATGCTGAAACGCCTTTGATCCAATTATATCTGTTGGTTTAGAATCTTTGGATTGTGGATATCAGATTTTACGTATAAAGGCCTTTGATCTGACCCGATCCATTTAGATTTGGATCTTTAGATCTTGGATCTCGAATCTTACATCAAAAGGCCTTTGATTTGATCCGTATTCCATTGGATTTAGATCCATTACATATTGGATATCAATTCTCACTACTGGAACTATGACTCTTCCCTTCTCATTGCCTATTAAGTCTTCCTTTCCTTCACAACTTATACCTGAAAAACTGACAACTTCTACCTAAACTGGATGCGTCAAATCTCCCATCTCCCCATTCATTGACAGTTTGGATCTAATGAAACACATGGATGACTGTAATCCTCCTCCCCCTGAGTTTGTCGAAGGGACAAAAGATGAACGAGAAAATAATAAGTCAGTCCTCTCTCGTAATCCTACCTATAAAACTTGGATACAGCAAGATAGGATGCTTGTTGCATATATACTATTCACATTGTTATAATGAAATATGTGAAAATACAAAACAAGAGCTTCTAAGGCCTTACAAGATCATAAACACAAAGTAGGTGTGCACATAAGTCCAACTAAGGAACAATACAAAAGCACAAAAGCACTACACAAGTACTTAAGTGCATACAAGATAACAAAGAATTAAAAAGATAAACACAATAACCGTAATGCCCCAAAATTTTAACCCTTAAATTTAAGAAAAAAACTTTTTTTCTTTTTAAAACAACGAAAACAACTTTTTTTTTGGGTTAAACATTCTAGGCAGATTACAGTACAATCAATTACATAACTGAATTAAAATGTGAACATTAAGATTTAATTTAATTTCAATAATTTAAAATGCATATCAGAGTATTTTGATAACAATAATTATTTTTCCAAAACTATCTCCAAGAAAAGAAAAGACTGACTCTCGACACTGTCTAAGCATTCTGCATCTGTTTCGCAGTTGCTCATCATAATCTACATAAAACCCCATAAAACGGGTTAAACTCATGAAAACCTGATAGAAAATAACATACTTGCAATAAATGCACGATATCATAATACATTCAAACACAACCTCATATATCAATCATGTAACACATATGTTGGTAAGCAATAAACATAAAATCATGTTAGCAAATCAATTTAATGTACATTCACTTATGTTAAGATTTGCATCAATACAATAAATTATGCCCATGCATGAACATATGCATAAACTTACCATTTCATTGTTGTGAATCATTCGTGCATGAATAACTTCTTATTTTTACTTATTGTTTTCTTGCTTAAATGATGAATGCCATGTTCTATCTATATGCAATTCAAAATATTATTTCATTTGTCAATATCTATCTGTAGGTACAACACAAACTATCCCATATGGAAGTATGGCCTAAGTTTGCATTTTGAAACAATTGTGTCTTATTAACTTGTGCGACCCCCCAACTCTAACTACTCTAGAGAGGAAATATAATTGTATAGAGAGTTTCAAACTCCTGCAACTCGATATATCAGATTTTTCTTATGAGCCTTACCACACCGCGGACAAATCGTGGTAGTTTCCCTAGTTACGGTCCTGTGAATGGGAGACAAAAGCAACCTTCCGTGCTAAGCCAATATTCCACAAAACCGTCAGTACCAAGCTTACTCTCTCAATAAGCCACAAGAGAATTAATTTTATTTTTGATTTCTTAATTAACTCGCTTGTTAATAATGTCAATGCAAACATGCAATCACATTCAGGGTTCATATGGAACAATATTCATGACACTCAATGCATGCTTTTGATTAGTCTTTACCATAAAATCAATATAATAATGCAATCAATATGCATGTACATAGTCAAAGTAGGCTAATCATTTATATTTAGGTATGCCCAATACAACCAATAATGAAATGCATTTAGTTAACATGCATATCAGTCCAATATCCTATTTAAACATCAAAAACATGTTGTACAAAATAAAATATATATTGACATCAACACATGTCATACGGTACAATTCGGATCTTTGTTAACCTGATTTTAAAAAAACCAGCAAAAATCACAGGCAATGAATTTAACTCTCAAAATTTTACTGGGATTGCCCCATTATCTTAGGAACACGGTCCAAAAAACAGAATTGCAAAATTCGTTATAATAAAATCAAGAAAATTCTGAGACTGAGCCTTGTTAAGAAAACATATCAGACAAATCCTGTCAACTGCAAAAATTTATTCCGGTTTGAGGAATTTCTCAAGATTTACAGAAAAATATTTTGACAAAATCCTTTTTACAAGAATCTTGTTATATATGTTACCTTTCATCCAGATTTTTCACAATTTATTTTGATCAGTTTTGATTGGGGTTTTAGAACTTTCAAAATCGTTGGTCCTACTGACAAAGTAGAAAATTTATGCACTTTTGCAATGGACGTTTCGGCCTCAAAACAAAACCAAATGGGACAAAACAAGATTCTAGATTCAAACCCTAGATATGTAGAACACTCTAGTATTTTTATTTTTATTTTTATTTTTATTTTTATTTTTATTTTTATTTATTGACCTCATTTTTATAGAGATATCGATTTTTTTCTAAGACTGGTCGAAACAAAAAAATGAAAACAGAATAACCAAGATCCAAACTCATGCAAGATCTATTAAGCCAAAACAAGAAACAAGGTGAAACTCATACAATCATGATTTTTAGATATTCTAAACATATTTACAACATCATACAACATATCTTTGATCATATTTAGGCTAATCTTGTTAAAACATTAAAAAACATAATCCAAAATCATAAAACCTTCATGGAATATCTCAAATATGATTTTATCTATGCAAGAATCACAAGACATAAAAATAACATAAAATTATGAATTATTTATGCAATAACATGTTGTTTAATAATATTATACATGTCCTAATCTACCGTATATGATCATATTAACTTTTTTTATCATAAAACATCAAAACCCTAAAACGTTTTTGGCAAAACCTTTTCAAAATAATTTTCGTGCATTTTTTACTAAGATCTATGTAAGAGACATATTTATAGCATCAAGATCCATAAAAAAACACTCAACAACATCCTTCTATATTCATTATATATGCTAAACAATCCAATAAAATACAGATCTAACTATTCACACGATTTTTGCTTTTTAAGGTTTTGAAACTAGTCTTTTCCAAATCGTTTTCTGAAAAACGATCTTCCAAAACACCGTTTTGGGTTTTCGAAAATCTTTTTCATGTAGTTCTTGTGAGGAAACGGCTTTGAATACATTCGGTTCAATAATGAACCAATACACATGCACATGAAGTGCGGATATACCCACTAAAGGTGAAAACACAAGCACATAATGTGCTAAAACATAAACCCACGAAGGGGAAAAAAATGCCTATAAGGCATAAGTTAATATTATTGAAGAAAAGAAGGGCGTAACACCCATTACAATGGAGCAAAAGCTCCTCCAAGAAGTTAAAAATACAAGGGAGAAGGCCCCTATTTGTAAGCCTTTGAAGAGCCACATAGGGGGCTCCCAACGACTCCTTTGGGGAGTCCTCCAATGTGGCGCAAACCACAAAAATAAATTTAGAAATAAAAAAAGAAAAATAAAAATAAAAGAGAAAATACAATCATATTCCAAAATGGAATATGCGTAAAAATAGGTAAAATGACTAAACTACCCCTACGACTAATATAGAAAAATATTATATATATATATAATTAGGAAGATACATATACATATATACCATATATGTATATGTATCATCTTTTATATATATATATAATATATTTAATTACAATAATTGATGAGTACATTTTAACACCCCTTCTCAAACTTTGCGTGAGGAAACGAAAAGATTGAAAAAAGTCGCAAGACTTCAAGAGGCTTCGGCAAGAATGCCATTGAAATTTGCAAATGCCTTCCTCCAATTGTCTTTTAATGGTGAACACATTTCCCGATCTATCCAAGGTACTTCTTTTTATCCCATCTCCAAGATCCTGTGGAATAACAACAAAAAAAAAAACAAGTAAAAAATATCTTTGCACTTTACTTAAATGGAACATTCTTAACAAGATGATTTAATCAAAACCATATCAGATGACTCACCCACAAAACAATGGTGCAAAAATATAACTTATGCATAGTAATTTGAAGCATATGATAGGATAATTACTTTAGCATGAAAAAATTTAGAAAACCAATATTTCAAAATCATATATCATGTTAAAGAGAGAGTGGAAACGAATTACAAGAATGCATAATGCTTTCACAAGATCTAAAAATGGACAAAACACAACCCCACAATGGAGAATAAAGCAATGGTCCGCCATGGGACCCCATAAGAAGCTTATAATGAAGTGCCAAACAAGAGAGACGAAATCTCCAAGAGTAAGCACGGAAGCACGAACATACACAAGAGGCCACTAATGGGCAAAATAAACCACAAAAGTGGTCAAACACACGAGAGGTGGAAAAATATATTTCACTCATAAAAGGCTTCATAAGAAGCTTATAAAGAGGTATGAATTAATGGGTGTTATTCATTTTGCAATGCATAATCTACACATTTCTCTATTTTAGTAGAGAACCTTACACATTTAAGAACAACTCACTCAAATGATTGCAATTATAAAAATTCATTTTGCATATTAAATACAAAGGTGGACAAAACCATAAGCACTTAGTATGCAGATTAAATGCCAAAAAATCAATTTGATTTTAAAATATGCATATTAATGATATTATTCACTTGTATCTTTAAAAGACAAAATATGAATGAAATTTCACAAATTTCAACAATAGTTCATCCACTACAAGCAACTACCTCATTAGTCCTCCAAAACCCACAAATCAAGTGTATAAGCTACTAGAACAAGAACATAACCATAATGTCATTAAAGGCTAAAAGACACACACAAAGGTGTGTAAAAATACCTCTTATCTACATGTAATAATACTTGAAATGAGTGTATCAACGACAAGAACAAGAGAATACACGTCAACATGGACCAAAAGCATCTCTTGTCTACGTAAAAAGACACTCAAAATCAAGTATGTTCAGCTACTATAACAAGAGTATCAAGCCAACCATGGGCTAAAACACAATACATCTCTTCTCTACATAAAATGACACTTGAAATGAGTGAAAAAAGTCAACCATGGGCATACATTTCAGCGACTAAAACAAGAACACAAATGCCAACATGGACTAAAATCACACATCATGGTGTGAATCAACGTGCCTTGTCTACATATAATAACACTCAAGACAAGTGTGTTCAGCTACTAGACCAAGAGAACAAAGTCACCAAAGGGCTACCAATACACAAAGGTGTAATAAAAATCTTGTCTAGATATAATGACACTTAGATAAGAGTTATAAAAGGAGAAGACTTTTGAGGCAATAAGACTTATAATGACAAACATATAACAAATAAAACATTGATTTTAATATACCTTAAAACATTTAAGGTTCCAACAATCATATATAAGTTCGCATATATCTATCACAAGTTCACATAATAAAGAGCATCCATAAAAATAATGGCAAAAAATGAGTGACACACTCATAATTAGAGATCACATAACAAGTCATTTTAGGGTCAAACTACAAGTTGACAACCTAAAAAGACATAACACTAGGTGCTCATAACTCACCTCAACAAACATCTCTTAATATAACAATAACAAGGCCAAAAAGGATTCATGCATCATATAAAAAATAAATGTCATAAAAAGGCAAAGAACACATAAGGAAATCATTTTCCAAAAAACGTGATTTTACAAAGCGGGCCGATTTGAAAAAATCAAATCAAAGGTCCAATATAATCAATCACAACAATAATTTTGCATAAACATGAATTATGCTTAATCATGATCAAATCTTTAAAAAGAAGTCATTTATATCAAAAGGCTTATTTATGCCACAAACACAACATAGAATATTAAGCAATGTCATGTGCAAGAACCGATTTGGAATAATCCAAGAATCAAATCAAGCCTTTAACTATGATAGATATAAAGTGCAATTATATGCACATCAAATGATAATAGATGCATTTTTACGCAATACAAGATGTTGAATGACAATAATCTTAAAATGAGCAAATAACAAATTTAGGACAACATATAACAAGATATTGCAGAAGCACTTATAACGATAAAAGAAACAATCTCACAAGTCCACTAAGGGACAAAACAAACACAAGCCCTAAAGAAGACAATATAAACAATTCTTATTGAAAAAAGAGAGAGCTCCCAAGCATTCATGAAAATGGTAATATTTAAAAAATCTCATAAAAACCAATATTGTCATTTAAAAAGAAGCTTATAACAATCATGAAATCTTCTCAAAGAGTATATTTTCATAAGAAGATTCACAAGGATCAAAAGGCCTCTCAAAGAGAGATCCAACACAAAAACAAATCCCCAAAAGAGAGTCCATACGAAAGGAAGAGGGAAAACTTCATTAAAGTGGAGAAAATCCCAACAAAAAAGAATAATAGGATTGTGTTATGGCATAAATCTATAAACAAAAATTCATAATATTATTAAAAGCATATGACTTAATAGATTATAACCAACTCTTAATGTAATAAGTATGCAACAAACATTAATGAAGACCATAAATTTTATAATAAAACACATTCTTGAAATTGAATTGAAGAATGTAAATAAAATAGTCATAATTCATGAGATCATTTTTAAAACTTAATTCAACCGGTATTATAAAATGCCTTCTTAATCAAATATTGCTCATATGAAAAGAACTCATTAGGTAGGAAAATAAAAAAAATTAATAAGGAATTTTGCATAGTTAATATATGTCAATCACACGATATTATGAAAAGCCTCATATAGGACATTTTAGTGGATAAACACATACCTTTAATATGAACCAACAATTATGATGAGAGCTATGTCACAGGGATTCGGCTAGCAGGGTGCCGCACCCGCGTCGACGCGACTCGACGCGGGTGCGGGTGCGGCACCGGGTGCGGTCAACCCGATCCTGGGTGCGTTGACCGCACCCAGGGTCATTTAGGTCCATTTTATTTTTTAGATTTTTTTTTTTTAAAATTTGCCCAAATGGCATGCGATTTTTTTTTTTTAAATATGCTAACAGCCGCTGTCTGTTAGCTGTTGACAGCAGTTGTTCCGTCAGCAGCTGACAGCTGTGAAATTTGAAAAAAAACCGCTGACCCCCTTTATATATATATATATATATTACATTTTTGCCCCTGCCGCACCCCCGCACCCGGGTTTTTTGGAAGTGCCGAATCCCCGCACCTGCACCCGCACCCGCACCCACGCCCGCGCCCGCACCTGCACCCATGTGACGTAGGATGAGAGTATGTGAGCAATGCTACATATCTCACAAACATTTTACTTTTAACATAACTTTCTTAAAAGACTTATTTTTCATATAAACGGTATTCTTACAACCAAAATTAGGTATAAATTCAAAAATTCCAATGGTCATAATTTTTTATCGACCCATTAGACCATGTTTTGAGCAATCACATATTTAATTATTCAAAAAACAAGTTCGCCGGTTTTAGAATTTACCAATAAAAGACTTTCAAGAAAGACATACGAAAAAGAATAATATACGAAAAAAGTTCAATGAAATGTTAAGAACCCAAACTCATAATGACAAAGAGAACACATATGCAAAACATAACTAATTCTTCATAATGCACAATACTTAAAGAAATATAGTGCATACCGAATAATTTTAAGAAACAAAAGAAAGAAATGGGGACTTCACCATTTTTCTTTAAAATTTCTTGAATAGCACGCTTCCCGATGTACCAAAGAGCAACTCGATCCCAACCTTGCTCTAATAGCATGTGAGAAAACGGCTTTGAATACATTAGGTTCAATAATGAACCAATACACATGCACATGAAGTGCGGATATACCCACTAAAGGAGAAAACACAAGCACATAATGTGTTAACACATAAACCCACAAAGGGGGCAAAATTGCCTATAAGGCATAAGTTAATATTATTGAAGAGAAGAAGGGTGTAACACCCATTACAATGGAGCAAAAGCTCCTCCAAGAAGTTAAAAATACAAGGGAGAAGGCCCCTATTTGTAAGCCTTTGAAGAGCCACATAGGGGGCTCCCAAAGGAGTCGTTGGGAGCCCCCAACGACTCTTTGGGGAGTCCTCCAATGTGGCGCAAACCACAAAAATAAATTTAGAAATAAAAAAAGAAAAATAAAAATAAAAGAGAAAATACAATCATATTCCAAAATGGAATATGCGTAAAAATAGGTAAAATGACTAAACTACCCCTACGACTAATATAGAAAAATATTATATATATATATATATATATATCATCTTTTATATATATAAAATATATTTAATTACAATAATTGATGAGTACATTTTAACAGTTCTAATAGTCATAGATGTTCTAGGCATAGATTACGTGAAGATCCAAGCCCTGGATCAAAAAAAGGATATACTAATGTAGCCCAAAACTGAACATCATAAAAGTAGAGATTTTCTACCAATAACGCGCTTCCCGCAACAATACAGTCGCTTTTCCCTCCACTCGTACCTCATTCTGGGTTGGATTAGACCTTCACCAAAGTAATTACAGGTCTCTAATAGAGGTCAGGAATACTTTTAGGGTTAGGAGGAAGAAAAAGATGTGAGGAAGAAGGGGAGAGATGTACATCCCTATCATGAGAGCCTCTATTTATATATGGACCTAGGCAAGAGTCTTACTTCTAATATAAAAGATTAATGTATATTAAATTTTTTATTAATAAAATAAGTAAATAAATTATGGGTCCTAACTTATTAAATTTTGAAATTGATTAAGCTAGTGAAGAAATGTGAGAACTTCTTACCCTGCCTTGAGCTCTAGTGACATGGTAACCTTTCGAGAAGCATATGAATCCAAAGACTCAACAAAATCTGATATTTAAATAGTCGATTCGATAGCCCTCGAAACGTAAATCATCGTCGTGTCTTAGATTTAATCATACATACACGGATCATCAAAAAAATTTAGTCGATGTCGAAAAACATTAATCTTTCAACCTACAATTAGGCATGAACTTCGGTCGATGACAATACACTTAAATCAACACCAATTTGGGTGTGTAGATAGTCGATTTCAATGCCCTCGAAATGAGCAACGTCAAGGTTGACTCCGAATACCGATTGGCCAAAATTTCTATCAAAACAATAATGACGTTCGGAGCATCGGACACTATGGGTCCAATCTAATGAGATTAGATCCAAATATCGTGAGTTATATCCAATCCAATCCATCCCTAATTAGATCAAATGTCATTGATTATATCCAACTTAATTGGTTGAATCCAAATACCATTAGTTAAATCCACTACCTAATTTAAGGTCCAAATCCATATTGGACCCTAATGCTAGGATTTATATCCAAATCCAATATCCATAATCTAAACATATAAAAATCATTTACTTTCTTGTTTAGTCCATATATTTTAAAATTTTCAATTATTCTTGCAATGTTCTTGATAACTTGAGACTTAATTTGATAATAATTTAAAATCAAGAAATTCAAGAATTTCAAGAAAACTAAAAAATTGCACTCATGTCATAGAGACAGATAAAATTCATTATTTATTCATTTTATTTGCCAAAAAAAAATCTTGGGCTTTATAATAACATATAAAATATATATTTTATTGAGCATGAATGCTTAAGAGAAGCATTTTATAAGAGGGAGAACTTTCCCATTTATATAGACAAATGAGAGGACTTAGAACCCTTGGGACCACCCCCAACGGATATAAATATAGTCGTTAGGGAGGTCCCAACGGCTATAAGGGCTAAGGACCATGATGTCCTTAGCTAAAAACAAAAGGACAAAAAAGAAATAAAAAAAGATAGACTAAAGTGCCCCTAGTGGGCACTTCCTATTACAATATTGTGAAATAATGAAAATACTCCTAGAGGGCATTACCTAATTACATCATTATAAATAAAATAATATATACATATATATGAATATACATATATATGAATATACATTTACAATATGAAACAAATATATATATATATACAACTTAACACTCCCCCTCAAACTTACGGTGTGATATACTGAAAGTTTGGAAATATAAAAAAGAATCAATGAGATGGATCCAAGTCTTCAAGGTCTTCATTGGGAATCTCCATCTTTACGACACATCAGAAAATTTTGCAAATATAAGTCTTTGAATGTCTTCGTGGGTGATCATCCCCAAACGCTTTCATCGGCTATCTCCATCTTCATGATATGATGTATTAAAGATATTTCTTTCTCAATCCATCACATCTTTAAGAACCCGCCAAGAGAACAAACACAAATTCCAAATACACAAAAGAAGATATCATAACCAAATAGTTATATAGTTTAAAAAAAACTAATATGTATATTTTGAACAAGAATAACACTCAAGTAGAATTTTTAAACAAAGTAGCAATAATTTTCAGATTTATCGAAACATTAGTAACAATTTAAGCAAGATAAGAGAATCGTACCTCAAATATAAAATTTATAAAAACAATTTTAGATTAGCATAAGCCCATATCAACATATTTTTCAAGAAAACATAAATATTGATCACAAGAGAATTTAATCACTAAAGAACATTTAAATTATCAAGGAGAGATAAACAATCATGTATTAATAATATCCCAATTTTTTAGAAAAACACTTCAAATAAAACATATTATTAATTTATACTAAAAACAACATGCATATAAAGTATAACACTTCAAAAAAAAAATTAAGAAAAGAGGAGTTAATTAAATTTATGCATACAACAATGTAAATAAGATAATCAATCACACACACACACATATATAAGGGACATAATAAGGAATGAGAGTAACCTCATAAATCACAACCCATTAGAATTCACTCACACAACCTAGAATAAGTTTAAGTACAAAGGACCAAATAACAATTTTAAAACATATATATGTTATCAATGAAATGTATGAAATTTTATCAATAAACATTTTTCATACAAAGAAAAAATTAGTAAAAGTTTAGAAATTTCATGGAGAGATTTTTAAAACCCCACATAACAAAGGGAATGATATTTGCAAATCAACACCAATTTGCGAAAACATGAAGAGATTTAAAATCTCACAAATATCAAGAAGTAATATTTTGCAAACCTCAACAATAGTTCGGCCACCACAAGCAATCACCTCGCTAGACCTCCAAACCTCAAAATTCAAGTATATTATCTACTAGAACAATAACACAATCACAATGCCACTTATGGGCTTCACAAACACAAAAGAAGTATGAATAACAAATAGGTGCCCATAACTCGCCACATTAAAAAACATCTCTTGTCGACATAAAATGATACTTAAATAAGAGAGAAACCTCAATATTCAAATGTATCAGCTACTAAAACAAGGGCATAATACAAACACACAAAATGTGTGAATAACCAACGGGTGCATATAACTCACCACATTAAAAAACATCTCTTGTCTAAATAAAATGACACTTAAATAAGAGGCAAACATCAATATTCAAGTGTATCAGCTACTAGAACAAAAGCATAATAACAATGCCACTTATGGGCTTAACAAACACACAAAAAGTGTGAATAACAAACAGGTGCACATAACTCACCACAAACATCTCTTGTCTACATAAAATGACACTTAAATAAGAGGCATAATAGGAGGAAACACACGAGGTAAGAGAGCTTGTAATGAAAACAAACTAATGTCACCAAAAAGAATAAGGATATCAATTTTAACAATCTTTCAAAACACCATGATTTCAAAATTAGATAGCCATCATAGATAAACATAATTATAAGCATCCAACATAATAATAATAATGGTGAAATAAACAAACGAGTGAACACACTCATAGAACCAAAGATCAAACAACCGTCAGTTAAAACGGAACTATAAGCCAACAATCTAAACTTACAAAAAACGAGGTTCACACAACTCACCCTAACAAACATCTCTGGTTTAACAAAGCCAACATGAATCCAAAGGTCAATCAAACCCAAGACAAGTGACAGCACATCACTTATAACCAGTGTTATTAAAAATGCCCCTCAAGGGGCAATAAGCGCGCCTCGACTCAAGGCGAGGGCCTTTGTGCCTTGAGGCATAGGTATAAAGCGTAAAAGCATAGAGGCGTACGCCTCATGCGCCTTGAGGCATATGCCTCGAGGCGAGGTGCACCTCACGGTGAGGCACGCATGCCTCATTTTGTTGGTCAAATGAGGGTCAAAGCCCTCATTTAACCAACATTAAAATGTTACCCCAACCCTAATAAGGGTTGGGGGCCCTAATTTGGTTGTCACAACCCTTCTCTCTATCTTGTCTGTCTCTCCCTCTCTCGCATCCCCTCTCTCTCTCGTCTCTCGCAGCCCCTCATATTAAGGGTCGTGAATTCAGTCTAGAGTTCGGTTTGGGTTTGATCCAGACCCGAACTCAGAATTGCGTGTTTGACGTGTTTACTGGGGACACGCATGTAATTCTACGTTTTGTTGTAGGACAAATATGTCCATGATAAAATTACTTGTAACCTAATAGTTAAATATAATGTATCATCAGGTCACGCTGAATTAATTCAAGCGTGAACCCTTGTAGTCCAAAGCTTCTTTGCATCTCCTTCCTCTACTTCAGCGTTTTCTTCTGTTATTTTTTCTTCTTATTTTCTCCTCGTTGCAGATCAGCACAGGTCATAACTCAAGTTCTAACATGGTATCAGAGCAAGGTTGGGTCTAGGGCTCGGTATTGCTTCCAAAAAGGTATGAACAAAGAGATCTTTTGATTTCAGTCAGGAAAACATCCTTCCCTCACTATTTCTTCTATGTTATCGTATTTCCTCAAACAAAAAAATATATACGATCTCTTCTCCTTGCCGCCATCTCTTCTTGAAAAAGTTTTCGTGTTTCCATCTGAAAGACTGAAACACGTCTTTTCTTAATGTTTGTTCACAAGTTTCTAAAACCAATCATATTTCCATCTTGAGTCATTTTCTTGAATCGGTACCTTCTTGAATCGTGGCCCATCTCTCTCATCTTGATTTCTTGAATCGTTATCTTCTCGAATCGAGTCCCCTTCTGAACTTGTTATCGTATTCCAAGATAAAACCTTTTTTTTCCTAGATTATGTTCTCTGGTTCTCTCATCTCAAAATTGATCCTTAATCAGTCTATAAACACCTTTATCGTGATTTTGGAATCACGTTCTCTTTTGTCGATTAACGCTAATCGAACACGGCATGTTCAGGTGACTTGATTCATGCATATTGTATTGATTATTTGAATTTTCTCGTGATCTGACATCTACTAAAAAAAAGGCAGATCTGAAATCTGTTACAACCAGTTCACTTTTGAACTGTTTTTAAACAGTCACATTATTTTCAAGTTTGATTAGCTATTTCATTGTTGGTTTGTCATCAAACTTCCTTAATCAACTTGTCTCTGAGAAATTAAATAATTCCAATTTCCTGACCTGGAAGAGACAAATAGTTCCTTTTATCAGGAGTCAAGATCTCTTTGGTCATCTAGATGGATCAATTCCAGCCCCACCGGAGTTCATCGCAAAGGAGGAAACAGACGCGCTAGGTGTTGCATCTACTAAGCATGTTCGAAGCTCGGATTATGTTTCTTGAATAAGAAAAGACCACGCATTAATTGCCTATATTACATCTACCATGTCTCAGGAAGTACTAGTTGTTATTCCCGACGATTGTACAACGATGGAATTGTGGAACCAGTTGACACGGACATATTCTCAGATATCTGAAGCCAGAGTTTTGTTCCTCAAGCGTGAATTTCAGCTTCTCGAGAAAGGTAACATATCGATTATGGACTATTTGAATAAAGTGAAGACTATTACAGATCAACTTGCCATTATTGGATGTGAAGTGTCGGACAAAGATAAAGTACAACAGACATTGAATGGTTTAGGCCCAGATTTTCATGTATTGGTGACATCATTGCTATGCTTGCCCATGCTTCCCACGTTTGAGGACCTTCGGGCAAAACTCCTTCAATACGAAATGTTGTTGAAAGGCATTGCTGAAGATTCTGGTGCTCAATCTGACTCCCAAGATGTTTTAGCTACTGGGTTCTCATTTGGTCGTGGTCGTAGAGGAAATAGCTTCAGAGGAGGAAGAGGTCGTGGTAGATTTGTCGGTCCAGGTTTGCTTCCCACACCAAATATGCCGTTCAACTCCAATGCGAGGAACCACAATCAAGGAGCTGTCCCGACATGCTACATGTGCAATAAAAAGGGACATGTTAAAGCAAATTGCTGGTTTAATCCTCAAAATAAAGGAAAGTTGCAAAACATTGAAAGCAAGAAGGAAGATAATGTTACCAAAACTGATGGGGAGGTAAAACAACTTTTGTTGGCAGCATTGTTTGGGTTGTATTTGAAGCAGAATGATCAAGGATTATGGTATGTTGATTCAGGAGCAGCGACCCATGTTACGGGGGATGTTGGTAAGCTCTCGAGCTTCGTTCCTTACTTTGGTAAAAATAGTATTGTTACTGGAGATGGATCTCACCATCATATTTCTCACATTGGTGATGCAATCATTCTTTTATCCACATCATCTCTCAATTTGTCAAATGTCATTCATGCTCCTAACATAAAAAAGAATATTATTTCTGTGTCTAAACTTATTGATGATACATATTCTTATGTTGAATTCACTCCCTCTTTTGTGTATGTCAAGGATCTTCAAACGAGGCAGACATTCGCTGAAGGGGAGCAAAAAGAAAATATGTCCATCTTCAAGGAAGATCCATTTGCGCATACAAGTTCCGTCTTGAAGCCCTTATTGAAGTCCAAGTCTTTTCAGTCTGAATTATCTGTCTGGTCCTGGGTTTATTTTTAGCCTTTCTAAATGTAATAAGCCAAGTCTTTGGCATGATCATCTTGGTCACTGCAGTCATTCTTTTCTTGAGAAACTTGTATAAAGTAAATTAATTCCTAAATCAAGTTTAACTCCTGAGGAAAACAATAAAAAGTGCTTCAGTTGTCAAATGCGTAAGAGTCATGTTCTTCCTTTTGATTCTATAAATAAAAGAGCTTCAAGACCTTTTGAATTGTTTATTCTGATGTTTGGGGTCCTGCACCCGTTTGTTCTTTTGTTGGCAGCAAATATTATCTCATCTTTATTGACAGTTATTCTCATTATACTTGGATATTCTTTATGAAACACAAGTCTGAAACTTTTCACATATTTCGTAACTTTCATGCATTTGTTTAAAACCATTTTTTTACCAATATCATGCATTTTCACTGTGATGGAGGTGGTGAGTATACATCGAAGGATTTTATTGATTTTCTCCAAAGTAATGGAATAAAGCGTAGAGTGTTTTGTCCACATACGCCACAACAAAATGGGATTGCTGAGAGAAAGCATAGACATATTGTTGAAACGGCCATGAGCATGATGCATGATAGCAATCTTCCCATTGGTTTGTGGACAGAGGCATTCCATTCTGCAGTCTATATTATAAATCGTTTGCCCATGACAGTTTTACAAAATAGTACACCATATTTTTCTCTTTTCGACATTCAGTCTGATTATGATGCTCTGCGTGTATTTGGATGCACTTGCTATGTTCATATTGATGATTTTCTCAGAAATAAATTTCAATCAAAGGCTTCCAAGTGTAGATGCGTGGGATATGCCGATGATTACAAAGGGTATCGGTGTTATGATCCTATGACTAAACGTGTTAAAATCTCCAAGAATATTGTATTTGATGAGAATAATTTTGGAAATGCATATTTTGATACCTGTCAAAGAATTCCCAGAGAAGAAGTTTATCATCCATGGATGAATGCAAAATTATTTGCAAGTGTTTATGGTGATTGTTCATCTCAGTGCACTCAGGAAACACAGACGGCTGACCAAAATGACATTGACTCAAATCAAGCATGCTTACCTCAATCGGGTGATCAGGTCGGTGGAGCTTCATATGCTGAAGGAGGGACAAACCCACAATCTCATCAAATTGATAAATTCAAAGGGTATGTGTATGTGCGAAGAGAGAAAGGCACTCCTCTTGTTTCTCACCTTGAACCAGATACTTATGTGTCTGCTAGAAACTTGAGGAGTTCAAATAGAATCAGCCATCCTATTGACAGGTGGGTCAGTTACAATAATTTTTCTATGGATCTTCAACTCTTTTTATCTCAGGTTGATAAGCATGATAAACCCATGGGGTTTCATCAAGCAATGAAATCAAACAAATGGATTGAGGCCATGAATGAAGAAGTGGAAGCCCTTCATGAATGTCAGACGTGGGAAATTGTTTCCAGACCTCCTAACAAAAATGTTGTTGATTCCAAGTGGGTTTATAAAATTAAATACAAACCTGATGGCACCATAGAACGATACAAAGCAAGACTTGTTGCAAAGGGGTTAACACAAGCATATGGCAGGATTATGATGAAACTTTTAGTCCCGTGGTTAAAATGGGGACAATAAGAATTATATTGTCTTTAGCTGTCAAACATGAATGGACAATGAGTCAGTTATATGTCAAAAATGCATTCCTTCATGGAGACTTGAAGAAAGAAGTTTACATGGAACAACCTCCAAGATATGCTGAGGGAGACCCAAGCACACATGTATGCAGACTAAAAAGAGTCATATATGGTTTAAAGCAGGCCTCATGCTCGTGGTTCGAAAGTTTCTCCTTAGAAATACAGAAACATGGTTCTGTCGATCTCTCTTGGATCATTCATTGTTTATATTCAAGGGTAAAGACATCACCACCTTGTTGTTGATATACGTTGATGACATTATTGTCACAAGGAACTCGATGAACCACATTGAAGAAATAAAGAGACTCTTAAGTCAAAGGTTTAAGATAAAAGACTTGGGAGGTTTGCGTTATTTCCTTGGAGTCGAGGTAGACAGGGAGGAGGGTTGCCTGACACTGACACAACATAAATACACACTAGATTTATTGAAGAAATTCGGTATGCAAGATTGCAAACCTTTGTCTACACCGAGTGTCTTACATCAAAAGCTTAGTTCACAGGATGGAGATTTGTACTCAGATCGAAGTGTAGTTGGTATGCTTCAATATCTTACTTTTACTCGTCCTGACATTGTTAATCTGTCAATCAAGTATCACAGTTTATGCATGAGCCGCAAACAGGACACATGGATGTCGTCAAACGTGTTGAGGTATTTAAAAGGTACCATTGGAGATGGGTTGATATATAAGAAAAGTTGGAAAGGGGCATGTATGAAATAATGATCTACAGTGATGCGGATTGGGCAGGAAATCCTGATGAAAGGAGGTTGGTTTCCGGGTATTGCATCTTTTTTGAGGAAAACTTAGCATCCTGGAACAGTAGAAAACAAAAGGCAATAGCTAGATCAAGTACTGAAGCTGAATACCGATTAATGGTTGTTGTTGAAGCTACTTGGACAAGGCATTTGTTGAATGAATTGGAGGAACATATCTCAAAATCTATCTTATTGTGTGACAACCAAAGTGCCATGAAAATATCTTTTAATCCTATTTTCCACAGTAAGACAAAACATATTGAGATAGATCAGCACTTCATTCAACAGAAGGTTGAAGACAAAGAGATTGAGCCTCATTTCATAGCTACGAAAGACCAGGTGGCAGATTTATTTACAAAGGGTTTGACGAAAAGCAGATTCTGGTTCTTGAAGAACAAGTTGTCCATGGTACAAGACCATGCACAACTTGAGGGAGGCTATTTAGTGTCGTGAATTCAATCTGGGGTTTGGTTTGGGTCTGATCCAGACCCGAACTCAGAATTGCGTGTTTGACGTGTTTACTGGGGACACGCATGTAATTCTATGTTTTGTTGTAGGACAAATATGTCCATGATAAAATTACTTGTAACCTAATAGTTAAATATAATGTATCATCAGGTCACGCTGAATTAATTCAAGCGTGAACCCTTGTAGTCCAAAGCCTCTCTGTGTCTCCTTCCTCTACTTCAGCGTTTTCTTCTTCTGTTATCTTTTCTTCTTATTTTCTCCTCATTGCAGATCAGCACAGGTCAGAACTCAAGTTCTAACACCTCTCTCTCGTCTCTCACAGTCTCTCCCTTCTCGGCCTCCTCCTTCTCGCCGGAAGCAGCCGTGACGCCGACATCCCTTGCCAGACCCCAGGTAACCCCGGAAACCAGCGTCAATAGCTCGTGTGGAGGCACTGTAACCATCCATGGTCCTATCCTCACAAACATGCACATCCTCGCGACATGCGACCCAAGAAACATAGAGTACATACTCAAGTCTAACTTCGACAATTTTCCCAAGGGAAAAGAATTCAACGATGCATTCTCGAAGCTCATGGGCTCTTCAATTCGGACGCAGAATCGTGGAAGATGCAGAGGAAGATTGCAAATGCTCATGTCCATTCCAAGTTTTCCCGGCAATTCGTGGCCCAAACTACCCAAGAGATTATCGAGAACTAGCTCATCCCAATCCTACAACGATCCGCCTTCTCGGGATCGACCATCGATCTCCAAGATGTGCTTCTCAAGTTCACTTTTGATAGCACCTGTACTGTTGTTTTCGGCGAAAGCCTTCACTGTCTTTCCAGTGGATTCCCAACAGTGCCGTTTGCAAAAGCTATTGATGATGTGATGGAGTATATTTCGTACCGGTATGTGTTACTGGCAAGCTGGCGGCAAATACTCCGCCGGTTAAATCTTTGGAAAGAGAAGCAACTCTCTGAATGAATTTGTCGCGCGTTAGATCAAACTCTGAAAGGAGTACGGATTCGGAGGCAGTGATCTGTTATCAATTTATGCAGAAAAGTCCGACGAAGTGATGTTGTTAAGAGATGCTGCCGTGATTTTTTTGTTTTTTGATTGCCGATCGCGATACCTTAGGAAATGCTCTAAGCTGGTTTTTCTGGAACCTCTCAAGGTACCCATACGTGGAAGCCAAGATAATAGAAGAGGTAAGAGGGATCCTCAAGGAGAACAAGAGGGATAATTTATTGCCTCAAGATTTAGACAAGATGGTGTATCTACATGCAGCACTAAGTGAAAGCTTAAGATTGTACCCTTCTGTTCCCATCGGCCAAAAGGGGGTTACAAGAGAAGTAACCCTTCCCAGTGGGGCTCTAGTGAAGCTAGGGATGATGATCCTCTACACGATTTACTCGGTTGGGAGGATGGAATGGGTATGGGGAAAAGATTGCTTGGAGTTCAAACCAGAGAGATGGATAGATGATGAAGAAAAGCTGAGGCATGAAAGCAACAGCTTCAGGTTTCATGCTTTTAATGGTGGACCTAGGACTTGTGTGGGTAGAGAAATAGCTTTTCTACAAATGAAGCTTGCTGCTGCACTGATTCTGCTGAATTTTGAGGTAAGGGTTGAGGAAGGATACCCTGTTTCTCCAAAGACATCTGACATCTTGACCATGAAGAATGGCATGATGGTTAAGGTCTAGGTCACAGGGATTCGGCTAGACAGGTGCTGCACCCGCGTCGACGCGACGCGGATGCGGGTGCGGCACCCGGTGCGGTCAACCCGACCCTGGGTGCGGTCAATGCACCCAGGGTCATTTTGGTCCATTTTCATTTACCTGGTTATGGCCCGGTTTGATCAGAAGCTGAGTAGAACTGAGAACCGGCCTTGAGACGCTCAGCTGAATCGGTTTGTTGGCAAAACCGGTTACCTGAAAACTAGAGTAGCCGAAACGCATACCCTTCATTGCTCCTTTGGGGCTTCACCTGAACCCAGAGGGAGAGAGAGATCAATACCTTCAAACAACAAAAACGGTAGTGTGTGTGAGAGAGAGAGAGGGGACGTTGGGATTTTACTTGAGATAAGAGGTTGAGGTGGGGAGAATGGTGGTGGGAATCGTCCAGAATGACAAACGCAAGTTGGTGGGCGAGCTTCTCCACGAAGGACGTGAGCTCGCAGAACTTCGGTTCGAATTTGGAGGGAGAGTGACGGTGACGGTTCGGACAGTAGATTTCGTTCGGGAACACATCGGACGGTAGTCAGAGCTCTCTGTCCTCCACATTAGGAGCAAAATCTGCCATCCCCCTAACCCCCGAGAGAGAGAGAGAGAGAGAGTATTAGGGCTTGGAGGGAAATTTAGGAGGTTGCGCTCTCTTCATTATATGGGGTCAAGTAGGCGCTGTGACCGAGGGGTTGGCATCGAGTGAGTGATGCGGTAAACAACGATTGAATATAAAAGTCAAGACTTTAATGCCACCTTTATTGAATTTGGTATAAAAGTTCTTTTATAAATAAATCTGGCCATTCGATTTTTGCTTCAGAACAATCATGACTTAACTTTTAAATGGTAATGGATGTCAGAGGAAGTCAGTGAAATGACGTTCCTAACTTTAAACAAGAATAGTAACTATTGAGTATTGAGAAACAAAGAGGCGGGGTTGCGAGGGGGGGAATTTTGGCGCATTCGGAAATTAAAATTAAAGGGACTGTGGTTGTTGATGTGACCGCTGAGTCACATGATCCTTCCCGCTCGGCGCCACTCAGCTCTTACCCGTCGGATGGTCCGTACGCTACTGTGTGTTCAAACCAAAGTCGGGTTCGAAAAAAATTAACCTCCCATGTCGTGTCTGCTTGTATTTTATTTTAGTAAAAAATACTCAGCAAAGTCTATTCCCCCACGCTTCTTCTATGCTTCTCATATACATGGTCTATGCATGCTATATACTTTTCTCACGTTTCTTTTCATCTTTTACAAATATTTTCTCTCACGCTTTCACTCACTTTCCATATACTTTCTTTAAATTGGTAACCAGCATTGTTAGATTTTAACAAAAAATTTAACTGTTTTCCAGAAAAATCATGAAATATAAGAATGATCAATTTTATTTTAGTTTTTATTTGTTTCTTGTTTGATTCCATATTGCTTCATTTTTTATTCATATTTTGCTTTTAAATTGAAACTTCGCTTCCCGCTTCGTATAAATTTTAAAATGCCTCGCTTCTCGCTTCCCGTATCGTTTCTCGCTTCTACTTCCTAGTTTGGCAACCTTGGTATGGACGTGACAACATTGATACCAATATGCAAGAAAGCCTGGCTTTATACTTGAGTCAAGCTATGTATGAAATTACTGGATGTTGCGAATATGCAAACGCAAAACACTTGTTATGCTTATCGAGCAATGGAGAATGCGAACTTGAAATCTCGCATGTGAAATCTTTCGAAAATCGGGTTTCGATGAGGATGCGCAAATCTGCGTCTTTAAATACATACTAGCGTAATTTAAAGTCGGCAGAAGTATGCAAAACTGCCTACTTTATAATATTATATATGTATATACAATACATATATATTAAAGCATAAGCTTGTGCACATTACAGTGTGACGGCAAGGTAAATGGCGTAAAGCAGGACCCGATATGTGAAACCACACATTCAGCTAAATAAATTGTGTAAGCGAGGCCCGGTGTACGAAACCATACATCGGGCTAAGTAAATTGCGTAAAGCAGGAGCCTATGCACATTATAGCGTAGTGGCAAAGTAAATGACATAAGGCAGGGCCCGATGTGTGAAACCACACATCGAGTTAAATAAATTTCATAAAGTTGGATCCTATGCATATTATAGCGCGACGGTAAAGTAAATGACATAATTTAAAATGGACAAGAATACGCAAAACTGCGTCGTTGAGTTAAAAGCACATATATACAATGTAAATATAATACATATACATTAAAAGTGTTCTGACATTGTTCTTGCATGCAACTTTCCCCTACCTTGGAGATGGTCTGAATCTCTGACAATTCCGATAGTAGGTTATAATATTGTTTGTGTCTCGAAAATCATGTCAGAAATATGGAGTCTAGTCCATTGTGTCGATATGGTACGCGGCAAGAAAAGGCGAGCTCCGGCGAGGTAGTCCCGGCGAGAGGGGAGTAAGCAGAGAGAGACGGGGAGAGAGATTCGTAGAGGGAGAGAGACGAGGGTCGGGAGGAAAAGAGGGATACGGGAAGAGAGACAGACAGGGGGAGGGGGTTGTTGGGGGTTTAAATAGACCAACGGGTAAGTCGACATCCCACCTAGATTCGAGTTAGATGCGGTCGGATCCAACCTGGATCCAAACCCAATTTTTTTTTTGAAGAACCATGTAAAAATTTAACGGATTTTATATTGCTACTCAGTCCGGATCGCTCCGATTGGATGATGCTCTGACCTGTGCTTGATTTCGATGATGGATTTACAATCTAATGTCGAATCTATGTTCCTTGGATAGTTTGTGAACTATGCCCACCAGGATTGGCTCGATTAAACCATCAGATCTCCGATCTGGTGCGTTTAAAGTTGTTGGATTGTTACCGTGTGGGCAAGCACGTGATAACCCTCACCGAGCTCTCTGCTCCATTTTCGTTCAATCGCCAAAATTCCACCGGTGGTGATCACAAATCTGCAGGCACCACCACCAGTGTCGCCCCTCCACTACTCGCACCGCTGCTCTTCGCCACAGTTCGCTCCAAGTACCACCATCGGACCCACTTGGAGGCGCGGTAAGCTTCACAAGCACTTCGAAGTAGATTTACGATAACTTGCGTACATGCATAGTTTTAGGCTATGTCACATAGGTGTGGGTGCATGTGCATGTGCGAGTGCGAGTGCGGATGCGGCGCTTTAAAAAAACTTGGGTGCGGGGTATATATATATATATATATATATATATATATATATATATATATATATATATATATATATATATATAAAATTTTTAACTGTTTTAAGTTAACGTACGTGTATGTGTGTGTATGCATTTATGTATTTATATATATAATATTAGATAAAAATGGACTTGATTAGGGTTAACTGAATCTACTTTTGGATAGAAATGGACCTCAATGTGGTTAACTTCACCTAACACAAAGGAAGTTGTGTTTAAGTGTCACACCCGCCTAAGTGCGGGTGTGGTGCCCTTTTAGAAGAGTCTGTGTTACATAGGTTTTAGGTTATTTGAAATGCTTGGATTTTTGTGTTTACAAAGTTATATATGTATATATAAATATACATATATATATATATAGTTTTAAAAATTGTTCGTATTGTATGCTTTACACGAAAAAGGTATATTTACAAAACCATTGAATTTTTACGAGCAAAATATGCATATGTGCAAAAAGTTTCAAAATTTTCCATACATGAGTATTTCAATTATGTTTCAAACGAAAATACGTATATGTTCAACTTTACGAACATATTCCGACAAGTGTATTTCATAATTTTATGAACAAATGTATCTATGTGGTTCATGCTTTTTAATATGCATATTTCTGAATTATTACACAATCATATTTGTTTTAAAGCCTGCAAATGAATGAAAAACTAGATTTTGATGCATGAGTACAATATAGATTTACGATACATGTTAGCATGTTCATGACATGATGTTTGATGAAATGAATATTGAATGATGTATGAATTGCATAATGTCCTTAATAAAGAACGTGTCATGCAATTATTGTTTTACGAAGGCTCGAGCCCAAATGGGTGGCTCCGGACCTTGTACATGGTCAACTGGACCGATATGTGTTACAGTGCCCTGAATTGGTAGCCAAAAACCTTACGAAGGTTTAATCTGAAATCCTGCGTTGTTTAAATATGTTTAAGCATGTATGTTAAGAAAATTGAAAATGAGATATGTGCATATGGGCTTACAATGAGAGGGTAATTGGTACTTGTGGCTTCGTGGGATATTAACAAGCACGAAGGTTGTTTCCTCAGCCACGGAGATAGTGGATAGCTGCCATCAATATCGCAGGGTATAAGTGAGATTAATTCATCTGAAAATAATTCTAATATATCAAGTGGGGAGTGGTGAGAGATCTCTCTTGACACTATCGACCTACACCTAGAACCGAAAAAGATGAGCAAGGTCCGGGTAATAAGCTACTAATTGATTAAATGTACCTCCTAGGTCGAGCCTCTGATTCGAATATTGTCTGCGTAATACCCGCAAAATATCGTGAGAGAGAAACAAAAGTGTATTGTGCATATAGTGAAGCATGGCATGCATCATCTAAGAAAACAAAACATAAATGAAAGAAATGTAAGTTATTCATGCTTATTGTGAACACTTCGCTTGCACAAGTAAGTCATGCATGAATTGAAAGATCAAGCATGAATATGGTTATTGCATATGATATTAAACTATTATGTTTCAGTTATTGACTGCACTGAAAACTGTTTATTTACATGAAAAAGAATGTCATTTCATATATGTTTGTTTCTATGCAATTATGTTCTATTATTGTATTCCTAGTGGGGCTTGTGGACATTGACCCTTACAAATTAACAATAATGAATAGTTGCAAGAGTATAGCAGGAAGTTGTGGCGGCGTCGAATGTCAATCATCTTCCTTTCCCAAGGATGGGAGTTTTGAGTACTTGTTTGTACTAATTTTGTAAACACCTTATGGTTCATTTTGGAATGAAAATATTGTGATTTTGATCTGAATCATTTATAAGTATTATTTTGTCTTACTGTTATCAACCGATTCCGTAACCCGCCTAAGGTTTTCAACCGGAATCAAATCGGTTGTTTTTGCACTGCTATACAAAAAAAGAAAAAAAAAGTTTTATGTGTTTTCTGGGTTTTAAATCCTGGGGCGTTACAATAATTATGCTAATGATTTGGTGGTGAAGCCAAGACTGACAGATGACTAAAAAAGAGTCAATTCTCCCATGAAAGCAAATTTGAAAATGAGAGCCACAAATGGTGTTGAGTTACAAGATCCTATAGTATACAGACAATTAGTTGGAAGTCAAGTATACTTTACCATATCCAGGCTGGATATTACCTATGCAGTCCATGTGGTCAATCAATTTATGAGTGCTCCTAGGACAGTTCACTTAGCCGCAGTACTGAGAGACACAATGCACTATAGTATGTTCTTCGCATCCTCATCTAACATGGTGTTAAGAGCCTTTTGTGATGTTGATTTTGGAGGCTCTACTCGGGATAGACTCTGTACTATTGGCTTCTATATTTTTCTTGGAAGCTCCCTGATTTCATGAAAAAACAAGAAACATCAGAGGGTTGATTTATCCACAGCGGAAGAAGAATACAAAGTTATGGCTCAAGTCACAGTTGAGATTATTTGGATAAGATGGTTATTAGACAGTTGGGAATCTCCACTAGACAAGACTCAGTTATATAGTGATAATATGAGTGTTATTTATATTGCAAAGAATCCAGAATTTCATGAGCGAACCAAAAACACTGAAATAGATTGTCATTATACGAGGGCTTATGAAGATGAAATTATTGCTTTGGAGCATGTGAGCTCAAAGAATAAGATTGCAGATGTTTTTAGTAAGAGTCTTTCTCCTTTACATTTCAATTCTTTCTTTTCCAAACGCGGAATGATTTTGTTACATCATTCCTACTTTGAAGGGGAGTGTTGAGACTTATATAATATAGGTGTTTTACCAGTCTTGTACTACCCCTTGTTATTAAACATTCTTTTGTACATTACCTTATTGTTAAGGGTTAGTTTAGTCTTATATTTCTTTTGTTTCCTTTTTAGTTTGTAGCATTGAAAGAGTAGACTCATATACAAAAGAAGGGACCCTCATTTTCTCAAGTTAATGAAATTTCTTCAAGATTTCTCGTCTCATCTCTCTTGTGTGCTTCTTCTCTAAGTTTGATAGTACTGTGTGTTTCAGGCCTAATTTCCAACCAAAAAGTACATTACACCTAACCCCTAGATGAGAGAAGGATGAAGAGTAAAAAAAAAAGGTCTTACAATCAAATCATTTGGTTTATATGACAATCACCTATTTTTAATGATTTATATTGTAAGGGCAAAGAAATGTTGACACAAATAATGACCATATAGATTTGGAACTTAAAAAACAATACAAAACAGGTTTTCTTTCAGGAAAAAAAAACACCTACAAAGCAAACAACTACAAAAGACAGACAACACTGCCTAAACATACATTTGTATGAGAAACAAAAAAGGTTGCCAGACCAAAAAGCCGGAGTGGGAAACGTTACGAGAAGCGAGGCATTTTAAAATATATAAGAAGTGAGAAGAGAAGAATTAATTTAAGAGAAGCAAGGCATTTTAAAATATATAAGTGAGAAGCGAAGAATTAATTTAAAAGTGAAATAGGAAGCAAAATGGCAACCGAATGGGAAGCGAAATAAGAACCAAAGACCAAGCGAAATAAAAAATAAATAAAACAACTACTTTTAAATTTCACGGAAAGTGAGTGGGAAGCGTGAAAGGAAGCGCATGGAAAACATGAAAAGAAGCACTAAAGAAGTGCATAAGAAGCATAGCGAGAAGCATGGAGGAAATATGTGGAAAGCATGGGAGAAGCGTGAGAGAGTCGAGATTCCTATCAAGTTTTGGAAGCGAGGGGTATCACACTTCCAAAATGAGATTATGGGAAGCGTGCTTCCCACCTATCTATGAATCTTTCGATAACTCTGGAAATAAATTTGTAACCACACAAGCTGTCACCAAATGCTTATCTGAGCAACACGTCAGCTTTTGCTGAAAACATAGGAGCTGAAGAAATATAATTTGGTTGAAAAATAATGGAACTTACAGAAAGCACAGACAAAAAAGCAGCTACATACGTTGGATCAGCAGATGGTAGTTTACGAACAAGAAGAGTTCCTCCTTGTCCTGTTATTGTAGGTGCCATCTCCTCTCCTTTGTTCCAGTGCAGGTAAGTCAACCTGCCTTGGAGTAGATTTTTCCAAACAGAGTCACCTACCTGCTTCTCTGTAATCTGACCTATTTTGTAATTCTGCAAAATAATAAACATTTGGTCAAATGCTTCTATCAAATAAAATAAAGCATGTCTTGCCCCCAGCACTGAAGCAAAGGGCAGTGTGAAAACCATGTAGTCTGCATGTGCATCTTACACTTAATGACAGCAAAAGTTTTAAATTTACGACTACGTAATGCAACCTGCATACAATACGAGAGAATGCCAAACGGCATTTCTAAAGTCTGAGAAAACCAATATCTTTTGCAGATTAATATACCAATATTTTCTTCTGAGAAGTAAACAGTTTCACAGCAGTCTCGGAAAGCTCCCATTTCCATTACTGGGTAGGTTGCTTCTCTCATGAAAAGCTGGGGCTTCCTTTCCATAGATATCTCTTTCTGTGTGGTGGCTGTGTGCATGTGTGTGTGTGTCAATGAATTCTTGGAATATATAAATACTGGCATTTTTAAACAAAAAGTACAGCAAAAGAAAAAAGTGAAAAAAATTACAAAAGGGGGGGAGGATAATATCTAAATTGCATAAAAGTTGGAAAAACAAAAGACTACATGAAAATATCACAACGATATTGCAATGTTATAGTTTTTCAAATGGAAACATTTTAAACAGAATGATGTTTTACCTTCGGCGTCAACTTTGTAGCATATTGCAGTATGATATTTGCATAATATGACTAATATATGAAGATGAGAAGAAAGAAAATTTTAGTGAAATGAGCTTATGAGATGTCATATTAGGAACAAACAGATAAAAGAGAACTAAACCAAGGTTGCTAGACTAGGAAGCGGAAGCGGGAAGCGGAAGCGGGAAACGATACGGGAAGCAAAAGCGAGAAGCGATGCACTTTAAAATGTATAAGAAGCATGAAGCGAGAAATTAGAAAAAAAAAGCAATATAAGAATTTAATGAGAATTGAAATGAAATGCAAACAAAAACTGAAATAAAAGTGACTTCTTAAATTTCATGATTTTTTAGTGTAAGAATTAAATTTTTAACAAAATCTAAAAAAGATAACTGTGAATTTAGAGAAAGCACTTGGAAGTGAGTGTGAAGTGTGAGAGGAAACATATAAAAAACATGAAAATTAGAGTGAGAAAACATATATGAGGAATAAATGAAGCATGTAGAAAGCATAGGAGAAGCGTGGGAGAATCAAGATTCTCATAAAGTTTCGGAAGCGGAGTGTATCGCACTTCCAAAGCGAGTTTCCGGGAAGCAGGCTTCCCACCTATCTAAGAAGCTTCTGGTAACTCTGAACTAAACATTATATCAATAAAGAAAATTCTAGGTCACACCAGCACTTTACTTGGCAGGAGCCGTCTGTGTCGACATGACATGATACTGAAGACAACACGAGACTTAATGGACGTGATGAAACTTGTGTCAGACATGGTCATCAATGAATCCCTAAGTTCATCTATATCTTTTTATGCTCTTGATTATTTATTTTGTAGTATTTGCATTTTTTTCCTTTTAAAATTTTGTCACTGATTACATTACAATTTAACTTGAATTTATGATTTAATGTTTATAGTCATAAGAACTTAAAACTGTTGGTAAAGAATTCACACTTAAGGCAGTATTCATGATTTTCTGCTTTAAGAATTTAGAATGTGTGTGTATGATGTACAACCATGTCCTAGTTTTACAAAACTCTCTTGTTGCACTAGGTGTGTTCGAGTTGTGTCTCGTACTTCATGTCCCTGTCCATGCAACATAGGGAAAATGAGCATGCTGCAATCCTATCAGATGCAATTCTTGAAAGGATCACATCTCCCCAGTAGTTAGATGCATAAAGGCTGAGATAGTGTTGCAATCTACGGACATATCCCCACGTCACACTTACTGAAAGATCCATGTACTCTTGTCCGAAACAAGCCATTGTCCCTGAAAGAGACACCAACGCCCAATCACATACCATCTTGTTCCATATTTCCTAGCCCAACATGTTAGATTGAGGTCCCGAATGGAGGAACTTTTCAAGGAAAGTGTGCAGCCAAAAAAAGATAAGGACCATCTTACTCAGTAGTCAAACACATTAGGTTGCAAGAGCAAAACCGGTATCTTTACCTTACATTCAAAGATGCATGTAAGGGCAAATACCTTCCACCGGTTGTGATCTAGCAGGAAAGGGATCATTACCCTGTGGGATAGATGCCAGATAACAAGAGGCCACCAAATACTTGGCTGTGAAAAGAATTATGCCAAAGAAGACAATCAGTCCCTTCTTTAGGTTGGTTATGGCACAAAGATTTCATTAATAAACAATAATCAGCCATTTTTCAAACTCTGAATCAGAGGATCCGCATCTAAGTGAGACATCTGACCTGTTTCACCAACCTAACACTGAGGAACCAACCAGCCCCTTATATCTGGGAGTGGAGTCTATAAGATGAGACAGCTTAAGGAAGGTGTTCCTTTGATCCATGGATCATACTAAAAAGGAGATAGACCAGCCATAACCCACCCTTTGAATAATTCAAAATACTTTATCTGCCTCTGTCAAATACCTAAGCACTGTTTTCAATGTGGTGATACCTTCCACTGCCAAGTCCACCATTGATGACCACATTTGTCTTTTATTACCTTAACAACCAATTGTCAAATGGCATAGCTGCCACTACCACTTGGTGATGAGAACTGTAATATCGTGTTTTTCCATGATTTATAACTTCGAAAAATTGTGAAATTTTGGCTAAGTATTTAATGAACATGATACAATCATGAAAAATATCCTTAAATGTAGGAGACGTCAACTGGGCATGAGCGTGGCCCAGGGCCCACTAACAAGACCAAAATGAGGCTATTAATATTTGAGAACTTTTTTGTTTTTAACCTTTAAATTCGAGCAAAAATAGAACAAAATTCAAGTTAAATTCAAGCGAAGTTCGGAGGCGAAAATCAGGTAAGTATACCATTAGATGCGTCTCGTAATTTTGAGAACGTTGGTGCCTTTTTTTTTAAATCGGTTTACGGTTGGCCCGAAAATTGTATTTTTTTTTTAAAAATAACCTCTATTTTTGCCTTTTCTGGATTAGATCGGACTGGATCTGCTTTGTTTGATCCAAGTTAATATGGATCTGAACCCAGTTCAAGATCCATATTGTTTAAGATCTAGTACAGGTTGGATCCAATATGAATTTGGATATAGATTTGAATCTTGGATCCGAAATTCATCCATGGAAATTTTAAAACTACTTTGAATTTAAAGTTTAAAAACAACTTTAAAATAGAATAAGGATAAGGTAGAGTTCTACCTGGGGTAGAATTCTACCCCATATGGGCTTCCAGAACCCCCTTGAAATACTTCTTAAAAATATTAAAATATTAATTTAAATAAAATAAAAAAGATAAGATCTAGATGGATAAAGAAGGTAGAAGGTAGAGTTCTACATATGGTAGAACTCTACCCATATGAGAGGCCTCTAGAGGGGACGTCACCCCCTCTTTAAAAGACCTAAAAAAGAATTTATATAAGGGGTGTAACTCCTCTCTCTCTCTCTAGAACTCATTTTCTAGAGAGAGAAAGAAAAAAAAGGAAAGAGAAAGAAAGAGAAAAAAAAAGGAAGAAGGAGAGGAAGAAATCAATGTTCTCACCTTACATCCGCATTTTTCCGATCTTTTTCCACATTCGATTTAAGGTACGGATTCCTCTCTAGATTCAAATGGGGAGAAACTGTTTTAAATCTAATTCATGTGAAATTTTAGATGGAAAAAAGAAAATCTGATTCAAAAACATGTATAAATATATGCTTTGATTCACGATTTCATGTATTATTGATTTGATGAGAGCATGCTATCATTTTTTCCTGTTTAAGCATGTATTAATCTATGTTCAAGCGGTCGATCTCTTTTTTTTTAGCGGAGCATGCTGAACACACACACACACACACACATATATATATATGGGATGACCATGATTTATTGAATGATCCATCTATGTTTTTGAAAGAAAAGTAGATGTTTATGGTTTGGGATCAGATTTGATCCAAAACAGGCCGGACGATTGGCATGCAGTTATATTTTTTTTATTTTTGGCTGATCAGATCGGCACCCTGTGTGGGTGCAGTCTGGTCAGACTTGCTGTGTGTGCATAGCTTGATCAGACCTGCTATAAGTATTTCTTTTAATGATGTTTCCTGTTTACAGGCTGATTTTATTGGTTGTGATCAAACATGTATTTCTATTATTTAATCATACACTGTCTTGATGACTGTTAACAGGTTTACATGTTTGGACTGAAATTGAACCTGATTTTCAGTCATGTTATTGACTGTTATCAGATTTGATCGTATGATATCAAATCTGATTTCATGTCTGACTGTCATCAAATCTGATGTTATGTGATATTACTGACTGTTATCAGATTTGATTTCAGGAAATCAAATCTGATTTTATGTCAACTGACATCAGAGTCGACCACATGAATTTTCCTTTGTAATGACTGTCACCAGATTCACGAACATGCTGAATTTATTTACTGTTATAAAATCGGTTTTCCTTGTTTCTATATTGACTGTTATCAGCCATGTTTTTGTGTTATCAAATCCGATTTTGTGATGGTTGTTAGCAGGCTCGTTATAAACTATTTGATGTTGTTATGTTGTTTGACATCATAAATTGTTTTGATGTTGTCATGCTGATTGGCATAAAAATGTTTTGATGTTGTTATGTTGACTACTCTCAACACTATTTTTAAATTGTTTTGTATGTTGTTATGTTGTCTATCATCAAACCTGAATTTCTTTGTTGTAAACTGCCAGTAAACTTGTTTTTATGTTGTTATGATTGACTCTCAATAACTCTGTTTTTATGCTATTATGTCGGTTGTCATCAAACTGGAGTAAATGTTACTATGTTGGTTGTTATCGAATGATATTTATATACATGTTTGATAGCAGTCAACAAATCTGAGTTTTTTTGTCATATTATAGACTGCTTATTGGCTGCATATGTGTGGGTTATGGTTGTTCAGGACAACCCCTTGCTGCACATTGGTGCAACAATACCACACCTTCCGACAGCATGTTGTTGTGCACATGTTGCAAACAATATGTTGCTGCTCCTATTCGAGCAGTGACAACATGTTGGGGTGCACATTTAATAGCTTTGACAGGTTGTTGACAGCATGTTGCTGCTCGCTTTAGTGCAGCAATGACATGTTGACTGCATGTCGTTGAGCAGGATTATGCAGTGAAAATAAAAAAAATTGCCGAGCTGGGTTTGGTGTACAATCTGACCAGATTCGGGCACTGGCGGTGCACATGCAATCTGATTGGATTTGACATGGATTGCACGTGTGACCTGATCAGATTGTCGAGTGGTGTGGTATGTGCAATCTGATCAGATTTATTGAGTACGAATTTGTGCATCCCGATCAGATTAGCAGTGTGTTGGATGTTGATTATGAATAGTATTGTTATATTCAAACATGCATTCATGTGGACTGCAGGGTGCTATATATGTTTTGGATTTGATTGTGCATGTTTATGCATTCAATTACTATGTTGTAAATATGCATATCAAACGCATGAAAATTCTGAAGTTATTTTGATGTTTGCTTAAATATGATCATGTGCATGTTTGGATGTTATGCATGAAATGAATCATGATAATGTATATTGCAAGCATTTGTCTGCATGCGTATGCAATTGGCTTTATGTTGCATTCATGTTGTGTGATTGAATATGCATTATGGACATATTTTGAAACAAGGTGTGTTGCATGTTTACTAAAATTTTGCAAAAAGATGCATAAATCATTTTGAGATGGTTTTGTGGTCATATGTGAACCACTGTGGAGAAAGGATTTTAGATTTTTGTTTGTCCTATGATATGATCTTAGCAAACACTTGGTTTAGGAAGTGGGAGTCTCACCTAGTAACATTTAAAAGTGGGGTTAATACGAGTCAGATAGATTTTTTCCTACTTAGAAAGAGAGATAGGGGTTGTTGCATCGATTGTAAGGTTATACCAGGAGAAAGTGTAGCTACACAACATAGAGTCTTAATTTTAGATCTTAGAATTAGACAATGCCGCAAAAGGGATAGACATAGGATAGATCCTAGAATTAAGTGGTGGGCACTGAAAGGAGCTAAACAAGGAATGTTTGTAGAGCAGGTAGTTAAGGAAGTTGATTGGTGTCTCGAGGAGGATTCAGAATCAATGTGGAATAAGATAACGGGTGGTATGAGAAAAGTAGCTAAGGAGGTATTGGGTGAGTCTAAAGGCGGTGCACCACTAGGTAAGGATACATCGTGGTGGAACGAGGATGTCAAATTAGCTATTAAGGTTAAAAGAGAGTGTTATAGAAATCTAAGTAAGAGTCGTGATAATGAGAATTTGAAGAAGTATATGATAGCAAAGAAGGAAGCTAAAAAAGTTGTTCGAAACGCGAGGGCTAAGGTATATAAGGAGGTTTATGACAAGTTGGATACCAAAGAAGGCGAGAAGGATATTTATAGGCTTGCAAAGATGAGAGATAGGAAATCGAAGGATTTGGGTATGGTTAGATGTATCAAAGATGAAACGCAAAGGGTTTTAGTCAAAGATGAGGAGATTAAGGAGAGATGGAAAGATTATTTTGATAAGCTATTTAATGATAGTCATGCTCAAGATCTTGGAGACTTCTCCATTCCTTTTCATGAGATAAATCGTGACTTCATGCGCAAGATTCAAAAGAAAGAGATTGCAGAGGCTTTGAAGAAAATGAAATCAAGAAGGGCAGTTGGCCCAGATGGTATACCTATCGAGGCTTGGAAATGCTTGGGAGAGAAAGGTTTAGAATGGTTGACAAATCTTTTTAACTTGATTTGGCGAACAAATAAGATGCCTAATGAGTGGAGGAAGAGTACTTTGGTGCCTTTATATAAGAATAAGGGTGATATACAAGATTGCACAAACTATCGTGGTATAAAACTCATGAGTCATACTATGAAACTTTGGGAGAGGGTGATTGAGTCTAGGTTGAGGAAGGTTGTCATGATATCGGAGAATCAATTTGGTTTTATGCCTGGAAGATCAACTATGGAAGCTATACATCTTCTTAGACAACTTATTGAAAGATATAGAGAGAGGAACAAAGATTTGCATATGGTTTTTATTGATTTAGAGAAGGCATACGATAGAGTACCTAGGGACGTTCTCTGGTGGACAATGATGAAGAAAGGTGTTTCTCTCAAGTACATTAGTATAATTAAAGATATGTATGAAGGAGTAGTAACCAATGTCCGCACTTGTGGAGGGGTGACAACCAATTTTCCGATAACGGTTGGGTTACATCAAGGATCTGCTTTAAGCCCTTTCCTATTTGCGATAGTGATGGATGAGCTTACGAGATCAATTCAAGAAAATGTACCGTGGTGTATGTTGTTTGCTGATGATATTGTTTTGATTGATGAGTCTAGAGCTGGGGTTAATGCTAAGTTAGAATTTTGGAGACAGACATTGGAAGCTAGAGGTTTTAAGTTGAGTAAGAGTAAGACTGAATATATGGAATGTCGGTTTAGTAAGCAACGAAGTAGTGATGGGAGTGTAGTGAAGCTTGGTGAGCAAGATATACCGGTGAATGATTATTTCAAATATTTGGGATCCATCATTCAAAAGTATGGAGAAATTGATGGAGATGTAAATCATAGGATAAAGGTTGGGTGGATGAAATGGAAAAGTGCTACTGGAGTGCTGTGCGATCGTAGAATGCCATTGCGGTTGAAGGGAAAGTTTTATAGGACGACTATTAGACCCGCTTTACTATATGGTACGGAATGTTGGGCTGCCAAGCGACATCATATTCAAAAAATGAGTGTAGCTGAGATGCGGATGCTTAGATGGATGTGTGGAAATACAATAAAAGATAAGATTCGGAACGAAGAGATACGTAAGAAGGTAGGTGTTGCACCCATTGAAAATAAGATGCGAGAGAATCGTTTACGGTGGTTTGGACATATTCGGCGAAGGCCTAATGATGCTCCAGTTAGAAGGTTGGAGAAATGGGAAAATATATTAGTTAAAAGAGGTCGGGGTAGGCCTAGGAAGACTTGGATGGAGATGATAGGAAAGGATATGAATGCTTTGAACCTCACCGAGGACATGGCGTTGGATAGAAATGATTGGAGGAAAAGGATTCATGTGGAAGACCCAAAATGAATTTCTTTTTTGGTTCATATCGCTGACCCCAATTGTTTTGGGATGAAGGCGTAGTTGTTGTTGTTTGTTGTTTGTTGTTTGTTGTTTGTTGTTTGTTGTTTGTTGTATGTGAACCACTGTGAACCGTGTAGGCCAGGAACATGTGTTGCTCCAATATTGTTGATTTTAATTTATGCATTGCAAAATTTATTCTGGAAACTATTGATTTTTTCAAAATTAATTGCACTGTTATATTTTACGGGTCAGGGCCTGAAGTTGGTTTAGAACGTGGATTTGCAAAACAATTCGTGTAAAGAACTTAAAATTATTTGAAAAGGTAAAAGAGATCAAACAATGTAATTAATCTATTTCTTAATGCCCCTTCCACAGTGTGGGAATCTTGGATGGCGGTTTGAGGGGACCGTGAAGATGCTAAAACTCCGTATGCAATTGTGCCCCTAAACCCAATATGGTAGTTCACCTCCCGGACACGGTTTTAGGGAGATTCAGCTACTTTGCTTAGGGGTGGTGTTGTTGACTCAGTTGTAGTTATTGGTATACCAAGAAAGTGGTGTCAATGGTTGGGGATTTTCATTAATGTTCCGTCATTAGGTGAGGATTCTTAATGTTCCGATAGAAGATGAGAATTCATGATATCGGACGAGGAACAAGTGTGAAACTCAATAATAAAATATAAATTGTGTATTAAGTTACAACTGGGAACCTAACTTAGACTTTGAAAATATTGTGCTCGTTTTGAGTATCCGCGGATTTAAGAAAAAGTGAAAACTAAAATTGTATGCATTTAATAGGGGCATGCATACAAAAACAACTCTAATAAATAACTTAATAAGTTATTCATACATGTATATTGAATCATGCATATTTAGTGTTCTTCATTAGTTCATGCATTCATGCTTATTCTGTTTCGCATGATAATTATTAGTGCATGATATTTGTTTAAATGCTTGAATGGTGAGTTGATTATAAAAATTGTTATTTTTATAGTCCTCTAAAATTATGCATGAATTTGGTTTATGATATTTCATTACTATTTGAATTTTTAGAGGAATTTGTATAAAGGACTTTGGTTCTTACTCGTTTTCAAAAACTATTTTACAGGACGATTTTATTATTTCAGCTTATATGATATTTATTCAATTGATTAATAAAGATGATTATTCTTCGTTGATTCAATGCACTATCTGTTTTGGTTTGGTATATATTAAATATGTGAGACCCCAGATCCTTGGGTTTATTTCCGCAATTGTTTTAAAAAATAAAAATTTTACTATTTTTACGAAGATTAGTTGGGGTCATTACAAGAACCTTGTTCTTCAATCACAAACCACTAATACCAAGACCCCACTATTCTTAAAGAGTCTTATCTCCATCTTCTTTGGAAGGCAATATAAAAGACTCAAATATCAGTGTATCACTACCAAAAGATGGTGTGCCAAAGTCATCCTACCAGCCAACAACAAATAATTGGACTTCAGAAATTAAACCTTCTTAGCAACCCTATTCTTGATTGAGCTACAGTCAAAGTCCTAGAAATTCTCCTCGAAGTCGACAAACAAAGACACACATGGAAAAATCCCCAAAGCTGCACCCAGAAATGATAATAGCGAGATAATTAAGGCAGATTTTCCACATCAAAAACCATCACATTACTTTTACCCCCTATTGTTCTCTAAACCAGGCTAGGACAAAAAAAACTTCAAATAACAGCCACTCTCCAGAATTGTAATAATTTGACTGGCTTAAGTCATTTGAGAACCTTAAATCTGCTATCCCTTTGAAGCCTAGTAAATGCAGTCCCTTAATGTATCCTTTACTCGATCGTTGCTGAAAAGTACCCTCAGCCCCTCACCAACTATACTGAAGAGTAAGGGAGAAAGGAAATCCCGTGGACCTCTCAGTAGTTCAACAATTCCATACAAGAGAATTAGAATTTCAAACAAACTGAATCAAGTGCTTTCTAAGAAAGCTGGAAAACTTGATGTGATAGAGTGGAGGGATTTGTCGGCTATTAAACCACATGTTCTTTTACCTGTAAAGAAGGCATGTTCATTTGCTGATATAAGCTGCTGATCATCTTTTTAAGCTTTTATGCCAACATCTTAGAAATGATTATAGACACTACTCAATAAGGAGATAGACCTGCACTGACTGATGTCCTCTGCCTCATTCTCTATTGAAACTAAGATAAGCAAAAACCTACCAAAAGAGTCACATATGACTCCTAGGTTCTCCCTTTCAAGTGGGTACAAAAGGGTTTCTATGGCATCCACTGTTGACCAAGAAGTGTCTAGTGGTGCCTGTTAATTACAGAGGAATGTAGCTTGCATGTGCCTACCGCTCATTGATTTATTCTTTTTTATGAACAGTAATAAACATGTTTCTCTTTATAAACTAGTGATAACAACAGTGAGAGCACTGTGAACACATAATAGGATGAATTTTGTATACAAAACCTGATCACAACATGGAAACAGCCATTTTTGTGCGCTTAAAATATTTGAGCCATGACGATGGCAAGATGTCCAGATTGTACGTTCATGCACAAAACACATACAATGATGGGCTTCCTCGTTATTGTCAAAAGAGGGGCTACTGTGAATAGAATGTTCACTCAACAGCTTTGATTTTCTTTGAGAATGTGTTGATGCCCACCAAAAAATGTATTTAGTAATGCATCAACAATCAGCTAAAGGTTTTTTGAACAGACTCAAATGGTGACACTTGCCAAGGATTCCTCTTTCTTCCTCTTTTGAATTATTCTATCCTCCTTTGTTTCACTGTTTCTATTATTGCCCCCATGAAACTATTTTTTCCTCATAAATCTAGGAAGGATCCATGTATAGGTACAAGTGTTAGTAGTCCCTACAGCTAGGAACCAGCTGGTTTTACACCACAGTTGAACTGACTAGCCTCCAGTTTGAGGTTTCTAGACATTCTCCTTTTTTGCCCAAAAAAACATGAGGGAGATTGTTACGGTCCAGAACATCATAGTAGATCCAGATCCAATGCCCAGGATCCAGACACCACTGCCAAAGAGCACAGTGTGGGTCTCAGGATGATGACATAGCATTGCTAATGGTTGACAAGTCAAAGATCCAGACTCCCTAGTTCTAGAAGTTCATTAGTGGTAATTAAGTAGTTAATTAATTATGGAAGTCTTTTAATCGGTTTGTTCAGGAGTCCTTAGCTAAGAGTCTTAGTTTAGTTGGTTCTTGGGATTTCCTAGTTAGAAGATGGACTATGCAATAAGGACTCAACCAAAGCTCCATTTATATAAGTCTTGACGAGTAATATTATACATTGAGATCTGCTTTAGGCTTGGTCATTCCTCTCTCTCTCTCTCTCTCTCTCTCTCTCTCTCTCTCTCTCTCTCTCTCTCTCTCTATATATATATATATATATATATATATATATATATATATATATATATATTTTTTTTTTTTTTTTTTTTTTTGCTTCAGGCTTCCCTACCCTCGAATGCCCACCTCTCTCTCTTTTCCCTTGGACGTCCCTACCGCTCTGGCATCTTCTTCTCTTCTATCACTGATCTTACCTGGCACGTCCCTAGTGTGGTGGTGGACCTAGTTCGAGCAAGGGCCCTAGCCCTTCACGTGTTTCCTTTAAATATTTTAGAAGGCTACAATGCTTGGCAAAGCTGTTTGGAAGCCTCTAGAGTCATGGTTTTGTTGTACTCTCCTCTCTAAAGCCTAACTCAGGTACACAACCCTTTAAACCTCTGATATTGATTTCATAAACTTGTAACCAGACCCTAGGTTGCATTAGATTGCTTTAGCCTTAAAACCAAAATCGTATCTACCTGATTACCCCGAAAACCCTGTTTTTATCGTTTGAGCATCCCAGCCTCCCAACAACCAATTTTAGTGATTCCTGACCTTTGGCAGCCTACCCTAACCCTGACACACGTTTTTAAGTGTCCAACAAACCCTTAGGTTCAGTCCATAACATATCTGAACCGAAACCCTTTATGAGTTAGCTTCCGGAGTCGTTTTTAGCCTAGCTAATTTTCTTGTTTATCGAAAACTTGTCCCAGAATCCCTAAACCTACACTATGGTAACCCTTAGGCCTATTTTCCATTATATCTAGCAAGAACCGGCACCTCCTACGCATCTGTACCAGCCATGTAAGTATAAGAATTGCAAGAACGATCCTCTCGCCACCATCGAGCTCAGACTAGAGTACCCATCTGTTGCGAGCTAGGAGCTCCCTTCTGGTTCAAGCTTCGAACAGATTCAACCAGAGCTTGAGGATGGTGTAACAAGTTGGTATAAGATGAAAGTGCACTAGGATCGAGGCAACGAGCACTAGAGGGGGGTGAATAGTGCTTTTATAAATAATCTGCGGAATATTGAAGGATTTTGCAAATCGAAAAGCAAACACACAAAGAACACAAGATTTTATCCTGGTTCGGTCTATCCCGACCTACATCCAGTCCCCAAGCAAAACCCGCTTGAGATTTCCACTATCAACCTTGTAAACTACAAGATCACACAGACCAAAACCGGTCTCACTTTCAGTAACAACCCTACTGAAATCAAACAACTCTTTTACACCAAGGAGTCCTTTTTACAGAAAAGAAATAACAACTTACAATACAACCTATGAGCCTTTCTTTTGAATGCAAATGAGATGCAATTGGCTTTTGAGGTTGTTGAAATACGCTACTCACGAATTCACTATCTCTCAAAGTGATTTGAGTGAAAAACTGAAGTGAAAATATCAAGTGAGTGAGAAAACAAATACTTGACTGAATAGGAGTGAAAAGCAATAAGTAAATGATTCAAATCAATTGAATTCTTGTTGTTTTTTAGTGTAAAATGCACTCATATTTATAGTTAAAGTTTTCCATACGTTGAGGATATGAAAGGGTGTCAAAACTGTCCATTTTGAACGATCAAAATGTTTGAAAAATGAAAAGACACGCCTTTTTTGAAGTTTCAGGAAAATGGCAAAATTAGTCGATTGAAACAGTAGTTAGTCGACTAATAGTTAGTTATTAGTAGACTGACAGTTATCGTCGGTCGACTGATCTGTTAATCGAGTCGTTTGAAAATCTGAACTTTTGAAACTTAGTCGACTTGAGAAAAGTTAGTCGACTGATAATATCATCAGTAGACTGAAAAACCTTTTAGTCGACTGCTGCTAAAATCTTCTGAAAAACAAACATTCTGTTCGGTCAACTGATAAAAGCATTAGTCGACTGCTGCTGAATTTTTCAGAAAACACATGTTCTGTCCAATCGACTGATAAAACCATTAGTCGACTGCTGCTAATTTTCCAGAAAACAGACATTCTGTCCAGTCGACTGATAAAACCTTCGGTCGACTAATTTGACAAGAATGACTTTTTAGAAAATATGGCGCGAAAGGATTAGTCGACTTGTAAGTCTATTGGTCGACTAATAAACATGAAAATTTAAGAAAAGAGTTTTCTAAAAAGATTTTAAAGAGGGTTTCTTTTAAAAAAGTTTTTCTAAAGACTTTTAAGGTGAAATGCAACCTAAATATGCACTCTAAGTAAGGATCTTACAAGAATCTAAGACTTTTAATGAATTAAACATTTGCACACTAGTCTTCAAAGATTCTTCATCGAATTCTTCAATTTCTTCATAGCCTTAGCTGAAATGCAGTTTAGTCCACTTGCTCATCATTAAAACCTTGTACTTGAAGTATCATGTATGGCTTCATTGTCGTAACATAAGAGCGAAGACTATCAGATGGATATTTCTTTTGTCAAAGAGCGAGGAAGCTCACAAGCATGTGAACAGGCTCGAACTCTTTTTGAGGAGACTCAGGCTGAACTTTTTTGGCAGCATCAAGAGACTGCGAAGATGAACACTAGGCTTGAGTGTATCGAGAGGGTTGTATCAACCCTAATCGACCGCATGGAGAACCTTCGCACTCCCAAGCATGGCTTAGATCAAGTAGCTGATTTCCAGGGTAGCCAACTTGCGTGACAGAACGATTCTCTTCTGGGCAAGCCACCTTATTATCAGCACCGAGGTAGGAAACCTTGTTTTGATGTCCCTATTTTCGAAGGAGAGAACGTGTGCGAGTGGATCTTTAAACTCAAGCACTTATTTACCTATCACAACGTGTTGGTTGAGGCACGTGTTTCTGAGGCAGACGCTCCTCTCGAGGGTGATGCACTGCATTGGTACGAGTGGTTAAACACTGTACACAACAAGCCATCTTAGGAAGACATTATCGAGAGAGTCATGAAGCGTTTTGAGCCCATGGTTTTGGTGAATCACTATGTGGAGCTCAAAAACTTAAAACAGAGGGGTAGCCTAGAGGAGTATCAGGCCGAATTCGAGAACCTTTGTAATCTTCTACCACTGGTCGACGACGAGACCTTGTTGGGGTCTTGTATCGGTAGACTACGGGAGAATCTATGTATTGAGGTCCTAGTTGTAGTTGTTCAAACTCCTAAGGAGGCCTACAGAGTGAACAAGCTCCAAGAGTAGGGATGGCAATGGGGCGGGGCGGGGGACAAGGTCTCCACCCCCGCTCCGCCTCAAGATTAGAACCTCCATCCCCGGCGGGGATGGATTTTAACCTCCACCCCCGCCTTCGTCCTCGTTTCTTGTCCTCCATCGCCAGTTCAAACGGGGATGGGGCGGGGCGGGGATGAGGCGGGGATCGTGGCAGGGACGGGAAAAGGGTACGTCCATCCCCTCCTCCATCCCCGAACGGGGATGGATTTTAACCTTCGTCCCCGCCTCCATCCCCATTTCATACCCTTCATCCCCAGTCCAAACGGGGCGAGGCGGGGTGGGGCCCCGCTTTCTCCCTGTCCACTGCCATCCCTATCCAAGAGGAAAAGCAAAAGAGGCTCTAGGCTTTCTGTAAGCCAAGCAGGCCTACCGATGCGCGCACCAGGACATCGGTCGACGAACCGAAGACAGTGTCAACCAAGGGGAGTACGTCAGCCCCCAAGGTTAAGGTGATTACACGCACAAAACCTGAAGAGCGGATCAAGAAAGGGTTGTGCTTTAACTGCAACGAAAAGTTGTTCAAGGGCCACACCACTACCACATCTTCCAGGTAGTTCAATCGGATTTTGAGGAAGATGATTTGCCCAACCGGCCTAACAAAGAGGATGACACTCAGGGAGAGCCATCCGATGGCATCTCTTTCCATGCTCTCTCGAGCGTCACCACGCCCAGTTCGATGTGGGTCAATGGTCACTAGAGCACTCGTGAGGTGAATATGCTCATTGGCACTGATAGCACCCATAACTTCATCTAGGAGGGTATTGTCTGGGAAATTAGATGCAGGTTTAAGGAGCATCCAATTTTTTATGTGATGGTTGGCAATAGGTCACATCTTAAGTGTGTTTAGGTCTGCCCAAATGTGAGTCTACAACTCCAAGGAACTAAGTTTGTGGTCAACCTATACGCTTTGCCTATTCATGGGGTAGACATTGTACTTGGGATGCAGTGGATACGCACGATGGGGAAGACTGTGTGGGATTTCAAGGCCATGAAGAAGACCATTTCGAAAGATGGATCTGAGATACATGATGCATGCATATAGATACACAAGTGTGTTTGCATGTATGCATCATAGTCACATATATCTCAATAAGGCACCTCACAATATTATATGTTTCTTGAAGAATTTTGAAAATATCTTAGAAAATATGGCACTTGAAATTTTAAAAAAAATAACACTAAAAATGAAAATAATAGGCTTAGATAACTATCTTTGTGCAAAAATGCAAATAAGAGATATAAGTACTTACAGAATAAAATAAAATAAAAAGCATGTCTAAATTATGGAAAAGAAATAAACATTTGAAATAACAAAATATAGTGATAATATAATGAATTATCACCATAATTTGTCAGTTTTCATGTACTTTTGTAATGGCCTCTCTGTCTCTCAGCACTATTTTTCTACTAGTGCATGTCTGCAGGGCTTATCTTTGGAGTATTCAAGTGCATCATCTCTCAAGTAGAAAGTCATAGTTACAGGTTACTTAATCAAAACCTGGTAGAGGTGTTTTTCATCGATTTTTTAGTAAGAAACATGGGACACTAATTTTCAAATTTCTTTAAAATCTTGTTTCCACATCAATAACTCTTTGTTTAACAAATCTACAAAATTAAATGCAAATATTAAGAAGTCCATGGAGATACTAGAGAGCATTGTACCCTCAAGGAAACAAAAAGATAAGCACATAAATATAGATAGAATTTGATACCATATTGTTAGCGTGAAGTCATAAATAAGTATGTACATGATGGAGAATGTATCTTTCATGTTGTCAGCATGCATGAATAGAGGAATCACATTACCAGAAACCCACAATCCAGCACACAATGAGGCAATGATGTTCACCAACTTTTTCTCTCTGTTTAAAAGTAATCTTAGGATGCTCATATTACAAGATAAATGAAGGAAAAAAAAACTATGCTTAATTCAGAAAGAACAAAAAAGTGGGATAATAGCAAAACAAATACACAAGAAAGATGCAAAGGCCAATTAGGCAACATATGCTCAAGCTACAGAAAAAGGACCAACGATGAGATCCATATAATCTGAAATTTACCAATTCTGACATGTCAATAGTGGTTTTTCAAAACAACAAAACTGGTATTAAACAGCAACACAGTGGCAGCTTGAATCAATATGCAATAGCTCAAGATAAGACTGACACTCATCACATTGCATTTGTTAGTTTGCCAGTAGAAGGCAGATCATCAACGTAATCACCAATCGCTCTTGACTATGCAACACTGAAAGCACCTAGAATGACTGTACTTTCTACCATAAGCAGGTTCCCGATGCTCGAACATTCTAGGGCCCAAAATGTCTATGGGAGACTATTTAAAACCCACTAAAACGAAGAGAATTGAGATCAAATGCCTAAATAACCATATGCAGAGTCCTCCCAGAGGCATCGATATTTATGCTGTGAGGGAATCTCTAGAGAGACGTGCCAACAAGGTGAAAAACAAATGGACATGCCTACCTAGGAAAATATGGTGAATAGCATAGGATCACAACAACAAAGACCGACAGAAAACTGGCTCATATTTCAAGGGAAACTTATTAGAACAACATTAATGTCAACACACCACCAAATTTCAGCTTCGCTGTCTGCACTGAATCAAATCATCACCGAAACTATTCAAAAAAATTACTATCCTATAAGAAAACTAGAAGTTCCAGACACGCAGCCATTTCCCTAAACCCTAGACCCAAACCCCCCATATGGCATACATCAAGGACACTCGAAATTAACCCAGCATTGTACGATACCCATAAGTAAAAGATGGGTCATCAAGCAAGATACAGCAGAACAATCCTGGCATAAAAATAAGGAAGATGGGACTCCTAAAACCCACAAACTAAGGACAAAATGTAACCCAAAAGAACAAGATAGCCAAAATTTTGACGCAAAAAAAAGGGGGATGGGCAGAACGGAATTAGAGGAAATACAAGAACATCCGTGTTTATAATAAGATGAAATGACAATAAGCAGCATGAGAAAGAGAGAGAAAGAACCTTCCAACTGAGAGACACGGAGTACTCCAACTTGTGGGCTATGTATCGAAACCACGTCGAAAGGGAAACCATCCTCTGGAGCCGTTGGTGCTTCAACGCATCCCTTCTCCCTCACCCTCTTTTTGGTTTCTCTCCTCTCTCTCTCTCTCCCTCTCCCTCTGCAACTCAGACCCTCCTCCCTCCCCTTCTCTCTTCTGTAATAGACTATAAGTACTTGTTTCTTGAATAATTTGTGAAAAACCACCTACCTTATTAGTATTTACATTGAGAGTTTGCCTAGCGATAGCTAACTTAGACGAGAGACAAAATTAAACAAAGTGGGAGAGCACTAAGAAAATTCACATTGAGTACATGGAAGTCCGGTTTTGAAGTTTAATCATAAAAATGGTTTGGTTGACCTTGAGTGGCATCAAACAAAGTGATTAAAATGGATTTATTTTAACAAAAGAAATTTTTTATTTAGAGACCTACATTTTGCCATAATCCAAATGACCTTTTGTCCAATGTTGTTAAAATCGGTTCACTAAGTGAATGGGTTTCTCAAAAAAAAAACTCTGAATCGAATTGTTTGTGAATTAATACTTTTTTTCCGCTGTAGGATGACACGTGGCATTAAAAAATAAAAGTGCTAAAATGTTAAAAAATTATCTCTCTTAAAAAATATTAAAAAACTACTAGTTGAATCGACCCTGAATCAGCCCTTTTTGAATGGCTTTTGGGCGGATTCCATTTGAATTGGCTTATTCAAGCCCGAACCAGGTCGATTCTGACAACACTGTTTTTTTCTTAAATTTTGATACAATCCTAAGCTTTGCAGTCAAGTAAGGACCTATTGTGAACTAACTTTGCCCTCAACTGTGTTAAAATTCTAGGATGATCAAAATTCTCTTTCCTATTATTTCTGTCTTTAAACGGCAACCATGTATCTTTATTAAATAAGGGTAAAATATACTTTTAAACTGACAAAAGTAACTTTTTAAACTTTAACTTGTATGTATGGTGAGATTATTTTTAAGCTATGTTTGTGTTTAAAAGAGCAATCGTATACTTTTAATCAATAAGGGGAAAAAACAAAACTTTACAAAACAATTCACATGAATTTGCCCTCTAACAAACATGATAATAAACGTGTCCTTCTGTTGGGACGTTGCAACTTCAAATCTCATGGTATCGTTGTATAACTGGTAGGGATCTCCCTGACCCTAGCTTGTCTTTCAAAACAAAAAAACATGATAGTAAAACGGCATCTGGCCATGAACACCTTCTACCATCCATACACGGATGGCCTATCAAAGGCTTAGAATAGATGTTTGGAGACATACATGTGGGCCATATTTAGATCATTTTGGGTACTTTATAAAGATGCACAAGATAGACTTGTTATCTAACTTTTCTCTCATGTGATTAGGAATAAACACATGTCCAGGCGACCCTCACTATCGCAAATGACTTAAACCTAGTTTCCTCTCAATCTACAACTCATGAGGTGTAAGCCATATAGCTTTAAAAGGAACCATGTTCAGAATGTACATGGCAGTGCTCAGTGTTGTGAAAAGCATTGAGGCGTAGCGAGGTGCTCCACCAAAAACCGAGGCGAGGCATAAGCCTCGAGGCGAGGCATAAGCCTCGAGGCGAGGCGTAAACCTCGAGATGTAAAGAGTAAGCCTCAAAAAAAAATTTGAAAACTTTTAAAAAATTATAAAAAATATCTAAAAATATAAATAAATAAAGAAATGCTTTATTGATGAAATAACAACCAATAAGAAATAGAAAATCTCAAATAAGTACTAAAAAATATGAGATTAACATATAAAAGTAACTAAAAAATGATTATATAATTGGAAAATATATAAGATTAACCAAAAAAAGTTAAAATATACTAAGAAACTTATTACATAACTAAAATAACTGAAAAATATTTGAGATTAACCTACAAAAGTTAAAATATATGAGATTATTCTAAAAACTATGAGATTAACATATGAAAGTAACTAAAAAAATGATTACATAACTGGAAAATATATGAGATTAACCAATAAAAGAAAAAATATACTAAGAAACCATTTACATAACTAGAAAATATATGAGATTAACCATCAAAAGTTAAAATATATGAGATTATTCTAAAAAATATGAGATTAACATATGAAAGTAACTAAAAAACTGATTACATAACTAGAAAATATATGAGATTAACTTACAAATGTTAAAATATACTAAGAAATTGATTACATAACTGAAAAATATATGAGACTAACCTACTGATCATGCATACATTTTTGCACTTTTATTCATTTTAGTTTATGCATGATCCATGTTAAAATCGCTTTAAAAACTCATTTTTATCGTTAGTTAGAAAAACTGCATCGAAATTGAATTTATTGAAAAATCATGTATTTCCAAGTTTTCCTGCATTTGCTTTAGTGTTTCTATAAGTTTAAGAGTTTTCTTGGTTATATTTTAATTAGATTAGGTTTTAATTGGCTAATGTAATTAGTTTAGAAAGTCTGAATTTTGACAAACATGTTTTCTAAAATAAGGCCTTTGTTGGAAATTATTGAAAATTCTTGGACTGGTTTTGAAAAATTGGTTTAACCTAATTATAATATTATAAAGAGGAGGTGAGAAAAGGAAAACACGTTTTTCTCCCAGCAGCTCACGCATCCCCCTTTCTCTCTTTCTTTTCCTCTCTCAAAAACCGGTTTCTCTTCTCTCCTCTCTTCCTCTCATTTCCTTCCTTTGTTTCTTCTTCTTCCTACTGTTAACCACTTCATCGTCGGTTATATCTTCATCTTCATCGAAGAAGTGCAGTTGCAGCCCGGGATCAACCACTCTTTTCACAACCAGTCTAGCCAAATATTCGGTAACGTTTTATCCTTCTTCTCCCCTTTTCTTTTTACGTGTTTCAGATTAGTTTCTTATTTTTACTGAAAAAGAATAAAGAAAAAAAAATGTATCCTGAATTCTGTGTTAGATTGTGTTCTTGCATTGTGCTCTGTAGGGTTAATGTGTATGTGATAGATAGGTCTGTCGTGTTGGCTGGTGTATTCACGTTTTTGTCGTAGTCATGTCCAGCAAATAGTGGTTGTCCACTAATCTGCGTGTGTTGCAGTTTTCGTTGTATGGTGTTAGGTAGTTAATCTTACTGAGTAAGTAGTATGCATGTTCGGTAGCTTAGTGTACACAGTCTTGAGTTTCTCTTAATAATAAAAAGAAAAAAATACACAGTGTTTCATGCTGTAAAGAAAAAAAATGACGTTGTTGGGCATACTCCAGTTGCAGTCGTTCACTTTGAATGTTTTATATTGCAGTTGTGTACTTTGAATAGCTTACAGCAATTAGGATTAGTCGGTTCTTCAGTCAGCAATTTTTTATATGGTTAGGATTAGTCGTTTTATGTTATTTAATTTCAGCGTTGTGTAATAGTTAGGTTCAACGTTTGTGTTAGTTTTTTTTTATTTAGTCATGATTCTGTCATAGTTTTTATTCAGCACTTGTTTATTACATACGTTAGATAATTTCCTTAGTTGTTTATTAAGTATTTCATTGCATATGCTCTTTACTCATTAGTTGTTTATTAATTATTTCATTCCATAGGTTGTGTATTAATTAGTTGTTTATACTATTTGTTAGTTTATTTCATTAGCAACTAGGTACATTAGCTTAGTTAATAGATATCTTCATTAGTCAATCAATATTGTTCTTTTGTTTTTGTTTACATGGCCGTTAGATTACATATGTAGTTTAAGTATTAGATTCTTTTTAGCTAATTATTTGATGTGTAAGGCATTCAGTCGTGAGTTCCTATTTACATTGATTTTTATTAGTTGAGTAGAAAAATGTGTTTAATCTTGCGTAACTTTTAATTAATGTTTGTTTAAGGTTAGCCATTTAAGATTTACTGTATTAGTTAGAGTGAATTAGATTAGCAAATTAGTTGATGTTGGTTCATGTATTGATTTGATTCATGTTGAGTGTTCGTTAGTTATATTAGATTTAGTAAGTTAAATTCATGATTTTTTAGGTAGTAGATATTAGTTAATTTGTTTTAGTAATTTTCATGATTTTCATTTCATTTCATGTATTTCATGTGTTTTAAATTCAGTAGTTCATAATTATTTTAGTTTAGTTAGATCATTTTACATTAGTTTCATAACTTGTTTCATAACTTGTTTCATAATTAGTTAGTTTGTTATGCTATTTCATCCTTTAGTGAGTTTGTTACTTGTCTAGTTAGTTTAGATCTTTGCTTTGTTGAATTTTAAGTTTAGATTTAATCTAGTTTGTCTCGTTTCTGCTGCGTGTTTTGTTTTTGTATCTTAGAGGGAGTGTCAGAATGTACGGTGGAGCTCTTTTCGTGCCCTAAAAGCACTCTCTAAGGTCTTCTCAAGCCCTTAAAAGTATCCTCAAAGAGCCCTTAGATGGCAAAAGAAAACATGCATTACCTGTTTCATTGAGGAAACAAAAAGAGGGAAGGACAAAGGGAAGCAAATCAATTCAAAGGGAACAAGGACTCAAGCACTGAAAACACTTTTGCTTTTCTTTTTAGATTAGGGTTTTATTTCATTTTATTAATTGGGTCTGTAATAAAACCATTTATTTATTTTGTTTAATCCCTCTGTGTAGGGCCGTACTCTCTTAGTTAGTTAATTATTTAATTATTTCTTTTTATTTTGGCAATAAAGAGTAGTTTAGATTATGTGTTTGAATACGAAGTATTTCCCGTTCCCTGAGATCAACCCGGACTCCACCACTCGTGCGAGCCGGTTTTTTATATTTTTGGTGTCTGGCTTTCACTGAATTTTCATTAAAAATATTGTTTTAAAAGGGTTTTCATAAAACTCACACCACCTACAAAAGTTAAAATATATGAGATTATTCTAAAAAACATGAGATTAACATATAAAAGTAACTAAAAACTGATTACATAACTGAAAAATATATGAGATTAACCAACAAAAGTTAAAATATACTAAGAAACTGATTACATAACTGAAATAACTGAAAAATATATGAGATTAACCTACAAATGTTAAAATATATGAGATTATTCTAAAAAATATGAGATTAACATATAAAAGTAACTAAAAAATATATGAAATTAACCAACAAAAGTTAAAATATATTAAAAAACTAATTACATGACTGAAATAACTAAAAAATATACGAGATTAACCAACAAAAGTTAAAATATAGTAATATACTAAGAAACTTATTACATAACTGAAATAACTGAAAAATATATGAGATTAACCTACAAAAATCTTTTTTATTATGTCTCAAAAGTCTTGTTGTAAAAAAAAAGTATTTATTTTTTTTGCACCTCAGGCTTGCCCCTTGAGGCACAGAGGGTCGCTCCTCAAGGCGAGGCACGCCTTTTGCGCCTCAAGGCACATTTTTGATAACACTGGCAGTGCTTATGGTTTCTCTCCAAATTTTTTTAGAAAAGTTTGCATGTGCCAATATGTATCTTGTCATATTCATTAGGGTTCTATTCATTCTCTATACCATACCATTTTGTTGTGGTGTATAAGGCATAATTGTATGATGAGTTATATTATTATCTCTACAATATAACTCAAATTCATCAAAGTTATATTCACTACCTCTATCAAGTCTAATTATTTGATTTTTTTTTAATAACCTTTTAGCTACATGTTTATATGTTTTAAACCTTTATAGAGCTTTGAATTTTTTAAAAATTAAGTAGATATAATCATACTTTTAATAGTCATTTGTGAATGTGATAAAATATAATTTTTTTCATGTGTTTTTATAATTAAGGGCTAACATATATCAATATGTATCATAACAAGCAATTCAGATGCCCTGCTACCCATAGAAAAAAGTTTCCTAATCATTTTCTCATATATGCATGGTTCAAAATTTTCAAAATCTATATTTTTAAGTAAGGTAGTCATCTCATGCTAACTATTATTTTCATTTTTTTTATATTTATGTCCTAACCTTAAATGTCAAAAATATGTATCCACATACATAGCATAATCAATATAAGCAGAAATAGTCATTGTTTGACCATGGTCCACATCATAGTAACCCTAGAGCTTTATGTTTCCTAATTGTGTCCTTATCGTCACGTAAAGACTTCAAAGCTCTTATTGACAAAGTTTGTTACAAATAAAATATTTGTTTTCATAGAAGGTACATAAATTATATTTGTCAATAACTAACTGATATCTTCTAATTGAAGACTATAAGTTCCAATTTCAACCACGTCTCAATAGGAATTATTACTCATATATATCGTGTGATCACCAGGCTTCAACTCCAATTTCACATGTCCTTCTTTTATCTTTGAGAAGTGATGTGTCTCCCCTCAGTCCATCTACCATCCTGGGAGGTTAACATTTGTGATTAAAAACTCAGATACCGTGCATACAACTTCATATTTTTTTGTAACCTATTTTTTTTAATTTTCTTTCCTTGATTTGTTTGGGCAATCTTTTTTGAAATGCCCTGATTTCCATAGAAAAAACAAGAACCCTTCGTTATTGTATGACGATTCTTATTATACACATGACACCCCTTAAAGTCTTCTTGTATTTCTTAAAAAATGTTCTCTTTGCCTTAGGCTTGAAACCTGTAATGAAATATGCGAAAATACAAAACAAAGGCCTCTAAGGGCTTACATGATCATAAACACGAAGTGCACATGCACATACACAAGTCCAACTAAGGGACAATCTAACAACACTATGGCACTACACAAGCACTAAGTGTATATAAGATATAAATAAATTTAAAAAATACAAGAATATAAAAAATATACATTTTATTGAGCATGAATGCTTAAGAGAAGCATTAGAAAATAATAGAGAATAAAAGTTCCTATTTATACACACAAAAGAGAAAGGGAGACCTCAATAGAGTTGTTGGACAATTCCAATAGCTCTATTGACTAGTCAACTCTATGTTGACTAGTCAAAACAGAACCCAACAACTCTATTTGATATTTGACCAAATAGTCTTTATAAAAGTAGAAAAGAATAAAAAAAAGAATAAAGTAAAAGTATTAATATGCCCTTAATGAGCACAATCTATTACAAGAATTGAAATAACAAAAATACTCTTATGGGTATTCACCTATTGCATCATTATAAATAAAATATATATACATATATATGAATATATGTATATATATATATACAACTTAATACTTTCCCTCAAACTTACTATGTTATATACCAAAATTTTAAAAATACAAAAAGAATCAATGGGAAAGATCAAAGTCTTCAGATGTCTCAATTAAAAGTCTTTATCTTTATGTCACACTAGAGAATTTTGCAAATACAAGTGTTTGAATGTCGTTATTGGTGATCGTCACCAAATGCCTTTGTCGGCTATCTTCATCTTCATTATATGATATATCAAAGATATTCCTTTCTCAATCATCACATCTTTAATAACTTGCAGAGAGAACAAAATAAAAGTTTCAATTAAATAAATAAAAATATCTTAACCCAATAGTTATAAAGTTTTTACAACAAAAATATTTTTGAACAAGAGAAACAATAGATAATCATTAAGAAAGATAAAAGGGGCATACCTCAAGGATAAATTTTTATGAAATCAAATCATAAACCCAAAATCAATATTTCTTTTTAAAAAAAAACATAAATATTGATTATAAGAGAATTTGATCACTAAAGGACATATAAATTATAAAGAGAAAATAAACAATTATGCATAAATAATATCCTAATGAGTTTTAGAAAAGCATTTCAAATTAAATAACAAATCATCACTCACAACATGCATATAAAATATAACAATTCAAAAGAGCTCTCAAGATAAAAAGTAGATAATTAAATTCATGCATACAACAATGTGAACAAGATAATTAATATGAAACATATATATCCAATATGCAATTAAAACATATTTAATGCACATAATAATGAAAGAGAGCAATCTCACAAATCACAACCCATTAGGATTCATTCACACAACCTGTAATAGGCTTAAGCATAAAGGACCAAACGTTGAATTTAATATATATATTATTAATTAAATGCACATAAGATGCATAAAATTTTATCAATAATTTTTTCATACAAGTAAAAAAAGTTTAGAAATTTTATAGAGAGATTTTAAAAATCTCGCATAATAAAATAAATATTTGCAAATCTCAACAATAGTTCAACTGCCACAAACAATCACCACACTAGCCTCCAAACCTCAAAAATCAAGGTATAAGCTACTAAGCATAATTATAATGTCACTAATGGGCTAAAAATACACAAAAAATTATGAATAACTAACATCTCTTGTCTACATAAAATAACACTTAAACAAGTGTATACGCTACTAGAACAAGAGCATAATCATAATGTCATTAATGGGTTAAAAAATACACACAAAGTGTAAATAATGAATATCATCTCTTGTCTACCTAAAATGACACTTAAACAAGTATGTCAACTACTAGAACAAGAAAATAATCACAATGTTACATATGGGCAAAACAAACACAAAATAAGTGTGAATAACCAATGGGTGTACATAACTCACCACATTTGAAAAACATATCTTGTCTATATAAAATGACAAATAAGCAGCAGAACAAGAGGAAACACAAGAGGTAACATAGCTTATAATAAAAATAAACTAATGCCATAAAGAATAAGAATAACAATTTTAACAATCTTTTGAAACTCTATGGTTCCAAAAACATAACTATCATCACAGGAAAATCAAGATATTAAGCATCCAATAGTGTAACAATGACCACACAAACAAATGAGTGGTAAAACACACTCATATAAACCAAGGTCAATTACCTGCCAGTTAGCTACATACCTATATTGACAAGATGATATGAGGTGAACACACAACTCACCCCAACGACTCACTCAAATTTCCAACCACAATGAGTTTAGAAGTCAATCAACCATCAATTAAACACAAGACAAATAACAACACATCACTCATAATCCTTGAAAATCTAGAATGATAAGATGACATGAGATGCATACATAACTCACCTTAACGGCTAATCCTGACTCCACAATATCAAGGTGCAAAAGAAACAAATGAATGATACAACACACTCATAGAACCAAAAGTCAATCAACTGTCAGTTAGAACCAAATCATTTGACAATCTATACTGACAAGAAGACAAAAGTACACACATAACTCACCTCAACAACTGACTATGGTCACACAATATAGAAGTGCATACAACTCACCTTGATAAAGTCAAACAAATAATAATGGTTGTATCAAAAAAATAGTAATGAACTTACAGTGCCAAATAATAAAAACTTTGAAAGACACATTCCAAAGAACAAGAACTGATAAGACAAAAAAATTTAAATCAAGAAAGTCCTCAAGTAACACAATTATAGAACCTTCAATCACAAACCAAAATGTCCACCAATATTAAGTGGATAAACAAAAAAATTTATTCTCTAAAAAATATTCTCACAAAACCCACAAAGGGCTATACAAGAAGTCTCATAATATAAAAAAATGATATTTTATTGAATATTATAAGTATGCAATAGAAACATAACACTTAAAACTCTTGTGAGATATCATGATGCAAATAAGTTATAGTAAAAACATGCAATCATACGACAAGATAAAATGTCCACCAATGAGAGTCTTCAATTATGAATAAGCATGTCTATCAATAATAGACAATTACTAAATTGAACCACAAGAAAAACACTTATAACACCTACAAAGGGCAAATACAAAGAAGATTCTCATAATTCTCAAATTAATATATTATTTAAATTAAGTATTTAAAAAAACATAATACTTAAATCTCATGCAAAACATGTAAGATAATGTTCATTAATGAGCCATGAGACTAGGAAAATAACACAATCACAAGGACCACAAAAGGGCCAACAAGAGAAACACCCAATAACATGACCACTTTTAATTATTTAAAAAATATATATTTAAAATGCATTTATAAAAGTGAATGGTTCTTATAAAAAATCATGCTCAATACCTTATGAATGAATAGATAATCTCATTTATAATGTAAGAAAATCACTAGTGCACAAGGATTGTAATGCCCCAAAATCCTGAACTTGTAAATTTTAGAAAAAAATTGAAACTTTATAATCAATCATTTTTCAAAGTTAAAAATGATAGTTTAGAGGAAACAATGTTTGAAAATAACAAGTCGACAGACCTTGGGTGGATTATAGGTGAACTTTTCATTCAATAGATTAGGTTTGTATCTCCATATATTCATTTGAAACCATGTAGATTAAGAATAAGGTTTTCTATAGAAAGAGTTATTACAAAAAAACTTATATAAAATTATAAAAGTGTACTCAAAAGCGAATAGTAGAGAAAGCAAATTCCTGATATTATCGCATCATCGCACCACCACCTGTAGCATTATCATAATCATCATTTGTATCCCATAAAATAGATCAGACTCATGAAAGACTGATAGGTGCATTGATGACAGACTTTAGAACAAAACTAACATATGCATTATCACATTTCATACTATTTAGTTTAAAGAGAATCTAAGTGAACATGATAATCTTGTTTTGATAATTAATGACCTGTTGGTACTCATAGGGAAAAATATAAAAACAACTCAGGCTATTCAGAAGTTTATTATTTCATGTATCTTGATTTCCTGAATGACTAGCTGAGTTTGCTATAATGGGGACAGTTTCAGAGACCGAGAGAGAATTCCCCAGAGGCATGAACAATCGAAAGATGCATTTGAACTTTTGCAAAAGTCAATAGGATCTACCACCTATTTGGTAGCCCAGTCTCCTAACTTTGATGATCAGGAATGCTGAGTTATTGTCATTCAAAGAGCATAGTTGTTAACAACTTATCCATCGAAGTTTGTACCTCCTATCATCTATCTTGACAGAACAAAACGATGGATGGGTACGTCAGGTCTTATTTTATCTAACCAATCATTTAATATGCTTTGATCTTTTAAATAGAATCAAGCATCTTGCTTATGAAGGCAATCATCTTTGTTTAGATGATTTTCCCATAAAATGATGCATTATCGCACAACGAAGTTTGTCATAAGCCTCAAAACCATCCATCGATGTTTAAGCATATCGTTCATGTTTGATAGTACTACAATGATGAAAATGATATTAGTTTCCCAAAAGGAAGACCAATCACTACACTAGAAATCATGATTTCCTGCGCCTTAGGATAGAGGCATATTCGAGTCATTCTGGATACAGAAAAGGACCTGACACGCGTACGATCAAAGTCTACATAGTTTAGGTCTTTTCGTTATATTGGTTTGAAAAGAAAACTCAGTTGCGAATGCCTGAGTCATGTTAATCTCAAATTATTTTATTCGTAGGACAAACAATGCATGTGAATGTTGAATATTGCGAATATGCGAGCATAAAACACTTATTTTATTTTTCAAGACATCAGAGCATGTTTAAATACATACTGCATACCCTATATGATTATATATGTATATAGGATACATATATATATATATATATATATATATATATATATATATATTAAATAAGAAGCCTTTGCACATTACAACACAATGACAAAATAAATAGAGTAAAGTAGGGCCCGGTGTGTGAAACCATGCATCGGGCTAAATAAATTACACAAGCAAGGTTCTGTGTATGAAAACATACATTGGGCTAAGTAAATTGCGTAAGCAAGGCCCCATGTACGAAACCATACACCGGGCTAAGTAAATTGCGTAAAGCAGGAGCTTATGCACATTGCAGCGCAATGACAAAGTAAATAATGTAATTTAAATGGGACAAGAATATGCAAAACTGCATTTTTGAGTTAAAAGCACACACACACACACACACACACACACATATATATATATATATATACAAATATATTAGAAATATTTTGCTGGCATTATCAGGTGAAATTTTTTCCTACTTCAGAGATGCTCTAAATCTTTGATGATTCTGAGCATAAGCTATCAATTTGCTTGTGCCTCGGTAAGCATGTCAAAAGTACAAAGTCTCATTCATTGCATCAATGTGGTGTGCTTTAAAAGGTTTTTATCGCATTGCATAAGGAACAAGGTTAAGTTCTTAAATTTAGTGAAAGAGGCGATGATCACATTGTAGTGGTCGAACCTAAACCCAATTTGAGCTTATTGGACCGAGCTGGGTTTTATAGATATTGGTTTCAAAGAAACTGAGTTTTATCTTGGTTCACGCAGGATGAAATCCTCGACCAAACCGACTTGGTTTAAAAAAATCGAGTCGGGCTCAGTTTAACGAAACTGAGGCAAGCTCGATGACTATTGAACCGAGTCAGGTTCGGTTCCAACCTATTTAGGGTTTTGGTTCCTTCATTTTATCCAAAAAGATTGAATCAAGTGAAGTGCCTAAAAGGCTTCAAATCTCTCCTTTTCTATTTGAGGTGTTTTCGCTTGAGTTGTACTAGACTAAATTCTTATATATGGTTCTCAATGGAGATGTGCCTTCGGTTCACCTATCTTCTTGCTTATCTTGGATAAAAGCTTAGTTAGTAAATTCTCTTGAAAACATCCAAGAAGCGTTTCTATAGGTCTAGATTAGTTGCATTAATGGGGTCATGATTTTTATGATTTATGCATATACCTAATCCCTGATACTTCTTCATTTTATTATTGTGATAAAAATATAAAGGGGGTTGTGCAAAAAAAATATAGCACTTTCTGAATGCACTAGATTCAAGTCGCTTCAAAAAGCAACCAGAAATATCATCTTTGTATACACGTGTTAAAGCAAGTACAATAGAAGCATCAACATCTTAATGCACTCAAACATCTTATTCAAAAGTAAATTTTCGACAAGAACAACATAACATAATCTTGGACTGATGATAAAAAGATAACAAACGAAAAGTAATATAAAAGAAAAACTTGAATGAACAAGTTCAATCAGGAAAGTCGAAAGAAAAACTAAAAATAAAATAAGCAACTCAAAAAGAGTTTGGCCTTTATGCATTGCACTGCCTCTTCAACCCTGGCGAGGTTTCTTTCATGAATACACTTTGATAGAGTCAATTTGAACAATTGACAAAACTTCAAACTATGTGATCTCACAATTGACGAATCTTCAAGCATCACTCCTAACAGTAAATCTGTAACATCGTATATTTTCATACTTAGTTAAATTTGATTTTTGTTGAAAATTTGGCTAAGTTTGGGAGAAAAATCGTTTGAGGCTCGATTTCTGGACTGATGTCTTTGGGTCTGGGCTTGACCCAGGTCTCATCGACAAGGTTGTGGCAAGCCAATCGAAACGTGGGAAAGAATTTTAAATCCGACCTTTAAATTCAAGCAAAATTCAAGTTATTTTCAAGAAAAATTCAGAATTTTATATACATGTAATATATTGTTGGATGTGTTGCAGAATTTTGAGTACAACGATATTTTACTTTTTTGAATTCGAGTCCCGATTTGTCTGAAAATTCACGTTTTTATGAAAATTGAGCAGTTTGTCGAAATGGATCTAGAGTTGGATCGATTTAGATTTGGATCGGTCTGGATCCAAGGACTAGGATCCGATTTTTTATGGATTTGGGTTCTATTTAGGTCCTACTTAAATCTGGATTTGATCCAGGTCTTGATCTTTTTTTTTTTTGTTTTTGATATGGGTTTTCATCTTGGATCCAGATCTAAATCCAAGTTCCACATTTTTTCAACTTTAAATTTAATATAAAGCTTTAATTTAGGGTTTAATAGGGTTGAAAAGCCTTCTGGGTTAATTTGGTTATTTTTGAATGCCTTTAGATAATTTTAATTAATAATTAAATAATTAAATAATATTAATTTCGGATTTATATTTTTGGGCTGAGTAGGACTCCTTAAGAGAGTTGTTAATGTTACTTAAAGAGAGTTTTAAAAGAGATTGGAAAGTGTTGAAGAAAAGTCAACAAGAGAATTTTAAAAAAATTGGAAAGCTTGAGATGGGAGTTTCATTTTTTTAGAAACTCTCCTTCTCCGGCCCTTTTAGAAAAGGCTGAAGAAGGGGAAACGTCAGCCTTCTCCCTCACTTTATAAAAGAAAAAAAAAGATAGAAGGGAAAAAAAAGAGAGAAAGAAAGAGGAAAAGAGAAAGAGAGGAGGAGAAAAAGAAAGAGAGGAAGGAAGAAGGAGAAGGAAAAGAAGAAGAAGAAGAAGAAGAAGAAGAAGAAGAAGAAGAAGAAGAAGAAGAAGAAGAAGAAGAAGAAGAAGGGTTCACCTTCTTCTCCAATCGTCCAACGCCTTTTCACCTCAACTTTTGTGTTTCAAAAAAAAAACGAGAGAAAATAAGGTACGGGTTCCTCTCTTGTTTTGAATGAGAAAAAGAGCGCGGATATGTATTTCATGCAATGATTTGGTAAACTACTTGAGAAGAGAGTAAATCTGGGTATTTACTCTAATGGGAGTGTGATTTCTACTCTTTTTCGAAGTTTGTTTGTGAAAAAAAAAATCTATATCTATGCACTTATATTTGTGAACCCCCAAATCAGAAAAGATTTGTCGTACTTATAACATGCACAAATCTGGTCCAGATTTGGTGCATGTACTCTTGTTGTAGAAAGATGCAAGAATAAGTTATTACATGTGTGTTTTAATTCTTTTCACGCTTTCAAAGAAATAAATTTTTAGATGTGCCTTTTTCACAATAAAACAGAATTTTATTCATGATAATAGTACATTGATAAGTACTTGTTCTAGGGTAAGAATCAATTTCCATGAATAACCTAAAGTATGGATAATTCCGTGCATGTATGTCTGTGAGAAGAAAAACAAATCTGTATAAGTATGACCATGATACAAATATATACTTCATGGCAAGTTAATGTTTCTGGAAAAGACGTCGTACCCATGAGCACTTGATGAGTTGGTTCGTACATGTATTGACTTAGCGGATTCAACAGGAGATCCAAACACTATAATATCTGTTTCAGGATATTGCATATTTTTGGGCAGAAATATGATCTCATGGAGAAGTAAAAAAAAACCCGTAGCATTTTTAGAAATAACTATTTAAACCCCACTCAAGAATGTCGACTTACTTAAAGTCTTCATTCTTTCTGTAGACATTAAATAACACATCATAAAGTATTTTGAGATGTGACCATTTACAAATAAAGAACTCAACAAAGCATTTATTGTACTTACATACATTTAAGTCAAGAAGTGACAATTTCTAATAAAAATACTAATGTACTACAAATCATTAATTTGAATAAAGACAAAACTGCATGATGATTTACAAACCAACGTTCAATGTACTACAAATCATTTATTATGAGAATAGACCTTTTACAAAATAGTTTACACCTAAAATACTACAACGAATAGTCTACTCCAAAGTATTATACTTATGGAAAGAAGACCTTTTCAAAAAAGCAATATAGTACACAAAGGTGTTTTTGAAATGACTTGACATCTCAAAAGGACAATCATTCCAAAAAGCAACGACTATTTTTCTAAGGCTATATATACACTAACAAAATAATATTTCACAAGGATATGTGAGCTTACAACGAGAAAAATTCCTATTCGATATTTGAAAAAGAGAGCCTAGAAAAAGAAAGAGAAAAAAGAGAGAAAAAGTCAAGAATAGCTCTTTGACAAAGAGTATTATCTGAGTGAAAAGAACAAAACATTCTGAGAATCCTTCATTCGTGCATTCATATCATTCTGAAGGTTCTATAGGAAGTATTGTAACTTTCTGTTATTCACTGTATCCCTTCTTTGTTGAAAGAAGAAGACCTCTGTGAAAGAGGGTGTTGTCCTTCTTTGTTGAAAGAAGAATACCTCTGTGAAAGAGGGTGTTGTCCTTCTCTGTTGAGAGAAGAAGATCTCTGGGAAAGAGGGTGTGTTCCTTCTCTGTTGAGAGAAGAAGACCTCTGAGGAAGAGGGTGTTGTACTATTTATCCGGTAACTCGGATGTTATAGTGAAAGGCTCAATTGTTTTGCTTGGGGACTGGATGTAGGTCAGTGACTTGTCTGAACCAGTATAAATCCTGTGTTTTATGTATTGTGCCTTATTGCATTTAATTTTTAAATTATCGATCTATTTCATATTTCACTATTCACCCCCCCTCTAGTGGAATTTCATAAGATGCCTCTATGTGTGTAAAATTTCATTATGCATCCACTTTCTCCTTCAAGATCATACATTTCTTACCTAATTTGTGGAGTCTATATATCCCTTATAAATAAGATAATGGAGGTTCTGACCCAGACTTCTATGCCACGATGCTTAGCATCAGGTTGTGTGATACCCCAAAATAATTTGGGACTTGGCACTGATTTATTATCTGATGGTTGTAACAATTATTTATTTTAGGAATTTAACATGACATCTGTATGAGAAGCAACCATTGCTTCATGAGTCACATGGAGTGAAAGTTACTCAATTCACATGGGGCTGCTAAGCTATTGAACCAGTGGAGCTCTTCCTTTGAAGCTAATTAGGTATTTTATTTATTTTAGGCATTTAACATGATATCTCTGTATGAGAAGCAGCCATTGCTTCATGAGTCACATGGAGTGAAAGTTACTCAATTCACATGGGGCTGCTAAGCTATTGAACCAGTGGAGCCCTTCCTTTGAAGCTAATTGTGATGTATGATGGACCTTTTTATATGGAGTTGTGGATAGCGACTAAGCTTTCTTAATAGGGTGGGGCATTTATTCTAAGCTAAATATCTCAATGTGCACTAGGTGTGCATAAAGTGTTGAGACCACGTTGGATTCAAGTCTTCAAGAGAAAGTATATAGCAAGGAGAAAAAAATAAAAAGAACATTGCTTAAAGTTGTCCTCTTAAAAATCTAGTTTATTAGGGATCAATCCAATCAAGTATGACTAGAGATCTTGTATTGATGGAAAAACATGTGGTTAGGATAAGAAAGTTTCTAATGAGCTTAGAATTATATCTCCTATAGATGAGCAAACTCTTGAACAAACATCAAATCGTGAGATATTTCTAGTACATGCAATGTCTTTTAAATGGAAAGAACGATAATCTCTATTTCAAATTGAATTACCTTTCTTTCTTTATAAAAAGTAGAAACTCATTTTTTTTAATATTTAGCTCAAGCTTATAATATATATATATATATATATATATATATATATCATATTACACTATATATATTACAATATATACAAAGCATAAGGGCTGGTCGACCCTCTTGGCCAAGCCCTTTCCAAAAAAAAACAACATGGTTGACTAGTCTATATATATTTAATTCTTTTTTTTTGGCAAGTTTGATTTTAACTTTTTATTTTTACCAATTTAAACTTTATATTAGGATGCCACATAGGATGGGATGGCCTACCTATGGACTCCTGCCATTTTATAATTAATCCTAGTTAATTTTTGAAATTCATTCCAAGAAATTTAAATTAAATTCATTCTAAATTAATTAAAATACTTCATAAATTAATTCAAAATTCTCATAACATACTAATGCATTTAATCTAAGTAAATTCATGCCTACTTAAATTTCATTAATATATTTACAAAGTTTTAAACATTTTTATTTTAATTCATTCCCTCAAGACTAAATCCGAATTTTACTAAAAATGTGATTCAAAATTCTAAATTCACCTTAAATTCAATTCAATATTTCATAAATGAGCTGATAAATTCACATGAAATGCTACTAAATGAAATTTAGCTTAAATTATCATCTAAGTAAATTCTCTTAATAAAATTTTAATATACCACATTATTTAAATTATTAAACCTCATTATTCTTTTAAGATTTCTCTTGAATTTCTCAGAATTTATTTCTGAAAAATTCAAGCTCTATGGGGTAGTTCTCCATAGGCGTATAGGGATTCTTTTCACCTACAATTTTTTTTCTAAACTCTACAAACTCTATAACATTAGCTTAAATTATCATCTAAGTAAATTCTCTTAATAAAATTTTAATATACCACATTATTTAAATTATTAAACCTCATTATTCTTTTAAGATTTCTCTTGAATTTCTCAGAATTTATTTCTGAAAAATTCAAGCTCTATGGGGTAGTTCTCCATAGGCGTATAGGGATTCTTTTCACCTACAATTTTTTTTCTAAACCCTACAAACTCTATAACATTATTATTATGAATTTTTTTCTTCTGAAATTATCATTTTTTCAATAATGCCTTTTTAAAATGATTTCTACATGAGTCACCAGGCCCTGACTCTTTGATTTTAGTTTTGTACATTAGATTTCAAACTCAAATTAATACTCGATTAATTCTTAATTTGGATTTGAATCAAATTCAAACCTAATTATAATGTTCAAAACATATTTATTAAATCTGAATTTAAATTGAAATTTGATTTGAATTTGAATTTTGAAATCGAAATTCGGTTTGATAAAATTTCAGAAATTGATATTGAAATTCAATAAGACTTTCAATTAAAATATACACTTAGCTTGAATCCTTACTAGTGTTAAAACTCAAATTAAGATCTGATAAAAATCAAAACCTTGATTCAAAATAAATTCTCACTTGTAATTTATTCTGAATCCCAATTAATACTTGAATTATAATTAATTTTTTAACTTAATTTTGAATAATATTTTAGCCTTAATTTACTATTATTTCTCATAAAATATCAAAAAAATTATGGGTTTTACATAACATGTTTGGGTTACCCCAAAAAATTCAACCAAGTTCAAGAACTTGTTCACGTAAACAGAAAATTCAGAAAAAAACAAAAACAAAAGGAAATCCATCCACATATTCATCTTGATGGAATCTGGAGAAGGTAATTAGGTTTGCTGTTTTTCATCATAAACTTTAGCTTAGCACTAAGAAATTGACTGATGAATCGCCTTCGTGGTTTGTTACCCGGTTATCCAAAAGAAAATGAGTTACGGAATGCTACAACATGCATGGAAAAATGCAACCATATTGAATTGCAGAGAAGATGGGAATTCCGAGATGGGCATTGCCTTACCACTAACACTGTAATCTTCATGAGGTATCGCCTCCTTCACCCTGCGCTCTCTAGCAAGCGAAGGAGGAGAGGGTGCAATGGGGTTGAGGGAGAGAGCAGTGAGGAGGATCGACCTTCTGATGATGTTGGGCATCAGAGAAGATGGGATTTCCGAGGTGGGTTTCCTGTGATTCGTGGAGATTTCAACTGAGGAGTCGAAATTCGTGAGCGACAGATCGAGAGGCCGAGAGAGGCGTGGCGGCAACAAGGTAGCCATCGTGGCCGTTGGGAATTGGAAATTGGAATGAGAAAAACCAGGAAGGCCCTTTATACCTTCAAATCATATCCATTTCCATGAGACCACAAAATAGTATCCGCGTATATTTTCAACGAAGATAGAGAAAGAATGGGCGCTCACAGAACCGAATCGGGTTGGGTTAGCCCATAGGTCTCATGGACTTAGTACTAAATAGTCTTAGGGCAGGCTGGTTAAAGCATAACGGTGCAAACGGAATGGACACATGCTGGATCATGCCAGATCCGAATCTGAATATGAAATGCAAACAGTAAATCTTAATATGAATTTGGATCTGATGAAATAGAATCTAACTCGAATTTGAAATATACATAGTAATATTAGATCTCGTAGGAGAGAGAGAGAGAGAGAGAGAGAGAGCTCTTTACATGTAAAAAATACAATCGGATTTTTGATCTGTCTGAGTTAGATCTGACCTAAAATGCTGATTGGAATTTGAAAATAATTGGATGTAACACATTTGAATCTGAAAATAACGTGTCATATTCGAATCAGATATCTGACTGTTTGATCCATTTGCACCCTTACTAGGCAGTGGGCACAATCAAGACAAAATGGTTTTTATGGAAAAACGAGATTTGCCATGGTCATTGGATTTGGATATACATATACATGACAGGTGGGAATTGGAGACCTCATGGCCGATTCTTAGACCCCAAATGCAGTTGGTTTAGAGCTCATGGCCAATCCTTCAAGAAGTTCACAAGTTCCACAGACTCATTTGAACTTGTGTGCATTTCTGTACAAGGTGGATTCAGTAAAATACAGACATGCATTCTAAACTATCCCTTGATTGAAAATTTGAAATCATTGTGGTGACCTTTTGCAAGATTTCTTCTCCAATTTTACTGCCTTATTCCATGTGTTTCCTTGTTTCCAAACAGTACGCCGTTGAGTAATTTACAAAAGGCCGCCTAACTTATCAGTTATTTAAAAAACTGTTTAATGTTTTAGCTATTATGTTTAGCTGCCAGCTTTTATAAGTTATATTTCAAACATATGCTTGGTCCTAAAAATCAGTTATTGACCTTTGTTAGTCAAAAAAGACACTGGAATGCCTTCATTATTGATATGTTTAAGAAAATACCATAAAATGACATAACATGAGTTGATAATAAAAAAGTAACAAAAAGCCATTTTATACCTCAATCATGTGTTTGAAATGTATTCAGTTAAAGTAAATTAAATGTGATACTCAAATGTTTTTTTTTTTGTAAATAGCCAATAAGATAGGTGGTTTTTTGTTCCTTGGGGTGTGTTTGAATGAAATAGGGGAAAAAACTAAATTTCAAAATCAAGGTTTGGTCTAAAATACAAGTTTTGGTAAACTTGGTTTGCAAAAACCCAAAAACTAAGTCATTTTCTTGTTTGGATGACAAAACCCATGTTTGGGTGATTCACTTCCCAACCATTTTCTGATAATCTGTTAACCAGAAAATAATTGCATTGGTATCATTTTGGCCTGAAAAAGTAGTCTTTGCCATTTTTTGGCCACTTTCATCTGATGGTCGCTAAAAAAATTAAAAAGTAAAAAGGCACCAAAAGATTTTGACTATTTTTTTTTCCTAGTGATTGGAAAACAGCCAAGATGGTGCCATTCTCATTGGACCACACTACGTCAGCCATTTTCTGATCGATGGATGAGATCCCAACTATTTGGTCATTCAAATATATTCCTTTTGTTGATTTTTTTTTGATAGGCAAGCCGGGGTTGGGCAGACCCCTACCAGATATTTCTTAACCCCATGTGGCAGAGGGATTCGAACCTGGGCCTTCAGCTTGGTACATGACCTCGCTTACCACATGGGATACCACCTCGGTGATTCTTTTGTCGAATATTACAACAAATGTAACAATAACTCCAAAAAAACAGAAACTTCTTTTTTCCCATTTATAAGTGTGATGTAAGAACTACCTAAAAATATATAAACTTTTATGATCCATGATAAATAGCCGGACACATGATAAAACTTTAATCAGGAACTTATAAAAAAGAACAACACGTTTTTCCAATTTTGTGTTTGCAACCAGGAAACATCTCCTTAGCTTTTAGGGACCCTTTCTCATTTTCTGCTGTCATCACTTTCCAATTGTTGAGACCTTCTTCATTGGACAACTCTTTTTTTTTTGGAATTATAACCCGAAGAAACCACACTCGGCATGAAGACCTGGTCGCACTGGCTTGGCCTGCCATACTTAAGGTCATTGTGTCCATGGCAGCATAAAACTCTGAGGCCAGGACCCTTACCCCCGGGGCCTATGCTAGCCCCCCTACCCCTGGGGCCTATGCTAGGCATTGGCTTGTGCAAAGGGGTGACACCCATGGGAATCGAACCTTGACTGCCCGTCTAGCAACCAAGACCCAACCCCACTATGCCAACCCCCTTTGGGGCTACAACAACTCCTTGCTTGCTTTGTTTTTTAGTGTTTTAATCCAATTTTATATGGATTTACTCTTTTTTTTAAGAGATATATGGTTTGACTCTTGACTCATGCTTGATTCTAGAGCAATAGTCTTAGCATGCCTGTACAAGCTCATCTTACCATCTATGATATTGAGCTTCAATCAAAGAAGATTGAACTTGGGTGCTACCAATGGTTTAGTTAGAATGTTTCACATTTGAACATTTGAAGAAAAGAACCTTGTCATTAGTTCATTTCTTCTTACTTTTCTTCGAACAAATAAAAAACTATTTTTATATGTTTGTTTTTCGCCTGAAAAACAAGATTAGTGGCAAGATATGTTGCTCTTAACTTATTACACCATATTACTAGGGGACTAATTTGTGGAACTCCCAACTCCTTTAATATGTGAGGCAAGTAAGTCTAGAGGCAGACCTTACTAGACTTTTGTATGCAGTTTTTGTGCTTAACCAGGCCATAGTTTATTGCTTAGTAGAGTTCCATAATAAAAGATTGGACCCAAGATATGTAAGGTACCCATTAGTGAACTTCCTATAATTAGAAACTCAATATTCAATAGAGTATATAGCTTCAAAGTTGTAGAGCAGCTAATTTTCAAGCCAAATCTCACCAAACTTTTAAAATAACCAAAGATCCTATTGACATGCGTCCAATGTTCATTTGTAGGTTCATACATGAGTTGACATTTTATTCACTGGGTAAACAACATTCAGATGTATAAATGTAACATATTACAGAGATCCAATGAGACTTGATATAAAATGTTGGGTTCTCAAATGGATATCCAACATACTTAAAGAGGACATTCATCGCTGTAGGAGTAGAAATTGGTTTATCACCTGTCATGTTTGAGCAATTAAGAATATCGTGATATGTTTTTATTGGGAGAGTGATTACGCTTGACATAAAATAACTTTTTATACCCCAAAAATAATGCAATTTTTTAAATATCTAATAGAGAATTCTTGTTCGAACATTTGTATTAATCTTTGAATCTCTTAATGTGAGTTTTTTGTGATAATAATATCATTAATATATATTACCATAAATAAAATAAGCTCATTGACCATCAAATAAACAAAGGTGTATATGCTTTTGATTCAGTAAAACTCATGTGTAAACGATCAACCCAGCTGTTTGATTGCATCTAGAGCTTTATTTAACTTGCACACATAATCTGAAAAGTTATTGTCCCTGTATCTAGTAGGTTATTTCATATGCATTCTTCTTTGAAATATTCATTGGAAAACATATTACTAACATAAAGTTGATGAATGAACCAATTTTGACTCTGTTTGGACTATCATATGCTTTATTATTTGGACTAAAGGTCTTAAAATATTCATCTTTTTTTTGTTAACTATAACCTTCCCTTATAGTAAACTATAATATCATTAGCCCTTTTTTTATAAATTCATTTGCATCCAACTAAATTATGAATAAAATTACAAAGAATGAGTCCAAGTGTTGTACCTAATTAGAGCATCATACTCCTTGCATCGATTTTTGCCATTTGAGATCTTTATTGGTTTCAAAGTAGATATAAGGTTCAAGGTCTTGGGTTAATTTAGCAAAGCAACACTTAAAAGATGTAAGTGGCTAAGAAAACTTTGGTTTCAACAACCCAACTTGAAACATAGTTCTCATAGATTAAACTATTTCTACATATACTAGCTACCAAACATCAGACGATGTCATGGAAGATGAATTAGAGGTTTCAGTCTTAGACTTACTTGACTCTACAATTTGAAGTTCTAATTCAGATGTGGACCCATTAAAAATATTTGGCTAAGCGTGTATGCTTGTTTCATGTGATTCATGGGTGTTGACTAAATTGATTAACTTAACGAGAGTAATAATTATAGTTTTTGGTTTAATATATGATGATCTATTAGCTTTTCCTGATTTTACAACCAACCAAAAAACTCAGCATCCATAATAAAAAATGAGTGCCCAACATAAACAAAACTTGACTTATAAAAAACATGTTTAGATATATACACTTTAAGTATCTTTGTATTAAGCTTTATACCCAATAAAAACACAAGTTCTATTTTTTGTAATAATTTACACTTATTGTAATGAACTAAAAACAAATAAGAAGTGTGCCAAAAAATCTAAAAAATGCTCATATCTCGGGACACTTATTAATAGCAACTTATAAGGAGACATGTGACTTAGGTTCAAACTTGACAAATGATTTATAAGATAGACAACCACCTTTGAAGACATCTACTAAAAAATGAGTACTTATAGAGACATATACGAGTAAGCTCATATCTATTTCAATGTCTGCATTCAATAACATCATTTTATTGGGGTGTGTGAGGGCATGACAGCCATCTCTTAAAACCATATTGATTTAAGAAATCATTGAAAGAGGCATTCGCAAACTCACGACTTCCATCATTATGAATTTTGTATTGAATTTATTTATTTTTCACAATATTTTTGAAAACACCAATATCAAACTTTTTCACCAATGAAAACAACCACCAAAAACATGTGAAATCATCTATTAAAAATAATATCAAAATCCTTTCCTAGATAAAACCGCGAACAAACTCTACATTTGCATGAATAATTTTTAGTAGATGACTAGCAACAAAATTTAAAATTTCAACTAACAACTTATGAGTCTTTTCAATAACACAACCATGGCAAAAATTTAATGAATGTTTGTCATCAACAAGAACCAAAGCGACACTCTTTTTTAGAAAGTCCATAATATTACAATTATGATGTCTTAATTGACAATACCACTTTTACTTGAAAGTTTTATTCCTACGGCCAATGCCAACTGAATTGAGTTACCATCTCCAACATATTATGGGCATAAGCTACCTTTAATGATTTTCTTTTAGAAAATAATATTGTTTTGTTGATCCTTAACACAAAAACCATTAATATAAAATTCAAAAATATAATTATTATCTTGGGTAAATTGGGCAATTGACATAAGATTTTTCTCATTTTTTGAACATAAAGAGCAAGATTTAATTTAAAACACTTATCATGAGAAGCAAAAAGTCATATTATTGATATTTCAATGGATAGGCTGACACCATTGCCTGCCATGATTGAATCATGCCCTTAATGTTGTATTTTGTTTGTCATGCATTTATCATTTGACATCATGTGATGGGTGGCTTTGTATCTAGGTGCCAACTAGCTTTTGATAAAGGATTTATTCTCATAGATGCAAATGTTTTAAGAATAACATATTATTGTCTAGTTATGAGGCTTTCCAGCTATAATATTGACATATCATAGGTTATGACATCTTGATGGAAAAACTGTGTAGTATCGTACACCTCTTTTTGGTTTGAATTCTAGTTTAAAACCCTGCACTCAGACGCAAAATTTATTTTCTTACCATGACCATAGCCTTCTCTAAATTGGCCACTCCCATGACCTCTTCCTCTTTGAGTGAAGAAGATAGTGGCAGGCGACTCTTGAGATGATTTTTTTATTTAAAAATTGTAATCTTTTCTTTCAATTATCATAAATTTCATAAAAAGATGGAAGTCCCTTCAATGTTATAATGGTATTAACATAACTTTCACTCACCTGTGAGATCATTCAAAGTGAGATGAACAAAATATCTTAACACTGGTTCAGTTGTATAACAAACCAACTAAAACCTTGACATGATTCAGATAGTCAATCATACTCTTATCTTGTTTGCACATGTTTTGCAAATCCTATTTCATTTGTAATATTCAGAAACCCAATTGTGATGCATATGATTTTTGGAGCCAACCATGTGTTTCTAGCAGTAGGCAGATAAATCATTTGACTAAGAACTGACTCAATCATTGTAGCTTTAATATAGCTTAATGCAAACTGACCTGATCTCTTTCAAAAAAGATCAAAACGGACTCATGTTCTCTTTCTTTTGACTCATAAACAAATTAAAGATGATCTAGTGAAGATCCATCAACATATTTGATAAGATCTTTGTTGTACATGACAAACTCAATTTAAGAGTACCGGAAGCGATAGTTGTTTCAATCGAGTTTAATTAAAACTAAACTACAAAAGCATTCTATTATATGATTGAATTTGGCATAAAAGATGATACTAGAACTCAATTGTGGTCAAAACAATAAACTACTAACAAGAACTGATGCCATTGAAATTAGAGACAAAAAACAATATTCCCAATGTGAGGCATGAACTAATGAACACTTTTACCATATAAAAGTAAGAAACAAGAGGAATTTTACAAAGAATTAGCATACGATTTACCTGGTTTAGTTCAAGATGAACCTGTGTCCATGGCCTAATACAACCCTCTCTTGTCCCTCTTAAACAAGATTTAATTTCATTCATCAATATATAAACTTTCATGATACATGATAATGGTTGGATACATGATAAACTTTAACAAAGAGACTTGTAGAAAAGAGCTACATGTCTTCCCAAGTTTGTGTTTGTAGCCACTATAGGAAATGTCTCCTCCTAATTAGGGGCCTATCCTATTTGATGATAGTACCACTTTCTAATTATTGGGACACTTCATTAGACAACACCTTGTTTAATAACTTAATTTATATCTTTTAGAGACTTTTGAATTGGATCCAATCATATCCGGATCAAATCGTCGCACATGCTTGATTCTGAGCCCGATAGTCTCAACACTAGCTTTGGAAAATGAGATGAGAAGCTCATGGCTTAGCATGTAAAGTGCTTGTTCAAACTCATGAAATAGGCTATGCAAGCTGAACATAAACAATGAGTGTTCGAATTGGCTCAACTCATATAAGCTTGTTAGCTAGTAACTAAATATATTTCGCATACATTTTCATACAATATATAAAAGAGGAAGCAAATCTTTGTTTCTTTATAATCTTTTTTGAAATGACACTCATGTCATGTTCTTTTGAAATATAATTATGAAATTTCACAAAACATTTGTATTTTTTTTTTGAAAAAACAAGTGTTACATGCTCTCTCTCTCTCTATATATATATACATATACATACTTATATAGTAATGATAGAGCACCTACTCCCTTGTAAGAGTCGTTAGATCTTTTGAGATCCAATGATTATGATGTACCTTAAATATGCATGCAAATTACTTAAATGGGGCTTGTATGCTTTCCAAATTCTCATTAAAAGATAAATTAATGGGCACATTTCAAGGATGAAAATTTAAGAAAGATTGAGTTTCTTAAATGTTACGTATCTCTCTCTCATACGTGGATCCCTCTCTCTCACTCACACATGCATATATGGATAGACATGGATGATGATCTCCTTTTCTCTCTCTCACTCACACATGCGTATGTGCATAGACATGGATGATATTATGATTACACATGCATCCATGCCCTTCCACGCTGGACATGGTTGTTAGACATAAACACGTGTGAGCATGCCATCATCCACGAATGCATGTGAGAGCATGCCATCATTTATGCATCCATGTGTGAGCATGATGACATGCTCACATGCATCTATGTCCAACGTGGATGGACATGGATGCATGTTTGTGTATGCCATCATCCATGTCGTGAGAGAGACCCACTTATGCATGTCTGTGTGTGAGAATGAGGGGGAGAGCTATGTAACATTTAAGAAAGTAAATATTTCTTAAATGCTCATTTCACTTTTAATGGGAATTTGAAAAGCATGCAGCTACAATTTAAGTAAGTTGAATGTATATTTAAGATGCATCGCAACTGTTAGATCTCAAAAGATCCATAAGAGTAGGTGCTCTGGGAGCATTGTATCATTACTAATATATTATATATAGTACTGATAGGGTGCTCCTCAAGCACCTACTCACCTAATAGAAGCTTTATATTTTCAAATGTTTGAACTTTTTTTGTTGATAAGATCCCATAGATATAATATACAAGCATTATTTAGTAGAAAACGAGTTTTGGATAATGTGTTTATAGCATACATGTAAGTTTTTTAAGACCTTTAAAAATTACAATGAATCATATTTTTATATCAAAAAACATGATCCAAAGCATGATTCCTATCAAATAAACTATGTTGAATACATCTAAAACTATGTTGAATACATCTATAAGGTCTGACTGAGAAAATGCAACCTAAAACTATGATTTCTAGTACATGGGAGTAGGTGGCATTACTATATATATATATATATATATATATATATATATATATATATATATATATATATATATATGTGTGTGTGTGTGTGTGTGTGTGTGTGTGTGTGTGTGTGTGTGTGTGTGTGTGAAATGGACTCCTTTCTTAAACTATAAAAGTTATCTCATCTAAAACTATACCTTTGTAGGATCTCTTTCCAACTAAGTAACTATAAAAAAATAGGTCTCTCTCTCTCTCTCTCAAATTCTTAGACCATAAAAATTACTCTATCTAAAACTATCTTTGTACGATCTCTCTCTTTCTCTCCAATTATTTTATGGTGGTACCTACTTTATTTATACCTCTCATTCTCCATGCTTGATTATATTCTTCCTCTCCTTTATCACCCACAATCCCCACGTTCAATTATCATATACAAAAACCAAGTTCATCTCTCCCTCATTCAACTCTTCTATATTTCTCTTCAATGGTACGCATTTAAAGTATATATACTTCTTGCATTTGCCTTTTCATGGTAATAAGTTACTTCAAGGTGGGTTTGAAATCCACTAATTGTTTGCATGTACAATTAGAGATCTTATGCTGTCACTGTTTTGTACTCAATTTGACATTGTAGATGTGACCAACAAGGTCGATTTGCTACCATATGGTTCATATTTAAATCTAACAAGTTGCAGTCCATATATGATCTGTTTGCAGCTCTATACCCCTACCAATCTAACAGCCAACCCCACTTTGGAAACTCTTGACTCCTCAAACCGGAGAACCCCATGGCTTAGTTGCACGAAATTTTGACATGGAAGGATTGCCAGTTGGATCCAGAGCTAGCCATTGGGTCTCACAAAGGAATTCAATGACCACAGAGTAGGGTAAGTTATCTACAATTTGTGGTAAATCTCTTATAGTATTTGGGCTAATGACAACACTATCTAATAAGAATCGAGGGTCTCTACTAGAGACAAAAGTTTGTAATAACAGAAGTTAAAACTCCCCTTAAGCAAACCATCAATCCTCCTCCTCTCTCTATCTTATCTCCCTCTCTGCCTGTAGATCCACTACATCTATTCAATCTGGGCCAACATTGTCTTGTTTTACTATCCTCTCAAGAACACGATTATCATTTCAACTCTAACGCGTGTTTTGGTGAAAAGAATCTTGCTATGGGAGGATGATGACACATAGGACAAGGAGCTGCTCGTCTATTCTTGTTCTAGGATCGCCCTAACCTAAGTACGTCACACGGGCCATACTTAATTTAATGTGTTTTCTATTATTATTGATTGAGATTCTCTTTATTTAAAAAATAACAAATTTTTTATTTAAAAAAAAATGACCAATTTTTGTGTGAATTGTAATATTGTGATGTCCAATAAGAATAATATTAATGCGGGTATCCCATCCGTTCCACTAGTATATCATAAAGTCTTGATGGTTGAAGAGTTAGGTTTTCAAGCAATAAGTTTAGAGTTAAATTCCCTATTGCTCATTGCTTTCAAACAATGTATTTATTTTGTAAATCATCCAGTTTGAACTTGGTTTAGTAGCTTTAGAGGCCAATTTCTATTAATTTTCACTTTTAAAAAAAAGCCATTTTTTTTATAAGGAGTCAATTAAAGCTCAACTCTTTTAACTCAGGCTCACCATGAGTATGAGCTCAGCTTGACTCGACTCAACACAAGAATGTCCCTAGCTTAAACACTTTTTCTTTGATTTGTTTGGCTTGATTACCATCCCTAACACTCAAGCTTCTTCAATGTTGAAAAATTTGCTTAACTTAGTGGGTTAGATAACCTAGCTTTAACTAGGTACACTCAGAGGCGTGTTTATATAAGAATTATCTTTCAAGCAATAGTTGCCCCACTTAGGATCAAGTCCTTGGTGCAATAGGTACTCGTGCAACAAAATTTATCAGTCAGTGTAAATTTTCCATGGCTAATATACAATGAATTTAAATATAAGTTTTTTACTGTAAATGCATATATGTATTAACTGTCTACAAGCGAAAACCTAGCCCTAAATTGATTTTGTACTAAGGAATAATAAATCTTTAACTGAAATTGATTTTCTATTCACAAAACAGACCTGTCCGGTTCGGTCTTTCTGATGAACCATCAACCAACAAATTTACATAATAAATAAATTTTAAAAATTTTACTATAGTTATCTTGGTGTGTTCAACACAAGTTTTAAAAGAAATTAAGTCTAAACTCTATACCATCAAAGAATTAGAATTCACACACTACAATATATTTTTGTTCATGGACAGACTATATTACAAAAATTTTAGGTTTTGGAACAAACTTTTATGATTTTTAATTATTAAATCTTAATGAATCGGTGCACAAGATTTTTATCGTGTATTCATCAATATATAAATTAACAAACAAAAAAATATTAGCTATAAGCATCCAACAATTTAGGAGAAATAATTTCAATTATCGAAAATCATCATACTCCTAAACAAATAAGATCCTAGGTGGATATATATATATATATATATATATATATATATATATATATATATATATATATATATTCATCTGAGAATCACATCCCAGCATGCGTAGACTTCTTAGCATCATATATACTCATAATTATAGTGCATTTACTTAAAAAACTGAAAACCAAAAACCAAAAATTATAATTGTAGAATTCTTCTTCCTTGATGATCACATTCCTTTTTTTGGCTGCACCACCAATAAAGGAACAACCACACCAACACTAAGACCTTCAAAAGAGGCATGTGGTAGAGAGAAAGAACAGAGAATTAGAGAGAGAGAGAGAGAGGAAAGAAATAAGAGTGAACTAGGGGGCATGAATGGGGTTCCCTATTTATAGCTCCCACATGGGTTTCCTAATCTCATCCCATGTGACTGTTTTTAAGAGAGAGAGAGATAGAGACTTTCACAAAATCCCTAATGGACTCTTCACTCTTTAAGAAAAATCTAACCAAGTTGGTTTCCTACATAATAAAGAAACTATCTTCCTTATTTTGACCTTAACCAAACCACCTTTATTTTTTATTAACTATTTGAGAAAGGTAGGAGGGGATGTCCCACCTCCTAGGATCCTTTTTCTCAAGTTGAGTCCATTCCATAATGAACTCCTAACCATATAGGAGGGGTCCATCTAAAGGGCATCCCACTCTAGATATTTAAATTACTTTAAATAATTCATTAGATCCATTAACTAATTAACCCACTTTTTGTATTAAGAAACTAACTAAATTCTTTTAACTTTAGTTATGGTATAATCCTAGGCAACTAAAGTTAGGAAAGTAGAGGATTTTAACCAAGTAGGATGAGCCCACATAGGGGGGCATCCCACCCTTGGGATCCTACTTGTTTATTAAATTTAATTAATTACTATTCCAAATTCAATTAGATCCAAATTTATTTAAATTAAATCTACATTCCAATCCAAATCCAAATTAACTTCTAAATCAAATCCAAATTCAAATTCAATTGAGTTCTAAATTCAAATTCATATAAAATTTTAAATTCAAATTCATGTTGAATTAAATCCAAATTAAGTTAAATGCTAAATTCAAATTCACATTCAATTTAAATCAAATTGAAACTCAAATTCAAATTGGAATTAAATCTTAAAGAAAATTTACTATAAATTAAAGTTATATTTTAAATAAAATTCAAATCAACTTGAGATCCAAACTTAAATTAATATTCAAATTAAATTTTAATTCAAATAAAAATTAAAATTAAAATTCAACCCATATTTATGACATAAAACTAAACTTTATTTATTTAATAATTATAGAAAATTTATGGGTATTATAGTCTCCCACACATGACCTACATATCATGTTGGATATTGTATGAAACACTTAACAAAAAATTTTTATAAAAAATTTAGTTCACCACTCAATAAACTTTGTTGGAGCGCATCCCGAACAGCCACATGATGACAATGGAGCAAAATGAAGCCAAATAACACTATATTACTACTAACGTAGAGCCAAAATATTGGTCTAATAGTCACTTTCCAATAAGATGACATGAGTGTTTAATGTCTAATATAACATAGTGCTTTAATTCATGGATTCTTACCATACGTGACAAAGCTCTAATTTCTCTTATTGAGAGACTTTGTCTCATACTAATGAAACTTTTTGAGAAAAGAAATAAAACAAAGAGCAAATTATAGGTATTGTGGTGTCTAAGGTAAAAGAAAAGATAGAATAACTAAAGATAAAAACACAACAACTGTGTGTGCAGGTAGTGCATTGCCACTGACATTGACACAAAGCCCGTGATCGATCTCATGATTACAGTGTTGATCTTGAAAAACAGTTATGCTCTTGTTAAGAGTGGCAGATTAGCATAATTCTATGCAAAATATGATAGCATGCATTTTGTATATGAACAAGTTATTAGAGGATTACTAGGACAAGTTCTTTACAGTTGAATCATATCGACTGCATATAATGTATATTCATTCATTTTGATAGTGGATAATATCTCACACATCACTTCATTGACTTTTATTCATATCTATCCACCAAAAGCGGTTTGTAAAACAAGAAAACTTAAGGTGAACAAATGAAAAACAAAGCACAAGAATGTTGTATCATACAAATGTAATATATCTGGTGAGGTTGTCCACAATAGGCAGAAGCACAACTAACAATATGTATGAGTACCTATGCTTTGCAAAATGTGTATTTGTTAAGAGTTATTTAATAAATCATTTCTTGATATTTATCTATTTTTTTAATGAACTACTCTAATGCCTTATGTAATATCTTATGTAATATATTTGTTAAGAGTTGTTTAATGAATTGTTTCTTTGTATTTATCTATTATTTTTTAATGAACTACTCTAATGTCTTATATATTCTATTTATATCTTAGGTATTTCATGATGAATACTTATATACATAAATTTATAATTACTTAATTACAATAATTCCAACTAGTTATCCTATATACATATACATCAAATTAATCAATGAATTATGATACTTAATGTAGTTATTTTACAAACATGCTTCACACACATATATCAATAAATTTCAATATTCTATGTAGTTACCCAGGTTTTGAGGTTAACAACAACCTCAGAGTAAGCCAATGGGTCACATTTCTTTATCATTGAGTCCCCCTCTCTTTCCTTAGATGCCTTCAAGATAGGAGGCATGATTGTAGCTACAAACTCCACCTTTTGTGCAAGTGTTAGTTGTTATTTGATCAACATTGAAAGTGTTAGTTGTTGCTTCTTATTTGAACGTAGATTTTTGAGTTTTCGATTAGTGATGTATTTTTTGTGAAAAAAGTTAGACACCTAGGCTTTTGGCCATGATGCAGGCTCCCTCTCAAGCCGCATGCCAACCCTACTCCATACTTCATAGTAGGATGCATCACCTATATCATAATTTTTCTTCTTTGGCATTTTTTGTTGTGTTCCAACATTAGCCGATGATGTGGGTGTGGACCCCTCTAAGACACTATTCTCGATCACCATATTATAACAAACAAATTCATAATTGCTTATAATAACAAAACAAAAAATATAGGTAAACAGGCGGGAAACAAAGACAATAATAGGCTATTGAAAAAACATTGCAAGAAATAAACAAAATAACCTATTGATAATGCATAAATTCAAATCGTTAAGAAAACAAAACCAAATAATGTTCCTTAATCATGTTTATATAATATAAGATACATAATATATAAACAACCAAATTGGAGAAAAGAGACATACAAATCGTTAAGGAAGTAGTTAGACAAACGAACACTCACACACAAATGATTTCATCAATGAAAAAAATGTAATAGGCTATTGAACATGAAAATATAACTTAAAAAACATGCAATTCTTCTAAAAAATAACTAACGCATGCCAATGTTTAAAAAAAATAATTGATTCAAGCTGTTGTTTCAAACAAATAATTATTTCAGCCGTTAAACATGTGATTATTGAAAAAACTTATCATCGATGACACTGAAAATCTCGACGTTGAACTACCACTGATAACAAAAAATGTCACCGAAATTAGTCACCAATAATAGTGGCCAAAATTTGTTGTTAGAGAGAAGCATGTTGAGGACCACAAAAAACCTTAGTTTATGAAAAAATAGCCCTATCGGGTTTTAAACAATCAAATAGTCACATTTAATGATCATACAAAATTTTGCAAAAAGAAAGAAATTTGTATTTTATTCATCCCTGATATTTGAAAGCATTCTTGAAAATATGTAAATTATTCAGAAAATCCATATATAAATAGCATATTCGCAATAACCTTATTTGCGATAGTTGTTTCGAAGTGAACTTTACAAAACTTTGCAATGTATTATATGCGTAGATTGCCTTATATTTGCGGATCTCCTTGAGGATTTGTTACTTAAAGGAGATCCACATGGATCTATATGAACTTTGTACTATATATAAAAATTTAGTGAAATATTTGCAAAGTTTCAGCATGTTTCAGTTATAAGAAGTTCACATATTCAGTTATGCAAACTTTATACTATATATGCGAATTTAATAGAATATTTACAAGTTTTGACATGTTTTAGTTATAGGAAGTTTGTATATTTAGTTATGTGAACTTCGTACTATATATTTGAATTTAGTAAAATATTTGCGAGGTTTTAGTTACAAAAAGTTTGCAAATTTGGTCATGTGAATTTCGTACTATATATACGAATTTAATTAACTATTTGCAAAGTTTCGACATATTTCAATTATAGAAAGATTACAAGTTTGGTTATGTGAACATCATGAGGTCTGAAAAAAAAAACATGTGAATCTACCTTTTAGTGAGAGTTTGTAATACCCAAAGAACATACCGATATATCACATGAACTTCAGGACAGTCACATGTGCGAAAGGTAAAATGATCTTAAAGAAGTTAAACATTTGCGAATTTGAACATGGAGCATATTTTAAAAATTGTATGGCATTTCGAGAAACGTGCCATTTTCCAATATAGTTCAGTCATTTTCCGTTTAAAGATTCAATTCAAAAGCGGATATATGTTTCATTTCTTAAAAGTGATTAACGGCGTTGCCATTACTGGTTCACGTTATAGGAAAAGAAATAACAAGGTAGATAAAAAAGCGAATTTCCATTTATATATAGTCAGTTCTCCAGACCCAAAGTTAACAGTGTCAGCTGCATGAAGATTTTGAAATCTCGGAGGGGTGACTCGTGAACATCACCGAGCTAGAATGTCGCAAGTTCTAAAACCTACAGTAAGCATCCCAAGCTGAGTGTACTCCCTAATGTGGCAAGGGGGACCGGGTTTTTACACCCATGAGCTGGGGAGTGTCGAGGTATTTTTTTTCTTGGTTATCTAAAAAATTAAAAAATTAAGACGCACGCCTACTTCTGGAGAATTACCGGATTCGTGTCCAAAGACTCACCTGTAACACTGAATTCCGAACCTGGTCATAAGCCGCTATGAAGAGGCCATACATTCCCCCTCACAGCAACTTGCTGTTAGTGAGGGGTCAACATTGGATACCAAATGCAGTCTTGAGAATCTCATCAAGTCGGAATTTGACATCCATTTCAAATCATCAAAAATTTGAAGACCAAAACTTTTCCTTACCTGTGCCCTGTGTCCATCTGCATTTTGTGTTCCCTTCCCTCCTTCCTAACGCAACAAAAACCTCCCCAAAAAAACGCTAGAGGGCTACTCGGATAGAAGATTGATCTCTAAGTTGGATGTTTGGCATCTTTGTTTGACCATTCTGTTATTTGTTACCATCTTCTTCTTTTCCAACAAAGAACCAAATGCCTTTTTACTTGTTTGAAATATTCTAACTTTCCTTCAAGTCAAAATCCATTTGTTTGTACAAACAGCCGATGATCATAATATTATCAAAAACCTTAGATTTTGATCACTTAATAAGGTATCAAGCATTCATTCTTGTAATATAGTATAATTTGATTACATGATAACATTGCATAAAGAAAGAACCAAAATATTTCCATGGTAATACCAGCAAGATTGTACAACAAGAACTCTCTTTCAGCAGTCAGTGCTTGCCTGCATAGCTACTTTTGTTTTCTGCTAGAATGCATACAAGTCTTCTAAGAGACCAGAATGAATACATAGACTATCTGTAGAGGTCCAGCAGATGAAAGAGCAGAACTAAAGAGCAAAGATCCGTGTTTTCTTTTCCTCTTTGGTCTATGAGATACGCCTATTAGATACAGTAGCCGTAGCAGCCTGAAAGTTTCTGCTACAAAATCAATCTGCAAAATTGAAATATAGCAATCCATAATAGGATAAATATTCTATCAAATTCATGCACACACAATATCCACGCATGCATGCACAGACACACACACACAGGTCAATCAATAGATGCAGTATCTAACAGACAAGTAAGCTACTATAGCATTTAGCAATAATTTTACAACAGCCTTCATTCCTGTCCCCAATCATGAATATGGATTCTAGTCGGTAGGGAAGGAGTAGACAAGGTTCAGATCCCATACAGCCCCCAAACCCCCAAACAAAAAGAAAAACTGACAAAACAAATAACAAAGGGAAACAATCAGAGAGTACAATTCAAATAAATATCATCAGGTGAATATTAATGGATGGAGCAACAGAGAACAGACTTCAATAAATTCCTAACAGCATCATCACATCAGCTGTATCAGATGATGAAGATGCACATGATAACCTCAAGCATTTCAAGCTTGCAGCTATGCAGATATAAAAGTAAGGTTAAGCAATAATAATGGAAAATAATATGACATATAAGCTATCATACTCTACATATTATGGACCTGATATTAGGAAACATTCGTAACACATATTGCAGGTTCAAGTGAATAACATCTCACGTCAAGGTATCACTTTCTTGATTCTGGGCAGTGCATGGATAAAGTTCATATGGTTAGCCACCTTGCTAACCAACAGATCAATGGAAAAATATGTAACGACCGTTGTACAAATAGTGGATTTTTTTTTTAAACATTTGTTAAAAACCTCCCAAGGACTCTGGGCATATCATAGATTTAATATAACCAAACCACAAACCATTTCATTCATTGAATCAACTTGAAGTAACAAATCGAACTTCATTAATTAATTAATAAGTCAAAAAGTTTAAGAAAAAAAATCGACTATATTAAATTTCTGCCATATGTCAGAACCCAAACACCATCACAAGTCTCGCAACCTCCAGCTAGCCAGTTCAAGACATGAGTATATGTGCCTCTAAAATAGTTTTAAGAAAACAGATAAGAATCAAAGTCTTCGTACGAATTCCTCTAAAAATCTAAACAGTAAAAAAAAAAACATAAATCTAAACAAAAAAAAAATAACATAAATCAATTCATGTATAAATTTTAGAAGAAATCAGAAGTAATAACTTACCACAATTATCTTACCATTCAACCAAATATCATGCAAAACCAAACACGTAGAGATGCATGAACTAATGATGAACAACAAAATATGCATGATTCAATGCACATGCATGAAAAACTTATTAAGTTATTTATCAGATTTTCTTTTGCATGCATATCTCTATTTAAATACACACAAGTTTAATTTTCATTTTTCCTTAAACTCGTGGATACTCAAAACGGACACAGATTCTTGAGGTTCAAGTTAGGTTATCAATGTTCAAGTTAGGTTATCAATCATAGCTTAACACATAGTTTGTATTTTATTTACTGGGTTTTCACACTTATTCTTCGACCGATATCAAGAATCAACACCAATCATCGAAACATTAAAAATCAACATCTAATGCAGGGACAACATGGATCAACATCCACTGACGTCACTTTCTTGGTATACCAATAACTACAACTGAGTTAACACCCCACCCCCCCCCCCCCCCAAGCAAAGTGTCTGAAAGCTCCCTAAAACCATGGTCGGGAGGTGAATCACACATCGGGTTCTAGGGCATAATCGCACACGGAGTTTTAACATCCTTACGATACCCCATGACCGCCGTCCAAGCCCACACTGTAGAAGGAACATCAAGGAAGAGATTAATTACACTGTTTTGGTCTCTTTTACCATTTAAAATCAGTTTCAAGTTCTTTACACAAGAACTATTTTGCAAATCAAACATGAAAAAAAAAATTTAGGTTATGGCCCTCACAATTTAACAGTATAATTAAATTTGAAAAACCAATAAATTTTCAAAAATTATTTTGCAATGCATAAACAAATTCAACAACATTGGAGCAACACATGCTCCCAACCATATATGCCCGTAATGATTCACATATAACCATTAATATACCTAAACAAGTAATTTATACCAATTACAAAATTTCAGCGAACATGAACACACACAGTTCTCAAATATGTTCACAATGCATATTCAAAATACAAAAAGAATGCATATTTAGCCAAGCACATAAACATGAAAATAGAAACTTGCATACCATACCATTTATGATCAATTTCATGCATATAACCAACCAACATAGTCATGCAAACATATAATTATTTTCAGATTCATGTGTACAATATGCATAATTGCAAACTGATAGGTTTAGGACCAGATTTTTATGCCAATTCAGAAAATACATTTTTCAATCAGATTTATGTACATGACCATAAATCAGCTATGCAGAGATTTTTCAAGAGCCGATTAGATCCGTGTACATGCTCGATTTCAAATATTCTAATCGACTATGCAGTAAATTTACCACTGCTGGCCAGATTCATGTGCATGATCAGAATCATGTACATGTATCGTCTATCAGAAAGCTATCGAAAGCTGGTCCGGTTCATGTGCATGATCAGACTCACGTACATGTATCAACCTATGTCACAGGGATTCGGCTAGCAGGGTGTCGCACCTGCGTCGACGCGACGCGATGCGGGTGCGGCACCGGGTGCAGATGCGGTCAACCCGACCCTCGGTGCAGTCAACGCACTCAGGGTCATTTTGGTCCAATTTCCAGACTTAAAAAAAATTGCAAAGAAATTTTTTTGCCCTATATGTCACAGGGATTCTCCAACTATGTGCCGCACCCGTGTCGCACCCGCACCCGATGCGGTCAACCTGACCCTGGGTGCAGTCAACGCATCCAGGGTAATTTATGTCCAACTTTTGGTATTTGGACCTGACCCTGGGTGTATATATATATAATTTTTTATATTTTTGCCGCACCCGCACCCATGTGACATAGGTATCAACCTATGTCACATGGGTGCGGGTGCGGCACTTTCAAAAACCTTGGGTGCAGGGGTGAAGTAGGGCAAAAATGTAATATATATATATATATATAATTTTAAAGTTTTAATAGTTAACATTATCATAATTTAACAGTTAACATTGTCATAATATCATTCATCATGCATGCAACATATCAACCTAAATATCAATCAAATGAGTAAAACAGAAAATAACTAAATTACATACCAAAAGTATATCCTACAATGTATATGACGATGAAGTAATGAATCTTAATAATTTTCTTCTTCATCATCAAATGCATCATTATAAGGAATATTGGGCTCAGCTAAATCCATGTTTGTCATGTTGAAATAATGCTATTTCCCGAAGTCACAGTCTTCTGGGTTTACATCCCCAAATTTGGATGTTTCTTGTCTGCGTTACAAACCCAATTTGAAAATGTTAAATACAATACAAGTATATTTAAATGAAAAAGTAAGAAATAATCAAATAACTAAGAGAGCAAATTAGTACCTGTATTCATCATTCATTCGCGAAAGTAATCGAAGATTTGAATGAACATATACTAAATCCTCTGCACGCTTGCTGATGAGTTTGTTTATCTTCATGTTGTGGATTTGAGAATATGTGCTCCAATTTCTTTCACAGCAAGATGAACTAGCAGACTACGATAGCAATCTTAATGCAAGACGTTGGAGAAGAGGTGTTTCTGATCCAAATGTTGACCACTATGTGATAGAATCTATATTATCCTCCTCTCGCGAATAATGTCGGTCCATATAATCTCGAAGATGAAAATTTTTTAAACTCTTGTGTGACTTGATGTAGAAGATATGCTTCTGAAAAAAGTCTTGTCATACACATATTTTTATGTCTTGATAGCTCTGGGTTTAAATTTGGAGGGACACGACCAATACCACCTGCCCGCCACTTATTTGCATAATATTTTGGATTAAGAGAATGTGTCATGCAATGCAAATGAGTGTTGCTCTTATCCCATCTTCTGACTAAAATTTAATGAATACGGTTAAAAAATTCTGAATCATCTAATGCAAGATTTTTTTCTTCATGCTTGAAAACTATAGCTTGTATTTTTTCAATCATATTATCCTACATTTCATAAACTCTGTGAAGCATGGGCTCATCCTTATCAACTTCTCTTAACATTTCCCAAATAGGTTGCGTAAATTGAAGGAAGTATACCACTCTGTCCCAAAACTTATCATCAAGAATGAATTTTCTTAATTTCTTAAGCCTTGATATCATCATCAGCACGATATAATGTCCAATTTTCATCAGTCACTATGTTAACCAAAGCATTCTTCACTTTTTTAATCTTCTTAACCATCACAATGATGGATGCAAAACGTGTTTAAGCGATCTTAAACAATTTCAGGTCAGAATGCCTATTAAATATAACATTAGCACGATGGTGGTTAACAACAAAATTCCTAATGCTTTTGATATTTCTTTCTAAATCTTCAATCCATGAACATAAAGCATATGCTTGTGAATTTTCTTCTTCTTTGGGGTTGCATATGCTCTTTAGGTCCAGATTTAAGTTGTGTGCTACACAGGGAGTCCAAAAAATATGATGGTACTCACTCTCCAAACTCAACACTGTACTTTTACAAACTGAAGCGTTGTCTGTAATGATTTGTACTACTTTCTGATCACCCATTTTTTTATGACTTTTATAAACAACCCCTTCAAATACTCTATATTTTTATATTCCCCAAATGCATCAACTGCTTTCAAGAATACTAGACCACTAAGCGAACAAACAATGAAATTGATCAGTGGACGCCTTTGAACATCTGTCCATCCATCAAAAATAATAGAAACTCCATTTTGCTCCCATGAATATTTTTTAATCTCCAGCAACCTCTCCACATTTGCCCTCTCTTTTGCAAGAAGTGTGGTTCATATTTTTTCTGAGCTTGGAGGCACATAGTCACTCAAAATACAATTTGCCAAAGATGTTACCAAATCCTTCCAATAAGGATTTCTAGCCGCATTAAACGAGAGTGAAATAAAATAAAAATACCTCCCTACTTTTCTATCCATATCCTCCCTTCCATATGTATTGAATGATAGTTGTATCGTTCCTCTACCCCCTACATTGACTTTTCTTTTTTTTCAGCATCTTCTTGGTGGCTTCCAAATGACACACTAATTGCACAAGAATCACTCATTGTCTTTCTCTTCTCATATTCTTCTTGTATTTCCTTGTATTGTCTTCGCATTGCCTTATCAACTTTTTTGCATCCTGAAATGCCATGTCCTGGTATCTTCAACAAATGAGCCTTCACTCTTGTGTAAGACCCAACAAAATCAATTTCACAGAGCTTGCATCGAAATCTCTTAATTTCACCACCTCCTTCTCCAGTTTTTGAAAGCTTATCTACATGTACACATAATAGTCATACATCATCACTCTCACTACAACTATCAACAGCAGAACTCACATATGGGGATGAAGATGACGCAAGTCCTTCCCTTTATCCATTATTTTTGTGCTGAAAACACATAAAAAATTATATTAAAATCAATTATGCAGACAATCAAGATTTATAATATCGAGTCCAATGATGAGTTATGGAGCCTGATTCAGAGTTTTTGCCCTTACTGAGGGGTTTGGGGGCTCCCCCCCCCCCCCGACGAGGGGTCGTAGGGGGGCAGCGCCCCCCGGAAGAAATTTTTTATTGGGAGGGGCTAGACCCCTCCCCTGAAATCAGAGGGAGCAAGGTGGGGGGGCTCCGCCCCTCCCCTGAAATCAGAGGGAGCAAGGTGGGGGGGCTCCGCCCCTCCCCTGCCGAAAACAGGGAAGGGGTCGGCCCCTCCCCTGAAATCAGAGGGAGCAGGGAGGGGGCTCGGCCCCTCCCCTGCCGACCCAACAAGAGAGCGAGAGGGAGCAGGGGGGGCTCGCCCCTTCCCCTGCCGATCCAACAAGAGAGCGAGGGGGAGCAGGGAGGGGGGCTCAGCCCCTCCCCTGCTGACCCAACAAGAGAGCGAGAGGGAGCAGGGAGGGAGGCTCGGCCCCTCTCCTGCCGACCCAACAAGAGAGCGAGAGGGAGCAGGGGGAGCTCGACCCCTCCCCTGCCAACCCAACAAGAGAGCGAGAGGGAGCAGGGGGGCTCGGCCCCTCCCCTACCGACCCAACAAGAGAGCGAGAGGGTACCTGCGACGAGGGAGAGGAGAAGGTGGTGTCGGAATCCCCTGCGACATGTCGAGAGGAGAGGAGGCGAGCGAGAGAGCGGAGCTGCGCAAGAGAGGAGAGGAGAGGATTAGGGCAAAAAAAATTTGCCCTAATCCTCTTTCGCAACCCTTTTAATCAGGCATCAACTTTTTTTTTTACATTAAAAAATTAGGCGAAAATGACCCTGGGTGTGTTGACCACACCGGGTGCCGCACCCACGTCCCATCGACGCGAGTGCGGCACCTGCTTTGCCGAGCCCCTGTGACTTAGGTATCAACTATATCAATAAATATGCAATCCACAATCCACATATCAGATTCATGTACATGGATCAACCAACACCATCACAATCAGAGGCTGACCAAAAAAATAAACTACATCAGTTGGTCTGATCCATGTACATGATCAGATTCATGTACATGGATCAGCCTGTCATATGTAAACATCTACACACTGGTCTCATCCATGTACATGATCTGAATCATGTACATGGGTCGATCATACCTAAATAAACATGTAAACAGCTGCTAGCTGATCCATGTACATGGGTCAGCCAGACCTGTATAAACATGTAAACATCTGCTGGCTGATCCATGTACATGATCAGAATCATATATATGGATCGGCCATACCTGCATAAGCATGTAAACAACTGCATACACGATTCAATCTCGGTCCAATAAACAACCAACAAGCTAAAACATTAAAATTTAAAAGAACATATACATAACAGAAAATATCAGCAAGACTGAAATGCATAAATACATTCAAATGCATGAGAATTTAAATCGACAAGTCTGAAAACACAAATATATTCAAATGCATGAGTATCAAACTCGACAAGTCTGAAAATACAAATATATATTCAGAAGCACGAGTACTAAACTTGACAAGTTTGAAACACAAATATATTCAGATGCAAGAGTACCAAACTCACAAATCTGAAAACACAAATATATATTCAGATGCATGAGTACTAAACTCGACAAGTCTGAAACACAAATATATTCAGATACATGAGTACCAAGCTCGACAAGTCCTGAAATATATACACACATATATATTCAGATTGTGTGAGCATGAAAACTCGACAAATATATATATACATGAGCGAGAAAAATTGCCAAAAATTGTCAAAACTGAATTGTATATATATTTTCAAGTGCATGCTTAATGAAATCGATAAATCTAAACTACATGCAAATTTTCCGATGCATGATCAAGAAAATCGACATATATGTATTCAAATGCATCCTTAATATGGTCGACATATCAGAAATACATATACATATTCATCGAACTCATAGAATCGGCAAATCGTGTGTATGTGTTTCTAATGAAATCGACAATCATGAAATATATATATATATATATATATATTTGAATTTCGATTTTCCTTTTTTGACTCTAAACCTATGCCCAAATCAATTTATACAACTCTCTTTCCCGTGTGAATTAAGAGAGAAATCCGTACCTTAAATCAAAGTTACAAAAAGTTAGAAAAATCGACGAATGTTTGAATTTTCTTCTTTTCCCTTTTCTTTCTATCTTTACTTTCTTTTTCCTCTCACGATTTTTACTCAATTTTTTTCTCAACTCACTTTCTCTCTATTTTTCTCTCTATCTCACTCTCTAGAATACGAGTTCTAGAGAGAGAGAGAGAGCTCACTAGACCTCAGTTTATATATTCTATAAGCCTTCTAGAGAGGGGGTGACGTCCCCTCTAGAAGCTCTATCTAAGTGGGCAGAGTTTTACTAAATGTAGAACTCTACTCCCTTATGTTCTAGATTTTTATTTATCTTAGTATTTTATTATTTTTAATTATTTGATATTCCTAAAGAATATTCTAGGGAGGGACGCCCCTTCTGGAAGGTCCTCATGGGGTAGAGTTCTACCCGAGGTAGAACTCTACCTCATCCTTATACTTATTTAAAAGTTAGTTAAATTTAAAACTTTAAATTCAAGTTACTTTTAAAATTGTCATGAATGGATTATGAATCTAGAATCCAAATTCATATCCAAATCCAAATGGATCTCAACCTAGACCGGATCCTAGTCAATATAGATCCTGAATTGGGTCCAGATCCATATTAACATGAATCAAATTGAGCAAATCTAGTCCGATCCAAAGCAAAAAAAGCTCAAAAATAGAGTTCGGTCATTTTTGAAAAATGGATTTTTTGGGCCAACCGTAATCTAAGTCATACGGACTCGGCTAAAAGGTCGACACACCCGTGTCACCCATACCCGACATGCGTGCGGCTTCGGACACGGGGCGAACATGGTAAACCAAGTGTCAAACTCGATCAACGCACCAGGGCCAAGTCCATCCACATTTTGGACTCGATCAACTTTGACCGAGTCTATTTTTGTCCATTTTTTAGGGCAAAAGATATATATCAATAATAAGACTCGGTTATATATATATATATAGCCGTGTCCCCTAATGGGCACAACTTTGACCAAGACTTATTATTGTTATATATATTTTTAAAAATATATATACATATATATACCCGTGTCCCCATGTCCAAAATTTTTGAAATTGCTCCGCACTCGTGTCGCACCCGTACCCGCACCCATGTGACATAGACCGTAATATGAATTCGAAAAAACAGATCTCCTTCAAGATCTACGTTCCAAGGCGGATCTAACGGTGGTCATACCTGAAGTTAGCTTCTGAATTTAACCTGAATTGCGCTCAAATTTAAAGGTTAAAAAATAAAAAAATCTCAAATTAGAATTAACTCATTTAGCTCATGTCAGTGGGCTCTGGGCCACACCCAGACCTAGCTGATATCACCTCCATGTAATAAATTTCCCATATATCAATTAAATATAAATATATAATTTAAAAATTGTATTTTATACTTCAAAAATCATGAAAAAAATTACAAGATATTACAAAATATGCACCAGGTTATGCTTGCATCAGAGAAAAAGACATCAATGTGCAGATATAATGGGGCATAACGAGGCAAGAAAGGAACAGAGTAGTTTTGCTTAGCAAAGCAGAGGAAGGACTTAAAAGGAAAAAGATGCTTTACCAGAGTAACTAATGAAGGTTTACAATTCATAGTTATGGACTGGGAAACAACAGTGTAGATGACTCAAAACCCATATTATTCAGGCGCAGAAAAAAAATTCTAGAAATTAAGTCAGCTCAGAGCTTATCTGATGCAAATTCAAATCTGCTTCAATTTAGGGATTACAGAAGACCATGCTCAATTTAAATCTGCTTCTCCAATAAAAGGAAATGGTATCCATAGCAATCCCACAACATTTTTCCATTTTTTTAATTGGAAGAAAGCCAAAAGTATGGATCTACATCTGAACCAAACTAAGTGGAGCCAATGGTAACTAAGTGGGTCTGACATGCACTGGCTTAGCATTTAGCAGCTTTTGGCAAGATAAGTTAGACCGGAGCAGGCAGGGTGCCCATTCCACCCATTTTTATACTTGGTCAGGATGCTGACCCAAATCCTATGTCACACGGACTCTTCTAACAGGGCACCGCACCCGCACCCATGTGGGTGCGCCACTTGGACACGGCTTCCTTTGTGTCAGGTGAAGTCAACCACACAGAGGTCCATTTTTGTCCAAAAGTAGATTTGGTTAACCCTAACCAAGTCCAGTTATATCTGTATTATGTATATAAATACATAAATGCACACATACACGCAGGGTTAACTTAAAACTGTTCAAAATTATATATATATATATATATATATATATATATATATATATATATATATATATATATATATATATATATATATATATATATACCCTCCCCGCACCCAAGTTTTTTTAAAGTGCTGAATCGCCGCATCCGCACCTGCACCTATGTGACATAGCCCAAATCCCATATAAAAGGTCAACTCAGATACCAATCTCATAAATGACTATGGAGAAAGGATCACTCCAGAAAAGAATCTTACTACCTTGTTGAAGTTTGAATCCTATCCTCACCTTTGCAAGAACATGCACAATGATAGGATACCATGTAGCCCAATTTTCTCAACGCAACCTAGCATTATTTTATAATTCAGCATCCCAGTTAACCTGCAAGATGTCAGAAAGATGGGGAATGTTCTTTTGGTGGTTCATGGGCAAAGGAGAGAAAATCAGTCAAGGTATCACCTTAATTTGCAAGAGATTCACATGAATTTTTTCGTTTATTTAAAGTTTATCTGTGAATCTTTCTTTTTTAGTAAACCAAATGCCCAGTACTTCAATATATTAATACAAACAAGAACAAATGTTTGGACGCATCCTGCTATGACTCAATATATTAATACAAACAAGAACAAATGTTTGGACGCATCCTGCTATGACTTCCCCATCAAAATGGTGGAAAACAATTCTCCATATGACCTCCATAATTTGTTTCATTCAGAGTTGAGGTGCGTTCTCAAATCCATGTATGTTGAGTTACTTCTCAAAACATCTTCAGATCAAATCTCTTTGATAATTGTGCTTGAATCTGTCACCATATATGGTTAATTAATTCTGTCACATTCAATGATTAAGCAACCACAACATGGTTTCTATATCACACAGCCAAAAAAATTCTCACATATAAATCACAAAACACACCAGCGGGCCTAGGGAGAAGGTGCTGACCCCTTCATCCCAGGTTCAACTCCCACCAAATGTGCGGGCTCCATAAAGGCTTGGGTGTCAGTGACCCCACCCGGGGTTTACCTCTTAGAGGGTCAGGTGGGCCCATTAAGTGATCCAGTTCTCGATGAGGGTTCCTCATCATAAAAAAAACATATAAATTGCAAAACTAGCTAGCCTCTTCATTCATTAACCATGTCAAAAATATACACCTAACTTAGAATAACAAGGCTGTCACATGGAAACCTCATCTTCAATGAATGGACATATGAGCCATATCAATGAACAGAGTGTGTCCAAAGCACACATGAACTAACACTTCATTAAAGGAAGATAATGAAGGTCAACACTTCTTAAAAGGACTTATGACCAAAGCACAATAAGGGCTGGTTGCAGCAACTGTAAGGGAAAACTGCTTTCACCCTCACCCAAGTAAGAGGGCAATTCATTCAAAGTGAAGGCCACATATGACAATAATATAATGCATGTAGAATAGCAATGATCACATCAAGGATGTGGTAATTTTCAGAAGCAAATGTAAAAGAGGTTTCACTGGTATGGTACGGAAGGTTTTACAGTGCCATCAAGAGCCAGGATTTCATAAGGAACTTCTAACAAAAGGCAACCGGGAATAAGAAGTGGGGAAGTTACAAGTTCTTTCTAATGCCCACTCTGCATTCCTACCTTGCATCAAAGATAACTCTCCAATTTCATATTCAGGACCCACACAAATTGTTATTATTCTTGTATACATGGATGACCTGATCTTCACAGGTACTTCAAAAAGGTTGATTGCTAATTTAAAACATTTTCTGGATAAGACTTCCAAAAATGAAAGATTTGGGAATTAAAGTAGACAAGGATTGAATTATCCAACAAAAATATCTTACGATATGCTCCAATGGTTCAACATGAATAATTGAAAATCAGTCAACACCCAAGCAATGATGAACAAAATTTATCCAAGAGTTGGACGAAGATCCAAAAGATATTGAAATATGGTAGGCATGTTACAATACCAGACACTAACAAGGACATAAATAACATATGCAGCGATTAAAGCTTATGAATTTATGCATAATCCTATTGTGGTCCACATGGAAGCATTGAAAAGAATAACATGATGTGTAAATGAATTAAGTAGCAACCTTATATATCACAAAAACAATCTTAATTCTCACGTTCAAACTGCTATTGAGGTTTCTGTCTCAAATAGCACAGGTAATCTAGAAACTAGAAGATCTATTTCATGTTATTGTGTATTCTTGGGAAGAAATCTCACATCATGGAAGAGAAAGAACAGAAATATAGAAGGTGGATGAGGCCATTGGGCAGTCTAGTTGCTGAGATTGATAAACAATATTGAAGATACAAGTGCAACAATAAATAATGTTTTATTGCTACATAAGTACAATTGCTTTGTCACCTAATCCAGTTTTACATGACAGGTAAAACATTTTCAAATAGATTACCACAGTACAAAAAAGTGCTAAACCAAAGGAGATCGAGCTAACATTCATCAAGACTGAAGATCAAATTGTAGATATCACAACAAAGGGGTATTCAAGAGCCAAACATAATCATTTTAATTATTTGTACAAGTTACACATGTTCAAGAATGATGTGCAACTTGAGCGAGATTTTTAAGATGTGTAACAACAATTTTGTAATTGCATCATGCTCTACAAAGATTAGTCATTAGATAGTTGTCATCACCTATAAGTGTCATACTGTGTACTATTTTGTTATGTATCATACCAATTAAGAGTGGAACATTGTAATTTGAGTCAACATTATGTTGTGCTCACGATATCCCTTTTAATGATTTTTCACTTAATAGGTGTCAACCCTCACCTGAGAGGGAACATTTGAGGCCATCAGTTGCTTGGGTACTTTTCTCCTTCTTCAACCCCACAGCTGGATTTTCAGTAGTCCCAACGCGTAAAGACAAATTATGTGCACAGTGTAAAAATTTCTAATGCATGACATTTAACGAGAAGTCTATCGTCCACATAGTTATCTGCATGAAGTAGTTAATTCCAACTGATAAAGAATGTGAGGTAAGATGCCACATCAAATTCCGATGTGATGATTGGTCTCACATTGATGATCATGTAAAAAAAAAGTTCTTGATCCAAATGTCAAGCATTCTCAATGAAGCATTTTTCTTTTTATTAATTGCAATGCATGCCTCAGCTTTTGCCATGATGATCTCTACAAATTAGATAAGGGTACTCAGACCAGTTCAAGGTGGCATCACGACATGGTGGTGAACCTAGGGGTGTCAACGGGTCAAGTTTACCCGGACCCGACCCGAACCAAACCCTATAGGGTCCGGGTATGGTGATAAATAATAAGATCCGGGTCCGGACCCGAAGGTCCGATTAATACATGGACCCTGGTATAGTTTGTAAAATTTTATACCAAACCCGGACCTGACCCAAGCTACGATTAAGACCCGCAATTTTTCAATGTAAAAATGATAAAAAATATGGTTTTACTGGGTATGGTCCGGGTCTGGTTCATGTAGTTCTTATCGGGTCCGGGTATGGTTTTTCTTATAGTGGACCCGATTAGACCTGGGTTCGGACCCGATATCATACCCGAAAACCAGGTCCAAGTCTGATTCCACCTGGGTCCAAACCAAACCCGACCCGTTGACACCCCTAGGTGAACCTATGACTGAAGTGAAATTGAATTGAATTATTGAGCTGCATATGTTCAGCTACCTGAGACAGAGGAAGGAAAGAGATTTTTCTAGTAAGCTGGATGGGCACTAGGATTCTTGACCTCCGACTGGTACAACCTTAGATCCTGCCACCCTGGCATCCTGGATTTACTACTGCTAGCTCAAAATATGGCTTCATAAATAAGCTTATCCTCGTTTTGGCTACTCATTCAAGGGTATGCAATATGGTTGATCTATCAGACCAAAAGTACCATTTATACAGAACGTGTAAAATTGCGAATGGATGGTGCTGGTGCATGATAGAAATAAACTTAGTAATAAAAAATACTGAATGGTTTTAGAATACACTGCCTTGTAAAGAAGAATTTCCATGCTGTCAATAACAGTTGGAAGTTAAAGAGCCATTTATCCATACGTTTTCATTTTGACTATTAACATGTATAGCTACACAGTATGGTTCAATTTATAAGCTCAGTAGGTGATTCTTACAATTTAAACCTTAAAAGATTAACTGATAAACTTCAATTTCCAACTTTCCCTCATCGGAAATGGTGAAAGCAGCATCATATCATATTGGTATCTAATTCCTTTTTAACAAGAAACTGTTTCTAACCAGGTGTTTTGTAGAAATCCAGGCCACTCTAGGTAACTGTGAGTTGTCTTGGTATAAAGCACTACCAAACATTAACTAGGACTTCCCATAGCTCATCCAATGAAATGTAAAGTCCATGAATTGAACCAAAAAAAAAACTTATTTTTTTGACTTTTTTGAACCGCTCTACAAATCACAAATTGTTCCCAAGCTATGGTGAGATCATATATCATCGTTGCAAGAATGATAATGATCATTACCAAACCTATAAGTTACTAATTTGAAGTTTAAAACCCAAATGTCATAACATGCAGTGGTCTTCCACAAATAAAATCTGATTCTTCCAGAATGCTACTATCATTTTCAATTAGTTAGTTTCATTCAAAGCACACACTAACCATGAGATTAGTGAATGGGAAAACATTACTTGATACGGATCGGGTTGGACCCGGATCCGAAGTGACCAAGGAGGACCGGCTGGCCCTGGTAGGGGTCCACATGAGGGGGGGGGGAGACTTCCCTACTTTTGGGAGCTTGGATGGGCATGTAGGGGAGTCTAAGAATAGAAGAAGGTGCTGAGATTAGCTCGGCTAAGTTTGGCCAAGTCAATGAGGTGTTAACCAAAATAAGCCTAAGTCTAAGAGGTGTTATCTAATTTTGGTGCGAGCCTTAGGGGGTGTTAACTAGTTTTAGATTTGCATTTACTTGTGTTTTGGTAACTTGTGAAGGGTGTAAATACCCCTCATTGGTTTATATATAGGCTTGTAATTCCTCCTTTGAAAGATCATGAAATGAAAATTGATATTGAAAGCTTGCTCTCCCTCTCTCAAATTCGGCTCTCTCTAAAAATCGCCTAACTCTCTCTCTTGGCTCTAGCCTCTCTCACGTCCCTCTCTTCTTCTGTTGCTTCTCTCAAGCTCAGAAGGCAGACCTCTAGTAGGTCTTGGTGTTCAATACTTCCTTGCTGCTGTCAAGGACCCAAGTCCTAGTTCGGTGGCTCACTCCAAGGATCAGGTGGCCCAGCCATCCCGAACCACATCCCTGGTGGAACTGACCTCAACCTGGACCTTTAAGCTGCTGTGGACTACCTTGACTAAGCCTAGCCAACCCCAGTAAGTTAGCTTGTCCATTACCTAAGCCCAAACCCACGTTGGAACCCCCTTTGTCCCAAGTAATTCCCAAAATCTGGACAGAACCTTTTAGCGGTTAACTACATATTTCTGTCAGACTTGCAGACGACATATTAGTGAGTCTAGGTTTGAAATTTGAACCCTAGCTTCCCAAACATGTCCCTGCCTACCCTCAAAAAAACAGAATTTATCTCCATTCCAGTAGGGAGATCTGATTTTTCTATTACAACATGTCAATGTCAAAATACAGTCCTGTTCCAGTCCAGAACCTAAACCTTGTAGTTTGTTCCCAAACTGGTATCTCCCAAAGACCGTGGAGTTAGCCCCTGAAATTTTGATAGGACCTTCTTTTATATGTCTTAAGCCTTGTCTCAAAATTTCAGAATTTTATGTGCAGTAGTTTGAGAGAAATGAATTTTATCCCATCTGTCAGAACAGCCTGAAACAGACCTTGTTTTCTACCCAAGTTAACTTACCTGACCCTAGGCTTGAACCCAGACCTAACATGATAAACTTCATTCCCATTGAAAAAGGTGGCCCAAAAACTCCATGTTTCCAAATCCAAAAAAGAAAAAAACATATTTGTGGAGAAAATATAAAAAGCTAATCATGAAATTAGTAGAAGCCACATGCTTTTAACCTATCCTTTCAAGTAAACTAGGTAATCGCCTTTCAAGTAATTGTGAACTAGGCATTCTCTAAGATGACAGAAAAGTCTCCAGAAACAGAAATATTTAATAAAGAACCATATCCAAATTCTATCCTTCTAACTTCCATGAGTGACAAGAAAAATGTGTAACATCTATAGTCTATGACGACACTAAACAAAAAGTTTTCTTTGATCTGTATATAAAGACATTACCTCATTCATCAACTTTGATTGAAGTACACCCCGTAGTAATTGTAGAATTAGTACGGAGGGGGCACAAGCTTTTGCTTTTCACTACACATTGGGATTGTGTGAACACAAACTTCTTGCAGTTACACATGGATGATGGCTCACTTGATGCTTCATGATGTTCAGATGAAGCCAATGTGAATAAGGGTTTATTTATCATACCATGTTCAGATTTCAACTGATCAGCACAAGAATGTGATGCAGTTGCCTCAGCTGATGGCAAGTCTTTTGGTTCCAAATCTTCTTCTTGCCGAAGAATCTCAGACCTTCCAGCTTGAGCAATCTCAAACGAAAATGACTGGTTCTCACAATCTTCAATCATACCAAGGTTCAGCAATAATTTTTTATGCTTAAATGTTGGCCTATCACAATTGCCAGTTTCCATAGCATCAACCAATTGTTTATCATCCAGCATGAAATGGACAGCTTCTCTCTCTACTTGATGCAGATTTTTCCTCTTCTTGTATTCTTGGTAACAATACTCCGTAGGAGAATGATTGGAGCCCTTCTCTTCTATGGTACAAGAATTCTCTATAGCAGAGGTAGATTGTTTACTCTCCATGTAACCACTACCATGTACATCAAATAAGGATGTTATATTGCCTTTACAAATTTGAGACTCACTGTTAACTTGAACTTTTCCTAATGAAGCAAACTTGGGTCCTTTATGTTTCTTGTGGCTCAGAACTTTCCTGGAATGGTCAGAATCATTTGATCTATGTTCAGTCTGAAAAACATTATTCATAGCCTTCTTTAAAATCCTTGGGGAACTATTCATAGCTCGATGCAGCTGGAGAGCTAATTCTTCGTCATCAATATGCCTCTGTGTTGCTAGAGCTTTATCCTGTGCCAGTACCTTGAAGCTCCTTTCTCCATCATTCATGTTAGGTTTTCTCTTGTTAGTTTTAACAACCGAGTTACTGTTGCCTTTAGCCCTCCCATCCTCACAATTGTCATTCACACGCCTACCCTTGTACAAAAGCTTAACTGGGACATGCTTCTTGGGTTTATTTTTCCTATGTACTTCCTTCAAGCAAGCCTTACCAGTGGCGGAAGCCACAAGCTCAAGTGCACTTTTGGCAGCTGCAGCAGCCTTAGCTGCTACTGCAGCCTTCTCCAAAGCTGTAATCTTGGCTGCAGCTGCAAATTCAGCAGCAGCCACAGCCGCTGACCTAGAGGCCTCAATCACCTCCTCGGGTGAGAAGAAAAACCTTGTATTACCATTCAGAAGGTCACGGATATGGACACTGAATTCACTGGAAACAGATGAAATAGATGTTGGTGACAAAGATGATGATGATAGCGATGGTGATGATGATGAAGATGATGCAGACGATGATGGTGACGAGGAGGAGGATGAAGATGATGAAGGTAGCACGCATCCATTCTGCCTTCTCAATCCAGCAAGTAGGCGTTTTCTTGGAGGTAAACAGGATGCAGAATTCAGGGGATCCACAAGAAACTCGCGAGCCTCCATGCTTTTTTCCTCTTCCTGCTGAATTGACAAAGACACTACTTTATCAAGAACACTATTTTCACTTCAAGAAAAACCACACCTCAAAGAGAGAGAGCTACATCACAACCAACGAGCACAAGCAATTGGTCAACAATTTAACACTCTCCACTGTCAATGGATTAAGAGTGATGCCTTAAGTTCTAGAACTTAATAAATAACAACTCTAGTAAACTGAACTTAGAAAATCCCAACCAAGATCAAAGAAAGCATCATCCTAAAACACCACCAGAGAAAAAAAAACACTTTCACATCCCCATGAATTTACCAACAAGTGTAACACCAGAAAGAATTTTTTAACATTACTCAGATCACTAATAAGAGATAGAAATCCCAAACGCAACATTCATAAACACCAAATTGCACCAAAAAACACGTTACCACAATGCCCGAATTCAGAGCTTTATCTTTAACCAACAAGTCAGACAGATCGAAGATCCAAATGCCCAAAAATTAACCAATCAAATTCATCCCAAAATCTCAATCTTCATGGCCTTTTGATCGACGTATCAAACAGACCAACTCAAACTCTCAATCTTCAAATAAATAGCAGATTGGTTCACATCAAAATCGTATAATTTCATGAAATTCTCGCAAATCTTAACCCCATAAGATACCAAACCCATCGTTCCCAATCACGAACTGATTCCTCATCTCATGACCAACCAATCAGTGAAAGAAGAAACCAAAAACACTGAAAAAACACCAAGTACCGTTCAATCGCAACAGCGAATCCCACGCAAATTTATCGCAATCGAGGACTATTCCTTACATCAAAAACCGATCAAAAAAAAAACCTAAAACCCTAGTTTCAATAAAACCATGAAGCGCAACAGACTTGAAAAAAGCACTTAAAATCAAATCAACGAATCAAAACCCGCTAATTCACACACCAAATGACAGAAAACAAGAAAACCACCTTCTAACAGCACCTGACAAAGAGAAGAAAACGCATTCTTTTCCAAAAAACACAAGTAAGCGCCCCCTCCTTACCTTCTTATCGTTCAATTATCCAAGAAGGGAAATTCACAAACTTAGTAAATTAGGGTTTTAGAACACACTCCAACGCATCACTACGTACAAAAGAGAGAGAGAGAGAAATAACTCCGAGCAGGACCAGAAACTCTAATCAAGCGATCGGCGAAAGGGAGGGAAAAAAACAGAAAAGAGACACAAAAACCCCTCAGATTCTACCTTTTCACGAAGAGATCATGATCACGGACGCTCCAAAATCGGCCTTTCTTAATATCCGGAATTTACAAAGTATAAGAAAAAGGTCAAAAATTCGACCTAAAACACTGCTTGCCCAGTTAGTAGTGACGACATCGACTAATGGCTGCAAGCGCACCGCGTACATATAAACCTCAGTAGACTCAAGAACGAACCGTCAATCTTAAATCCAACGGCTCGAATTTTTTCTGATGCATATGAAAGTGAATCTTATGCAGTCGCATTTCGTTCTTCAGTTCCTCGTTGCCAATACATGATATCAATATCCCACTCCCTTTTGGTTAGCGTCATTTGAAAATTTGATATAATTGTAATTTTGGTTTGGGACAATCTTATAACTTCTTAGAAAGAGTATGGACAATTTTGGAAATAACGAAACGTCAGATGCGCTCGAAATCCTCTGGAAATACTTTTCGCTTCTTGAGTTTCGAAGTGGGGCCCGCACGTTACTTTAGTGGCTTCAAATGAAGCCATTCCTTTCCTTTAGGGATTTCGTCTGTCCCCATTTCGGTACTCACGCCCACGTCAAGGGCCCCACTCAAGTTCGGGTCACGTTCCGCGAACCGGATACGCTCGGATCCAGTTCCGCTTGCTGCAACCACCCAGCCTCATTAATCACTATGGCTTGGACTGACTTGACCAGGACCGAGCTGGTTCAAACCGCGCTCTCTAACCTCTAGGAATGCAGACAGGCGTGATATTGATTGAGTCAAACTTGGTCCAACATTAAGTTTAAATTCCTGAGAATGGATTTATTTTTTTTATCTAAATTTAGATATGACACTTTGTGGTACTGAACCCGTTGAAAAAAGTACTTACACAGTTTTTTTTCCATGGGGAATGGGTAAATAGGCAAAGCATGTTATATGCTCCCCCCGAAGATGCAGGTGTGTGTTGGGGGGTCTGAATGAGTGTCACGTATTTAAGCGTGTGGGGCTCTTATCCCTGTGTGTGTCAGCATCACTTAGCGTCAAAGTTCAGTGCAGTTGCAAAGACTTAAGTACCTTTTTTGTCATTCCTGTCATGAAATGACGGTTCGAGAAAAAGACAAAAATGTCTTTCATTTAGAAAAGTGAAACGCCGGTTCAAGAAAAGAACAAAAATGTCCTCCATCTAGAAAAGGAAAGAGGATGTTAACTCTTCAAAGTTCAAACATTTCATTTTCGCCCTAAGCAGTAAACATTTGCATCGTCTGTTGTAACAGGAGCGCCTTCTGATGACGCACCATTTGCCATCGTCTGTTGCCACCTGAGCAACATTTGTCATCGTCTGCTGTCGTTGAAGCACCTTTTACCATCGTTTGTTGTTGCCAGAACATCTTTTGCCATCGTTTGCATAATGGGAGCATTGTTGCCACCATTGACTGCATCTACCTTCTAGGTGTTTCTCTTTCACTATCGGATTACTAAAAATCATGTCGTTTCAGTGAGTTTCGTCTAAGGCTTCATTATGTAAACAAATCAATTTGTAAATCTGAATGCTAAATAACATCTATTTTCATATTGAAACAAATTGATTTGCACATATCCACCTTTTGGGCATCAAAAAACAGTCAGCATGATTTGGTCTTATGAAGGTCAAACATTACAACGATATGTGTTTATAAAGGCTAAATTTCTACAATGATTTGTATATTGGAATGTAGTAATGATTTATACATTTAATACAATAGCGATTTGTATGTTTGATGCAACAACGATTTATACGTTTGAAGCAGTAGCAATGTGTATTTATAATTTATGAAGTTACCATAATTTGTACTTAAGTTTGCTAAATCGTACAACAATGTTTACTTATAAAGCTCAAACGTTATAACGCTATATACTTATGAAGGTTGTGATTTTTACAAGGATTTGTAAGTTTGAAGCAGCAATGATTCTCACATTAGGGATTTACGAGAAATTTAGCGATGGATTAGCGATGGCCAAATTCTGTCGCATACTCCATCGCAACTTTGCGACAGAGTAACGACAAAAAATTTCTGTTGCTGAGCCATCATGCATTTGCGACGAAGTTTGAGATGAAATTTGGCAATCGCTAATCCGTCGCTAACTCGCGACGAATTTCCGACGGTATGTTTTCCGTTGCTAATTCCACAAATAATTCGAATGTTATCGTCGAATATTTTTCTCTCACTAATCCATCGCAAATATATGTCGCTAATTGGAGTTTTTCTTGTAGTGTAAAGGGGCCTCGTCTATGCTCTCAAGTACACACATTGTAAACTTTTTATGAAACCATGTCTTCTGATTAAATATGTGTCATATGTTCTTTGCTGCATTTTGAAAGATATGCTACAAACATAGCCGATAATGTGCATCTGGCCATACATGAGACACTACAGTCACAATTGCGTGATTAACATCTATAAGTACAGCTTCAGGGTGCTTCCCATTCATTGCCTGTGTAAATATTCTAAATAATCACTCAACGCTTTCCTTGGTCTGGTCATACAAAAAAACGTCACCTAATATACAACTCTATGAGTGATGATTCACTCTGACAAACTGCGCAAATGACCACTGTTCAATATTAATCTTCACTGTTGTATAAAAAAAAACACACATCGTTGAAACATTTATAATCTACTCTTGACTTTAAATCTATCCAAAACATATTCATAGCATATCCATCTTAATCATGTTGCATTACACTAAAGAAACCAGGGTCATTGCTTGATTTCTTCTGTAAGTAATCAACTAAACAACATATTCATCTATTCTTCATGTTATCTGTCTTCTTCCTTCTCAAGTGGTTTCTTAGATCCATAGGTGTGAATGACACATTCTCGCAACCACCATCTATGTGTGTGCATAAATTGTATATCTTTCTTGGTGCAATGCCGACACTATCAGTTATTTCAGCAATTACAACATGCACTTCAGTTACTTTACGATGTGACCTTAACATAGGAGTCATAAATAAAGCTGTTAATTCATGGTTATGATCACTGATTAAAGTAGGAACTACATATTTCTCATTCAGAAGTCTTCTTAACACCATTCTCGCTGGACAACCATATCTTGAATCTGGCTTGCTCATTGTTGGATTTCCACTTGACTTCTTCCAACTTTTCTTAGAACAAACATATGTCTTTTTCACCACGACACCTTGTACATTTTTTGACCAAGAATACATTCTAACACTGAAGTCAAGTTTTAAGGCATAATCATTATAAAATTTATATGTAATTTCCTCATTATTAAACTACATTCCTTCTACGGAAACATAGTCAAGTGTACTATCATGTACATTCTCAGTGCCTGCGCCTTTATCAAGTGTACTGTCATGATCGTCTACCTCATTATCGAATTGCATTTCTTCTTCTGGAACATTCAAGTCAAGAGTGAATCCAATGCCTGCACCCTTCTTATCATGTGCATCATTAGTGCACATGTTCACTTCTTCAAGTGCGTCATTAGTATAGATGTTCACTTCTCTATAACTTTCCAATGATTGAAATACAACATCTTCACTGCAACCAGATGATAAGCTCACCACTGTCATAAGCAAGATATCAATTTGTGTTAGCCAACACATACGTTTACTATAATTTACTCAAGATGCATATAACAACAGATACTGATTAGTTAAGCAAGTCAAAGAAATGATTGAATGAATCACAATATAAAAGCAACAATGATTTGTTATTTGCTTATACTATGCATCGAGTTTTTATTTACCATGCCAATAAAAGAAATGATTTATCGTATATGTGTGTTGACGATAACGATTCACGTGACAGCGATTTAATTATATCTATGACGATGCGAAACAATTTCAATAGAAACCGTTAAATGAGCAGTGATTTGAATACGCAAATCGCCACTACAAGCGCATAATAATGTATTTTCGTACGCACATGTTTTAAAATCATACTACAAATATCTTACAAATCGATACTAGAAAACACATAATATCTTACAAATCGATATACATATCGCATAATATATTACAAATCGATACGACAATTCAGCATAATAGCTTATAAATTGATATAATATCACATAATATATTACAAATCGATACAAAAATTTAGCATAATAGTTTACAAATCGATATTAACAAACAAAATAATATCTCACAAATCAATAGTATATCACTACAACCGCGATTTGTGATATATTACATATATTGAGTGAATGAACAATACCAGATGAGATAGAGGCCCTTCTTCACATCTGTAACCAAGGATTCTTGTCAACAAGTCCCAGCGTCCTATAAATATATTTAATTTTTCAATCATCGAAAATACAACATCCAACTGCAATAACAAAACAATGCCTTAATGAAACTTGTTGGAATGTTTGTGCGTCATTACTTTTTTTCATACTGTCTAACAAAAATAAAGAAGAAGAGAAGACTGTAAAAAGAGATGGCCGACAAATGCCCCTATGACGCCTACCAATGATCGAACCAGTCGATCGATTTATAGTTATCTCCATGAGGTAGGAACGAACATGAGAATATTTTGTAACATAAAGCAGGAATGAGAAGGCGACAATGTGTTGTAACACAAGCTAAAAACCAAGGCAGGAACCTGAACTCGAGACGATGGCAAAGGATACTCCGACGACAATAGACAATGGTAAATGGTGCATCATTAAAGAGAACTTCTGTTACAACAGATGATGCATCGTCAAAAGGTGATCCGCTGGCAGTATAGGAGTTTACTGCTTAGGGCAAAAACAAAACGTTTGGACTTTTTAAGAGTTAAGATCATCCTTTCTTTTTTGAACGAAGGATATTTTTATCTTTTTCTCAAACTATCGTTTTATGGCAAGAATGATGGAAAAGGGTACTTAAGTCTTTGCAACCACACTAGACTCGACACCAAGTGATGCCGACACACATGGGGATACAAGTTCATTCAGACCCCCGAACACGCCCTGTAGTAAACCCCTCAAGTCTTTGGGGGAGAACACACAACACCCTCTTGGAAATAGAGATCAGATTACCGTTCACTACCCTGTTTCAAACATATTTATCAACATGGTCTTGGCATGCATCTGACTAGACCCGATCCTGTCTGTTCTTGGGAGACAAGCTAAGCTCATTCGTTCATGTAAGGTAGTGGGACCATTGGGAGGCCATTTCAACGGTCACTAGGCATGTAACAATTATAAATCAAACAAGTAAAACTAAATTAATTAGATAATTATTTACATATAAATTATAGTTACATGTCATAACATCACGAGCTTTGTCTCTGAGCCGAAGGGATTTCTCCCGAGGATGTGTCCCAAAATTCAACTCCTTACATGTTTATAAAAGGGCTCTCCGAAGCCAAGATAATAATGAGAATTGTGCAAGAGAAATTGTGTTCTCTGGTTTACAGATAATTAATACTTAATGTGTAAAAGGATTAAGAAAACTGATATTCCCGACGATTTTGAGCGTTACTTCTTACTCTTCAGCCCACTGAATTTACATTTCTGCATTCATTGTCCCACATTGGTATCAAAGTAGATGATCCACCCCCATCAGTGATTGTGTGTACCAGGTCGGTATCTCGTGCATCGGCAGAAGAAGAAAAAAAAATTAAACCAAGGAAAATGTGTTTGAGGTTAGTATAATGATTTTTGTTCATACATAGGAAAATTGGTGAAATGAAATATCGATTGCAAAAAAACCTAAAATTCGGGTACATAAAAATATTTACGTACCTGGGTTTGTTTCTTCCGATGACCAGATACAATTCTAAAAAGGAGAGTAGCCATTTCAAAAGAGTTCATTAGGCTTGAATTTCTTGAAAAAAAAATATAGAGAAATCGACAAACTCAGTATAGTTGTTGGATTAGTCACCAGAAGGCCACCCCGCTCAAGGGGTTATTGGTGGTAGAAACTGACTTTAAGTCGATGCCAACGACTCCATTATCGTTCCTGACAGGTCGAAGGCGATCAAATCCTTCAGCCACCTCTATAAAAAAGCTAGGATACATATTCGACAAACCTAGTGGGATCGGTGTTTGCCTGCCCCACTCTGCACACACTGAACCCCATGCTTGCCCGAACCTCCCCTCTTAACACCTTGCCCATTCTGGGCCATTCGAAGAGGCGAGCACCCTTGCAATGGTGCGACTAGACCCATGAATCCTTAAATTCTCGACTATCGATAGTGAGGCCCTACCACTAGAGACAATGATGCGGTTGACCAGAGAAAAAAAGGAAGGAAACAATGATCGATTGGGGAGAAGAGGAAAGGGACGATAAGGATCAGGGTTTTTGATCTCTGTCACCATCCTCGAGTTCTCATTGTTGGATATGCCAACTACCGACTGTAGATCTCCATCGTCGAAGACAGTGGAGGCAAAGCAGATGGTGCAGAGACCCTCTGCCCTTGTGGTGGACCTTCGTCGTGAACCTCCGCTGAGCTGGAGAGGCTTTGAACCATTGGGTGAGGTGGTGGTTTGCCTGGAGGTTGGCCGTCCGTGAGGTGCTCGGCATGTAGTGAGAGGCGGTAGCCCACCGAAAGCATCTCCCCGACGTTGATTCGCCAGTAGCTCTGGCTGCCCTTCCCTCTCTTCTTTATTTTCTGAGAGAATCGAAAAGGAAACCTAATCGGGTTTCCCTTTTTGTTTTCTTTTTGAGTATTTATATAAAAGGAATTGTTTTCAGTTTTGGCGTTAAGATTTTCTGAAAATTCTAGAATAGACCTCATATATTATCAACAGAGTGATATACTTTTGGTTTTTTCTAAAAAACAATGTTTTTATTTTTCAGAAATTCCAAAACGATGTCTGAACTTTTTAGTTTTACTGAAAAATCTTAGAGATTACCTTTAAAGGTTTTTGTGTTATTTATTTATTAAAAGAGGTTTCTGACTTTTCTATTTTTTACAGAATAGTGTTTGTGTTTTTTTTATTTAACTTAAGAAGATTTCAGATTTGTTGTTTAAGGTTATGATTTGCAAAACAACAATCTGACTTTTATGAAATTATAAAAAATATTTATGCTTTATGGAAAACCAAGTGCTTCACTTTACCAAAATTGCATGAAATTCTACATTTTATGCATATATACACACATATAGAGATTCCTGATGCATGACTAAACTAAAATAGTGACACAAAAATTTAAATATATATATTAAGAATATATTAATAAAAACTACTAGTTGATAAAATTTTATTTTAATAATTAGTATTTCTCTATTTTAGGAAAATATAAAAAATATGATAGTCATGGTTAAGTTGTCCAAAATTAAAAAACTTAATTAAATAAATTTTGAAATGTAAAGGAGAAAGATAGAGTATTTATTAACCCATGACAAGACCCAAAATGTGTTAACAAAAGTAAAACCTTCACTAACTGATAAATCTAGTGAAGAAGAAAAGAAATGTTATAATAAGTTTATCGAGGATGATAAACTTGCTCGAGCAACTTTTCTCACATTTATGCAAGATGACCTCCTATATGTATTTGAAAATTATGACACTAAAAAAAATAATGAAGACAACTAAGAAAAAGTATGATATGACTTCAAAAACTCATATCCAACTTTTTTTTTGAGCAGTACAACTCTTGCAAGATGAAGAAAATGGATAATATAGTCGATCGTGTAAATCATATGTTGGTAATGGTTAAGGACTTAACCATAGCTGAAAATGATATTCTTGAAAGAATGCAAATTTTTATCATACTGAACAACCCTTTTTTATCATAAAAAATGGTGCCAATTGTCACGAGACTGAACAAGAAAAGTCTCTTTCTAACCGAGCTTCCTCTGTAACTGGCTCTTGAGGAAGAGCACATGAACAAAGGCAAGGAAGAAAAATTCAAGTTATTAGATCTGATTAGATCAGACAGAAGAGGTGAATATAACTCTGATGAGTTTAAGACATTCTATAGTGATAATAACATAACTCCTCATACAACTATCCCTTATACACCACAACAGAATGGTGTAGTAGAAAAAAAGAATAGAACCTTAATAGATATGACATAATCCATATTACCACATATAAATATTTTCATGAAATTCTAGGGAGAAGCTATAAGCACTGTCATGTATATTCTAAGTAATGTTTCTTCTAAGGTGATAGAACTTACACCTCATGAGTTGTGGATTGGCAGAAAGAAAGACTTGAGTTATCTGCGAAAGTAGGGGTCTCCTGCATACGTATTGATTCTTAATCAAATGAGAGACAAGTTAGATGTCAAGACTATCAAGTGCATCTTCATGAGGTACCCAAAGAGATCAAAGGGGTATCTACTATATAATCTTGAAAAAGAATTTATAAAAAGCATGGAAGTGAAATTCCTGAAAACCAAAGAAAATGGTTTTGATCCTGAAGATGATGGTGTCCTTCTGGATATCATAAATGATTCTAGGGTACCTACTTATGAGTTAGAGCATAATGATCTAATTATAAAAGATGAACAAACATCACAACCAATAATTAGATAGAAAAGAATAAGAACTCCTCCAATTACTTAAATAATTATTATACATTCTTGAGCGAAGAATTATGCTATACTATAAACTTGGATGAAACTTTCGATAACTTGAGTTTTAAGGATACAATTGCTTCTAATGAATTTGAATATTGGATGTAAGAAATGAAAGATGAGTTGGACTCTATAGGAAAGAATGGAGTTTGGAAACTAACTATCTTGCCTAAAGGATACAGGGCAATTAGTAGTATGACTTCTTAAAAAAAACCTCAAAGTAGATGGAATAATTGATAAATTTAAGGTAAGATTAGTTGCAAAAAGCTATTCTCAACGAAAAGAATTTGATTATGAAATAACTTACTCTCTTGTGGCCAAATTGGCCTCTATTCATATTATTTTGACATTGGTAGCTTATTTTGACATTGGTAGCTTATTTTGATCTTGACCTATATCAAATGAATGCAAAAATGACCTTCTTAAATGATGAATTAAATAAAATTATTTTCATGCAACTAGAATGTTTTAAAATTGAAGGTCAAGAGGATAAAATATACAAGTTAAATAAATCTTTGTATAAGCTTAAGCAATCACCAAGATGGTGGTACTTATCATTTCATAATGCTATAACCAAGTTAAGTTATAAGGCAAATAGTTTGAACCACTATGTATATGCTAAAAATAGTGAGAGTATGTTTACTATATTATCCCTCTATATTAATGACATATTAATTACAAGTAATAACATAGACATAATAAATAAGACCAAGTCATGATTAAGTTCTTGATTTAAAATAAAGGATATGGGTGAAGTCTCATGTATTCTTAGAATTAAAATACAAAAAAAATAAAAAAATTGAGATTGCTATGTCAGAGTCAGAAAAAATATCTTAACCACATTTTAAAGAAATTTATAATGAAAAGTACTAAGGCAAAATGTACTCCTGTAGTAAAAGGTCTAAAACTTAGTAAAAATAATTGTCCAAAAAATGAACAAGAAAAGCTGAATATTCCCTATGCTCAGGCGATTGAAAGCCTGATGTATGCAATACTTTGCATTTGACTTGATTTAAGCTTGGTTGTAAGTTTAGTGAGTAAATATCAAAATAATCATAGGTTTTTTCATTGAAAAGTAGTAAAAAGGATTTTTCAATATTTAAAGAAAACTAAAAAACTCAAGCTATGTTATCAGTCAGATAGACTAAACCTTGTGAGTTATTCAAATGTTGACTTTATTGGTGATAAAGATGAAGCAAAATCTATCTTTGATTATGTATTTATGTTAGGAGGTGGGGCAATTGCGCTGTCATGCAAGAAGCAAGATTGTGTGGTACAACATACCCAAGAAGATGAGTATATTGCATGTAACATGGTAGATACTTTTGGTGTGTGGATAAATTGATTACTAAATGATTTGAAATTGAATATTCTAAGAGATTCAGTTCAACTTTATTGTGATAATAAAAATACAGATTATATTTCTTTAGGTGATATGGTAGTAGATTTGCTAACCGAGACAATCATTGAGGATGTTTTTACTAGACATGTGAGTCAAACGAGACTCAAGTACATCTATGTGGAGCAAATAAATTCACTGGACTGTATGAATATCACTCAAAGTGTGTATGCAAGGTTCATGTTAAGAATAAACATAGAAACACAAAGTGAGTAAGCAATGTTCCTATTGAGAAGAAGCATGAAAGCATATGATACCCTTATGGCCAAATGGGAGATGTAAGGTAGTGGTCGTAAGAGGCACCCCAACGGTCACTCTCTCTCTCCCATAATAGTCATAACTGTTAAAACATGTAACAGTTATAAATCAAACAAGTTAAACTAAATTAATAGATAATTAATTTACATATAAATTATAGTTACATGTCATAACATCAAGAGGTGCGCCTCTTGGGTTGAATGGATTTCCAAAATTAAACCCCTTGCAATTTTACAAAAGGGCTCTCTAAAGTCAGAATAATAATGAGAATTCATATGTAAAAGAAAACTGTGCAAAAGAAATTGTGTTTTCTGGTTTACAGAGAATTAGCAATTCTGAGCATTACTGTACACACTTCAGCCCACTAAATCCACACTTTGCATCCATTGTTTCTCGCAGTTCAAACTCGTAAAGTAGGCTCAACAAACTGAATATGAACAATAAGTAATTGACTGGGCTCAACTGGTATAAGCTCGTTAGGTAGTATGAAATATATTTTAGATATATGTATTTTTTGTAATCCTATTTCTTTCAGCTCTAAAACAATGCATTTTTTTTATAACTTGGCTCATTTAACTTGGGCTAATTATGAGCTCGAACTCAGCTTGGCTCACAAGAATGACCCAAGCTAGCACACTTCAAGAAGCTCTGGTTGTATTATTTGGATTAATAATATGGGTTGGATTCAGTTTACAACCCATCGAAGTTCCAAACTATTTGCGTTCTTGGCTTAAGCAAACCCAAAAGTCAGTCCAGGAAAAGTGGCAGCTGCCTGCTACTTTTTTGGCCTATTGCCAGCCTACCACAAGTCAGCAAGTGTTTTCAAGTTGTCATTTGCAAATCTGACCTTACATTGTCGATTTGCAAGAAAACAAAATTTAAATCATGTTTTTTTAATAAAAAATATAAATTTTAAATCATAAATATTTATAAAAATTTTATACCATCAAAATTTTAACCTTATAAAAGTCTACCTGCACATCAGAATGAAACGATCCAAAAATCGAATCCACGAAGCATGTAGCAGGCAGCTGCCACCAACTTGTCTAAGCCATATGTGACACAAAATTTGTTTAGCCCAATATAATAAGCCGTATTTGTCACTGAATAGACAAATCATATTGGATACAATTTATTTACATCCTATTTTGTTTGTATTGTATTATTTAAAAAAGTTATTTATTGATACAGACCTACCATTTATATGGAATTCCATGTCAGGCACCCTTTTTTCTGAAATTTCTCACTGTATTTTTTTTACAATAGTCAAATAAGGACCAGTCTAACCTACCAATCTTAAAATAGCTAAATTGAGTTGATATTTTAAAATACCAAAAACACCCTTCTGCTTCATGCTGAACTAGATAACTTGGGTTAAATATTTTAAATACCTCAGTTAAATATGTTTGCCTTGGATCTGACTCCAAATTGAGAAATATGCTATCCAAAGAAAAACGTCTAGTATCTATTTTGGACCTAGGTTGAAACTCTGGTCCGTTTCAATTATTTGTAAGTTCGTAACATTAAGGGTGGGTAAGTTTATAGCATGTAAGAAGGCAATCATGTATTTTTAGTGAATAAGGGTAAAAGGAGGTTAACTCAAGGCCCTAGGGATGGCAGTGGACAGGAGGAAAGCCCCCCCCCCCCCCCCCCCCCCCCGGTTTGGACCGGGGATGGAGGCGGGGATGGACTTACACTTTTCCCTGCCCCGCCACAATCCCCGCCTTGCCCCATCCCCAGTCCTTCTAAAGGTGATTTAATTCATCCCTGTTTGAACCTGGGATGGCGGACATGAAACGGGGATGAAGGCGGGGGTGGAGGTTAAAATCCATCCCCGTGCAGGGATGGAGGTTCTAATCTTGAGACGGGGTGGGGGTGGAGACCCTGCCCCCGCCCCGGTCCATTGCATCCCTACAAGGCCCTAGTTTTGATTATTGTTAGAAAAACTTAGCACTATATCAGACATTTCAGAAAAAGTGGTTATGATCTGGAATTTCAATTAAAAGGTAGCTTTATATCCAGAAAAAGTGGTCTATGACCATTGGGTGGTTCATTGTAAATATCTCATAATCAAAACATTGGGTGGTTCATTGTAAATATCTCATAATCAAAACATTTTTGTAACTAACTCCCAAGTTAAGAGGTTTTCCATAAATTGTTCATTTCTTCATGTTTGTTCCTCAAGTGAAAGTAGGTCAGTCTGCTTCTGTCACAAAGATACGGGTTTGACACCCCATACGTGGGTCGGGTTCAACACGCGAGCCAAAAAAATCTTTCGAAAGACAGGATACGAGGGCACAAACTTTTTTAACTTTTTATTTAATAAAAAAATATTTTTATATTTAATATATGAAAGTAGGGATTCAAATGGATCAGATCCAGGACGGAGGTTTTGCAATTTTTGGCTGTTTAGGATCCGAACTGTTTGCATCTCTATATGAACGTTTTATTTAAAAATATTAAAATATTAAAATAATATCCATACATGTAAGAGAGGTGTCCGACTCGTGTCAGCCATGCATGATATGCGTTCTAAATGGAATGACATGGATTTTTTTTTTGGGTAGCCTCCTCTCGAAGGGCATGTAGTTGCTCAGTGACTTGTCTCCTGTGAAGGTATGGTTGCTTGAAGCTAAGAGGAATCTCTTTGCATGTCAGATTTCCAATTAATCATGGAACTCGGTTGAGTTTGCTTCAAATCAACTTGATTTGCAACCAAACCTAATCGAGGAAAAGGTGATTTAATTCATCTTTAATACTCAACCTAACACCGAGTGTACATGTTGAGGCTTTCTTGTTAAAAAATGATCCCACGTGTATGGGTTTGAAATAGAGATGGGGAACGATGATGGTTATCACCAACCATGATTGTCTAACAATTCAAGTCTGGTTGATGTAGTTAAAAGTGAAGCGCAGTAAAAAAACATGGTTATTGGGGTGGAATTTTTGCGTCAACCTATAAGGCTCATGAAAATAACCGTATTGTTTTTGTAAAATGACACTATTTAAAAAATGCCTCATAATTTTTCTGAAATCTTCCTCATATCCAAAATCCTTGACTCTCAATTTTTTTAGAACATTTTTGCCCTTCCGCAAATATAGTACGACCTTCGCAAATTATTTTTGTAAATGTCACCCAAAATGTGCATACCACCTTTAACTAAATACTCTTGATGCACATCCGCAAATAAAATATGACCTTCACAAATCGTTATTATGAATGTTCCTAAAATGTATGAACCTTCTTTAACTAAATACTCTTATGTATGTTCGCAAATACCATACGACTTTCGCAAATCAGTTTTGTGAATGTCCTCGAAGTGTACAAACCTCCTTTAACTATATTTTCTGATGTATGTCTGCAAATATAGTATGACTTTCACAAATTATTTTTGCAAATGTCCCAAAAATGTGTGAATTTTTTTAAACTAAATACTTATGGTGTACATTCATAAAAATAGTAAAACCTTCACAAGTCATTATCAATGCCATTTTGTGAATGTTCTTACTTTCACATGCTTTCTTATTTACATATAAAGTCATTGCGTTTTTTTTTCATTTTTATATTTGTTTCTCGTTAGAACCTTAACTTTTTTTTCTCTTTCTTTTACGGTGATTCCTATAAAATTCATCTTGTAGCATTCCAGTGAGGTTGCAATATCCTTTTGGTCAACTTTTTTGTCTTCTGATCAAGTGTAGTAACTTAGGTCGAAAGGTGAGTTATATATATTTTTTGGCATTCTTAATTTTTTTTTGTATATATATATATTTAATAGCCTTGTAGTATTTGTGTTTGTATGATTTATGTTTATTTTCATGTGTTTTATGTATTTAATACTTGGCATCAGATTGTATGTTTATAATAGACTATGTTTAGGTTTTTTTATAAATATATATTTGTTGTCTTCTAGTATTTATGTTTGGTTGTGAATGATTTAGTTAGTTTGTTTATCTTTTATTCAATATTTGATTGTTTCGTTTTGAGGTAATGGGTTAGAGTTGACTGTACACAAGCATTCAATTAGTGTAATGGGATTGGAGTTGACTGTGTATAAGTATTCAATATGGGGTTATGGTTGAAGTGAGTCATTTTCAAAGTGGTTGTTGTAAGCAGTTGTCTTAATTGAATGCATAAAAGTCATATGGACAACTTTTTCTTGCATGTTATTTTCATTTGATGAATGCTATATTGTGTTGTTGGTATAGGCAGTTAATGATGGCCTTAGAATGGGTTAAAGTATACTACCCTCTCATTGATTATCCTCATTGGAGATCTATAATGATATAAAAAATAGTAGCTTTAAGAAATTTATGGTTTTGATGTCTCGTAAAACCATATATATAGAAGAGTTATTGAGATTTTGGTATAGTTATTCTCTGAACATAAGAAACCAATAAATATGGATAGAAGTTTTGGATGATGATATAGATTCAATGTTATATAGTAGTAATATTTATTTAATTATTTTTATCATACAAGATGATAATATTAAATAAACAACAATTGAAAGTGATTTACAAGAAGCAGTTGATAAGTGAAATGTTGTATGCTTAGGCCCATGGGGGTCAGACTAGGTCAAGTCAAGGGTTAAGGTAGGTCAAATTGGGTAGACAGGTTGACTGATTTTGTTGGGTCTTGACAGAGCTTGGGAGAAAATTATTTTTCTTAAACCACTGCATAGAAAAATATGAAATTTTAGGTCAAGGTTCTAAACACGTGGAAGAAAGTTCTGTCAAAATTTCAGGGCCTAACTCCATGGGGTTTCAGAGATACAGGTTTGGGAACATGCGACACGGTTTATGTTCTAGACTAGAACAAGACTGTAATTTGGCTATGACGTGTTGTAATAGAAAAATCAGATCTTCCTATTAGAATAAAGATTTTGATTTTTGAAGGGTAGGCTGAAAACACGTTGGAGAAGGTTAGGTTCAAATTTCAAACCTAGACTCACTACAATTAGGGAGATATGTTGTCTCAAGTCAGACATAAATATGTTAACAACAAATAGGTTCTATCCAGATTTCAAGAACTACTTGGGACAAGGGGGGTTCCAACATGGGTTTGGGATTAAGTAATGGACAAGCTAACTTAGCGGGTTGGCTAGGTTTAGTCAAGGTCGTCCATAATAGATTGAAGGTCCATGTTGAGATCGGTTACACCCGGGATGCTGTTTGGGACAGTTGAACTACCAGATCCTTATAGTGAGCCACAAAACTAGGACTTGATTCCTTGGACGATAGCAAGAAAATATTGAACACCAAGACCTACTAGAGGTCTGCCTTCTGAGTTTGAGAGAAGCAACCGAAGAGTAGAGAGACGTGAGAGAGGCTAGAGCCAAGTGAGAGAGAGAGTTAGGCGAGTTTTAGAGAGAGGGAGAGAAAGCTTTCAATATCAATTTTCATACCTTCAAATAGGGGTTTTACATGCCTATATATAAGCTAAGAATGTGTATTAATAATACCTCACAAGTTAAAAAAATAATTTAAGAGCTACTCTAATTTTAGATAACACTTTCTTATATCTAAGACCAAAATTAGATAACACCTTAGAACCTAGGCTAACTTTAGATAACACCTCTTTGACTTGACCAAAATTAGCTAAGCTTATTCTAGCCACTCTCTTCCATTCTTAAAACCCCCACACATCCATCCAGGCTCCCAAAAATAAGGAAGTCACCCCCTCATGTGGGCCCTACCAAAGTCAGCCAGTCCTCTTTGGTCATTTCGGATTCAGGTCCAACCCAACCCATATCATCCCCACCCTCTTGAAAATTGCTTAGTTCACTAGGCAAGAAGCCAAGATAGCAGTTCTAGAGAGTGTAATCAAATTTCCAAGTTGGTGTTCCATTGCCATTCCACTCCATGAGGTGCTTAAGTTTCTGATCATTGATTAGCAATTTTTTGGTTTTGAGAATCCACATTGACTTCCTAGTTTCTATGCTTTTTGGTACAACTGACATTCCAACAAGGAGGTTCCCATGGTGTGATTTTAACTTTGATACATGGAATACAAGATAGATATGGGTAGATGGTGGTAACCAGAGTTTGTATGCCGCTAGTCCAATTCATTCAATGACTTGGTACGGGCCATGGTAACAAGGTGAAAACTTATGGTTGTCCTTCTTGATCTATGCTTATCCCTTGGTTCTTTTTTTTAACCACATTCAATCCTTCGGTTGGAATTCTTGGTCCTTCCTATTCTTGTTATACACCCATTTCATTCTATTATGTGCCCTAGCAAAGTTGTCCTTTAGTTCCTGCAGTATCTCATCATTTTGTTTCAACTATTGGTCTACCTTAATAGCTTTGGCATTGCCTCCTTCATAGGCTAAGGTTTTGGGTGGGGTTTGACAATACAAGGCTCCATATATGGTCATCCTAATGGAGGAGTGATGTGAGATATTGTAAGATCACTCGACTCAGGGAAGGTATTCGGTGCATGATTTAGGTCTTGGGTGAAACACTGAAGGTAGGTTTCCACGGTGTGGTTTACAACCTTATTTTGACCATTGATTTATATGTGGTAGGCTGTGTTAAATCTTATTTTAGTTCCTACTAAGGTGAATTATTCTTTTCAAAAGTGGATGGTGAAGAGGAAGTCAGGGTCACACTATGGACTTAGATATCCCATATAGATTACCGACATGTTGGTAAAAGGTTTTGACAATGGTTTGAGTGAAATACTTGCTGGGTAAGGTCATGAAGTGAGAAAACTTGGTTAACCTATCCACTACTACATAAATAACTTTCTTGCGGTTGGAAGGATGCAATACTTTCATGAAGTCCATGGATATGTTGGACCATGCATGCTCTTAAATGGGCAAAGGATAAAGACAACCAAGGGATTTGTTTGCTTTGTACTTGTTGGCTTGGTACACAAGGCACTCACGAATGTACTTCACCACTTGCTCCTTCATCTTGGGTCAATAAAATTTTCCTTTGATCCATTGAGTTTTAAAAACTCCTTCATGTTCGCCTATTGAGGACAAATGGTAGTAATGGAGGAGATCCAGGATGATCTCTACATCACTTGGGAGCAAAAAATCACATCTTATAGAAGACTAAGTCTCCTTTCACATAGTAGTGAGGGCAACTACTTGGGTCCTCCTCGAGGGCCTTCTTAATTTTTTGAATTTGCTCACTACCCCGTTGTGCCTGACACACGTTTGAATTTTCGAAAGGCAAGAGAATCCTTCTTCGATAGTTAAGGAAGAAAGTATAAAAGTCAATCTAAGCATCCCAGAAAACCCTCAAGTAGTTAGGATAGGAGCTCCGCTGAGTCTAGAAGAAAGAAAAACCTTAGTAGAGTTCTTAATCTAGTATAAGAGTGTGTTTGCATGGTCATACCAAGATATGCTGGGTTTGGATCTAGAACTTGACAAACACCACCTTATCCTGCATCCTAAATCAAAGCCCATCAAACAAAAGCTTAGAAAGATTGACCAGAGAGCAGTGTTCTAAGTCAAAGTCAGTCTAGAAGGCATGCTCAAAGTAGGGTTCATAAGAGCCATAGGTTGCCTTAAATGGTTAGCCAATATTGTTACTATCCTTAAACTTAATGGCAAAGTCAGAGTCATTGATTTTATGGACCTCAATAAGGCTACACCCAAGGATGATTTCCTCTACCTAATATTGACCTTATAGTAGATAGCACCGCAGGGCATAGAATGTTCTCATTCATAGACGATTTCTTAAGATACAACCAAATCAAGTCAGTTATAGCTAACCAGCCAAAAACCTCATTCATAACCCCTGAGGCACCTTCTACTACACTATCAAGCCCTTATGTCTCAAAAATGCAGGGACAAACAAGCAAAAAGCCATAGTTATTATCTTTCATGACCAAATCCATGATTGCATAGAAGTCTATGTCAACAATATTCTGGTCAAGTCTAAGACTAGAGGTAATCATCTTGATTTACAAAGAAGGGTTTTCGAGTATCTGAGAAAATGCAAACTCAAGATAAATCCCCAAGAATGTGTCTTTGGTGTCGAGTTGGGCAAACTCCTTGGTTTCATTATGAGCAAACATGGTATCGAGATATAACCTACCAAGATCAAAGTCATAGTGGACATGCCTCCGCCCATGAACCTCAAGCAATTGAGGGGCCTCCAAGGAAAAATTTAGGCTATTAGGAAATTCATATCCAACCAAGCCACTAGATGTGAACCCTTCAATAGGCTCTTAAGAAAAGATGTTGAGTTTTTCTGGGATGAAGAATACCAAAAATCTTTTGATAGACTCAAGCAATATCGCTTTAATTCACCTGTTTTGAAACTCCTAGTCATAGGAAAACCTTTGCTCATGTATTTATCTATCAATGATCTAGCACTAGGATGTTTACTTTCTCAACATGAAGATAATAAGAAGACAAAATATGTCATCTATTATATCAACAAGACCTTTGTAGAATGTGAAAAAATATAATAGGTTAGAGAAAACATGTCTAGCTCTTATTTGGGTGACTCAAAAATTGAGACATTATATGCTAGCGTGTGATGTTAGAATCCTGTCTAGGCTTGATTCAATCAAGTATGTCTTTAAAAACCAGCCCTTATCGGAGGAATTGTAAGATGAAAAGTTCTACTTATGGAATTTGACTTGAAATACATCTCCCAGAAGTCGATTAAGGAACAAGCAATAGTTGATCACCTAGTAAACTTACCCATAGATAAGAAAACTAGAGTGAATGATGATTTTCTTGATGAAAAATCTTGGCAGTGAAAGAAAAAGCGCTAGCCTGCCAATTATACTTTGATGGGTCTCAAAATGTCAATGGATTTGAGATTGGATTTGTGATTATCACTCCTGATAAAAAAAAGATCCCATGTGCCTTTAAATTAGATTTCATGTGCACCAACAACATAGCAGAGTATGAAGCCTTGATCCAAGGACTAAAAAGTCTGATTGAATTAGGAGTTAACAATGTAATATCCAGAAATTTTATTAAATATTTTAATAAAATATAGAGGGTTTTACCTAGTTAGATATCGATCTACACTAAAGAATTTTAATTATTTAAAGAGTTATTCTTATTTACGATAAATTATTGTTAATTAGCAATTTTAATTGGGATTGATGAGGTTCTATATGAGGTATTTGGATCTAAACTTCAGTAGAGATCCAAGATGATCAACCCACACATTAAATTCATTGGATCTTAAGATATACATATTTGGATATTCGGATGATTTGGGTCAAGCCAAATGGGTTTGGGTAGGGTTTAGACCTGTATTGGGGCTTAAATAGGATATAGAAGAATTTTGGATCTATCCGAGACCCAAATAGGTCTTTCTAAGGATTTTAATCTACTGAAGACCCAAACGGATCTTCCAAAGGTAAACAAGATTTTGGATCCATTTGAGACCCAAATGAATCTCACTAATACTAAATCATGATTTGGATCCATTTGAGCTCCAAATGGATCTGACTAAAGAAAAAATGATTTGGGTCCATTTGGGACCGAAAAGAATCATATTAAATATAATATATATATATATATATGTTGGATTTGATAAGACCCGAATGAGTCTCACCAAATCTAAAACCAAACCCCAAACCCCATGTTTTTATAACCCATGGTTTTCTTCTCATGATTTTTCACACCTTGTTTTCTCTCCCTCTCTTGCCTATAAAATGACTCATACCCTCTCTCTTTTTCATATCTCACTCTCTCATAGTGGTTCATTGTGGCCACCCTTACTCAGTCCTCTTTCGGTGAGCAAAAGTCACTCACCAACCGAACCCCCATGAGTTTTCCTCCCATGTCCACCCTCTCTCTCTCTATATATATCTCTCTCTTTGCAAGAGGTTGACCCTCCCTGCCGTGGAGTAGACTTCCATGCTACCACTCTCGATACGTGTCATGTTGCTCCATTGCCACAGTCGTCAGACTTGCTCAAGTTACCATACTTGACATGAGACCTGAGGCACACGAACTTACTCCACTACATTCTCATCATTGATGAACATACACTAGCCTTGCACATTTCGAGGTAGAAAAAAATCTACACTAACTCAGGTGTTTGTTCGATTCTAATACATGCATGAGAGTATAGAGTTTTACGCTAATTATTTGATAGTTATACATTATTAAAATACATGTATATGTATATGCAAGATTTAAAACTACGTAAAAAATACGTAAATGATGAATATATATATATATATAATACTGAAAATGCATGTTTTGATAACTTGTGCATGACATGAATGATGCACATAGAAAATACGTATGCTTGTGGTTTAGATGTTTTATATTATGAAATACACAGGCATAAAATTATAGGATGTAAATATGCATGCTTCGATGTTCAATTTATGAACGTATGAATAATATGAAATGCAATGTTATGATATGATGTGATATCTGAATTGATATGTGTTGGTGCCCCAAAGTGGTGACCGATAATTTTGTTTTGGTTAATTGAATTTATACGTGCATGTGCTCGAATTGGTGGCTATTGACCTTGTGTGCGGTTAATTGTGTTTATTATGATAGAATGCACTTGATAAAGTTTCAAGAGCAGGTAACCCATTGATGAATAGTTTCTCAGAGGATAATCTCTGTGAGGATGTACATGTACAAGATCAGGTCACCCGACTAGTGCTGTAAATCTCTGTGAGGACGAACATGTCCAAGATCAAGTAATCCAGCTAGAGCAGTAAAATCTTTGTGAGGATGTGCATGTCCAAGACTAGGTAATCTGGTAGAGAACTTGTTTTTAAGATACAAAGATTTTCTATGAGGACGAACATGTTAAATATAATGGTTATGATGGATTGTAATCATCATATGAGCTTGTAAAGATGGACATTGTAGAAAATATGGATTTGGCTTTATGTAATTCGATGCAACATAATTACATGATGAACTTAAAATCATTACCTTATTGACAATAGATTATGGAATGAGATTATGAGTGAAATGTATATATTAAATAACACATCATGCCTACTTAGTTACTTTGCAAATGAATGCATCATGTTTATCCGATCAATTTATATCATCAATATGTGATAAATGTATTAACTTTGTACAATCACTATGTGTTTTGGTGTAAACCTACCATGCTTTCATGAGTCTAAATTTTTTATAGGTTTTCAGGTGAAGTGTGATGTATAACTATGGAGTTGATGCGGGATGCTACAGTGATGTCAAGAGCCAGTCATTTTTCTTTCTCAAAAGCTGAATTTGGATATAGTAAATTCAGTCTTATCATTATTGTGTGGAACGTAACCCGCTTGAGGTTTAAACTAAAGTTTAAAAAGGTTTTTGCTGACAATTTAAAACAAAAAAGTTTAATTTTCACTTGTTTTATGAATTAAAAATCTTGAGGCGTTACAAAAAATATTCATATCTGAGGTGATTCGATCTTGGTAATCTAACAAGTCATGAAAGTATAGAAAACTAAGCATGAGAAATTGACTTCCTATGCAAAAATGATCTCGAAGTTGGTAAAAAAGTTTGAATCATATGAATTCTTGCGTATTGAAAGAGATAGCAACCAATTTGCTCGCAGTCTGATGAACCTTGCTTCCATTGTTAAAATGGAGCAGAGGCAAGATCAAACATCAATTTTCATTAACAGACTAGAAAACCAGCCCATGATTAGAGAAAAAACAAGTTCGTAAGAGGTCAATTATCAAGCTCCAAAAGATGTGAAACCTTGGTTCTATGATATCAAGAATTGCTTAGAAAATTGAACCTTTTCTGAGAATACCCATCCTAGAGATAAGAAAGTCATTAAGAGATTGTCCCAAAGTATTACATTCTTGGTGGTGTTCTCTATCAAAAGAGTTACAATAGTGAGTTTCTTAGGTACTTAGATGAAGAGGAGGTCTGAAAAGTTCTAGAAGAATTTCATGGAGGTATTTTTTGGAGACACATTGGCATCCACATGATGGTCAAGAGAATCTTAAGGGCATGATACTACTGGTTAACCATGGATCATGATCGTTACTGTCATATAAGAAAATGTAAAGAACATTAGGAACATGTTGATGTCATTCATGCATCTTCATCTGCATTGCATTCTGTTACATCTCCTTGGCCATTTTTTATATGGGCTTTTGATGTCATAGGTCCCATCACTACATCTTAGGGGCTACTGAGTACTTCACCAAATGGGTCAAAGTTATCACCTTAACCTGAGTAGAAGGTTAGCATGTAGCTATATTCATTTATAAGAACATAGTGTGTCATTTTGGTGTACCCAATGATCATGTGAGTGACAATGGTTCTCAATTTAAGAACATGAGAGTTAGAAAGATGTGTAAGAAGTTTGATACAACCATCATTTCTCGACCCCCTATTACCCCAAGGCAATGGTTAGTAGGCAGAAGCTACAACCAAAACCAACATTCACATCATTGAGAGAATCATAAAAATTGGTCAGGATTAGCATGAAAAGTTGCATAATGCATTGCTTGCATATTGTGCCACCATCCACACACATACCAATGCCACTCCATTTGAGTTAGTATATGGGAGTTAGGTTGTGCTACATCTGCAAGTGCAGTTACCCTCACCCAAGATAGTCGTTGCTCTAGAGATGCCTTTAGAAGCCCAACAAGAACTTCAATTGGCTGAACTAGATCTCTTAGATGAGAAGCAACTCCTGCCAACCTAACACAATAAGGAATACAAGATAAGAATTAAAAGATACTATGCCAAGCATGTGATTAAGTGATTCTTTCAAGTCAATGAGATAGTCTTGAAATTTGTTTACCATACTAAACCTTATCACTTGAGAAGGTGACATCAAAACTGGGAAGAGCCCTACATTGTCAAGCAAGTCCTACCCGAGAATGCATAATGGTTAATCAATTCCAACAGAGTTGTATTATTCGATCCAATAAATGCAATGTATTTGAAAAAGTTTTATTGTTAGATTGGATATATTTTAAAAAACGTAAAAAAAAAGATACCTCCTTGCCTTGAGAAAATGTCTTTCAAGAAGATGAGATGAGAAAGAAATCATAAAAGCATGAAATCTTGATGAAAAAGTTATCCTAAAGAAATAAAAATTAGCGATAAAGCAGAGTTATCAAAATCATTGTAGGCTAATAGAGAATCTCTATAAGCGAATTGTAGAAATTTATAACTTGATATTCTCAAGTGCTGGATTTAAGACCATACAAGACTTCCTTAGATAACCGACTCTATAAGCCTAAGATCAGGATTAAGTCACCTCTTGCTTGACCTTGTTTCTCACCCCTCCATTGGTTGGTCCCACAGAATCCCTAGTCACTAGCCTAGGGTGAACTCCATCTAGTAGCCAAACTAGCTAAGAGGTGAATAAGGCCAAAGAAGTGTCAATATTTGAAAATCATGTATCAAAAATTTAAAAAATACCTTGTCATACCCCTAGGCTTGGTGGTTCCCCCTACAGTTATCACCTGGTCATAGTGCTATGGATCCTAACTGAGAACACCTATGACTAGTGATCTTTGAGTTTTCATTAGGATCAATAAGAAGGATGACATTGAAGCCAAGCTAGTTTCCTTACCCGTGATAACATCGAAAGGTGAAAGAAGATGAAAATAACTAAATTTCAAAGTCAACATAGACTAAAAACACATTGAATAAGGATGAAAGAAACACACTTTTTGCATACACAAATTTGTTTTTTCAAATTTTTTTATAAAGTTTTGGGATGGATAAGTCTGAAACATGGTCTTGAAGCATTGCACACTTATTCTCACTCAAGCTTGCTCACTCATTACCCAAAAACAACATGCATGCATGTATTTTATGTTAGATGCATAACAAAAATCATATCATGTAGATCATGAGTCAATAGTGTGTCAAGCATACATCATGAGAACCTTATACCTAGGGGTTACATTTCTAGTGTCAATCATTGTCCACTTCCTATATCTTGCATGTCAATGGAAAAAAAAATCATCAAGACGAATCTTGCATCTTGTAAACCCTATATAAGCACTTGAGCAGTCTCAAGATGTGATTTTAGCCTTTGTTAAGGAGAGAATGTGCATGAGTATTTTTTCTTGTACTTCTTATACTTATCATTTTACAAAAACTTAGAAGCAGTAAAAAAAAATTCTTTGTAGCATTTTTTAAAAAACAATAAAGAAAAGGGTCAAAAGTAAAGGGTATGATCTTTGATATCATTACCCAAAGAGGTTTAGACCAACATTAAAAGAAATGCCATTTTATGTATTCATCTTTCATGCATAAGAGCTCTATGTTAAACTTCTTGCATATTCCATTCAATCTTATGCATATTTTGAACTTGTATGCATGTTCAAAATTTTCTTTGAATCCTCCATGCATCTCTTAAGGCATATTTCATGCATTATTCAATTTCTTGCATTTATTGCATGTTACTAACATGTTTTTTTTTGTAGTTGACATAGTTCTTAAGAATCCAATGACCCCATTATGTAAGCCTTACCCCATCCTAACTTAGGATTTTCTAAACTTAAATAGTTGAACATTAGGTCCTAACATATGATGTCCTATAGACTGCTGGAGTAGTTTGCTACCCAACCAGGTGAATGCACAAATATAATTCATCCAAATGCATGTTTTACTTGTTGAAAAATAATTTCTAAATGATTCTTTTAGTCCAATAGCCTATGCATTTTCAAGAAAACTTTGTCTTTCACCTTGTCTCTTTCTAAAGCAATCTTATATCTCAAAAATTGTCTACCATCTTTGTCGTTCAATTTTGCACTTACAGGAACTTGCCTCGTATTCCAAACTGACTCGACAATACCTTCAATCAATAGGTGAATATCCAAATAGACACTTGTGTGGGACAAGATGCTGTCTCCACAAGACCTTTAGTCAATAGATAAAGAGCCTAGGAGATCCTTGCATGTAGCCATGTACACACCTAAAGCTAAGGAATGCACTTAATTCCAAAATTCTCTAGTCTTTGATAAGGTCTTATGATGATCATCAAACTTTTCTATAAAATGTCTTTTGTGTTTTCAAAATTGGTGTGTCTACTTTTTTGTCAATGATCGAGCTTTGCATGCTTAATGTCAAAGAGGAATATATATAGACAACCCATTTTTGACCAAAATACCTTTTGTTAAAATCTCCCTGTTGGAGTTAAAGAGTTTTAAGCCTTCTTAAACCTCAATTGCATTTTTGGCTAATAAATTTATATTTTCAAGATTGTACTTAAAATATGAATTAAAATAGAGGTCATAAGCTTTCAACGAGCCAAAAATCACATTAAACAGACTGTCAGATTAAAAGTTATGGCCAAAATAAATTTTTATGTTAAAACGGGTCTGATCTAGATCCAAATCCTACCTGAATGGTCATCTGGACCCAATTTGGATTCATTTGTCATTTAGATCATAGATTCAATTTGAATCCAATTACCTTTTGGATCATTATACCTGAATTGTCATTGGACTTGGTCTTTATCTAGTAGAGTGTTATCCTAATCCAATTGTCCCATCAGAAAACTTACCAAGTCTTATTTTATGATCATCCTGTAGATAGATAGACATTAGGTCCATAGGTTGTCCCACAAATTGATGGGGCAATCCAATACTAATTTGATGAGCATATTAACCACTTCAATCTATAAGTGTCTGGACCAAATATGTTCATGTTATATTCAAGATGTCTTCATCATATCCTGATGCTTTTCCCCTAAGCTTTACTCTTTTTCAAGAAGACATCGCCTTTTGAAAAACTTGTCAACCGTCTTCTGTGCAATCTTACATGACAAAAAACTTATTTTGTCATTCATTTGACCTCACTCAATAAATGCAATGCCATTCAACCAAGACCTCTCTACTCATATAGAAGAGCGTCATAGAGAGACCCTTACGTGAAGTTACCTATATGCCTTTAGCTATAGAACACATAACTAGCCGTCTCTTTATTTTTTTACTATATTTTTTAGAAAAGCTTCGTAGGCTTGACAATAAAGAAGGCATATGTAGACACCCCAATTTCGACCAAATCATTTCATGTTAGAAGTCATGTGCCAAAATCTAGTGTCTTTGGCTTATCTTGGAGTTATTATAACTTTAAATTCATTTTTTGTTCTTTTAAATAATATCCTTAAAGTTTTTGACCAAAATATGAATAAAATTAGAGGATTTCACCTTTCAAAAAAAAAGGTCAATGTGACATTTAAATAGAAAGTTATGACCAAAACAAGGTGACCTGTTCAATAAAAATCTTATTTTTTTAGGTAGGACTTACTTTAAATGCATTTTTATCCTCTAAAAGAAATGAATTTGATTTAAATGATGAATTGAATTAAATGACGTTATCTTTCCAATGCCTAAAAAATCACCTTGATCTGACATGCAGATAAGAAGTTATGGATGAAACAACTTAACGTGTTGATGCCGTTCAACCCGTCTACTAACGACAATCCTTGAATTGTTGTTTGGATTTGAATTTTCATTAGCGCTATGTGTCATTAGAAAATCTTAGAAGTGTCATTAACAACATAAAAAAATCATGAATTGTCGTTAGAAAAACCCTTATATGTTGTTAGCATTTTGGAGTAGCATTAGCACTTCTTTAGTGTTGTTGAACCTCTAGAAACTTCTCATTCTTATCCTTAACTCTTAAAAACTCTATACAATGAACCTAGCCTTCATTTTGAAATCTTAAAAATTCACCCTATCTATCTTCTTATCCCAAAAACCTTAGCATCTAAGCAAGGTAACTTTGATCAATTAGAAAGAGACCTTCAAAACTCGAACCAATAGGGTCATGTCATATCATCAAATGATGGATATGGATCCTTATATCTAAAAACTCTTGAATTTAGATCCAAATCTATTAAAAAAATCTATATATAGAGGCCTAGGCTCCCTAATTCAGCATCTAGATCTTGAGCGTGAGAGTGTTGTTGTGAGCACCCAATTTAGTCTCGATACCCTCTCCCTACTAAACCTACATGTCAAATCTAAGTCTAGATCACCTGTCCTAGGATCCATTCATCTGGATTCGAACCTTCATGACTCTATGCCTTATGGTGGTGGTATTGAATTCGTCCCTTATTGAAGTCATCTTAGGAGGGCTACTTAAGCCTATGGTAAGTTCATTTGTTTTTTATTTTTGTTTTATTTATTTAGAGTGGGTTTGTCTCTAATTTCATATATTTGTCCTTATTTTCTACTTTTTGACCATTGATGATGCTCTACACCATCAACCTCACCTTTTTAGATCTGCATTCGAGGTACAAATCACTTTCAAGGTAAAGCCAACCATTGAAGATTATGAAGTTTATGGAGTGATTAATCTCTGCTAACTAGAGGAAGAAAGACACACTACTTAAAGAGTGAACCCCACATTCTCTTGTGTCTTATAAAATTAGTTTTCAGCTTTTTCAATCTAAATCATTTGGGGTTTTCCTCTTTTTTCCTTTCAAAATATGAATTTGAGAATGCACGATTGTACATGGCTTAAGTTAGCTGGAGTGTCACTTATTTCCTTTGCCAACTGTTGCATATGGCTTACGTCAGATTAAGCAAAATTTCCCTAGCGACAATCCTATTTAAATGTACGCATGCTTATCATGCTCATTAGAAAAGACAAACATCCCACCTTTTGAGGCCCACATGGTGACACTAAGCTTTGCTTTTGCACAAGGGATGTCCACACTAGTCATGAGCAGTCTTGACAAGTAGCTCCTCAAAGGCGACAATGAGATATTCTCGCTATACCCAATGACACTCCTTTGCACTAAGACATGCCTCTTGCATTGTAAGCATGCTTACATTGCTCAATAGCAATGGCGAACACCACCCCTTTTTAAGATAAAACGGTGACACTCAATGTCATTGATGCGCCAAGGATCGTGAAACTCGTCCCCTTATTAGCAAATTGTAACACTAATCCTATTATGCAATTCCTCAAAAACTACAATGAGATATTCTCACTTATTTAGTGAGACTCTAGTGTATGCACAAACTTGTCCTTGCTTAATGGCGCATTGGAAAAATAAAGGAGATACATGACATGAACAAGACAAATGGGGGTCTTAGGAAAATTTGGAAACCCTATTTTTTAGTGAATGATGTTGTATCAACTTAAGCGAACACATTGAGACACTATGCACAATGGATGTCAACACTCTTTTATGGCAGATTGTAATCATCAAGGGACACATAGCTACTATCACTTCCTCAGCGAGACTCCTTTGGACAAAGAAACTCGATTGGTGATATGTCCTTCTAGGGACAGTTATTGTTGCCAATCTAACCTTGAAATGACACTATTCGCACCCTGCTCTCTGCCACAGTCGTAGTGTCCTTTCCAACGACTTTTCTCAATTCATTTTCTGGCGAGACAACGATCGAAAAAGGTACTTTTTGCACCCTGCTCTCTGGACTCATGGCTACTATGTCCCTATTCAAGTTCTTTCATTGACTTTTCTCAATTCATTTTCTAAATGACCCTATGGTTGATGGGTTTCTTTCTCTTTTTTTTCTTTGTCGATGGATCCACAAAAGGTATGATGTTTACTAGCATTATGTTGATTATTTAGTTTACCATGTAATGTTTTGCGGTTATTCATAATTAATATTGATTGTATTGGTCAGGACATGTTATGCAGATATAATGGGAAAGAAGCCAAACAACGGTGCGAAAGAAAAAGGAAAGGCAAAGGAGCAGGTCATTAAGGTAAACATCTTATAATAGTATATGAACAAAACATTATTGATGATTATTTAGATACTAGTACTTTATTTTGGTGCGTACTCTGTTGAAGTAAACAACGGGAATATGAAAATAAAACACATACCGGTATCCGGTATTATGGAAATGGCCGAAGGGAGCATTGACACGAGTGCTCAACGTTCTCCTCAACCTATTGACGCCCACGATGAGTCCAAGCCATCAAGTCGATGATGAGCCATATCCTGAACCCAAATAAGAGAAAGACAATACCTTGATTGCACTCATCAAGCAACCATGCCTCAATTTATAGTGAGAGGAGAGTGGGGGGTTACATGCATAGCATTCATGTATGTGAACCCTTCGCATTCACGTAACCCCCTCCTCACTAATGCCTTTATTAAGAGTGTTTTGTGTTAAACCGAGTCACACATGATAGGACCCAATCTGAAATGTTCAACATTCTCCCACTTGACTCATTGCATGTGAGGATCTTGTCTGAGTGATTTGAGCATCATCAGAGTTGTGTGGAGGGATTCCAACATGTTTTTCGATGGTTGTATAAAATTCTGGTAGAAATCTATACATGTACAGTCTGACACCTTGATTTGCATTTTTCAGAACCGAAATGAAATTTGACAATGACATCGAAATGAAATTTGTTCGCAATTAAATTTTGATCAACTTTCGTTTAAACCTCGTCGTCATTTGAGATCTCTATCATGTTGTATTTCAAAAAGAGCATTATTAGAACCATTAATGGGTTCGGGTGGATCAAATCTGCACCTAACTCGACAGGACCCAATTCAAGCTTAGACCCATTCGAGGGATCCGTTGGATCTAGTCTGCACCCAACTCAGACCCATTTAAAGGATCGGGTCTGTGATCGATACAGTGAGATCTGGTCCAGGACCTAGACCTGTTAGGGTTTCGGGTGGACCGGGTCTGAGTTTGACCCGGTCAGACCCGGTGTGAGACCCAAACCTATTGAGGGTTCCAAATGGACTGGGTCTAAGTCCGACCTGGTCTGAAACCCAGACCCATTGGGGTTTTGGGTGGATCGGGTCTGGTCCCGACCAATTGAGACCCGATCCAGGACCTATTACTATTCTTGAATGGATCGAGTCACTAACCATGGGTTGGATCAGGTCCAGAATTGACTACTTAACCTATTAAGGACACAACCGGTCTAGGAACTGTTATGGTCCTTCTTGGACCGACTCAGGGTTCCTGAGACCGATTATGGGTTTTTTGAAACTGGTTTAGACATTTTAGAACCAATTCAGGCATCTTGAAAACTGGTTCAGTAGTTTGTGAGACTGGTTCAAGCATTTTGAAACCAGTCCTAGTTTTTTGAGGGGATCAGTTTGATCCTTTTGGGACTAGTTCAATGGTTTATAAAACCAGTTTGGGCCTCGTGTGACCGGTTTGGGGGTTTTTCTGACAATTTCAATGGTTTTCTAAGCCATTTCAAGGTTTTTGTGATCGGTTTAGGGTCTTTAAGGACCCGTTTAGGCCATTTTAAGACCTTAATTGGTTTTATCGATAATATCTAATACACATCTTTGTCATTGATCTCATACCTTTTGGTAATTTTAATATGATATAAGGTATATTTTCTGTTATTTTTTGAGTTATCCATGATTAGTTAAGCATGAGATTATGAATGTGTGCACTTTATTTGTATTATGACATATTTTAAATAAATTTACGACAAAAGATTTCAATCAACTCACTCTGGTTATCACCAAAGTGATTTGAGTTTTATTGATTGAGGGTTTCTTAAACCATGTTAAGATTGAAATTTAGTATTTAGATTGTGTGTGACTTTATGAAACAATGATTCTATCCAAAGATAGGTCATTGTGTTCCAAATTCACATAGAGTGTAATAGTAAATGTGTATATTAACCCATGAAGCATGTCTATACCCAAAGGTATAGTGCAGTTACATGATCTGCTAGTTTCACCAATTGAAGTCAAATCCTTGAGAATTGAGGAGGTGAAGCAACTTAAAATATTATTGTTTTCACCAAAGTGAAACAATAATGACTATTATGCTTGCTTTAGAAAATATGAATAATAAAGGGTCTCACATTACCATTTCGATATGAATCTCGTATAAAGTAATTAATCTTTCACCCATACAGAAAATAACACAACCGAATAGAAGGTTGTCTATGAGAAGTGAGAGTGCTCAGAAGATTGTTTATGAGAAGTGAGAGTAATCAAATAATCTTATCATGTTGCATTTGCAATCACGAGTTGCTAAGAATATTTGAGGTGTCATCTCTTATTGCAGGACAATAAAGAAATTTTTGAAAGCCATTGAGACATAAATTATTGATTTAAATAAAATTTCATCTCAGGCCATATGGATTAGAAGCTTCATTACGAATCTTGGTATAACGGAATCTATTGGAAGTCCATTCCATGTCCTTCTCGAATAACAATAAGAGCTCCACCTCATATCGACACATAGAGTTAAAGTACTTTGTTGCAAAAAATGAGTTGATCAATGCTATTTTTTTCTTAAATATAAGAATAATCCTTTGAACGAAGAACACACAACTTCTACATGCGACGCTTGTTTCTCTCTTTTATGCTTAAACTTGTACTGTTATATACAAGAGGTCAAACATTAGAATTAATTAACTATAAATACTTTGACATTTTTGTGCATGCTAGATAGGCTAAGGATATGGGTTATCTTTTCTTTCCTTTTTTTTATTCTCTTTTCAGTTAGTTAAGGAAACAAACATGACATCACCAACACATTGAAGGCTAAGAATGGGTTGAAGGGCTACCGTCATTTCTAAAAGCTTAATAAGAATGAAAGTGTCAAGCGATCTACATTTGATTCCACAGCTCTGCCTTTCAATTGGATGTAGAAATAACGGAAAGCTACGAAAGGGTCGTATTTATGAACTAATGATGGCTTGGTCCACTCGTCGTACCAAGCAAGAAAACAGTACTGTTCACTTCAAGTGGTTGATATAGTTGTAGGATGTTTGTAGGTGAGTTTTCAAGAGATTGTGTTGGTTCTGTGTACTCATAAAAAAAATGCATTTACCAATGGGGGCTTCTCTTGTCTGGTAGGAGCAGCTAGTGCACGTCACATTGTGTTGGGCAGGTTCAAAACCCAATGGTATAGTTGTATAACTGGTAGGGGTCTGCCTAACCCCAGCTTGCCTTTAAAAAAAAAAGACAAAAAAAGAATGCATTTACCTCTAGTTGGTAAAATCCTTCAAGTCTCCCCTACCTACTGGAAGGTACACCCAGCTTCGATCTTGCAGCAAGAGATGCCCCTCCATGCATGGGTTTTGAATTCTTGACGTCCGTCAACCTAGTAGCATTTAGAAAAGGATTCGATATCTGATCCTTAAAGGTGTTCCAAGATCTGCCAAGATAACATGTACTTAGATTTGAGTTATATCAGGTTCAGAAATGGTAGCTCAAAGCCAAAATGTATGATCTAAAGTATTCAAAATATTTTTGTTTTTACTTAAAAATACATGTCGAATACTTGGGTAGGGTCAAGTCAGGTCGGAGATCAGACGGAAACCGTATCTTAAAATGTGATGAAACGGTTAAATTTGCTAGATAAACATAACTAAAATCACCAAGAACTGGGATAATCATTTTGTAAAGCGTGTAAAGGCAATGTCGTTGCGCTCCAAAGTGACCATAAATGGTCTATTCCGATGCCAATCCATATAAGGTTCTGAATTTGTCAAAATTTTCTGATTAAGAGAAGGGATGCTGAAACTAGGAGATTCAGGAGAATTCGCAGATTTTCAGTGGCTTCTAAGGCAATGGCACTCTGCCGCTGCAGATTTGAAATTCCACATATTACAAGATTTCTTATATTTTCTAGAAAACAATATAACAATCCAGAAATATTTTGTCATCCCATAAATAACTTTGCTAAATGTTGGTCACTGCATGCAAAACTTATTATATTTCACCCTCAGAAAACATGGCCGATATAATAGACCAATATAATAAAAGAAATTAGAATTACTCTCTCTCTCTCTCTCTCTCTCAAGTATCACCAAAACTCGTCAACCTACTAATAGATCTCTACTTCTTTTGGTCCTTCTTATCGTCCTTCTTCTCCTCTTTCTTCTCCTCTTTTGCTGGCCCTACCGACACTAACTCTGTGTTGCCAATCTTCTTCAGTTTCTTGGCCACTGCAACTGGATCCATTTCACCTATCACCGTGATCTTACTCTCCTTCATGTCGGCCGCAATAGAATCAACTCCTGGCATCATAACATGATTGAATTCATAAGATTATAAATCAGTGGAAGTTTTTAGAAAAAAAAAAGATAAATAGTAGCATTATGCCGGCTAAGATCTATGGATCTTAATAATTGTCAGGACATGCCATTGTCATTAGGATTACGGTTCCACCGATGGGGTTTAGTCATACATCAATCCCCTAGTTAGGCAGAAAGTCATACAAGTTCAAGTAGTTGACAGAAAACAAACGAGTTTGGGGTGAATCATATGTGCGGTATAAAGGACAAGTTCTTAAACATTGGTTAATTAATGGTCATGAACTTAGTCATACAAAATGTGTTCCTAGTGTCTTAATGCTAGGTGAAGTGATTTAACAAGAGACATTGCACTTGAATTTTGATAAAGCTCAGACTGCACTAAGAAGAGCATTGCTTGTACCAACATGGCACATGCAGTAATCGAAAAAACAACTGAACTTGTGCTAGATTTTGAAAATGTGGCTAAGACTCTTTACCTTGGCCTAGTAAGTGGTTAGGGTTAGGAAGGGATTTCAACTGTTTGGAAAATCACCATCAAGGGCAATAATTAAGATACTGATTCCCAGCCATCTTCAAGGACCGAGAGGGTGGTGTATGTTCCCCCCCGATGATTCACTGAATCCCACGTCTGTGTTCGGGGCTTTGAATGAGCACCACGTATACAAGCACATAGGGCTCGTATTCCCGTGTATGTTGACATAACTTTGCATCGGACTCTGGTGTTGTTGCAAAGACTTAAGTACCCTTTCTTGCTATTCTTCTCATAAAGTGATGGTTTGAGAAAATGACAAAAATGCCCTTCATTCAAAAAAGAAAAAACAAACAGTTTAAAAAAAGGACAAACATGTCCTCCATCCAGAAAGTCGAGGATGATGTTGACTTTTCAAAGTCTTCTTCTTCTATCTCCGTTCAAAAAAAGGACAAACAGGTCCTCCATCCAGAAAGTCGAGGATGATGTTGACTCTTCAAAGTCTGCTTATTCTTTCTCCGTAAAACACTGTAAAACCCTCTCTCTCTCTCTATAGAGAAGAAATCAAGGGAGGCAAAGAGTTCTCCCTGAAGAAGGCCATGAACATCAACCCTCTCACTCTCTCTCTCTTCTCTCTATACTTCTGTGCACATCCAACAGACGATCCTACATTGCTCCATCAAACACCGACTGACCTGCACACTGACTGTACCATCGTTCAACTTGAAGAGTTGATATGTATAGGAGAATACAAAGATGTTTCTCGGATTCATTGGAACCTGTTATTTCTTTTTCAATGTGCAGTTGGCTCTTATCATTTTCAGTTACTTTTTAGATTGTACTTTCAATTCTAGAGTATTTTAAATCCATCAATTTGTATGTAATCGGAGCTTATTTCGATCTGAATTTTTTACTGCAACTTCATGTATATGTCTTCATGCTCTCCACTAAAAATCAGATCATTCTGAGTTTTTTTGACCCACTTTAAAAATCAAGGTTCAGAACCTGTTATTTTTCACCGTCAGGATTTTAGCAGAATCAGGACCAACTTGCGGGAGTGATTTCTCCCTAACCAGAGATGATCTTTCCAATCCGTAAAAAGGGTTGTTTTTAAATTAAATCTAGTTTGTCCATACCAAATTTCAGCGATTTCTATGGTGGTTTCATATCAGGTTTGGGTCAAAAACCACAACCCTGTCACCCTGTGTCATTTTAATGGCTCAGATTTTGATCCATCTTGTCAGAATTTTATTTCCCTAATGAGAGATCAGTTTTCAATTTCGTAAAACGGGTTCTCTTAGTTTATGTGTCTAGTTCATCTCTGTAAATTTTCAGAATTTTTCATGATTAATTGCTATTTTATTTTGATTTAATACCAGAACCCTGTATCCAGATTTTATAAATGTTCTGATTTTGGCCCCCATGTCATGACTGTTGTAGCCCTCCTTCAACAAATCGCTATTTGATTGACAATATTCTTCAGCAAATCATTGTTATGATTTTTTGGGGTCTCTAATGTGTCTCTACTATGATTTGTAGTGTTTTCGGGTCTCCAACGACCCCTACAATGATTTATAGTGTTGTCCGGTCTTTTAACAACGATTTGTAGTATTTTCAGGTCTTCAACGACCCCTACAATGATTTATAGTGTTATCCGGTCTTTTAACTACGATTTGTATTATTTTCGGGTCTCCAACGACCCCTATAACGATTTATAGTGTTGTCCAGTCTTTTAACTACGATTTATAGTATTTTTGGGTCTCCAACGACCCCTACAACGATTTATAGTGTTGTCCGGTCTTTTAACTATGATTTATAGTGTTTTCGGGTCTCTAACGAGACCCACAGTGATTTATAGTGTTGTTGGACCTCACTATAGCGATTTGTAGTGTTTTCCGCTAAACACTACAGCGATTTGCGATACAAATCGCTGTATATCGCTACCAAAATTAGGACCAACTTGTCAGAGCCATATCTCCCTAACCAGAGATCGAATTTTTCAAATCCGTAAAAAGTGATGTCTTTGTTATGAAGTCTAGTTTATTCCTGTAAATTTTCAGCGATTTCTATGGTCATTTGATACCCCATTTGGATAAAAAACCAGACCCCTATCAGTTGGCCTTATTTGAATGACATAGTTTTTAGTTCATTTTGTAAGAGTCATATCTCCCTAACGGAAGATCATTTTCCAAATCTGTAAAAAGGGTTTTCTTCCTCTATGTGTCTACTTTATATCTGGAAAATTTCATAACTTTCTATGCTTATTTGATATTTCAAACCTGTTAAAAACCGAGACTGATTACAGAATTTTAAATTCTGTAACAGGTTCATTTCCTGTTTGGAAACAGTGAGTTCTCGAAGTCGCCATTTCCAAACCAAAATCGATTTTTCAATTCTGTAAATTGGGTTGGTTTCTTGATTGAGTTAAGCAACTTATCCCTCAAATTTGGGAGAAATCAAGTCTGTTTATCTTCTACAACATCCAGTTTACTGAAACCTGTCTGTTAAAATCCAATTTTCTATTTCTGAAATTAATGCTCTGATGTTTTGATTATAACTCTAGTTTCAGAAATGATTTTGATATTTTGTAAAAAGTGAGTGCTTCCTTGGTGAGCTGTGAGTCCATGAATTCATTTTAAGCTAAACTTCGGTTGTTTAAGACTCCCATCTATCTAAAAATGATCTTTCAAATGCTTTCACAAAATCATGCATCATATATGTTTATTTTATTTAATTTTCTTTATCTCTGAGGCATGAAAGTCTAATTTTGAATATATTTTTCAAATTTTCAATAATTAAGGAAAAATCCATAAAGGCCTACACTTATTTCTAACAAGTTTGCTCATTTTGCAGGATTTTCTATTTTTGTTATTTCTTTTTCAATTGTTGTATCAATTCAAATGTTGTAATAAATCAATTAATGAGAAGTCTACTTTATGCTTAGATTAGAATGAATGAGCATGTAGTTTAATTTTTTATTTTTCATAATCAATCTGTTGCATTTTTATTTTCATTTTCAATAACACTATGGTGAAACACGAATGACACAAGCACCATTCTAATAAAAGGTGATTAAATCCTAAGTTGACGATACCAAATTTTGGGTCAAAAACCACAACCCTGTCACCACAATAGGGTGACAAGTTGATCTTCCGCAAATCGCTATAGCTATTTATAATGTTTTTGAATCTCACTATAGTGATTTGTAGTGTCTTCCACAAATCGCTATAGCGATTTATAGTGTTATTCAGTAAGCAAATCGCTACCCGAATTAGGACCAACTTGTTAAAATTTATAACTGTTTATACATATTTGATATTTTAAATTTGTTAAAATTCACGACTGGTTACAGATTAATCTTATTTAACCATGATTAAACAAAACAGTTCCGTTTTTTTATATATTTGAAATATCAAATAAATATATAAAGTTATAAAAATTTCCAGATATAAACTAGACAAATAAAGCAAAAAAACGCTTTTTACAGAATTGAAAAATGATCTCCCGTTGGTGAGATATGACTCTTGCAAAATGAACTAAAAACATGAGTAACTCAAACAATATAGAGTGTGATAGGGTCTTGATTTTCGACCAAAAATAGGTATGAAATGACCAAAAAAATTGCTGAAAATTGCCAGGAATAAACTAGACTCAATAAGAAAAACCACTTTTTACGGATTTGAAATCTGATCTCTGGTTAGGGAGATACGCCCCCGAAAAGTTGGTCTTTATTCAAATAGTGATTTACGCGTGACGGCTATAGCGATTTGTAGTGTTAATCGTTATAGCCATCACGCGTAAACCGCTATTTGAATTAAAACCAACTTGTCGGGGGCGTATATCCCTAACCAGAGATCGGATTTCAAATCCGTAAAAAGCGGTGTCTTTCTTATTGAGTTTAGTTTATTCCTGTCAATTTTCAGCAATTTTTATGGTCATTTGTTTTCCCATTTTGATTAAAAACCAGACTCCTATTATTCTGCATTATTTAAGTTGCATATATTTTTAGTTCATTTTGCGAGAGTCATATCTCTCAAATGAAATATCATTTTCCAAATCTGTAAAAAGGGTTTTCTTTTTTTAGGTGTCTAGTTTATATCTGGAAATTTTTGTAACTGTTTATCTATATTTGATATTTTAAATTTGTTAAAATTCAGTACTAGTTACAAATTAATCTTATTTAACCATGATTAAACAAAATAGTTTCGGTTTTTTATATATTTGAAATATCAAATAAATATATAAAGTTATAAAACTTTTCAGATATAAACTAGACAAATGAAGCAAAAAAACCTTTTTTAGAGATTTGAAAAATGATCTCCCGTTGGGAAGATATGACTCTTGCAAAATGAACTAAAAACAGGAGTAACTCAAACGATATAGAGTGTGATGGGGTCTTGGTTTTCGACCAAAAATAGGTATGAAATGACCATAAAAATTGCTGGAAATTGATAAGAATAAACTAGACTCAATAAGAAAGACACCGCTTTTTACGGATTTGAAATCCGATCTCTGGTTAGGGAGATACGCCCCCGACAAGTTGGTCTTGATTCGAATAATGATTTACGCGTGACGACTATAAAGATTTGTAGTGTTAATCGCTATAGCCATCACGCGTAAATCGCTATTTGAATCAAGACCAACTTGTTGGGGGCGTATCTTCCTAACCGGAGATCGAATTTCAAATCCGTAAAAAGTGGTGTCTTTCTTATTGAGTCTAGTTCATTCTTGTCAATTTTAAGCAATTTTTATGGTAATTTCATACCTATTTTTGGTCAAAAACCAAGATCCTATCACACTCTATATCGTTTGAGTTACTCATGTTTTTAGTTCATTTTGCAAGAGTCATATCTCACCAACGAGAGATTATTTTTCAAATCTGTAAAAAGGGTTTTTTTTACTTTATTTGTCTAGTTTATATCTGAAAATTTTTATAACTTTATATATTTATTTGATAATTCAAATATATAAAAAACCAGAACTATTTTGTTTAATCATGGTTAAATAAGATTCATTTGTAATTAGTCCTGAATTTTAAAAAATTTAAAATATCAAATATGTATAAACAGTTATAAAAATTTTCAAATATAAACTAGACACATAAAAAGAGAAAACCCTTTTTACAAATTTGGAAAAGGATATTTCATTGGGGAGATATGACTCTCGTAAAATGAACTAAAAATATGTGCAACTTAAATAATGCAGAATAATAGGGGTCTGGTTTTTAATCAAAATGGGAAAACAAATGACCATAAAAATTGCTGAAAATTGACAAGAATAAACTAGACTCAATAAGTAAGACACTGCTTTTTACAGATTTGAAATCCGATCTCCGGTTAGGGAGATACGCCTCCGACAAGTTGGTCTTGATTCAAATAGCGATTTACGCGTGACAGCTTATTGAATAACTCTACAAATCGCTATAGCCGTCACGCGTAAATCGCTATTTGAATTAAGACCAACTTGTCGGGGGCGTATCTCCCTAACCGGAGATCGGATTTCAAATCCGTAAAAAGCAGTGTCTTTCTTTTTTAGTGTAGCTTATTTTTGTCAATTTTCAGCAATTTTTATGGTCATTTCATACCTATTTTTGGTCAAAAACCAAGACCCTATCACACTCTATATCGTTTGAGTTACTCATGTTTTTAGTTCATTTTGCAAGAGTCATATCTCCCCAACGGGAGATCATTTTTCAAATCTTTAAAAAGGGTTTTTTTGCTTTATTTATCTAGTTTATATCTGAATTTTTTTATAACTTTATATATTTATTTGATATTTCAAATATATAAAAAACTGGAACTATTTTGTTTAATCATGGTTAAATAAGATTAATCTGTATCCAGTCCTGAATTTTAACAAATTTAAAATATCAAATATGTATAAACAGTTATAAAAAATTTTAGATATAAACTAAACAGATAAAAAAAGAAAACCCTTTTTACAGATTTAAAAAATGATATTTCATTGGGGAGATATGACTCTCGCAAAATGAACTAAAAATATGTGCAACTTAAATAATACAGAATAATAGGAGTCTACTTTTTAATCACAATGGAAAAACAAACGACCATAAAAATTGCTAAAAATTGAGAGGAATAAACTAGACTCAATAAGAAAGACACCGCTTTTTACGGATTTGAAATCCAATCTCTGGTTAGAGAGTTATGCCCCCGACAAGTTGGTCCTAATTCAGGTAGCGATTTACGCCGTAAATAGCACATCGATTTACTGAAAATACTATAAGTCACAATAGCGATTTACACATAATGATTTATTGAACAACACCACAAATCACTTTAGTGACTCATGAAATACACTACAAATCGCTATATGTAGTGTTATTCAGTAAGCCGTCACGCGTAAATTGCTATTTGAATCAAGACCAACTTGTCGGGGGCGTATCTCCCTAACCAGAGATCGGATTTTCAATCTGTAAAAAGCGGCATCTTCGTTATTGAGTCTAGTTTATTTCTGCCAATTTTCATAAATTTTTATGATCATTTTATACATGTTTTTGGTCAATAACCAAGACTCTGTCACACTCTATATCGTTTGAGTTATTCAGGTTTTTTATTCATTTTGCAAGAGTCATATCTCCCCAACGAGAGATAATTTTTTAAATCTGTAAAAAGGGTTTTTTTGCTTTATTTGTCTAGTTTATATCTGGAAATTTTTATAACTTTATATATTTATTTGATATTTCAAATCTGTTAAAAACCAAAACTAGTTACAGAATTTCAGGTTCTGTAACAAGTTCATTTCCTGAAATTGAACGGTAACTTTCAGAAGTCACCATCTTCAAACAAGAAAAAAAAATAGAAAAATCGTGAGAAAGGGTGTTACAAAAACCTTTAGCAAGAAACAACTGAAGGAAACATGAGCACCATGATTAAACAAAACACTTTATTGCGCCGGGGGAAGCCTCCAAACCCCCCTCATGTAAGGGAAAAATCTCTGAATCAGGCTTCACAACTCATTAAGTTGAACCATGCTACAGTCAGTGTGCAGGTCAGTCGATGTTTGATGGAGCAATGTAGGATTGTCTGCTAGATGTGCACAGAAGTAGAAAGAGAAGGGAGAGAGAGAGGGTTGATGTTCATGGACTTCTCCAGGGGGGATTCCTTTCTCGGATAATCCTGCAGTGCATTAAGTTGAATGATGCTACCCATGCTGGGAAGAGCCCCCATACCCCCCTCCTGTAAGGGCAAAAACTATGCTACTCACACTGGGAGGAGCTAGCCCCCAAACCCCCCTCCTGTAAGGGAAAAAATTCCGAATCAGGCTCCACATCTCATCAAATTGAATGATGCTACCCATGCTGGGAAGAACCTCCAAACCCACCTCCTGTAAGGGCAAAAACTATGCTACCCACGCTGGGAGGAACCCCCAAACCCCCCTCCTGTAAGGGCAAATACTCTGAATCAGATTCCACAACTCATCAAGTTGAATGATGCTACCCACGCTGGGAGGAGCCCTCAGACCCCCTTTCTGTAAGGGTAAAAACTCTGAATCAGGCTCCACAACTCTTCAAGTTGAATGATGCTACCTACGCTGGGAGGAGCCCCCAAACCTCTCTCCTGTAAGGATAAAAACTCTGAATCAGGATCCACAACTCATTTAGTTGAATGATGCTACCCACGCTGGGAGGAGCCCCCAAACCCTCCTCCTGTAAGGGTAAAAACTCTGAATCAGGCTCCACAACAGTCAATGTGCAGGTCAGTCGGTGCTTGATGGAGCAATGTAGGATCTTCTGCTGGATGTGCACAAAAGCAGAAAGAGAAGAGAGAGAGAGAGAGAGTGAGAGGGTTGATGTTCATGGCCTCCTCCAGGGGAGATTTCTTTCTCGGATAATCTTACAGTGCAGAGACTGAATCTTAAATAATCATCTTCGGGGCACTTAAATCTTTACAACCACTCCTTTTCTAGAATCACCATTTTTTTTTTGCACCAATGGAGGAGAGGGTACTTAAGTCTTTGCAATCGCATCAAACTCCAACGCTAATTAATGCTGACAAACATGGGGATACGAGACGCACATGCTTAGGCCCCCCGAACATGAGATGTAGCTAACTGCCCTGTTCAGGGGAGGAACATATAACCTGCTTCGTCAAGGACCCCACTGGTCGCATGACTTTTTGACAACGGGTTGTGATAGATGCCAGAAGAAGTTGTGTTAAGGGCTGTTTTTGAAATTTAACAAACAGGTAGAGCTTTTTAGATGGAAGAGTCTTTCTTCACATCACACGTGGCAGCAGCCAACTGCCGAAGCTTGTCTTATGTTGCTAACAAGAATCTACGTAAACAGAGCCGTGAAAATACAAGTAATCTACCAATCTGTACATCTCAAAAGCCCCTGTTTTCAGTCACTGGATTTGATTCAACTGCAACACCCAACTAACGGTGCAGCTAGAATATAATGTTATGTTTAGGAAGCGGCACTTGAGGAAATTAGTGGAAATGATTTAGAGGAATTTACATATAGACACCTAACTTACAGCAAAATTACATTTGACTGCCTACGTTTTAAAACTTTGATGACAAGCACCAATCTTTTCAAAGAATTGCTCAAATGCCCACCTATGTCATTTTTCTTGCTGAAATTACTTATTTATATTTTACTGTACTATAATTACAAGAGGTGACATTCGATCATTTAAACAAAAGGAATGGTTAAATTGTCGTTTTGAAAAGTGGCCTGGAGGGAAGTGAGAGAAAAAACAACCTAAGTTGGTTGTATGAGCAGTTTGTTGAAGAGATATGCACCTATCTGAAAAGTTATAAAAAAATAGGTGGTTAAACATACTTTTGCCATAATTAAGTCCTACCTATAGGTAGATTTCCCAATGATTTTCACAAAAGGTGACTGTGGACATGGAGGTAAGAAATCTACTAAATCAAGAATTCTGACTCGACTCTATAAAATTTTCATTTGGAGGCTTGTTGCCATGAGAACTCTACTTCCCTTGCTTTTTTGTGACTTCAAAGAATAAGAAAAGCAGACCTCCAAAGTTGTAATTCAAATTACGCAGGGAACTCTACTTCACATACCATCCCATACCTCTTTAAAAAAACATATTTGTGAAGTTTTATGCTTAATCCGAACCTGTAAATGTGTTTACCATTGTTTGTTTACTAAAAAAATCATACTTTGGATCAAAACAATTTAACAAGAAAGAAAGAATACTTGATTTTTAGTTAATGAAGTTTTTGGTACAATATAAACTGTTGACTTTTTTTCATTGAGCTTAAATTAATACATGTTTTCTACTAAATAAAGCGTACGAGTTTAGATTTAATAAAAAACATGCAATTACATCTTCTAAAAGGGTCTGAGATGGTATGAGAGATAAATGCAAACCTTCCTCAGTACATCTATGGTCCAATTTGTACTGAAGAAGGTTCTGTTTGCAATGGGGACCGACCCAAATAATACCCGAGAATTTGCAAGTACTGAAGAAGATGTGTTTGCACTAAGGGGTATTTTAGGTATTAGCAGCAGGTTTGGATCATGATTTTTGCCGGACACCCAACCCGCTTTTTTGTTGGATACCCAACCCGAGTATTATATATATATATATATAATCAAAATAAATTTTTAAAATTATGCGGGTCTGGATTTGGGATTATATTTTCGTGTCCCAGTGAAACTCGAACACGGTTATTAGTTATATGGGTGGGTCCGGGTCAACCCTGTCCCGAAATTGACCCGAAAACGGACCCGTCGTTCCCTAAAATATCGCAAAAAATATGAAAATATCGTGACTTGTCCTTCTTGCCTCCGGTCCCCATTGCAAACACAACCTTCTTCAGTACAAAAGAGAGAGGAGCCTATGCGCTAATACCTAAAATACCCCTCCATGCAAACACTAAAGACATCGTACGACGCGATGTATACAAGGGTAAAATCATCAACAAGAAATTCAAATAAAATTCAGAAAACCATCCGTCGGCAGCTTCAACAAGAAAAAGAGCACAAAATTAACACAAAAAAAGCACCCAATAATCCAAAAACTACTGAAGCAGAAACAGCCTAACCACGATGATTAATTTAACAAGTCTGTAAAAAAGAGAATTAAACAGAAACCCAAGTAGAAATACTCAGAGAAACAAATTCGCACACAATTTGAAATAAATACGAATCAAATAAAAAATTTATTTACCGAATACATCGGCGACCGCCTCTATCGCCTTCTGCTTCGTCTTCGCGTCGCTCATGGACGGGATTTTGATCACCACCTTTTGCTACAGAAAAGAAAAATAGCAGACAAAACGAAAAAGAGAAAAGAAAAAAAAATCAGATAGGCGTCATAAAAAAATCAAAGAAATTCAGGATCGAAGAGAGAAAAAAATATAAGAATTACCTGAATCATCTTTGTGTAAATTTGAGAGAAGAAAAGCAATCGCCAAAACTCTCTCTCTCTGTCTCTTCGCTTCGATCACAGGGTGGCATTTGATGGGAAAGATGGAGAAAGACAAGTATGACAAAGTAACCAAAATACCCCTCGACGTGGAGATGCAAATGGATCCGGTTTGGTATAAAATTTCATAAATTATACCCGACTCATTTAATAATCGGACCTTATGAGTCTGACGCAGATAGTTAACCGGACCCCTTTCTTTGTAATCAAACCCTGACCTTATAGGATCCGGTAGGGTCAGAATTGGGTTATAACCGATCCATTAACACCTCTAATAAGGACCTTCAAATAAGAGTATTCAAATCGAATTCAGTTCGTTCAGTCAGATTCACAAACCAGCAATTATGTTTTTCATATTTTAATCCGGATTAAACCTGGTTCCTTTCTACATTTTCTTGCTTTAAATCCTTTTTGTACTGGATGAGGGATTACCATCTGCATTTCGGATCAGGATTTGATCTTATTTTATTGCGTCTCATGAGCAACCGGACTCGGATTTGAATTTCGTTTTTTTTTTGACCTCCCACTCGGATTTGAATTTCGATGCACGTATTGGGATCTGGATTCGGATAAAAAAGATTTGGTCCGTAACGAATCCCCCGGCACAATTGCATCCCGATTGAAGAGAGATCCGTCATTTTAAAAAAAAATGAAGGAGATTTATGTAATTTAGTTGAGCTCATGCGCCAACTGGGGGCGGTTGTCTGCTCATTGAAATGTCGGTGTCTTACTTCGATTTGCTGGGCCGCCTACGTTGACGGATCGGGAATAACCCGAAACCAAATTGATGAGATACAGACCTGGGGTTCTGGACCAGCCAAGGTGCACCCTTATCATTGTTGGATTCAGACTGGTTTGGTTAGATCCAGTGACTTGAGGGGTTGAATTTAGAATGGTTTAGATCCATTCCATTTACACGCAAGAGGTTGAGGTTAATTTAGAATGGTTTAGATCCATTCCATTTATATATAATTTTGCTTAGCTCCTGTGAAATCGGACCTTATGGATGAATTCAGCATTGTGGATTTAATAAGAATTGACTGTTTGGACCGACAAGTCATCAGTGTACGCTGTTAGGACACCGACAGTAAGTACAGTAGGCTGAACCACCACGACTAGATCTTTGACTTTAGGGATGGTTTTTTGGAGTAAAATATCAAAAAAAGTAATCAACCCTTTGATTATAATTTTTTTTTTACCAAAAATTGCTATTTTTTTACATCGCAAAAATTAATTTTGTGTTTTGTTAACCTGTTGATTTTTTTTAATCGCCAAAAAAAAAAAAAAAACTGCACAAAGTAATATTTCTGTGATTTGAATATGAATAATTTTGATCACATAAATGAATTCAGATTTGATAAAAAAACAACTTGAATCAATGAAATCCCAAGGAGGCCGGATCTAATTTTAGTTCAGATCCCTGGGACCCCAACCGTTAATAGACTTGGTGGGACGTCAGGGACGGTATTCGATGCCTCATGGTTAGGGATGGCAGTGGACCGGAGGAAAGCGGAGCCCCGCTTCACCCCAAAGGAAAATGGAGGTGGGGATGAATGTTAAAATCCATCATCGTGCAGAAATGGAAGCGGGGATGGACTTATGCTTTCCCCCTCCCCGCCTTGCCCCCGTTTGGACTGGGGATGGAGGACATGAAATGGGAATGGAGGCAGGGGTGGAGGTTAAAATCCATCCTCATGCAGGGATGGAGACGGGGATAAAGGTTCGGATTTTGAGGCAGGGTAGGGGAGCGTGATCTTAAAAGGCACTTTGCACCGTCACCATCTTCGAATAAAGTATTTTCTACAATAGCACCGTGAATAGCGCATAGCAGAGCAGCACCCAATACTCCAGCAACTCCCATCATATGAAATGGGTTCAACGTCCAATTATGAAACCTTTGGAAGAAAAGGATGAACCGAAATATAGCTGCTACACCAAAACTAGGCGCAAAAAACCAGCACCTAGTGGATAAATCAGGAATACGGAAACAAAAACAGCAATAGCGTGATCTTAAAAAAAACTACGCCCATAAACATTATGGGATGACGAAAAAACCCTCTTTAGGGGGTTGAAAAATTTTTCGGACAAAAATGTGATGATAATATAGAGTCATCGTGGTTATTTCCCTTCGAAGCTGACTTGGTTCGGATCTACATGGATTCGAATCTGAATAGAAAAAAGGTAGTATTGAATCCGGATCCAAGTAAGTAATTGGATCTGATAATCCAGCAGATTCAGATCCATGGGCAGGTTTAGATGCAAAACTACTTCCATGAATAGGATGACGAAAACACCCTTTTTAGGGCGGGGTGAATTTTTTTTCCGGACAAAAATATCCTCTGCAACTGCAAGGTTCACGCCGTAGAGTGACAGCACGGTCTCCCCGTGCACGTTTTTTGACATTCCTTGTGTGATAATAAATTGATAATACAGCGTCATCGTGCTTCTTTCCCTTCGAAGCTGACATCAATTTAGGGCTGGTAAACGAGCCGTACGAGCCGAGCTTAGGCTGTTGGGGCTCGGCACGTTAAGGGTATACCCCAGCTCAAGCTCGGCTCGTGAGCTCGTTATGAGCCGAGCCTGAGCTCGTTACAAGCCGAGCCTGAGCTGGCTTATTTTTTAAAAAAAGTTATATCTTAAATGTTTTTAAAGATTTTTTATTTTTTGAAACTTGATAATATATAAAAATATATAATATATGTGTAATACATTTATATAAATATATAATATGTATATTATATATAATATATACTATGTATATAAAATATAATAATATATACATGTAAAACAAGTCTATACAAGCTGAGTCAAGCTTTCCATGTTTGTGCCAGACTCGTTTACCTAAAATGAGCTAGCTTGTAGCTGGGCTTTTCGAACTCAATTTTCAAGTCCTGATGGAGGGCAATCAGGTGCTTAATGCAAAAATTTTGTGCCATGTGATTGCAGTCGATCTGGACTCAAGATTGAAATGGGTTTTTGATTTAATTTGTGATATATTTCTTTTGGTCACACGCTCACCTGTTGAGCTTGAGGCTGGACCAAGTGCAAGGCGAGTTGCCTGTTGGTCATGGTGCAAGGAGTTCGCCAAGTACCCTCTGCACGCCAAAAATGAGCACAATGTGCTGCTGCACCTGACCACCACCTATTTTCTGACACAGCCTGTGAGCCATGGGGCCCAACAACTGATGAGTGGTTGTCAGGTGGGGCAGCACATGCACTTTGTGCAATGTCATTTCACCTGATCCAAATTTATGGAGCTTGATTTGAACCACATTGTCCCGAGCTAAGGCCAATTACATATAATATTTTTCAGCTAAAAAGTTAAAATAGCAAAATGGGTGGAATTTGATTTTCATTTGAGCTATGCTTTTTTGAGAAAAAAGAGAAGTATATTGATATTAGTATAATAATAGAAAAAAAAACAGAGTTTCACGATGAGGGTACACGGAGTGATGAGGCATCACACACCCTATCTCATAAAACCTGCTACTCACAAGTAGTAGATAAGAAATAAAACCAAAATTATAGATTCTTAGGCTACCCATCTGTAAAGAGAAAATTGAAAAGAGAGAGAGAGTGTGAAGAAACAAGACACAAGATGCAAGTGGGTAGGACATGAGAATTCTACGTCCACGGCAAGAGAGAATGAGCACTTAAATATAAGTAGATAAATAAACGTCAAAACCAAAAATTAATGAGGAATCAAGGTGAGATCGTAAATCCAATTGACACATCCTTATTCAACTCTTTCAATCATCAATTACAATAAGTGACTCCTTCATTTGAGGTCTCTTGCTATTGCTGATATCAATATCGGACTCCATCATTTGGTCTCATACTATTGTCGATATCAATGACCGACTCTTTCATTTGAGGTCTCTCGATATCAATAATCGATTCCATCACTTGAGGTCTCTTGATAATTAATATCAGTAACCGACTCCTTCATTTGAGGTTTCTCGATATCAATAATTGAATCCATAACTTGAGCTATTTTGACTCCTTCATTTGAGGTCTTTAGCTATTATTGATATCAATAATTGATTGTCATTGGATGTATCATTTGTTGATCTCATCTTCTATCCAACATTTTTTATCCACTAAAGTAGCTACAAATGTAGTGTTACCCCCTCTATCCAACAGTTTGTTGGATTCAGTATTATCGAAAATGCTTTTAATCTGCAGTACCCAATCCAATCTGTCGAAAGATGAGGCCATCTTAGTTGCACCCTCAAGGTTAGTTACCGATGAATCTCTCAGATCCACTGGCGGATTGTCGATCCTCCGCCGGATATGGCCAGAATTTAAGGATGTACAGTGAAGGCCGACTCAGTAGTCACCAACGAACAGCCAACCGAATGGCTGGCTGAAACGACTATGTTCGGCAGTGGGTCGCTTGTCAATGCTTTCTCCATCATTGTTTGACATCCCAAAACCAAACAGGAGTTCGACGAAGGAGACCAACACCGACAAAAAATTTCAGCAAGCGTCGCATGGACACTGGTGGATGTGGGTGGTTGGCATCCATGCTATAATTGCCAAATTTTTTTGTCGATGTAGTGCAGGGTTATATGCATGACATTCATGTATGTAAACCCTTTATGTACCATATTGAATGTTAATCCTTCACATTCAGGTAACCCCCTCCCCTCTAGTGCTTTCATTAAGAGTGTCTTATGTCAAACCGGGTCACACATGATTGGACCCGATCTGAAATATCCAACATTATTCCCTTCAAAGTCGACACAACAGCAAGAGTTCGACAATGCCCTGGGTATCAATACCGAGTTGACTAAGCATTAGTGTCCTATGAGTTTCTGGTTTAGGTGATAGCTAAATGTTTTGATATGTCTGGTTCAATGTGTAGCATATGGACTTCTTTGTAAAAATGCTCAAGAAATGGTAAGAGGCGAGACCTCGGACGTGTGCTTTCATCCCTCCATTCTTTATGGTGAGTAACATGAAAATGTTGCTGAGAAATATTTACATATTGTTCGAGTTTGATTGACATATTCACTGTTAGTTGACCATCATATACTTTGTGGCTTTTGCAGCCACTTTCTTGAATTTAATAAGGTTCACATGTTGATTTTTTTATTTTTTCTTAATGGCAACATTTGTGCTTCACACTGAACTTTCCATGGGATATGTTATTTATTCTATAACTTCTAGATCTTTCTTCCTTGTTGGATGACAGAGAAGCATTGGGTTCTGTATGAGATGCTTCCAAAGGAACATGAAATTCACCATTACAACTCACTAAAGTTGCCCAGACGTGGAGATTGACATTCACAATTTGGTATCATATGCACACGTTGAACCTGCTACTATCCATGGCTTGATTGGTCATAACATTAATCTGGCATTTGCCTTGCAGTTTATGTTCCTAGAATATGCCTTTGCCATCAGCATTACCAATGGTAAACAACATTAGATGTGTGCATGCGTTGGCTTAATTCAAATACTAATGTTGTTTAGATGTATGTTGTAGATCTGGGGGGTACATGTTCTGGTGGCTATTGAGCAATTGTAATTTGCACAAGAGCTGCATTTCATACTAGTACTTAGTATTAGTGTTGATTAAATCTTTGTTATGTTACAGTTTTATAATTGTTACTAGTCTATTATACATATGTTTGTAACATATAACAAACATCACTAAATCCAGGAAGAAAAATGAAGCATTAATGGGAGCAAAAGGGTAAGGTGTAACACCCCGATCTGGAACCTCAAGAGTTCGAGTTCGGTTGCTATTACTTCTCAGAGGGAAGAGTGCAAAGCTTACACAGAGAAAACGTGGCTAAAAAAAACTTTTTATTTTCATAACCAACTTTTTATTACAATGTTCATCATTCATAACAGAAAAGCACAATTACAATTTATTCAATGACAAGGAAAAGAAATTATACCAACTGCTCTGTTGAAACTGCTCACACTCTGACTGATACTAATACCTGGAACCTACAATTGTAATTAAACAAAAATGGGGGTGAGTCTACAACCCGGTAAGAAATAATCATAAGTAAATAAACAATAATTTACAACTGTAGTGGGCTCTAAGCCCCTAGTCTTATTTTAATTCTCGATACACTACACATGTTTGTATATTTTAATTTCCCCCATTATCATTCTCAAATACTCTCTCTCTCTCAACTATCACTAGGCTGACTATACCGATAATAGCCATTTATGGGCGTAGCAACCCTGTAGAACACCCCAATTCTACATGTTGACCAGACAATGAACCACACACTCCCAGTGGTCCCCGGACCACTAAACACTACAGTGAATCACCATGGGAACCCCACCGGTAGCTAGCCAGGAGGTCAATCTCTCAATCTCGGCATGGTTTATGCTACATTCTAAACATGATGGTTATCAACCATCCATGATCCTCTAGAGTCCCAAACCAGTGTGAGTGAAATCATAAGTCATAACTAAGTTCACATATTGAACAAATTCTTAACTTCAAGTTCATTCTTTCCCTCACGAGTGATGTCATGAATAATCACAACAATCTCATTTTTAATCTCATGACGACGTTAGGACTCACACCGCTCTCACTTAGCATGCAATGATGTAGTGTCTCTACATCATTAAATCACCGATGACCCACTCTTCATGGTGGCTGCACTCTGGCCGCGAACCAGGTAGCCATTGCCACAGGTCACCACTTTCAGGATTTAAGGGGTACTGCATACTAAACTCTAAATATTCATTCATACCACGTGAATGGACTAAATGAGACTCTAATCTAAACTTAACCTCATCACAATGCATGATATGAATGATCAATTAGACATGCAATCACTATAGCTTTCTATCATGCATGACATATTACCACTAACATGCATATCACAATCAACATGTATTTAAATTAACTTATAATGTCAAGCATGAATTTATGCATGTCATGGTCTCATTTTAATCGTATCAATTCTATAACACTACGATAACAATCAACGTGAAAAATGTTTATTCACATCTAAAGTTACTTATAATATCCCTTACCTCAAGTGCGAACAACGTACTCTCTCCGAAGTCGAGCCTCACGAATCTCTAACAATAGGATCTGGTCATTAAAGCAATATACTTGAATCCGTTCACAAACCTCTTACCAAATTACCAAAATACGATTCCTGAATCTTATTCAAGAAACCACGGTTTTTGCATTATCAGTTTGACTAAATTTTATAGACCAATGGATTTCTCTCTTCAATACAAATCCAACGCATCAAACTTCACTTGATTCCGAGTTTGGAGTGCGAAGATATGTCCATTTTACTGAAATGGATCTCAAGTATCCAAATGGATCTCTTGGTACATTTCGGATTTCGGGCAATCCGAGACTATCTTATGATCCAATTCTGATCTAGATCCAAACCCTGTCTGTTTGGATTCAGACCCATTACATAACTAGATCCAAAACTGCTTGACTGGATCCAGAATAGTCTGATTGGATCCGAACTGGATCCATTCTATTCTGACTGGATCTAGAATAGTCTGACTGAATCCAGGACAGATTGACTGGATCTGGACCTGCTTGATTGGATCCTGGATAATCTGTTTGGATCCAAATCTGCCTGCCTGGATCCAGGATGATCTAACTGGGTCCAGACCTTTTTGACTAGGTCCAGATCCGAGACTGATCCAATCAGATCTGGACCCGGTTAATCTGGATCTAAAACAGGTCCAGATCGAACTGGGTTCGGACTGAAAACCCAGATCCAGGCCCGACTGTTTCAGTTTGGACCTTGGTTCAACCTGATCGGTTCAGACCCGATCCGATCTGAACCAGTTCTACTTGAACCCCAAAATGACTGAATCGGTTTAGCTTGAACCAGTTCGACCCAAACCGGTTTGGTTTGAACCGGTTCGACCCGAATCGGTTTAGCTTGAACCAGTTCGACCCGAACCGGTTCGACCCGAATCGGTTTGGCTTGAACCGGTTCGACCCGAACCGGTTTGGTTTGAACCGATTTGGCTTGAACCGGTTCGACCCGAACCGATTTGGTTTGAACCGGTTCGACCCGAACCGGTTTGTCCTGAACCGGTTCGCTCCGAACCGGTTCACCCAACCCTGACCCGGTTCGGTCTGGGTGCGACCCAGACCGATCCGGACCGACCCAGTTCGGTCTGGGTCGCACCCAGGCCGAACCGGCCTTTTTTTTTTTTAAAGCACTCGGTCTGGGCATACCAACCCGGTTCGGGTGCCCGGACTGAACCGGTCCCCCGATAAAAAAAGGCGGAAGGGGTTGTGCCCCTTCCGATTTCAGTTGCAGAGGGTCGGCCCCTGCCGACCCTCTCTCTGCATCCACCCGCCTGGGCCGGCCAACGGTGTCCGTCGCCATAGGGGCCGGCCGACCCCCCTCTCTTTCTTTGTCTATTTTTATTTTTTATTTTTTTTAACTGCAACTCGCCGACAACCATGGCTGCCGGCTCTCTGAGCTCCAAACAGGAAAGATGAACGAAGAAGAAGACAGAGAGGGTGGCTTACCTTGCTGCCGTCGTCGCTGTCGTTGTCTCCGGTAAGAGCCTCTCTCACTCTCTTGATTTCTCTCGATGCAAGGTGCGGAAAGGAGGACCTGCGTGAGGGTTTTTATAACCCTCACGCAGGGTGAGGGGTTGAGGATAACCTCCCCCCCCTTTTCGCGGATTATGGGGGGTGAGGTTTATCCTCACCCCCTCTCGTTACGCGGTTTCCCCTTTGAGGAAACCATTTTTTTTTTAAGTTTATCCCCTTCGGCGACTTCGCCGGAAAGAGTTTTACATAAGGAAAACAAGCAAATGACAGGGCCTGAGGCTAGCAACCATAAGAAGCAAAAGTGCAAGAAAAAGAAGCAAATGCCAGGGCCAGGGGATAGCAACTAGAAGAACGTGAGCAAGAGGAGAAAAGGTGCAAAGGATGAGAAAAAGGTGGAGTACATGAGTGATTATTTTCTTTATTGAATGCTTTGAGCTTTGTAAACTACAAACTTCTTAACTCTAAACTGAACTCTATACATACTTTTGAACTATAAATTCACATATGCATTAGATGATACATACATTCGCATATGCACAATCAACTCTCTTTTTCAGTTGCCATGCTTATCAGCTCTGTTTTCTTGCATACAGGGGAGAAGATTGTTATCATCCTTGTACATCCAGTCTTTAGGACTTTCACCATCAGTTGTGCAGTCGACAACAACCGAAAAGGGATTATGGGCAAAAAAGGATCGACGAAGAGGGGAAGCTTGCAGTCATAACATAACATTTTGAAGAGAACGAAAACATACCTTTCACGTTGTTACGGAAGCGGAAAAACAGCGGATCGATGATGCTCGCTTTTGCTCAACGGATGCGTGCTTTCTCTTGGAGAGAACGATGATTCCACGAGTCCAAGTGCTAATCATGTTGATTAACCACAAAACACACTATCTTCTTCTTATTGTTTCTTTTCTCTGTGCACAAATCTCTCTATTGAGATTTCTCTCTCTCAAAGACACAATGCATTGTAACCCACTGTGTACCAGCGTACAGAGTGCTTTCTCTTTCCCTTAAGCACACTCCAAAAGAAAAAAAACAACCTTTTTGTCTTCTTGTATTTTTTCTTTCATCTCTGTTTTCGCCCAAATGAGAGAGCCTCAGTAAATGGGGAGTGGGTGGTTTCCAAAACCGCCCGTCCCTTCCTCAAATGGTGGGCCAGGTCCGGATCTCGCCCATCATGGGCGGACCCGGTACCCAACCCAACACATTTACAGGAGCAACAGTCACGTAGGAACATTTTTTTCTCTCTAGTGTGACTTATATATATATATATATATATATATATATATATACTTTATATTTTGTTTCCCTTGTCTCTAGCATTCCTTACGATGTGTAATGGAGTATCCTTGCCATAGTTTCAGTTTGATTTTATTTGTTGTTTTCTCTGTTTTGTGTAGTGAAGTCAATCGCTAAACCCAACCAAAAATAGATGGTGTAATTTCAATATTATTTGTTATTTTTGTGTTGGCTTTGGTGTCGCTAAGTTAATTGGGAGTGCTGATATAATGGTGTCAGTTTGAACTCAGATAGGAGAGATGGTATAAGTTCAAACCCGATGCATAATGCCTTTCACACTTTAGCAACATTGACAGTGAATAACAAAGGCAAAAAAATGCTGCAATTGGTCAAAGTGGAGATACCAAGGGCAGTGATGAGCAAATAACTGATTTTGTCTAAATTTAAAAATAGTTTTAACATGAATTTAAAAGTTAAACTAAATCAAAATGGCACATATTATACTAAATGATGATTATTCTATTAAATTCAAGTCAATTTAAATTCATGATTTTATTTATTCTATGTGTGAGATGCATGTTGGGTTGAGTATATTAAATCTGTAATGTGTCTCAGGTCATTAAGATATTTTTCTCATAATTTTTTTAAAAATTATTTATTCATTAAAAAAATTTCTGCAAAATTTTGAGGGTTAGTTTGGGGTCATTACAAAAACTCCCTGATCTAGTGGATATTCAAGGTAGAAAACCAAGCTCCTAAGGAACCATCGAATTAAAGCATAGTCACTCTTCAAGCAGTATGGAAGAACATGACTATGGGTTTTGGGTTTCCTATTGTGTCATGTTAAACTTGACAAAATTTCTTGAAATGAGACCCAAAGGTTGGTTACCTTGACAAAAAAATGAAATAGTGAATCTCATAGGGTCTCCTCTCACCGTTGGCCCCTTTCATTAGGCGGCTCATATTCTTTAGTTCCCAACTGTTTCCTCACATCCATTTGGTTGGGGAGGTGGAACCCTGGCTCCAAGCATCACAACTTCTGGTATGTAAGCAGGCTGAACTTTCTTGATGAGGACGCCTTGACTCTTCTGTCTTTGTATTTACTTATAGTTGTGAAGCTTTCTCTCATTTTCTATGAACTTATGTTATTTACACCCACTCAATTAAATAATTGGATGTTCAAAAGGCACTAGATAATACGTCATTTATGTAATAAAAAATAGGTTTTTGATTATATCATTGTGATGTCCAAAAAAGTAATTTTAAAGACATTAAAAGTCAACAGCTCATAATGTATCAATTATTTACAACTTAAAAAATCATGTTTTTATTATGAGAAAACTTGATTAATGTATCAATTATTTACAACATAAAAAAATCATGTTTTTTTATTATGAGAAAACATGATTTAAGATATGATTTGTAGCAAACAAACCACACTTCACACATCTATATGATAAGATTGAGTGACAAAGATATGATTTATAGAAAATGGGATCAATAGATTGCCTTAATCACTTCTTAATGTTCTAAAAATGGTTGATGGTCATAATCTTACTATATGTTACATTTATCAAGCTATAAAAATAGTTAAGAGAACTATAATTTCTTTAGTAAAGCAAATCAAAACAAATATGCAAGGTCAAAATAAATTTAAGGTGAACAAAGATATTAGAATCTCTACTACTTGAAGCTGGTGCTTTTGCAAATTCTTTTAATTTTTACAGTGGGTAGCAGGTAAGTCTAAAGTCACAAGAGAAATTTACCGAAGTTTTCATTAAAACACCACAAAATAATGAATAAAGAAGACAAATTGTTAAAAAACATAAAAAAGCAAATGGGTCACTTGGTTTAAAACTAGCTATTATTGCAAAGACAACAAATAGACGGGCGATGAGGCGGTGGTGGGGACGGGGCAGGGCGGGGAAAAGTGTACGTCCATCCCCGTTTCATATCCTTCATCCCCGATCCAAACGGGGCGAGGCGGGGCGGGTTCCCGCTTTCCCCCGGTCCACTGCCATCCCTACTCACAGCGGCAACACAAACATTGGAGTCCTTTGCCGTGAGTAAAAGGGAGCCCACAATCAACGTTGAACCTCGTTTTCAGTTTCCGGGGGATCCGATTCCTTTTCTCTTCTGTGACAAACAAACGCCCCCTTAAAGAAAATTTTCCTTCTCCTCAAAACATAAACGTATTATGTTGAACAGCCAAATTTGTTAAATAAAGCTTGCGTCTATGTGATTCAGCTGGGGAGTATGTAGCCAATATTTTTTTCTTTAAGATGCTTTTTTTCGATCATTACAGTATTTTTTAACTATGACGAAAATTAGGTGCTGATTGGAAATAAAAACTTAAAAAAAAAAAAGATGACGAAAAGTAGATCGCTCAACTGCGGAAATAAATGGCGCCCAAGAAATAATGGCTCCTAAAAATTTTCGTCAATTTTCAGCGTCGTGACTGAACCTGTAAACCCTAGAATCCCGGCGTTCTCCCTGATTTTCCGGCAAACCTGGTTCGATCTCCGGCCTATTTTCGTCGGAATTAGCTCGACCGATTACCTCTCGTAACGAGGCAAGTGATTTTCCGAAATTTTCGCGGTTTTTTTTTCTGATTTTTTTACGTTACGATTTGCCCTAGTTTATCGGTTCTTTGATGTTGAAAGAAGGAACATTGGACCCGTTCTTTAATTCATCCACTCCTTTGTAGTTGTCGATCGTTTTTTGTGGTGGTCCAATGTGCTAGCTCTTCCATTTTCTCTTCCTTTGGTTATCTGGGTGTAACGATCTCAACTTTGGATGTTTGGTTGATTTCGGTGGATGGAGGAAATTAGGTTTGGGTTTTTTCCCATCATTGGTTTGAGATGATGAATTGTGTCTAAAGAAAGAGGCAATTGGAGCGAATGAGACGGAAATGATCTCTGGTTGATTGATTTCTGTGGAATTTTGTGATCTTTGCGACGATGGTTATCTTGGGTGGATTCAATCGATCGACTAGCAAGAAAAAATTCTCGTGGCAGGAGGACAGAGGGGCGGTTGAGATTGGTGATTCGAAGGTTGGGACTCCGAGAGCGGCATTGCCCGGGTGGGCATCGCGCAAAACGCAGCCTGAAGTAGGGGCTGCGAGCGTGCCGAAGCGGCTGATGAGGAGCGTTAGCCTGCAGTTGAGGAAGATGGGTCAAGGAAGCGATGGAGATGATAAAGGGAAGGATCAGAGGGTCAGATTGGGTTGCCTGGGGTTCCCTGTGAAAGGGTGTGGGTGTCGGGTCGGGGCCGATATGATTGAGTGTCAATTGTGGAGGAGAGACAGGGTTGCAGATTGTATCAGTAGGAGGAATTTAAATGTAGGAGACGAACACATGCTGGTTAGTCGTGGACGTGTTTCTACTCAGGCTAGAATTGGAAGCCCCGAAGATGAAAGAACTAGTATAGATTGCATTGCTTCTGGCATGGCTGAGATGTTTTGGAGGAGACATAGTAGAAGGGAGATCGATGCTGGTAGGCTATCTGATTATAAGGGAAAATTGGCTTCACCATCAAGTAACGGTATGGAGTTTTCACTTCCTGATGAAATTCTTGAAATGTGCTTGGCAAGAGTCCCTTTGACCACTGTCATGAACGCACGGATGGTGTGTAAGAGGTGGAGATCATTGACAAGCACACCTCATTTCGTGCAGATGAGACATGACCGTTCCTATCAGAGTCCATGGTTGTTCCTTTTTGGTGGTGTGAAGGATGGGTATTGTGCAGGAGAGATCCAGGCATTAGACGTTTCTCTTGGCTGTTGGCATAAAATCAATGCCCATGTATTGAGGGGAAGATTCTTATTCTCCCTGGCCGGTGTGGGGACATCCATCTATGTCATAGGTGGTTCTTCTGGTTTGAATCGATCCGGCAAGGTTGAGAAGACAGCTTTCAAGACACACAAAGGTGTTTTTTTGTTTAGTCCTTTTACAGGCTCATGGAGAAAAGCTGCTCCAATGAAGACAGCAAGATCTGCGCCTGTTCTTGGAGTTCTTGAGGCTGCTTCTGGTTGTTCTGTTTTGGATGGGAATTTGTTTAGTGAAGGGGTGCAAGCAGAACAGCATAGAGAGGGTGGTAGTCGATTGAAGAGAGCTAGTGAAATTGCCACAGGAAGCAGAACACATCGTTCAAAGTCAGGTTTAGGTGGTGTCTCTGATGTTTATGAAGATCCTCACAGATTTTCACAGAGACCCCAACTAAGGGATCTGTTCAGCGAGATTGAGACTTCAACTGAGTTTGTAAAAATGTGCAGTTCATCCGTTGAATGTGGCACAAGTGAGTTTGTGGAACAACAAAACTGTTATTCTGGATCAAAGAAGACCAAGAGGTTTCTCTTGATCGCTGTTGGTGGTCAGGGATCCTGGGATCAGCCTCTGAGTACTGCAGAGATCTATGATCCAGTATCCAATAAGTGGGTGGATATCAAAAGCTTGCCTGTTGATTTTGGAGCTGTTCGCTCTGGTGCTGTATGCAATGGGAAGTTTTATGTTTACTCTGAATCTGAAAAACTTGCAGCCTATGATCTAGAAATGGGAGTGTGGTTTGGAATACAGACTGCTAACTTCCCTCCTCGTCTCCTTGAGTACTTTCCAAAGCTAGTGTGCTGTGAAGGACGACTCTTCATGTTATGTGTTTCTTGGTCTGAGAGAGATGGTGAGTTTAATAGACAGGATAGAGCTGTACGCAAGGTATGGGAGTTGGATCTCACATTGCACGAGTGGACAGAGATATCAAGACATCCTGATGCTCCGATGGACTGGAATGCTGCATTTGTTGCTCATGGAGATAAGATATATGGGATTGAAATGTTCAAAATCTTTGGTCAGGTGTTGAATTTCCTAACAGTATGTTGTATTTCAGACTCGGCTGCAAAGTGGAATCATATCTCCAGAAAGCATGTGAAAATAGATTTAGATGCTTCTTCATGCCTGACAAAGTCGATGGTGATGCTGAACCTTTGATGTGCCGATTTGTGTTTCTTTTGATCTTGATTCATTTTATATTGAAAATTTGTGTATGATTTCATAATTGGTGTGTCTGGTATTAATGCTGCTTTTATTCTTTGTAATAAAATGGAATTCATTGCAAGTCTCAGATTAAGCATATTCCTTCTTTGATTTTCATTTATCTAATGGAGTTGTTTCTATGGAAGTTTTGACTTAGTACAATGGCACAATATCTGGCTCCTGCGAGCCTGCCTACCCTATGCTAGATAGGAGGAGACTTGAGTGATGATTATGATGAATACCACTCTTTCTTTCAATTGCTTCCTCTTTTCACTTCCCAAATACTATTTTTCTTATTTCCCCCACTAATTTGATCGCCATTCATCATCCAAAATGTTGGGAATAAGTTTATCATAGAGCTGTTATTGGATTGGTAAAAGTTGCATTGTTTTATCCGAGGGTTCTTGGTCTCAAATCTCAGCAGGGCTGCTTCTGAGCTTGGCTGTCAAAAGAAGGAGAAGAAATATTGTGGTGCCTTTTAGCTAGAGTTGTGTTTGAAATCAAACTTTACACAACAATTATTCGTTAGTCGTATTAGTCTCCACCATTTACCCACTGGACAATAGTTTTCTGTCTGCCTTTGGAAAAATTTGCTGCAACTTATGGTAGCTTTAAAGTCCCATCATCTTTTTCCACTAGGCTTTAACTCTGGAAAGATCTGAACGGGATCTGCAACATGTGCTCCAAGGAAAGTCACTCTCCCTGAAGAAGACAGACACAAATTGGAGGAACAAAAGAAGCTGGTGGTTCCTATTAACTCAATAATGAAACCTCAGATGTCCAATGGTTATTTCCAGACTCAACTGGACTGAAAAATCGTAGCCTACAAGATTTTATTCCTAATGGAGCTGAATGTCAGCCAAGCCGCACCAGTATACAACATCCACAATCCCCATTTACATAACTTGGGACCCAAAAACTGAACAAAGAAATTAAAAAGAATGAAAAGAAGAACTCGGCTGCTTTCCAGTCTGTCATCTCCTCAAGCATTGCTGTCCAAAACTGCCTTGAGGAAATCCAACCCCTCAGCTGATATACTTCGCCTCACTCGGGTCTTCGGTCTCTCAATTCGAGGGGGTGGATTAGCTGAGAAACAAATGACGATGACAGTCAAGTTGTCACATGTATTGTGCTTCAGAGCTTCCTTTACTAGTTCCCATGAGCATCTCTCTGGATCATTATGTAGCATGAGCTCCTTCCTAGCTATTGTTACTGCACACTGGCTGCTCATTACATCCCAAAGTCCATCACAACCCATTATCAAGAACTCATCTTCATCAGTGAGTATGGCCTCCTGCAACTCGGGCTCTGCGGTTAAGGGGCTGAAAGAGCCTTTTGTCCCCTTCATGTGCCAATCTCCTAGAGCCCTTGCAACTGATAATTGACCATTCAAATATCCATCATAAACAGTTCCCCCTAACTTCTCGATTCTCAGCTTCTCAATGCTGCAATTGGGTTTGTGATCCCTGGACATTTCGACAGCTCTACCTAGTTTCCCCAACACAGCTCTGCAGTCACCAGCATTGGCAACAACCAGGGTCCTGTCCAGTAGGATAAGAGTCACAAGATATTAGGCAAGCATTTGGTTCATTGGTGAAACTAAAGGTGCCAAAAATTAACTGCCATTCTGGCATATGCTGAAAGATAAATGCTGACAGTTATGTCAAGGAGCTTTTTACCTCCCAGAGATAAGTGCAGTCAGTGCAGTGGTTCCAGAGGAGCTATCAACAGAGCAGGCATCTGCCAATGCTTGATCAGCTTTCACAAATGCATTTCTAATGGCTTTATCTATGCAATTTGGGAACTGTGTATCCTCAACTATGAACCTGAGGATGTTCTTTTGAATAAAAGATGCTGCATCACAACCACCGTGTCCATCAAATACCTGCCCACATGATCAATATGTTAAAATGTACTTGAATTGAACGGATATACATATGCCTGTGTGTGTGTGTGCACAATGAAGATTCATTTTTAGCAACTTATAGATACCATGTCCATCTCGATCCATGGATGTGCAAATGTAATGAAACTAGTTTAAAGCCCTAAAATCATTAGCTTAATATGGTGTCTTTTTGGAAAACTAATATAGAAGACCTGTTCTTCATAGTTGGAAGCAGTATCTGTCAGTACCTCTTCTAATCCACAATTTAGCAAATGTTAGCACAACCAAATGACTGAAATCGCTTAAGCAAGATGTGCATGTGTGTATATGACTATATGTTTTAATCTTGTAGACACATCCAGTCAAGCAGATGGATCTCTGAATAAGTTTCATAATCATCTCTAACCGCAAACATAGAGAAAGTTCACCTAAAACTCATTGAAGTGTCAGGGTTGGAAAAAGTTGTCATGGATCTCTCATGAGGCTCAAATAATTTTCTTTAAGCATCAAAAAATGATTGCAATTATTTACGGTAGAATACAAGATAATATTTATGCACAGTTGCAGTTTAATGATATGATAGCAGTAAAACTCTAGTTGCCAGCTTTAAAAGATTAACCTCCCATTCTAAGTCAGCAGTCTCCCCTCACTTTTATATTTGTCCTAGCCAAGCAGATGGCTTATTCTTAGTATGAACTATGGTCTGGATGATGAAATACTTGATTTTGCCTTATACAAAGTGTGTCAATTTTTAAACCATCTGAACGATCAGCAGATATGATAGAATCTATAGTTTCCAAACTTGATGCACCTACTATGAAGCCATGATGCCCATAACAACCATACAGTGGACAACTATTATTGTATAAAACCATATCCTCAAGCCTTCTAACCAACAACTGTTTTGCAGAGCATAATGAAATACAAGTGCCAAAAAACAATGTCACAAAGTGACTACATAAAGACATAAATACATAAGCACGATGTCACTAATGGACCAAATACAATATGCCACAAAGGGCAAACACCAAACACACACAAACTAAGAAGAGAACTTAAAACTTTAAGTCACAATATATTAAGAAATGCTTGAAAAAACATGATTGAGAGATTGGAAAAAAACCCAAATTTATACACACAAAGGGACCCAAGGGGGCTCCCATAGAGTTGTTGGGAGCCCCCCAACGGTCACATTTGTGACCATTGGGGGGTATCCCAATGGCTCTAATAAGGGCCCCTTTTACACATTTAAATGAAATAATGAGAATAAAAATAAGAAAAATAAAAAGAAACTAAAAATGACACTATTGAACATGCATATTTTTACATGAAAAGGAAAATACTAAATTGCCCCTAGTGGGCATTACAAAGGATTATATATATATATATATATATATATATATATATATATATATATATATATATATATATATATATATATATTAACACCCCCCCCCTCAAATTGACAGTGAGATCACCATAAGTTTGCCTAGAAGAAAGGAGAACCTAGGACATGGTAAAGCTTTAGTAAAGAAATCTGCAAGCTAGTACTCTGAAGTGACATATAGAAGTTCAATAGTGCCTCGTAAAAACTCATCTCGAACATAATGACAGTCTATCTCAATGTGCTTTGTCCGTTCATAAAATGTATGATTGCTAGCAATGTAAATGACACTTTTGTTGTCGCAACATAGCTTCGAAGGAATAAAGATGATAACTCTCATATATTTTAGAAGACTTCTTAATCAAACAAGTTTAGTTGTAATGGTGGTCATTTGTAACACCCCAAATTTTCAAAACAATACTTGGTCAAAAATTCATAGATTTCTTTTATTTCTTCTTTGCAGCAGAATTTAGAAAATATTTTTATTAATGAAAATAGACGATAATGAGTCATCGATTTTAGAAAATGTTGGGCAAGTCACAACTATATGGCCAAGCACTCATTGACCACCAAAGTGTTCCATTTATCAAAATGATTTGTTTATTATAAACGTCACTGCTTGAAAAAACAATATTCTATGAAACTGGTTTTATAAACGAAAAGGTTCAACACTGTCTGGAGAAACCCTGAAACTCGATGCCACCTTGCTCCGCATATCACATCGTAGGTTCAGTACCTATATCCCTCGTAAAACGAGGTCAGAACCATCACTGGTTTGCTAGGAAAGCATTTAAATTCAACGCAAGTATAAACTGTGAAAATACAAGGAGCCACTTAAGGCTGCAGTTCGGAACGTCACTCAAGTCTCCATGACTTAGCGTATATCACGAAAGCCTCCTCAAGGTCACGGTTGAAACATTAAATCTCAAGTCTCCACGACTTGGCGTATCGGTATCCCACGAATCCAAGCGAAAGATCATAGAGCTTAGCTTAGTTGTGCAGATACAATAAGGGTCCTTTGCCTTATTGGTCCAGTAATGTACCGATCTCAACACCTTTCACAAGGTTATGCATGAATCATCAGAACAACGCATATTCATTAATTCATCATTGAACCTAGAACTAATGCATTATTTTGATATTAACCATTCACCCCATAGTACGCAGGAGAAGCTTGAATTTCGACATCAACGTGACGTTCTAGGGGTTTATTATGCTATGTATTTTATATACCCCAGAAGCTTGATGACCTTGTCCATGGTGGGGTAGTAGTCAGAGCTCATACTAGGATAATCCCACCAAGCCATTTCGGATGCATCTTTCTACATCAGTAGTGGGGTTCAATCCTTAGATCTTAAGGATAACCCGACCTCCTAACCTCCTGAGTGACGAGAGGTCCCTTGAACTCTTTGGTTCATAAATAATTCATGTCACTCGCGGTTGTACCATCACTGTCTACCACAGCGAGCATAAGTCCTGAAGAGGTTCGACAATATAATCATTCTTATAGGACTTCGAATGTCACTTGGGCAAACCAATGCATTTCTCACTAAGGAAAATATGTACCCTAACCCTATTCAGTATTCCAAAGCACGGGTCGTCCGTGTAGTCTAGGGACTGTCGTTAAGTTTTATTCATATGCATGCAAGACCCCACTCTCGGCATCTATGACCTTCACGAGTGTTTCACCCCTTTCGGGTAGACAACCAACTCCGGCACGCCGGCCCTTACGAGTCTTGTTATATAACAGTGTTTTACATGGGCATGCATAGACAACGATCACCTTGGATCGACTGCTCGATGTATATAGCTACAACGATCACTTGCCTAGTCAAGGCGCAATGGCTACTCTGGTGCATCAGGCCTTACGAGTACAGTGCCCTTGCATGCTGAGGTGGAACGAGTCATTCAGGTAGGGTTCCTACAACAGGGGCATCATCGTGACAATCAAACTAGCTCAGACAAGTATTTTGCCAAAAATTTTGGCAGCACTTCTTTTGTTTGATAAAGAAAGCGTGATGATCCTTTTTACTCATAGGAAGTAACTTGACATAATTTTTGCAGCACCTCCTCTGTTTGACGGAGAAGGCGCTACACACTTTTAAGCTCGATGAACATCTTTTCAAAAAATTCAGTAGCACTTCCTCTCTTTGACGGAAGAAACACTATGCTTAATCGGTGATAGATGCACACCGTTGTGCGTACTTTGCAACTACCATGATTCGTTGGAAACCCAGGCCTTAGTTAGGTCATGCGTAAATGACTTAGGTGTTTACATAAAAGCGATTTTACGCAAAGAGTGAAACCTTTCCAATAGGGGTTTCTTTCACCAAACATAGTCCTGATCGATGATGGGTATATGGAATCACATTTGGCGATAGGAGTGGATCTTCATTTGTATGCTTACTTATGCGCAACTATATGTGTTATAAGCAGGAGCTTGTGCACGATATAGTGCGGCGGCGTAAGTAAAGCATATATAAGGTCTGGTTGGTGAAACCGAACTAAATAACTTGCAGAAAGCAAATACATATATATTTGCGAAAAGCTGGAGCCTTAGCTGTTCGGCGAGACGACAATCTCAAATGCATAAGCAAATACATATATATTGCGGAAAATAGGAGCCTTAGCATCGTTCGACACGACGACAATCTCAAAAGTATAAGCAAATACATATATATTGTGGAAAGCAAGAGCCTTGGCACTGTTTGACGCGACGATAATCTTAAAAGTATAAGCAAATACATATATATTACGGAAAGGAACCATGACACCATTTAGCGTGATGACAATCTCAAATGCATAAGCAAATACATATATATTGCAAAAAGCAGGAGCCTTGGCACCATTAAGCGTGACGACAATCTCAAATGTATAAGCAAATATATATATATATATATATATATATATATATATATATATATATTGAAAAAAGTAGAACTTTGACATTATTTGGTGCACAAACCTACCCAAGCTATGCGGCGATGCTCCAACGAGGTAGTTAAGGCACTCCTAGGTCGTGGTTGACATGTCATTTACGTCTTGTACGGTCACAACCAAGAGTGTCTCTTGCAACTTTCAACAGAGCGACGATATGACCAAGTCTAGACCAAGAACCGAATTAGACCTAGCTTAGGTTCAACTGGGTTTGAACCTACCTCAACTAGGCTAGGCTAGGCTAGGTCAGATGGGTTGGACTTAGTCAAGGGAATGATAGAGGAGGTCAAGCAGTCAAGGTTAAGACGTTTTGTCCCAACTGGGTTGTGTCTAGGTCAAGTGGGTCTAAGCTTACCTCAAGTAGACTATGTCTAGGTCATGTGAGTTTGACCTAGGCTAAGACCAAGACAAGGGAGGAGAGAGAAAAGCTAACCTAGTAGGTTAAGTGGATCTTGACCAACTGGGCTCAACTTAGGTTAGGCAGGTTCAAGTTCACTGCAAGTGGACTTGGTTTAGGCTAGAACCAAGAGAGAGGGGAGAGTGGCTAGAGAGAAAAAAAGGAGAGAGAGGGTTAGACGATTTTCTAAGAGGGGGTCACCTCTTATTTATAGGCAAAGTTTGGATCCTGGACCCCATGGAGTATGGATCCGATCAAGATGCCCATTTGGTCCAAAGATCCAAATTTAGTGGTGAAGTTGACGCAGTGGTGATGCTGGCAGCGAAACACCAATCGACTGATTGCACTGATCTGATTTGGGTGGTCGAACGATATTCAGAAAAGGAGAGAAATGCCCACTGGAAATCAGTGGACCTGCTTCTTTTTATTGAAAATAATGGAGTCAATAGATAACAGACATTAGACTGAATGAATGAAAAAAAAATACGTGAACTAATGCAATAAAGAATAAACACTGATAAAGACAACAAAGAAAAGGAACTGCTGAAGAATAAGGCTGCTGTCAGAGAAAACTGTAATCTGTCCCTTCGTAAAACCCTAGGAGAGGGTTTTAACTATTTAGCTGGCGGATCCGGGTCTCGGATCCAGTCATGGACCCGAGACGAGATCCGGGTCTTCTTCTTGATGGATCTGGATCCGGTTCACAGGTCTTGGAGTAGGCCTGGGTCCATCCTGCCCTGCATCATTCTCCCCTGGTGGGAAAGAAGTCAGCTCTGACGACTTGTTGTCTCCACAGTAAGCATATAGATCAGACATCTTAAATGTAGGAGAAAAGTGCCAAGTTTCGGGCAGCCCAAGGAGGGAAAATCGGTCAAATAGGCCCGCTAGCCGGGGCAACCCGGTCTCCTTGGTGGGAAGGAGAACTATCCTATGACCCTGAAAGACAAATGTGTACGTATTCCTACGGCCATCATGGATGGTCTTGCGGTCAAACTGCCAGGGACGTCCCAATAGGATGTGACACGCACTCATGGGCGCCACGTCACACCACACTTCATCGTGGTAATGCTTCCCCATAGAGAACCGAACTAGACAACGCAGGGTGATGGGCACCTCGTTGCCTTTCTTGAACCATGCCATTTTATAAGGTTGGGACAATTTTTCTGTTTTTAGGTTCAAGGTGGACACGACACTCTCGGACACCATATTCTCGCACGCTCCAGTATCAATGATAACATCACACGCACGCCCCTCACAGTTACACCGGGTTCTAAAAATATTATTTCGTAACCATTTTGTGGGGGCCGACTCTCGGGATGTGGTCAACACATGACGGATGGTTAACAAATTTTCGATGCTGCCATCAAACTCTACGACTTTCACCTCGTCATTCCCCTCAACAAGCGACTCACCCTCGCTCTCACTATCGGACGCAGACTCAACAATGCCCTCTGCTAGGTGAGTGTTCTTATTCATGGTGGGACACTTGGACGCAATATGACCTAACTCTTGACACCTAAAACAACGAACAATGGACTCATTGGGCTTACCCTTGGATCTGGTGTGGTACGCGGGTCCAGACTGATCGGGTTTGCTAGGGTCGACTCCTTGAGTGGACTTTGAGTCTTCTTTCCTAGGGGGGCTCGCTCCCCTGGTTGGGAAACTCAACTTGGGTTGACTGGACTGATCACTACGGGATGTCCTATGTTCCTGCCTCCTTTTCAATTTCTCTTCTACATTCATAGCATAACTACTTGCCTGATCCAGTGACTCGACTGTGATACAACTGAAGTCATCAGAAATAGCAGGACGGAGACCGGAAATATACCTCGTGACCTGCTGGCGGGCGGTCTCCTCGATCTGCACTCGTAGGGAAAGACGATGGAACTCCGCAGTGTAATCCGCCACGGTATTGGTGCCTTGACGCAGGGTCAGGTACTTGTAGGCTCTCTCGGCATGATCTGACGGCACGAACTTAGACTGCATCAACCGCTGCATCTCTTCCCAAGTCTGTACACACTCCAATCCCTGTCGCTCCCTTGACCGCTGCATCTCAACCCACCATGTCTGCGCTAGGCCTCTCAATCGAGTAGAGGCTAGGGAGACACGACGGTGCTTGGCGACATCGTGGTAGTCGAAGAAGAATTGGACGACATATGACCAATCAAAGAACTGCTCTGCATCGAACCGGCCTGCGAACTCTGGAAGCTCTAACTTCACCCCATACGTGGAGGGGCGCTCTGGTGCTCTCTGCTGACGGGCCTCCACCATGCCTGCAGGGTATTCATCCCAAAAGGTATCGTCCCACACTGCTCTATCATCGCGGTTCTGCTCACCTGGCTGTTGGTGTTGTGCGACTCCAATGACGTGTGGACGGCGCTCAGGTCGCGCCAGTCCCTGTTGAATTTGCCTCGGTCTGGCTGGCCCATGGACGGGAGCCATCTGTGTCCCACATTTGGGGACCGGTATGACAGGTGGTCCTGCGATAGGTGGAAGGGTCGGTCGGGTCTCGGGCCCTAGGTGGGTAGAAATTGGATAGTATGGGTTTGGGTTATAGGTCGGGTTAGGATAATGGTATTGGGTAGGGTATGGTATTGGGTTTCGGATCTGGGTTGGGTTACCGGGTTGGTTCTGATTCGGGTATTTGGTTGGGTTGGTATTGGACTGAGATGACTCGCCCGACTGGATATGGATCGGGCCTAATCCTAGACTATTCGTCGGACCCAAATTTGGATAGGTTGGATCAGGAATTGAGTTGTGGGGGTAAGAGGCGTGGTTTGAACTCAATCCCCGATCCATACGATTATGGGTCTGGTTTTGACCTGGCTCAAAATCAAGCTGGAGCTTCGCCCGGGTCCGATACAAGTTTTGGTCGGTATAGGATCCATTTTGGGGTTCAAAAGTAACGGGTTGGGTCGGATTTGTAGGAAATTGTGAACCGAACCCAACTGGGTAGGCTGGATAGGAGGGTGTGAGACCCGGACCCGCTCCCGAGAACCCAAAGGGTGGTCCTCGATAACCGGGTCCGGACCCAATTAACATAGGATCCAGACCGGACCCTGAGAGGTCAGGCCCAGTCCAAGCAAAATCAGCCCCCCGAACCTGCGGTTGGGTTGCGACATTTCCCCCGCGCGCAGGTGCTGGGAAAGTCGACAGACCCTCCCCCACCTGGGGTACATCTGGTGCGACGGCTGCCTGACTGGGTAGCACAGCCGGGCCACGCGGGCCGTGCCCGCCCTGCAACCCCTGCTGCGTGGGTCGGTGCCAGGAAGGCGCACCCAAACTGCAGTTGGGGAGCCCCTCTTCAAACTGGTCCGGCATCATGCTCGGGCCACGCGTGCCGTGCCCGACCTGCAGCCCCTACTGCGTGGGTCGGTGCCAGGCAGGCGCACCCAAATGGCCACTGGGACCCCCCTCTCCCCCCAACCGAATGGTTACCCCACTACTGGGCATCAACGATACCTCGGGGTGGGGCGACGTGAGGTTGGCGTACCTGCGCAGCTCCCTTCCTGCATTTTCTGGTGGTGCGGCAATCTGTACAGCTGGTTGGGCTGGATCGCCAGCCACCGCTCCCACGAGGACGCCAGGGCTGCCGCCCCTAACCAGATCCATTTGCTGTGTAGAAGGCGTGGGAGTCGTTGCCGGTGATTCGATCCTCGCAACCCTATCTTCGACCCCATCAAGTCGGCGTGATATTCCGGCCACGTCACGGCTGATACACAACACATTCTCTTGCATCTTCGTCATCACTTTCATCATCCGCAGCATCGGATCTGCGTTGCCGGCATCTTCCTGCTCGATCGTCGTCGTCGGATCGCCCCTCACCTCCGAAGCCATCTTGCGTACGAGGGGAAAGGCGCTGGCTCTGATACCACTTTGACGTAGTGGTGATGCTGGCAGCGAAACACCAATCGACTGATTGCACTGATCTGATTTGGGTGGTCGAACGATATTCAGAAAAGGAGAGAAATGCCCACTGGAAATCAGTGGGCCTGCTTCTTTTTATTGAAAATAATGGAGTCAATAGATAACAGACATTAGACTGAATGAATGAAAAAAAATACGTGAACTAATGCAATAAAGAATAAACACTGATAAAGACAACAAAGAAAAGGAACTGCTGAAGAATAAGGCTGCTGTCAGAGAAAACTGTAATCTGTCCCTTCATAAAACCCTAGGAGAGGGTTTTAACTATTCAGCTGGCGAATCCGGGTCTCGGATCCAGTCATGGACCCGAGACGAGATCCGGGTCTTCTTCTTGATGGATCTGGATCCGGTTCACAGGTCTTGGAGTAGGCCTGGGTCCATCCTGCCCTGCATCAGAAGTAATAAAAAGACTTCTATGTCTCTATGGGCCCACCTCATAATTCTATGAGATATTTATGTAGGGCCCACAAGATATTTTTGGTGAGATATTTTTGTAGGGTCCACCGGATATTTTTGTGGGTCCCACGTATTTTCGGGGTTTCACCAATATTTTTTGCGAAAAAAATATAAGTACACCATTTTCTTTATATCGATGAAACTAAGCGAGTCGGCTCATTGAAATCTCCTAATTTTGTTCATGGAGAGAGTTATGGGGATATATACGTTATAAGTATAATTGGTTCGTTAAAATCTGTTTATTTTGCATTCTGGGTCAATATGATAATTTTTTTTCATAAAATAACTCTTAGTTTTATTCAGAATTTATATTGAAAAATTGTGAGTCTTGTACCATTGCTCTATATTCGGCTTCTGTAGAAGATAGAGAAACCTTTTGCCGTTTTCACATCTCCACGAAATTAATGATTATCCAAGAAAAATATAATAACCTGTGATAGAAATACGATTATTGTCGTTTCCACCCCAATCAAAGTCAGTATAAGCAATTAAATTTGAAGATAAAGAAGATGATAAGAAAAGCCCTTTTGTTATAGTTTCTTTCAGATATCTATTAATTTGCATGACAACTGCCATGTGAATAGTAGTAGGAGCATTCTGGAACTAACTTGCACTGTGCACAACATGAGCAATGTCTAGCCTGGTAATAGATAAATACGTTAGAGAATCGATTAATTGACAATATAGAGTGAGATCTTGTAAAGGATGTCCATTATTGGCTCTTATCTTAGCCTTAATTACTTTTGGAGTTTCCATTTTCTTTTCGTTAGTCAAACCAGACATAACCATAATATCTGATGTAAGCTTCATTTGAGACAAAACATATCCTCAAGGAGAATATGCAACTTCAATCCCTAAAAAATACCTTAAAAATCCAAGGTCAGACATATCAAAATTGTTTTAAGAACATTTTTAATAAACTCAATGTCCTTTTTATCATTCTCCGTGATAATCATATCATCATCAACATATAACAATAAAATAGTTATGTAATCACTTGCATTCTTAACAAAAAGAGCAATATCAGTATAACAAGAAATAAAACCACTATAAAAAACAACTTTACTAAAACGATCATACCAAGCTTTTGAAGTTTGTTTAAGACCATAAAGAGCTTTATTAAGTTTAAGAATTTTTTTTTCCAATCTCAAGACTCGGCGGAAGATTCATGTAGACTTCTTCACAAAAGTCCCTATTTAGAAAAGCCTTTTTGACATCTAATTGGTAGATAAGTCATTGTTTAATAGATGTTAAGGCTATTAAAGTTCTTACACTAGTCATCCTAACAACTAGAGCAAATGTTTCTTCATAACCAATTATATATTCTTGTGCATACCCTTTAGCAACTAACCTAACTTTGTATTTTTCTAATAATTCATCACTCTTAGTTTTGACTTTATAAACCCATCTACATCTAATAACCTTTTTCCTAAAGGGAAACTTACAATTGTCCAAGTGTTAGCTTTGTTGAGTACATCTAATTCAAGTTTCATAGCATCAATCCAAAGTGGATGTTGCTTGACTTCTTTAAAATTAGAAGGCTCATAATAGGAGTGGATCATCATTAGATAAGTTCTATAATTTGAGAAAAAGGAATCATATGACACAAATTTTTGAGGAGATCTACTACTTCTAGAAGATCTCCTAGGTAGGGATTCTTCTACTTGATCTTCTAAGGAAATGTTTTGTCAGTGCATGTCAAAAGTATTTTGATGTTCATTTTCCTCTTGCCGAGTATACACATGGATATCATTGGGATTCTCATCAAGAGAATTATCATTTTGATGAAGCAAATCATCATTTTGATGAGAATTGCCATCACAAACATTAACATATATAAGTTTTTGAGATTCAAATCCATTTTGTTCTATAAGAAAAATCATATTTCTTGAAATATAAAGTTTGTTATTTTTAATATCATAACACCTATATTCCTTTTGGTTTTCACCATACCCAATAAAAGCACATTCAAGAGCTTTTGGTGAAAGTTTATATTCTCCTTGAAAAAGAACAAAGCATTTACAACAAAAAATTCTTAATCTTTTGAAATCCGAAGATATTCTGAATAATTTTTCAAAGGGGGAAACATTTTTTAAGGATGAGGATGACGTCCTATTTATGAGATAAATCGCGAAAAGAGCGGCTTCTGCCTAAAAGTTCTTTGAAACATTTTTAGAAAAAAAAAGAATTCTTGTTTCAATAAGATGCCTATGTTTTCTTTCGGCAAGGCCATTTTGTTGGGAAGTTTTAGGACAAGAAATTTGATGAATAATGTCATTTTGTTTAAGGTAGTTTTGAAATTCATTTGACATGTATTCTCCTTCGGAATCAAATCTAAAAATTGCTACATTGTTTTCAAATTGATTTTGAATAAGGATATGAAATTCTTTAAAAATAGAAAAAACATCAGATTTGTTTTTGATAAAGTAAACTAAAGTGTGTTTAGTGAAATCATCAATAACGACAACAGAATATGAATATCATCCTTTAGACATAACGGGTGTCGGTTCTCATACATCCGAATGCACTAATTCAAATGGTTTCTTATAAATAAAATTGCTACGTAGATAAGGAAGAGAATGCATTTTTCTAAGAATACAATTATTGCACGTAAATTTTTTTCATTACAAATTTTTTCCAAAAAAAGAAAAAGATACAACTTAGAGACACTAGGATGACCAAGCCTTTTGTGCTAAGTGACAACATTTTTAGATTGGACATGATTACAAAATGATTTTGATGACAAGGACAAAAAATTATATAATATAGGTCTCATCTTCTATGGCCTTGCTCAATCTACTTCCTGGACTGGAGACCTTGCACATAGCAATTGGTGGGTAAAAAAGATACATTACATCCAAAATCGGCTATTTGAGAAACAAAGAAAAGATTAAATTAAGTTTTGGAATAATTCTAATTTTTAGAACATAAAATTATTTGTCTTTGCTTAAAAAAATTCAAGGTTTTTCATTCTTTTAACATCTAATGATGTTTAATCGGTCGTGAAAATGAATGATTTAAAAGAATTAAGGCTTTGTTTGGATAAAAAAATGCATTTAGAGTCATATGAAAACCCAAATCAAGGATCTAAGAGGACATACCAGGAGTTGATGAGACTGTGACACCGGAGGCGGAAGGTGTGAAAGAGTTATTTCTCATGAATTATTGAAGAGTTTCCGTAAATTGAGCAATGGAGTCCTTTATATCTCTATCTCTTATTGATTTTTCACTTGAATTTCTTAGAATATATCCAACGGAAGCCACCTTTTTTGAAGTTTAGGACAATCGGGTCTAAGATGTCCCGGTTCATTACAATAGTAACAAACTATTTTTCTTCCTCCATTATTATTATTTTTCCAAAAGTGAAGAGGTTTATATGTCCTTATGTGATTTTCCGATTTAAATACCACATGGACCTCATCAAAGTCTTTTTTAAGAGCCAAGTGAGTTTCTTCTTGGCATAAATCGGCAAGAACTTTACTAAGAGGAGTATAAGCCCTATGAAGAAGGGATCTTCTTAGTTCAAATTCGAGACAAAGCACATGAATAAATTGAAAAAATCTTTCTCTATCCATTTGCTCTTGCCTCATGATAATAACACTTCCTTCCCATTGAGGTTCAAGAAGAGCAAACTCATCCCATAGAGGAGATAAAGTACTATAATAGTCTCTAATACTCATGTCTCCTTGCTTGGTTTCTCTTACTTTTCTTATAAAAAAAAAACCTAGAAAGGTCCTTTTGAGTATATATATACCTTTCATGAAGAACCATGCTTCATTTGTCTTCTTAAATTCGACTAGATTATCACAAATCTTGAGCTCCACGTTATTCATGAACCATGCCAATATTTTTGCATGCTCACTTTCCCAATCTTCAACTTTGGATTGGTATTCTTCAATAACTTTGGTTTTTTCTTCATCACCCAAAGTTTTTTCTTCATTCCTTTATTGTTGAGCTTTAATTGTGGTTCTGAAACGGTGCCACATACATATTCCCAAAGTTTCTTGCCTTTGAAGTTGTTTTTCATAGCGGCCGCCCACATTCTATAGTTGGTCCCATTCAATTTGAATGAGAGGTCAATTTTTGCATCTTTGTCGGCGATTGCGGAAGGGTTGGAGAATAATAATAATATGAAGTTTAATCATACTAAAAAAACAAAAGAAAGAAATCTCACGAGTATTCAAATACTTAGAGGCTCTAATACCATGTAATGAAATAAAAGAACCAAAAAATAATGTCACAAAGTGACTACAAGAAGGTACAAATACATAAGCATGATGTCACTAATGGACCAAATACAATGTGACATAAAAGGCAAACACTAAACACACACAAAGTGAGAAGGGGTAACTTAAAAATATAAGTCACAATATATTAAGAAATGCTTGAAAAAACATGATTGAGAGATGGGGAAAGACCTCATATTTATACATACAAAAGGGACCCACCGTTGGGGGTATCCCAACGGCTCTAATGAGGGCCCTTTTTACATATTTAAATGAAATAATTAAAATAAAAAAAAAACTAAAAATGACCATATTGGGCACATATTTTTTATGAAAATAAAAAGACTAAATTGCCCCTAGTGGGCATTACAAAGGATTAAGGAAAATAATATATGTATATATATATGGTACATATATTTTAACAGAGAGGCCATCCCAAAATTGAAAATACTTCCCTTTTCAATAAACACCATTCATTGGCACCAATATTGTGAAAAGTGTTAAGGCGTAGCGAGGCGCTCCACCAAAAACTGAGGCAAGGCGTAAGCCTTAAATTTTTTTTGAAAACTTAAAAAAAACTATAAAAAAATATTTAAAAATACAAATAAATAAATAAATGCTTTATTGATGAAGCAACAAACAATAAGAAATAGAAAATCTCAAATAAATACTAAAAAATACGAGATTAACATGTAAAAGTAAGTTAAGTAACCAAGAAACTGATTATAAAAGCATAAGCCTCAAAATCTTTTTTTGAAAACTTAAAAAAAACTATAAAAAAATATCTAACAATATAAGTAAATAAAAAATACTTTATTGAAGAAACAACAACCAATAAGAAATAGAAAATTTCAAATAAATACTAAAAATATGAGATTAACATGTAAAAGTAACTGAGAAACTGATTATATAATTGAGAAAGTAATTATATAACTTAGAAACAAATTATATAGCTGTGAAAAAACAACACAGATGAGAAACTAAGAAAACTAATTATATAATTGAGAACTAAAAAACAATATATAACTTATTCTTCTTCTTCACGCCTTAGCCTGGCGCCTTGAGGCGTAGAGGGCCTCGCCTCAAGGCGAGGCACAATCTCTCTCTCTCTCTCTCTCTCTCTCTCGTGTTTCCCACTCCCAGCAGAGTAAATTTCCCGCTGCCTCTTCACATTATATAGAACATCATTTTTATGAAATTGTATGCCTTCTCTTTTAAAAGTTTTAGAAGACAAATTCATGAATTGGAAAATTGAACATCCAAACTCACCCTAAATGGCACACCTTGAGTTCTAGAGTTATGCAAAAAGAAAAGAAAAGAAAAAATCTGTGGAGGATTGGCAGGAGGAAGTCACACAGGATTGCCTTTTCTCCATGGTAAATGGTCTAATGGAACTAATTATTAGCATAAATATGATAACATTAATGAAATATGGCCATGTTTACATGTCAGTGAGACATCTACTTTTCAACTTGTCATTTGCAGGTTGCAAAGTGAATCTCATCGTATATATTACCATGGAGAAGATTGGATCTCCTCATTAAATCTTCAACAGACTTCATGTTCCGAGGGTCTAAAACCAACACCAATTCCCACTTTCAGAATGACAAAGTCCCAATTTTGTTGGTATAAGCCTAATAATTATGTGGACAAACATAATCCACTAAGTTGCAAAGGAGGATAAAAGTGAGTTGAACGTATAGTGACGGGAAGAAACCAGACCTTCGTATCATTAATCTTATACTCCCTACATAATCTAAGAGTTTCAAATCGGTAGCTCATCAATCCAGAAAAAAGACAAAATGCTTCAAGCAAGAATAGAAGTTTTGATATTTTACTGCAAAAGTGTAGACACAATGTTATATAGCAGACTTGGGTTTGGTTTATGATCATTCATGAAAAGTGTGTTCACATCTTCACAGCAAGACTATCTACATGAATAATATTAAACATATCATTTAGATGATTATTTTTGAGCTAGTCTTGTCTAACTCCGAGACATCTTCCCTCAAGGGCTCCCACGCCAATAGGAGCATCAGAGGATGTTGAAGAGTTTAGTTTGTTATGTTGGACTCTTTTCTCCTAGATGAATTTTGAAAGAACAGAAAGAGTTGTTCCGGTATTTAAGATGGACTGTGGAGTCTTCAATGAGGTTAATCTTTGCAAAAACATCCAAGCAAGAGGTAGAACCGCAAAATCTGCATGGAGTCAAGGATACTCCACATTTGAAAAATACCAGAATTATTGATTACCACTGAAGACTCCTGAATATGTCGCTAACCACAGATTACAAGTTATGTTGCCAGATATTGTTTGAGCAAAAGGTGTTATATAAATTTAACTGGATAGTATTACACTTTCTGTTTCTCCTATTATTGAATTTTGGATAGAAGGTTGTGTTTTTCTTTTTCTTTCTTGATTCTGAGTCCTTCCAAAGTTATTCAACCTTTTCTCCTTGTGGAATTTCTGACATGAATTATTGATCTAATTCAATTATCCAAATAATGTCAGCTATTGGAAAAATGAAAAATCAAGAAACCATTTAACTCACCCCATAAAAAGCACCTGAAGATAGGTAGTTGGCTGCAGTTCCTAGATGCTCCACTAAATTATCAATACAGATGTGCTCATCTTCCATATATGGTTTTGGGCCTATCTCAGTACAACTCCCAGAACGAAATATAGGTAGAAACCCACCCTTTTCCTCAGTTGGTGATTTAAAATTCAAACTTCCAAAATCTACATCCTGCAATAAAATGATCTGAATTCATTTGGTGGTTGGCTAGTATAGATAATTTCACAGACAGCAAGCACTGGAACTTAACAATGTAGCCATGCTTCATAACTTTCAGTCAAAAAGAATATAATAAGCTACAAAATTTCATCGAAGTATTCAAGTTATGTATCTGTGGATGTAATTCATGAGAAATAAAAGACTGACAAACAAAATATCATTGTTAGTACCAGTTGCATCTGCTTAAAATGCAAACATGTAAATTTTTCAACAGCAAAATAAGAATGAGACCATTATCATTATGTGAAGGCTGTGAAGTTGCTACTGGGAGCACAAGCTTCTGCTTGATCATCTAAGGTTCCAACTTTTGCAAGCTTAAGATTCTGTCTCCTTTGTTTATGCATGTCCATTCATGTTATTATATATTCATTGTAATTGTGGAAATTTTTTCAATTTCACATATGACAGACCACTTTATGCATTTCAATCCCAATGACAAGAACATGAGTAAAAAAAAGAGAATAAGAAGAGGAAAATGATTGATATTTAATATATCCTCGGAAAAGATAAGAAAATTAAACAAACACAAATTGCTTGCTTGGAATGGAATCAAGAAGTAAAAGTAGTTAATAGTAGAGTTGATGAAGCGTGACTAAAATTTCTAAATCAATATCTGTAGCAACAGTAGAAACAAAATGACACTTCTCTCTCAGTAAGTTAGTAGAGCCTCAAAAAACATTATGAAAAGAGATACAGCTTAAGCACTTCCTCAAACTTCATATTCCAAAATTGACCTGTGTGTGAATAATGTAAACAATATATTGACAGCACCCTGAAAAATGAAAATTAATCGGGATGTGTAGAGCCTATAGTTCACCAACAGTGTCAACAGGAGCACAGCAGTGTGAGGGTGTGGCCGACATTGCATTGGGACAGCTGATACTGTGCTGATCATTCTCTTAAAGATGCATTCCTCCAACAAAAATTCATAGACACCTATTGTTAATGAACAAAGTCTGAGAAGATAAGAGGTTGTTTAGTAATGCAGATGTTATTTATTGGCAGGTTGCTGGCCCGCTGCCCCTTGACAACATCAAAAGTTGAATGACATCTCTTACCAGATTCACAGCCTAGGATCATTGCTAACTTTATCTAACAGTGGAAGAGATGCCTGACTGCTTGGGGACTTCGATTGCAAACGGCTCCAAACAGTGGGACCCCAGAGATTCTGGCCATGGTGAGAATAGGGTAGACCATGGATGCCCCTCTTCCCCTACTACTGTCTGTGAAGAAGTGGTTGGATGTGGTAGGTGGAGGACCGAGAGCCTATGCTAACAGGAAAGGCTTGTTGGAAACCAAGGCTGTTGATGGCAGTACTCGGATGTTTCTATCTGCATCTAAATATGCAAGGAGGGTGAAGCAATTGGAATGGTCTCTATTGGTTGGTTTCGCTGGCAATGAGCGGTACAAAAGGATGGATTTCACATTCATCTTTTCAAACTTATGCAGAATGTGGAGTAACATTGGAGATCTCAAGTTCTCTATAGGTCCTGATGGATTATTCTTGATCCATTTGAAAAAAGAGGAGGATTTTGATTATATTATGAAGGGCGGGGTCTGGAAATTAGGAGGAAGAATGTTGCTTCTTCAATGTTGGAAACCGGGTATGCCATGGAAGATCGAACCCATGAGCTTGATTCCAGTTTGGATACGACTTCCGGGTCTTCCAATCGAGCTTTAGAACGAGGATTTTTTCCTAGATGTTGCTGAGTATTTGAGGGGTTGTTTGATTGATATTGATGAATGCACTAGAGCATCTCATCGGGTCTTGAATGTGTGTTGAGTTGCCTTCTAACACCAAGAAGTTGTCGGAGTTTGAAGTGGAGATTGAAAATTAATGAGAAAGTTTTTGTACAGTCTTTACATTACGAAGGTCTGATTTCATTTTGCTCCATATGTGGTTGAACGGTTTCATCGTGATTCTGCCATAGTGACAAACGTTTTTATCGGAAATTTCTCGTTTTTCAAAAACTCGCGAGAAATTGAAAAAAAATCATAAATCTCGCATTTTTTTGGCAAAATCTCGGCAATAAAAAAATAAATTATAAAATATAAAATATATTTTTATAAGAAAATATTAATAAAAATTATTTAAAATAAAAATACATGATTTTTTGCGATAAATAGCAGTTTAAAACATAAATATTGCGTTTAAATCACGGTATTTATGTTTTTTTCATAACTCTCGTGATATTTTGAAAATCTTGTGAGAAATGGTCGTTTTAAACTTTCAGGCAATTTCTCACGATATTATCGCGAGATTTTCATAAATCTCGCGATATTTGTCACTATGGATTCTGCTTGTATTAAACATAGAGAAGATTTGCAGACCATGATACGAAGTCCCGTCGTGAGGATGAATGGCAGAAAGTCAAAACTAAGAAGGTTTGGAAGAGAAAGATCAGCTCAGTAATATGGATGGATGTGTAAGAGTGCAACAAATTCAAGGTGTTGGAAGTTGCTGATACGGTGGTGGAGGCGTGTGTGGATGAAGTGCCTTAGGAGAATGGGTCTATGTCCAGACCGGTTGAAGATGATTCTCTACGTTCTATTCAACCTCAGCACTTGCAAGCTATTACAGACCGTCCCAGATCCATCCAAAGAGGATCTGAGATCCACAAGATCCGAATCCATTTCATCCCAAGAGTCCCTGTCACTGATCCACAAGATCTCATGTTAGTTTTCACATTGAAACTAAGATTTCAAGCTCTGCTATGGCAAAGATTATGAATTGCTTTCGAGATTTTGATTTCATTGGCAATTTTGATTGCTGGCCTACACGTCATGTTCTATGTATTTGGGATCCGACTAAGGTGCAGGTAGAATTAATGTCTTACATTGATCAACGTGTGACAGTCAAGGTTGTGAAAGGCGGGTCTACTTATCTTGTTTTTGCAGTACCATCTAGATGGGACGTTGTATCAAGAGCACAGAGAATTTTGGATGGTCGGGTGATCACTTCATGACTGGTGATATGGGAAACATCTTCTTCAGGTTTGATAGGATTCAATGTGAGCGGTAGCGAAGGAAAAAAAAATTTATGTTCCCAGATGCTTAGCCTGGTTGGAACTATATCAACACACCAAGATTTGGAAAAGATAAACCTACTGATTGGTTCTCACTTCAAGATATTGTCTAAGTTGTTTTTTAAAATGTAACTGGTAGGGGTCTGCCTAACCCCAACTTGCCAATAAAAAAAAAACTTTATCTAACAGGATCATTTTAATATTTATATGTATGTAAATAAGAAAACAAACAAATAAATTTATTCATATTTATATGTATGGGTAGAATGTGATACTAATGAAGCTATGAAACCATCATGTAGAAATTGCTTTCTTTTCACCTTGTTTCAATGTTTTTGTAGATTGGATTCCACTGATATGATCTGCATAGTTTGTTTAGTAGGGAATGGTTTTTCAAAGGCTTCAAAAATCGATGGCCCGCAATCTATAAAAAATTCACAACTCAAAAGGTCGTAGTCTTGTGATAAAACACGATGCAAAGACTGATCCTTGGCAAACAACAATGTGGAATGCATCCATGTGGTTGGATAGAGTCAATACAGTTTCCATCCATGATTTCCAGCTCAATAATTCCATACCTAATACATTCATCAGTACCAAATATTTACCTATAATTCCAATAAAAAAATATTTACCTATATATATATATATATAACTGTGGCTTGAGTTTTGATCTCTCACTTCAATATCCATAGTCTATGTTTTGTTCTCTTTTATTCCATTACTCCTTATTTTCTGTTTCCACTTTTCTTCTCCTCTCATTCTGCTCTAATAGGGGTTTGTAATTAACCTGATCAATCATTTCTTAGTCAAAGAAGAAGATCAACGACAGAAGTAGCATCAACAAGAACAAGAGGAACAACAAAATCAACATATGAAAAATGTATGGAGGTTCTTTCTTAGTTGAGATTCTTCGGGAAAAAACAGTCTCAGATATCAAACAGAGATTCTATGATCCAACAAGAACATGGGCATATGACAAATGTATGGAGGAGAAAATTTTGTTATTGAAACCAATCTTTGCTTGATAATCGTCTAGGTATTTTAAAATAAAAAAAATACCAATCACCTGTTCAAATCAATTAGGTCTGAACAAGGATACCTAGGAATGTAACTGTACAGAAGAAGATGCTCCCGATACCAAAAGGAGTCTATATTGAAAATCTTAAAAGGAGTATATATTTGAAAATGTAAGGTACAAAATCAATAAGGTGGAAACAGTTATTATTCTAATCAGAGATCATCCAAGAATGCAATGAAAAAGAAAAGAAAAAAATCATAAAAAAAACGGTTCAAAATCGTGATCAATTCCTTTCCTGCACAGGCCCTTTGTGCATGCCATAAATGACCAGTAGAAAAGAAGAATCCTAGAACAAAATGCGAGGAATCTAACCAACTTTAGCGAGAGACAGAATTGACAATATTTTTGACAGACATAATTGGTTGCATTGATCTCCGTAGATATGCAACCCACAGAATTATAAGAACCTGAAGGAGCGTGAGTCACATGTTCCACAAAACATTGTTCTTGCAGAGGCCAGGCCAGATCAAACAGATCAGGAAACAAAAATGAAGAAAAAACTTACAAAGTCAACCGAATTACTGAAACGGGCACAATGCGGGATGTTAGGAAGACATCGCAGTGGTTTTCCAGCCTTGTCTGCTTCACATTCTCCTGATTCTCTGGATTTGAATTGTCCATCAAAAGGCCCATTCTCTTTGTCATACCCACTTTCCAAAACTGCTAATGGTGGTGACAACATGTCTCTTTTCTGTACATATATTTGCCAATTATGAATCCTCTCCTCACCCTCAATTCACAAAACTCCTACCAACCTTGAACACCAAAGAATTCTTATTTGCTGATGATAGCTCAATTCTTATTCAAGATTGAACAAAAAATTAATTGAAAGAAGAAGAAAAACTAGAAATGGTGTAACAATTCACACCACAACAAAGCAGTGGATTAACGACGACCTCATTCTGTCGCTAACCGGCTTAGCGACAGATTAGCGACGAAGAGGCGACGGACAACTTACGTCGCGAATTTTTCGATGCTAACTGGCGACGGAATAAATTTGTCGCCTGTTCTGTCGCTAATTGCAACGGAATAACGAACGACGGATTCCGTCGGTACTAAACGGTGACCTCGTCTTGGCGACGGATTTACATCTGTCGCTAAGCCGTTGCTAAATTATATGTATAGATCCGTCGCTAATCTGTCGCAAACAAGAAAAAAATTATTTGAAAATTAAATATCGAGAACGCTACAATTTATATTTCCTGTATAATTTATATTTTCTGTAAATAAAAAACAAAGTACACATAAAATTTCATATAAAAGGAATCTACAACAATTAATCGTTCTACTTTAAAATTAACAAGTTTAATTATTTATAATTCAACAATTACAATTTTGAAACAAAAAAAAATAAAACTTCTTCAACACATTAATCTAATCATCACCAAAATTTTGTGTGTCTTCTTGTTCATTGTCTTGATCTGTCTCTTCAGCTCTGCTACGCTAATTATCGCTATCAACCTACACAAGAAAAGAACAGTCAGTATTAATAAACAAAATATATTGAAATAAATTATACACTATATGTGATTCTATCATGTGCTCATATATGTTCTAAGGCAGTAAAAAAACTTTATATGTGATTCTATCATGCTTATATGTGCTCTAAGGCAAGCAAAAAACTCTATATGTGATTCTATCATGAATGATATATGTTCTAAGGAAGTAAAAAACCTTTATATGTGATTATATCATGCTCATATGTGCTCTAAGGCAGCTAGAAAAACTCTATATGTGATTCTACCATGCTCATATGTGCTCAAAAGAAGGCAAAAAGCTATATATGTGATTCGATCATGCTCATATGTGTTCTAAGGCAGTCAAAAAATTGAATATGTGATTATAGCATGCTCATATGTGTTCTAAGGCAATAAAAAAAACTCTATATGTGATTCTATCATGCTCATATGTGCTCTAAGACAGGCAAAAAAAAAAAACTTTATATGTGATTCTATCATGAATGATATGTGTTCTAAGGCAGTAAAAAAACTCTATATGTGATTCTAGCATGCTCATATGTGTTTTAAGGCAGTCAAAAAACTCAACGTGTGATTATAGCATGCTCATATGTGTTCTAAGGCAGATAAAAAACTGAATATGTGATTATAGCATGCTCATATGTGTTCTAAGGCAGTCAAAAAAACTTTATATGTGATTCTATCATGCTCATATGTGCTATAAGGCAGGAAAAAAACTTTATATGTGATTATAGCATGCTCATATGTGCTCTAAGGCATGCAAAAAACTCTATATGTGATTCTACTATGCTCATATGTGCTCTAAGGCAGGCAAAAAGTTATATATGTGATTCGATCATGCTCATATGTGTTCTAAGGCAGTCAAAAAACTGAATATGTGTTCTAAGGCAGTCAGAAAAAACTCTATATATGATTCTACCATGCTCATATGTGCTCTAAGGCAGTTAAAAAGCTGTATATGTGATTCTAGCATGCTCATATATGTTCCACGACAGTCAAAAAACTGAATATGTGATTATAGCATGCTCATATGTGTTCTAAGGCAGTCAAAAAAATTGAATATGTTAAGGCAATCAAAGTTACATGAAATCTAACAACATGCAATATATTGCATGAAACTTTCATACCTGAGAGGGACCTGCAATCGAAGTTTCCTTGTTCAGCAAAAAACTGTTGAACTCAGCTCAAAGAACGTCGACGACGGTTTCATGGAAGTAGTCACGCAATGTGTCCTTAACGATCTGGCGTACATCTTCACCGGAAAGAATAGGCTACTGCTTGGAGCTTATGTCGGTGGAAGAAGTCTGTGAGCCGTAACTGGAAGAAACAATAACAGGTGAAGTGTTCATATTACTCTCAAACCCGAACACACGACCCTTTTTGGGTTCACCTGCTGCAGTCACCCATGCTGGATGATCAAATGATGGATGTTGAGTAGCGTCATCGCCATATCGCTCTACCATCTATTGCTCATATGCCTCATACAAAATAACGTTTAAAGTATGCATTAATAATTAATGATAACATTATGATAACTTGCATATTGCAATGATTATTAATAGAATAAATACATACCATTGTCATTCTCGCCTTCTCTGATACGAAGTCTCCCATGGTCTTCCGTTTATGTGTTTCAACAAATACATCCTTATATGGTACAATGCCTCCTTTTTCTGCTTCCTGCAAAGTTAAATGATAAAAGATTTAGTTAACAAGTTTGCAAAAATACTTATAAAATTAATATTATATATTAATGAGTTACCATTTTCTTCAGGTGGCTCCCAAATGTCTTAGATCCACCTGTGTGTAGATGGGCTTCGGGCATTTTCGCTCGATTTTGTGCAGCCTTCGCAGAGCGACTTCAAAATGCATCCTCCGCCCACTTAAAACACATTTCATCCCAATAATCTCTCCTGATAGTAATAGAGCAATGACCCTTCCACTGTAGTGGATCATCATCTATTCCGCCAGATGCTTTTTTTGTTGCAGTCTTCATATTGTGCAACATGTTTGCAAATCGATTGACAACCACCTTCTGCCACACCTTTCTTGCATCATTTTTCTCCACTATAGTTGCGAAGCGATTCGAAACCTACAAATATTTTCAGAAAGTTAGTAAACATGACTAAAAAAAATTTAAATAGAAAACACATTAACTATGAGAAAAAACTGTATACCGTGAATAAGGACCATAATTTATCTATCACCTCTTTTGGATACTCTTTCCATTGAGCGACTGGTCCTGATAGATGTTGAAGAAGTGAATTCCTAATCTCGCGTACTACTTCTTGTGGCACAAACCTCGTGCTACACATGAATTGGTACACAGTAAATATCAATATAAAATATTTATAAGATATGCAATAATCGAAAACAAAATACTTACGATCGATTATTGATATACACTATTCGAATGAGTCTTCTTGTGCCAGACTGAGAAGACCTTGCTTCTTGTGTTGGCTCCTGACTTATGTGATCAACTGGTGTAGGTGGGTCGTGTACAAACGAAATATCATCTGTAAAAAAATACGTTAGAAATTCTCAAAATGCGTATTTCAACTAATCAAGCATCCAATTAGTTAAATGATATACCTATCACAGGAGCCCGTGAAGATGAAGGCTGGGCCTGGCTACTACTGGATGAACTATCACTGTAACCTCCATGAACCATATTCTAACAAATAACATATGTCATACAATACATTCAAATAATTTGCATCAAGTATTACAATACATTCAAATCATTCGCATCAAGTATTGCAATACATTCAAATGATTCGCAACAAGTATTACAATGCATTCAAATAATTCAAATCATTCGCATTAAGTACAATACAACTTATTCATTTGCATCAAGTATTACAATACATTCAAGTCATTCACATCAAGTATTATAATAATTCAAGTCATTCACATCAAATATTACAATACATTCAAGTCATTCACATCAAGTATTGCAATGCATTCAAATCATTCACATCAGGTACTGCAATGCATTCAAATCATTCACATCAGGTATTACAATGCATTCAAATCATTCACATTAGGTATTGCAATGCATTCAAATAATTCAAATCATTCGCATCAAGTATTGCAATACAACTCATTCATTCGCATCAAGTATTACAATACATTCAAGTCATTCACATCAAGTATTACAATGCATTTAAGTCATTCACATCAAGTATTATAATGTATTTAAGTCATTCACATCAAGTATTACAATGCATTAAAGTCATTCACATCAAGTATTACAATGCATTAAAGTCATTCACATCAAGTATTATTGCAATGCATTCAAATCATTCACATCAAGTATTGCAATGCATTCAAATCATTCACATCAAGTATTGCAATGCATTCAAATCATTCGCATCAAGTATTACAATACATTCAAATAATTTAAATCGTCTGCAAACCACAAATACTTATATTACCGAACCATGTATGCACGTATAGAACATAAAAGGATTTATACTTGTGTTGCGTCTACATATACTTACTTGATGTATGGGTCGATCACTGAGCAATTAAAAAGAATATAGATGTGTGTTGCGTCTTGCTCTCGATCTGTCAAGAGCCTTGATCGACAACTACCAAATGCACGCCCAAGTGATTAAAATAACGACAGCTTGTCAGTTACAGTTACTTGTTCTCCATCATCGTTACGGGGCGGGCATGTGTAATGTGTTGGAATGTGAGGTTCAAAGTACATAGATGAGAAATTTGAAATCTCTTCTAAAGTGTACGCCTCACAAATAGAGCCTTCTATTCTTGCTTTATTACGAACCATTTTTTTAGGTCAAACATGTATCTGGCAAAAATATACATTTCAAATTTTAAATAGCTGTCATTAAAGAGACAAATATAAAAAAACATATACCTTTCAAATGGGTACATCCATCGATATTGCACAGGGCTACCAACCCTTAGTTCATATGGCAAATGTATGATCAAATGTTCCATAATATCGAAAAATGCTGGCAGAAATATCTTTTCTAGCAGACAAACAGTGATGATGACAGAGTCTTTGAGATTCTTTACATCAGATACTACGATTTTCGATGCACACAATGTTCTAAAAAATCCACTCAACTCAGACAATGCCCCCCATATAGGTTTGTCTAACATATCATGGAATGCCAGGGGTATCAATCGTTGCATAAAGATATGACAATCATGGCTCTTCAACCCATATATTGTCCATCGTCAATCTTCATAGCCTGAGCAATGTTAGAGACATATTCATCTGGAAATCTCAATTGTCTCAACCATTGACATACATGTTTTATTTGATCAGGTCCAAGCACGTACTTTGCCTTTGGTTTCAGTACTTTGTCATTATACTCTTTGAGTTCCAATTCTGGTCTTTTACATATTACTTTTAAATCCATACGAGCCTTCGGATTATCCTTCATTTTCCCTTTAACATTCATTATTGTATTGAACATATTATCAAACACATTTTTCTCTACATGCATCACATCCAAATTATGTCGTATCAATAGGGTTGGCCAATACGGTAGTTCTCAAAAATAGATTTCTTCGTCCAATTGTGATCCTTCCTAAATCCACGGAAGGGTGTAGGACTGCGGGCATCTATTAATACATCTAGAAAGTATCACAATCTTCTTAGAATCTCTATGCCAGACAATCTTGTGGATGGACTTTTCATTTCAGTTGTGTCTGCTTTAAATGCATTCTTTTATCATCAGAACGGATGGTCGCTGGGTAGAAATCGACGATGGCACTCAAACCAGCAAGGCTTCCTTTCATACGTCAATCTAAAAGCTTTGGAATCCTCCATGCAGTACGGACATGCCAACCTCCCATGTGTGATCCAACCAGATAACATACCATATGCAGGGAAGTCACTGATTGTCCATAGAACAACGACCTTCATGTTGAAATTTTGTTTTTTGTGGGCATCATACGTGGTAACACCGTCATCCCATAGTACTTTTAGTTCATCAATCAATGGTCTTAAATATACATCAATAGGACTCATAGCAGAACCCAGTTCTGTTCCTGCGGCATTAAATATCAAATCCATATATGGATTATCGTGCACCACATTCACCCGTGCATCAAAATTGTTTCTAAATTCTTCTCCATGAAATGTCCAATTCTGATAATCACTCACAAAACCCTTCATGTATAGGTGATGTCTAACGCCATGAGGTTCTACAAATCAATTATTCTTACAAATCTTGCAGGGACACCTAATCCGACCTGTGGGATCCACTGTATTGACACTTGCCGTTGCAAATTCAAGAAAACTTTCAACACCATTCATATATTCATGCGATAACTCATTGTCCACTATCATACGGTACATCCATTCACGGTTTGCAGTCATTTTCTTATGATGTTACGAATAATAACCTAACCAATTAAAAGAGAACCATCAGAATGCTATGATGAAGAAAATATCAAATTTATCATGCAATATATGATGTCATACAATAACAAGAATTATGATGCATGCATTGATAACTTAATATTTTCATGTGCAAACTATTAATGACACGATACAATCATTTGAAACATGCTTTCATTATATAATTTCACATGGAAGCCATAATTAAATTGAAAGTAATTACATGCAAGCATGAATACAATTATAACAAACATTGCAATACATCGTAATCATTCATATCAAACAAATGACAAACATGTACCTGCAACAAACACACTTCAATATTCCACTAACTACTACCATGCCTAGCATGGACTCCGTACTCCAAAAATAAGAACACTTTCATATTCATACATTAAAATCATGCTCAGCATGATCTTCGAACTCCAACAAAGCAACCCTAAATATCAACAACTAAGTGAGTGTGTGAACAATAAAGTTTTACATCTAATAAATTAAATAACATATGATATGCTTGCATCACTTACTCAACACGGGTATTTACCCGATTAACATTGTTTTTGTCACTTACTTACCACGGGTGGCTGAGCACAAGCTGGTTCCGTTGAGAAATCTGCACACAAAAATATTGTTTTAAAATGAAGTCACCACAAAAAAAACCGAGGCAAATGAAAACATTTTGCATAGGTCTTAAGAAGCCCAGTACCCAATGACCTACCGAAACCGCAGGGGGTCGACCCCCTGCAGGAACATAGGGGGTCGACCCCCTGCCGGAAAACGCGGGGCCCCCGACCCTCTTAATACCTGTCTCCGGGCGGTGGCGAACGGCGGGGCCTGCGGACGGTGGGGCCGGCGAAGGGCGAACAACGGGAGTGGGTGAACGGCGGGAGCGGGAGCAGCGAAAGAAGAAAAGGAAAAGAGGTCTGAGATTAGGTTTATGCGACAATTCACAACGGCTTAGCGACAGATTAATTCCGTCGTTAAGCCGCTGTAAATCAAATTTACGAACATAGCGACAAAATATATTTCATCGCTAATTAGCGACGGAAAATCTTTCATCGCAAACGGCATCGCTAAATGTTGCGTCCGTTACGAAAAAATATTACGTTGCAAAATCCTTCACTAATTAGCGACGGATTTTGCGACGGGATATCTTCCGTCGCTATTTTTGTAAATTTCATTGATTATAGCGACAAATGTTTTTCACCCATTAATTCGTTGCTAACTAGAGACAGAAGTATTTCGTCATGAAATTCCGTCGCTAACAACCTATTTTCTTGTAGTGTCAGAGATCCGAATCTAACCAAACATCAGAATCCAATATAAACATTTGATTGAATGGTTTTCTATTTTTATCCTTTGATTCATCTTGGGGAGTTATCCTTTTTCTTTTTTAAATTCGATTGAATGAAATAAATCGGCTAGCGTGCTGCCAGCCTTCGCCCATCACAAACACCCCACCCATTTAACCGTTCATTATTAACCACTCTTGTTTGGACACGTGGTGGCACCCCACGTCAACGAACCATTCTTGCAGAAATTGCAAACTTGACTAGCCACAAAGATAGTGGATATTTATCATGTAGTTTTCACAGGACGATACAAAAAAACAAGTTAATTTCATAATATCCCTTATTTTAAAATTATTAGGTTTTTAACTCAATATTAATGTGATACAAATTATTTTTTGTGTACTTTTATATTATTTATACTTTTTTTATATATATTTATGTAAATTTATATCTTCTAAAGAAAAACTTGTTTTTTAAACTGCAATGTTGGTTATGAAATTATCATGATATTTTAAAATTTGTAGTTTTTTCTCACAATTTATCATTGAAGCCTTAAACAAAAATAAAATAAACAAAAAATAGGTAAAAGTATAAGAAGAACATAGTCATTAAATACCGTGCTGAATACAAAATAAATTTTATTTTACTGATATCATGATAATATAGATGCAAAATTCATGATAAAATATTAATGTTAATTTTCTATAAACAATAATATTGTGCTATATTAACCATTTTAAATAGAATCTAAAATATTGAGCATTTGTGATATTTTAAAATATTCTCAATATATTTGCTAATTCTAAATCCTCTCCTCACCCACAATTCACAAAACTCCCACCAACCTTGAACACCAAAGAATTCTTATTTGTTGATGATAGCTCAATTCTTATTCAAGATTGAACAAAAAATTAATTGAAAGAAGAAGAAAAACTAGAAATGGTGTAACAATTCATAAAACCAGATCTAACCAAACATCAGAATCCAATGGGTGCATTCAATTGAATGGTTTTTGTTTTTATCCTTTAATTCATCTTGGGGAGTTCTCCTTTTTCTTCCTTTTTTTAATTAAATATTCGATTGAATGAAATAAATCGACGAGCATGCCACCAGCCTACGCCCTTTGTAAACACCCCACCCATTTAACCGTTCATTATTAGTCACACTTGTTTGGACACATGGCGGCACCCCACATCACCAAACCGTTCTTGCAAAAATTGCAAACTTGACTAGTCACAAAAATAGCGGATATTTATCGTGTTGTTTTCACAAAACGATACAAAAAAATACGTTGATTTTAAAATATCCCTTATTTTTAAAATATCAAGTTTTTAACTCAATATTAATGTGATAAAAATTATTTTTTATGTACTTTTATATTATTTACGCTTTGTTGTTATTTTATATATTTATGTAGACTGATATCTTCTTAAGAACAACCTATTTTCAAAAATATTGCAAGATTTTGCCAATAATGAGATTTGTAGCCATGGTTGTGATCAAATGGACAAGCATTTTAAATTGCAATGTCGGTTATGAAATTATCGTGATATTTTAAAATTTATAGTTTTTTCTCGCAATTTATCATTGAAGCCTTGAACAAAAATAAAATAAATAAAAAATAGGTAAAAGTATAAGAAGAACATAGTCATTAAAAACCATGGAGAATACAAAATAAATTTTATTTTATTGATATCATGCTAATATAGATGCAAATTTCATGATAAAATATTAATGTTAATTTTCTATAAACAATAATATTGTGATATGTTAACCATTTTAAATGGAAACTAAAATATCAAGCATTTATGATATTTTAAAATATTCTCAATATATTTGCTAATTCTAAATTCTCTCCTCACCCTCAATTCACAAAACTCCTACCAACCTTGAACACCAAAGAATTCTTATTTCCTGATGATAGCTCAATTCTTATTCAAGATTGAATAAAAAATTAATTGAAAGAAGAAGAAAAACTATAAATGGTGTAACGATTCATAAAACCGGATCTAACCAAACATCAGAATCCAATGGATGCATTCGATTGAATGGTTTTCTGTTTTTATCCTTTGACTCATCTTGGGGAGTTCTCCTTTTTCTTTCTTTCTTTTTAAATTAAATATTCGATTGAATGATATAAATTGAAGAGCGTGCCGCCAGCCTTCGCCCTTCGCAAACACCCCACCATTTAACTGCTCATTATTAATCACACTTTTTTTGACATGTGGCGGCACCCCACGTCACAAAACTGTTCTTGCAGAAATTGCAGTCACAAAAATAGCACTTATATATCGTGTTGTTTTCACAGGACGATACAAAAAAACATGTTAATTTCAAAATATCCCTTATTTTTAAAATATCAAGTTTTTAACTCAATATTAATGTGATAAAAATTATTTTTTGTGTACTTTTATATTATTTACACTTTGTTTTTATTTTATATATTTATGTAGATTGATATCTTTTTAAGAACAACCTATTTTCAAAAATATTGCAAGATTTTGCCAATAATGTGATTTATAGCCATAGTTGTTATAAGAGGGACAAGCATTTTAAACTGCAATGTCGGTTATGAAGTTATCGTGATATTTTAAAATTTATTGTTTTTTCTCGCAATTTATCATTGAAGCCTTGAACAAAAATAAAATAAATAAAAAATAGGTAAAAGTATAAGAAGAACATAGTCATTAAACACCATCCTGAATGCAAAATAAATTTTATTTTACTGATATCATGATAATATAGATGCAAATTTCATGATAAAATATTGATGTTAATTTTCTATAAACAATAATATTGATCTATACTAACAATTTTAAATGGAAACTAAAAAGATCGAGCATTTATGATATTTTAAAATATTCCCAATATATTTGCTAATTCAAAATCCTTTCCTCACCCAGAATTCACAAAACTCCTACCAACCTTGAACACCAAAGAATTCTTATTTGTTAATGATAGCTCAATTCTTATTCAAGATTGAATAAAAAATTAATTGAAAGAAGAAGAAAAATTAGAAATGGTGTAACAATTCATAAAACCGGATCTAACCAAACATCAGAATCCAATGGGCGCATTCAATTGAATGGCTTTTTGTTTTTATCCTTTGATTCATCTTGGGGAGTTCTCCCTTTTCTTTCTTTTTTTTTAATTAAATATTCGATTGAATGATATAAATCGACGAGCATGCCACCAGCCTACGCCCTTCGTAAACACCCCACCCATTTAACCATTCATAATTAGTTACACTTGTTTGGACACATGGCAGCACCCCACGTCGCTGAACCGTTCTTGCAAAAATTGCAAACTTGACTAGTCACAAAAATAGCAGATATTTATCGTGTTGTTTTCACAAGATGATACAAAAAATACGTTGATTTTAAAATATCCCTTATTTTTAAAATATCAAGTTTTTAACTCAATATTAATGTGATAAAAATTATTTTTTATGTACTTTTATATTATTTACACTTTGTTGTTATTTTATATATTTATGTAGACCGATATCTTCTTAAGAACAACCTATTTTAAAAAATATTGCAAGATTTTGCCAATAATGAGATGTGTAGACATGGTTGTGATCAGAGGGACAAGCATTTTAAACTCCAATGTCGATTATGAAATTATCGTGATATTTTAAAATTTATAGTTTTTTCTCAAAATTTATCATTGAAGCCTCGAACAAAAATAAAATAAACAAAAAATAGGTAAAAGTATAAGAAGAACATAGACATTAAACACCATGGAGAATATAAAATAATTTTTTTTTTACTAATATCATGCTAATATAGATGCAAATTTCATGATAAAATATGAATGTTAATTTTCTATAAACAATAATATTGTGATATGTCAACTATTTTAAATGGAAACTAAAATATCAAGCATTTATGATATTTTAAAATATTCTCGATATATTTGGTAATTCTAAATCCTCTCCTCACCCTCAGTTCACAAAACTCTTACCAACCTTGAACACCAAAGAATTTTTATTTGCTCATGATAGCTCAATTCTTATTCAAGATTGAACAAAAAATTAATTGAAAGAAGAAGAAAAACTAGAAATGGTGTAACGATTCATAAAACCGGATCTAACCAAACATCATAATCCAATGGACGCATTAGATTGAATGGTTTTATGTTTTTATCCTTTGATTCATCTTGGGGAGTTCTCCTTTTTTCTTTCTTTTTTTAATTAAATATTTGATTGAATGAAATAAATCGACGAGCGTGCCGCCAACCTTCGCCCATCGTAAACACCCCCCACCCATTGAACCGTTCATTATTAATCACTCTTGTTTGGACACGTGGCGGCACCTACGTGGCCCAACCGTTCTTGCAAAAATTACAAACTTGACTAGTCACAAAAATAGCATATATTTATCTCATTGTTTTCATAAGACGATACAAAAAAACATGTTAATTTCAAATTATCCCTTATTTTTAAAATATCAAGTTTTTATCTCAATATTAATGTCATAAAAATTATTTTTTGTGTACTTTTATATTATTTATACTTTGTTTTTATTTTATATATTTATGTAGACTCATATCTTTTTAAGAAAAACCTGTTTTCGAAAATATTGCAAGATTTTTCCAATAATGAGATTTGTAGCCATGGTTGTGATTAGAGGGACAAGAATTTTAAACTGCAATGTCCTTTATGAAATTATTGTGATATTTTAAAATTTATTTTTTTCTCATAATTTATTATTAAAGCCTTGAACAAAAATAAAATAAATAAAAAATAGGTAAAAGTATAAGAAGAACATAGTCATTAAACACTGTGGAAAATACAAAATAAACTTTATTTTACTGCTAACATGCTAATATAGATGCAAATTTCATGATAAAATATTAATGTTAATTTTGTATAAACAATAATATTATGATATATTAACCATTTAAAATGGAAACTAAAATATCGAGCATTTATGATATTTTAAAATATTCTCAATATATTTTCCAATTCTGAATTCTCTCCTCACCCTCAATTCACAAAACTTCGACCAACCTTGAATGCCAAAGAATTCTTATTTGCTGATGATAGCTCAACTTTTATTCAAGATTGAACAAAAAATTAATTGAAAGAAGAAGAAAAACTAGAAATGGTGTAACAATTCAGAGATCCGGATCTAACCAAACATCTGAATCCAATGGATGCATTCAATTGAATGATTTTTTGTTTTTATCCTTTGATTCATCTTGAGGAGTTCTCCTTTTTCTTTTCTTTTTCTTTTTTAATTAAATATTTTATTAAATGTAATAAATCGATGAGCGTGCAGCCAGCCTTCGCCCTTCGCAAACAGCCCACCCATTCAACCACTCATTATTTATCAATCTTGTTTGGACACGTGGTGGCACCCCTCATCACTGAACTGTTCTTGTAGAAATTGCAAACTTGACTAGTCACAAAAATAGCAGATATTTATCGCGTTGTTTTCATAGGACGATACAAAAAAACACGTTAATTTCAAAATATCCCTTATTTTTAAAATATCAGGTTTTAACTCAATATTAATGTGATAAAATTTATTTTTTGTGTAATTTTATATTATTTATACTTTGTTTTTATTTTGTATTATTTATACTTTGTTTTTATTTTATATATTTATGTAGACTGATATCTTCTTAAGAAGAACCTGTTTTCGAAAATATTGCAAGGTTTTACCAATAATGAGATTTGTAGCCATGGTTGTGATCACATAGACAAGCATTTTAAACAGTAATGTCAGTTATGAAATTATCGTGATATTTTAAAATTTGTAGTTTTTTCTCACAATTTATCATTGAAGCCTTGAACAACAATAAAATAAATAAAAAATAGGTAAAAGTATAAGAACATAGTCATTAAACATACAAAATAAATTTTATTTTACTGATATCATGCTAATATAGATGCAAATTTCATGATAAAATATTAATGTTAATTTTGTATAAACAATAATATTATGATATATTAACCATTTTAAATGGAAACTAAAATATTGAGCATTTATGATATTTAAAAATATTTCCAATATATTTGCCAATTCTAAATCCTCTCCTCACCCTCAGTTCACAAAACTCTAAACAACCTTGAACGCCAAAGAATTCTTATTTGTTGATGATAGCGCAATTCTTATTCAAGATTGAACAAAAAATTAATTGAAAAAAGAAGAAAAACTAGAAATGGTGTAACTATTTAGAGATCCAGATCTAACCAAACATCAGAATCCAATGGACGCCTTCGATTGAATGTTTTTTGTTTTTAGCCTTTGATTCATCTTGGAGAGTTCTCCTTTTTCTTTTTCTTTTTCTTTTTAATTAAATATTCGATTGAATGAAATAAATCAGCGAGCGTGCCGCCATCCTTCACCCTTCGCAAACACCCCACCCATTTAACCACTCATTATTAATCACTCTTGTTTGGACACGTGGCGGCACCCCACGTCGCCGAACCGTTCTTGCAGAAATTGTAAACTTGACTAGTCACAAAAATAGCGGTTATTTATCGCGTTGTTTTCATAGGATGATACAAAAAAATATGTTAATTTCAAAATATCCCTTTTTTAATATCTGTTTTTAAACTCAATATTTGATTTCATAGATTTTTTTATTTTAGTCAAAAATTTCACTATACAGATATGCTCTAAATGCTTGGTTTTATAGAAATAGACTTATCATCCAATTACAATGTTTAAGAAGGATTTTGTAAGGGTTAAAAAGCAATGGCTTAAAATTTTTATAAATATTCAAGCATAAAAAATAATATTTCTTGATCCAATTTCGATGATCCAACAATCGATTCCTAGCAAATGGGTCGTGCCGAATTCAACTGTAGAGTTAAATTTACAATATATATATATATATATATATATATATATATATATATATATATATATATATATATATATATATATATATATGTGTGTGTGTGTGTGTGTGTGTGTGTGTGTGTGTGTGTTTAAGGAACCAATATTTTCATAGGTTTTTTTACCTTTACTGAAATATGTTTACTGGTACGAATCAAGATTTTCATAGTTTTTTTTTTACTTTTTTTTAATTTTTACCATACCGATTTAATTACTCTAGATGTTTGGTTTTATAGAAATAGACTCTTTGATCATCCAATTAAGATGTATAAAAATGATATTTTAAAGGTTGAAAAACAATGGCTTAGAATTTTCATAAATATTCAAGCATAAAAGATTGTATTTTTTTATCCGATTATGATGATTCAACAGTCGATTCCTAGCAAATGGAACATGATAAATGCAACAGCTACTAACTTCTAAAGGTCTTAAAAAAACATGTTTGCCCAGACATGATCCAAAATTTATTTTCTAATAAATAATGCTTGCAGATCATATCTACCAGGTTTGATCAACAAAAAAAGGTAAAAAAATGAAAATATAAAGCTTTTATTTGGTGGGAGTAGGTGCTCCAGCAGCACCCTATCTCACTCACACACTCACTCACACACACACACACACACACACACACACACATATATATATATATATATATATATATATATATATATATATAGAGAGAGAGAGAGAGAGAGAGAGAGAGAGAGAGGAATGAAAACCTACCCACTAAAAATCATGCCAAACATACCTAATGAAAAAAAATGGTGTTTTTTTCAAATTCTGACTGTACATAGCATGGATCATGAATTTTGGATTAAAAAATGGTATTTGGAGCCTCAAAATTTTATAAACATTTGTACGCTCAAAATTTTGAAAAAAAACCAAAAATCCAATAAAACCTGTAGGGGTAGGTTCGGCATGTTTTTCAGTAGGTAGGTTTTCATTCCTATATATATATATATATATATATATATATATATATATATATATATATATATATATATATATATATATATATATATATATATATAAGAGTTTGACGTTGCATTGAACACATAGTTTATGTTAAATCCTGTTTCTGCAGACGCACAGTGCACAAAAGTGCATCCAATGGTTTGAAACGCACATAGCGTTTGACCTTACTCTCATCTCTCTCTATATATATAACGTCTAACACTAGCGCTATCAGCGAACACATTTTTTTCGCCTTTGATACTTTTAGTACGGACTTAGACTGCCGCTAAAAGTAAAAAAACCAAAAAAGAACACGTGGACTTCCCTGGTGCATCCAACCACGTTCGGCGCCAGGGTTGTCCAGTGTTACTCCCGATTATATATATCGATCTCTGCATGGATATGAATATGGATCAACATGGACCCAGCGCGTGTCTGAACCATTTCAGTCCTATACATTGTCCAACATTTACATGCTCATTTGGAACTTGGTCAGAACACAGTATGTATTCATCCAGGCGGGTGGCTGCTCCCGAGTCCAGAATAGTCAGCCTAGTGACCCAAGAATTAAAAGATGGTTGGATTCTTCTTATGCTCTCATCTTATCTTATCTTATGGATAAGAACAAGATTTATCAAAAAATAAACATTCTTTTTTATCACATCACTTTTTGTTTAAATTAGTAATAGTGGATCGTGACGCCTAATGTATTACAACTTTATATCACCTTGATTTTCAAATATTTAAAATAAAGGCTTACTTTTTTAAGAAATTGCTAAGATGATTGCTGGAGTGTCATTCTCCCATTGAAATTACTTGTCTACCCTTAATTGCAGTAGCTACAAAAGTGACGTTAAACCATTATTTGCAAAGGAAAATGTTAAAAGGTATAACTTTAAAGAGTTAAGTGAGATGATATAAAAAAGGAGGTTAGGTGGTCATCCGAGCAATTTCTTAAAAAGGTAGGTGTTTATTTTAAATATCAAAAAACTGAGCTAAATTACATATGAATTTACCATACATTAAGTAATTAAAAAGTAAAAGAGAAGTCCTAGAAAAAAGAAAGTGCGTAGTTGGTAAGAGAAGATAAAATATTATTTGCTATTATTGGATTTGTTTTAGGTGTGGGATGCAAGTTTTCACTTATCTGAACCATGTACACAGTCACAAATATCGCCCATTTTTTTTTTAAACTCACAATTTTATTGTGAAGTTTTCAAAAACCAATATGATCCAAATAAATGCACCATTTTTTCAAAATATCACCTATCTTCATAAAACCACATTTTTACACAATATTTGCATTTTTACATACTTTTATATTTTTTATGTTTTCACTTTTTCTTATATATTTTTAAATGTAAATATACCAATATTTTTAAAAAATTTATTCCGAGATTTTTCCTTTGGTTTATAAAAAGAAAAAGGTTCGATTACCAACTTACCAAGCGAGTAGCTGCTGGTGCCTGAAGGCAACCAATGATGCTACTTAATTTATATATGATATTTTCTTTTCTTTTCTTTCTGACAGAGAAAGCTGGGGTTAGGCAGAGCCTATCAGTTATAGAACAATACCATTGTGATTAGAACTTGCAACGTCTCAACACAAGGTGACTTGCAATAACTGCTCCTGCCAGACAAGCGGAGCCCCGTTGGTGCTTTTTTTTTCTTAAAGAAGAAGAAAAAGACTCCCCTACCACATAGCTTGGATTTAGTTGCAAACCACTTGAAATGCTGAGTCAAGCTTGTCAGTGTCTACCATCTCAAACTAATCATATTCTATACTCAAAACAATTAATAATCAAACTAATTATTAGATTAATCAAGCAGTTCTTATATGCTATCCCATTAAATTTTCTTGAAGACCGACATGACGATATGGACATGATTTAGACAAGTTTGAAGGACCATGCCCTATTATTATTATTGTTTTAGACCGCCATGTTTTCACCTTTTTGTTCTTATGTAAATACCTCTTCCAACGGTCACAAAAGTTTTTATCAGCAATTTCTCATTTTTCAAAAACTCATGAGAAATTGAAAAAAAATCATAAATCTCGCATTTTTTCAGCAAAATCTCGGCAATAAAATTTAATTAAAAATATAAAAATTATTTTTTATAAGAAAATATTAATAAAAATTATTTAAAAATAAAAATATAGGATTTTTTTTGTGATAAATAGCTGTTTAAAACATAAATATCGCGTTTAAATCGCGGTATTTATATTTTTTCATAAATCTCATGATATTTTGAAAATCTCACGAGAAATTACCGTTTTAAACTTTCAGGCAATTTCTCGTGATATTATCACGAGATTTTCATAAATCTTGCGATATTTGTCACACTGGTGACAACCATAATGGGAGGGGTTCAGGTCATGGCTGTTGGTTAATGGCTTCCAACCACCAACCCTTTGCATTCAGCAGTCCACATATCAGGTCATATTGCATGTAAAGTTGTGTTTGAAAACCTTGGATCTCAAATCCGGTCGAGATCCTAGGATTTGAGAACAGACCCGATCTCAAATTTGATGATCTAGCTTTTATTCCCTTCGTGACCAAGGATATGAAATCCCTCATTTGAATAGCCTCGGATTTTGGTGTGATGCCTGTACCACCTTAGCAAGCCCCACTTCCCTAGTTCTCAAGTGATGTGTGGTTGAGATTGAATATAAGCGATGATTAGTCATACACGATATGACCTGATCTGCCCTTTTGGTTGTTTGGTGTCATCACACTGATGAAGAACAGCATCCAGGGGTGTTGAAATGCGTACAATGTGAGGTAAGTTTAATCAACTTTTGTTACCTCATATATGTGGGTTATGAGAGGAGCTCTTTTGAGCATATTTTCTTCTTGGAATTCAAGGATGGGAGGTAAGGCTGAAAATCTCTTTGGCTTTTGCTTGTATTCTCCATTATCGTAGTGAAGAAGAATTGCCATGTTGTTGCCCCGTGAACCTAGGCATCTTTTAGGAAACACGTTAGAACTAATGTATATATTTCTTTTCTTTGTTTGATTTGGTCATGATTGGCAAACTTGGCTAGTAAACTTCTGACTTGCCCGAGTTGACTCATGGCACCTCTCAATTGAGAAAAAAAAAACTAGCATAACTATGTTAGGACTAAACTTGGCCAAATCAATGTTTTTACTCAACCAAGTCAATTGAGAATCAACCGAATCACCCGGGTTTTCTTTAAGACTCGGCCCGAGTCTCATCTATTTTTTCAATAATGACTAATTAAGTGCATTTAAAAAGTTTAATTATGTGTCACCTCTTACACCCAAATTAAACACTCCTTTTTAGTGACTACTTTTTTCATTGCATCATTTTTTTTAGAAAGATTTGCTTTCTAGTCAAGTTTAATTAAATCCATTCATTTTAAGAAGTTTAGGTAGCATTTCTCACACCCAATTAAACATGCCTTCTTTAAAGATTTTACTTTTTTATTGCATGTGCTTACGATTTTTAATGTTTTACCTGTCCCCAAAGGGGTTTGGCATAGTGGGATGGGACATAGGCCGCTAGGTAGGTGGTCTAGATTCAAATCCCATGGGCGTCACCTCTTGCGCAAGCCAAAGCATGGTGACCCCTAGGGGCAAGGGGTAATCCCTTGGAGTTTTAGGCTACCAGTACATCACCATGATTAGGTCTTTGATCTTGTGGCCGTTTCTCCGTGCAAATATATAAAAAAAATAAATAGTTTTACTTTTTTATTAAGTCTAATTAGAAAGTCAATTATTATTTTTTACATAAGGTAAAGACACGAGAAAAAAAAAATTGCAGAGCATAATCATAAAATGGTAACATAAGTATAAAGCATATGGATGCAAAATTTACAGAAACGGGAGAAAAATTGTAGGAACCATTCGTTTCCTTTGATTTTGCACCTTTTACACATATCGACACTTTCTATCTGCAAGATCAATGTTGTGTGGGTGCTTTGATAAAAAAAAAATTCTGAAAACAAGATAAAAAAAAAGCAGCAAGACAAAAGGGGAGAAAGAGGTTTTTACTGAATTTCTGCAGGGGTCGGCTGGAGTTCTTCGAGAAGTTGGAGATGAAGGATTCCTTCGGTCAACCAGAAAAAGAGGAGTAGGCTTGCTTCGCTATGCCGCAGGTTTTACTAAAGGGGTCTGATGGTGGAGGTGCGATCTTTAGCCAATGATCGGTGCCCGATGTGAAGGGAATCAAAAAGAGGAATGGATGCTGATGAAAAAATCTCGGTGCTGAAGAGGACCTTTGCAGTTTGCTTATGTAGATGCTGGAGGAAAGGAAGGCTTTCTCGTCGATTAGAAAGAAAACTGAGAAAAATGGGATGGCGCTAGAAGTGAGATAGATGAGGTGAATAACGGAAGATGGATGTCCCTCAAAGAAGATTGATGCCCTTCTTTCTCCTCCTGTGTGTGTTCTTATAGGAAAGCAAACGAAGGCTCGAGAAGGGTGAGGTCGTTGAGGGTGAGCGGAGGAGGGAGAATTACATCCAATTAGGCATTCCTTCTTTAACGACCTATTTAAATATAAGTTGCCTCTTTTTCTATCAAAGAGAAATGTTAAAACTAAAAGTTTAAAATTTGCATATTCTTTATATATATAGACACGAAGGTTTTTATATTTATAAATTATATATTTACTATTTATTTTAATAAATTAAATTAAAATTTATGGCTAGTTCAAGTCACCAAGTTGACTCACTTGAATCATTAAATTAAGGGAGGCTTACTTGAGATTGAGTCTAGAGAATGCCAACCATGTTTTTGGTGATTTAATTCAATCCAACATCAAAATGTTTGGCTTGTAAAGTGCTTCCTGAGTATAATATGTGCAAGCTCAATGTTTACAGAATATGTCTTCTACTAAGTTAGAAGTGTCAAAGTTTAATGGAACAAGCTATGCTTTGTGAAAGCTAAAGATAAACACAATACTTGTGAAGGATGATTGTAATGTAGCAAATGAAAGTACTGACAAGAAACCAAAATACATGCATGCATCTTATACTTGATAATTTGGTGTTGTTCAACATGTCCGATCAAACCATTGTTAAGGTTTGTGGGATAAATTTAAAAGCATCTATGAGAAAAGTTTGTCCAACAAGTTTTTTCTTTGTTACCAACTTTAGAACTTGAGGATGATAGAAGGCTTCATTGCAAGAACACCTCCATGGTTTCAACAATCAACCATTTGATTTCTATAGAGGTTAAGATTGAGGAAGGAAAAAAGGTTGTACTATTGTTGTATTCAATGCCAGATTTATGGGGTGAATTGATTATGTATATTAGAAATACTAAGAATCTTAACATGGAATTAGTTATTTTCACCTTGTTTGTTGAAGAAAGTCATTGTAAATTTGGTATTAATTATTTTGTTATTAGACAGTGGCAATACATATCTATGTAATAAGAAAAGAGTAGAATAGATCAATCTAAGTCCAAATTAAAAGGCTACAAAATCACAAGGTATTAGAAATGCCGAAAGAAGAGCTATCTAAAAGGCAAATCTCAAACTTGATTCCAAGTAAGCACAAACAAGTTCAAAAGGTTCTCAAGAAAACATAGCATATAAGGATGCTTCATCTAAAGATGGAGAGGTGCTCTCTGTCATTTCTTGTAATACCTTGGAGCATAAGTGGATTATAGATTTTTATGTGTCCCTTTATATAACTTTATGCATGAACTATTTTCACTTGTATAATCATGCAATAGATGTGCTATTTTTATGAGAAATTATAACTCATAAAATATCTAAAATTAAATAATTTAGAATCAAGAGGCTTGATAGCATCGGAATCACACTTTAAAACATGAGACATGTTTCAAATTTTAAGTTTGTTGTCTTTAGAAAAGCGTAATTAAGATGAATTTAGATATTTTGGATAAAAGGGTCCACTAGATATTGTCAAAAGAACACTTATGGTTTTGAAAGCTGAACTACAAAGAAATTTTTATAAGTTGATTGGTGATATTTTGGTTGGTAATGCAATGCAAATTCAATGATGACATGGCACATGTGTTTGGGTTGATCAAAATTTACTTCTAGAATTGAAATCTACTTCTTTAGATTTTTGTGAAGACTGTATATTCGATAAACACTCTAAAGTACTTTTTTTTTTTAAATTTTCTAAGAGCAGAAGTAAAAATGTATTAGACTTAATGCATTTTGATATTTGGGAGTCTCCTATTGAATCTTTTGAAAGGCAAAAGTATTTTGTTTCTTTTATGAATGATTTCTCTAAAGTATGGATATATATGCTCAAAGAGAGAAATGAAGCATTTACTTGCTTTAAGAAGTTTAAAAAGCATATGTTGAAAACCCAAAAATGGAAGATAATTAAATGTCTTAGAAGTGATGATAGACTAGAGTAGACTTAGAAATATTGTAATGACCATGACATTGATAGGCAATTTACAGTTCCAAGGGATGTACCATAGAATGGGATTATTAACATATGAACCATACCGTCATGGATCGTGCTCGAAATGTATCATGGCATAACTAGAATAGTGATTTTGGATAAAGTTGTTAGTATGGCATGTTACCTAATAAACATATCTTTTTTATAGCACTTAATTATAGAATTCTTGAAGAGATATGGGCTAGTATTAATTACTCTTTCTTATACACTTTTGTTTGTGATGTTTATGTTTGGATTCCCAAGGAGCAAAGAACCAAACTTGTTGTAGGTCCAAATATATACACACACCAAAAGCTCCAGCACAAGAAATGGTCAAGATTGAATCTTCAAAGAGATTGATGAGCCAATCTAACACCTAAATCTTGAGGTAAATATACATGAAGAAAGTGCTAAAATTAGGGGCATATTGAGTTTGATGTTTCATAAACAATGACGGATCAAGGTTAGTTTATACACAATTATAGAATAATCACTTTGCATGTTATCACAATGTAGAATGAACTCATCTCGTATAAATAAGAGTGTGAATCAATTGATGTAGCAAGGTCAATATTATCCAAAGAAAAAGGGATGGAAGATATACATAAAAACAAGACTTGGGAAAGTTACCCAATGGAAGGAAGAACATTGGTTGTAGATGAGTATACAAGTTGAAAAAGGATGTTGCAAGAAACATTAAAAGATACAAGGTAATTTCAAAAGCTAAGGGCCTAAGGGCTACACTCAGCAAACAAGTATTCATTTTAATCAATTTTCTTTAGTTGTTTGCATGACCACAATTCATATTAATTCAAGTATGACTACAATTATAGATTTGAAGCTAGAACAATTAGATGTTAAATAGGCTTTTTTGCATGAGAATCTTGATGAAGAAATTTATGACTCAACCAAAGCCTATGAAGAGGAAAGCAAGAAGAACTTGGTTTGCAATTCTTAACAATTTAAAGCAAGCTCTAAGATATTGATGTAAGCGATTTGATTATTTCACTGAGTTTGAGATTTCAAAGTAGTAATGTGAGTCATTGTGTTATTATTTAGGTAATGATAACTTTATAATTTTTGTTACTGTAAGTTAATAATATACTAGTTGTAGACATAAGTACCAATGTAATTGCAACCTTAAAAACTCAGTTGATTGGGAAGTTTGTCATTAAGAATCTTAAGGACAATAAATCAAATACTTGGTATGATAGTACTTGAGGACAAAAAGAACATGAAAGTTTGGATAACTCAAAAGTTTTAAGATATACGATGTCGAATTTGTCTCTACCTGACTTTTTGTTGGTTACAAGTTATCTTCTGAGTAGTTTTCTAGCACATATGCATAAAAGAAAGATATAACTTGAATATCATATGCATCTTTAGCAAGTAGCCTTATGTTTGTCATAATATACACTAGGCCAAACTTGCACGAAATAGTTAGCAAATATATGATAGATCTAAGGAGAGCTCTATGAAAAGAACCTTTTGTTATCTAAAGAGCACTTTAGATGTTAGCATTTACTAAAATAAGGATAGTTTAAACACGACTAGTTTTGTGGATGTTGATCTTTCAAGTAATCATGATAAGTGAAGATTTACAACAATTTATGTATTTTTTTAGCCAATAGTAGCAATGTGGACTACGAAGGCAAAGCACATGGAATTATAAATGCTAACAAAGAAGTTGTTTGGTTGAATAGATTGATTGAAGATGGGTATTTCGTTAAGAAAATGATATAGTTTATTGTAATCGTCAAAATGTTACTGATCTTGCAAGAATTTTAATTTTCATGGTCTATCCCTATCTACCAGGTAGATCCTAATCAAATGAAGTTGGATAAAGATGAGGCAAATGCTGATGTTTCATGAGAAGGCAAGCTAAGGCAAACACAAAAATGTAGGGATGCAGGATAAGATAAATATGTAACAATATCAAATATGATAAAGATCATATTAGGTTTAGTTTAGATATGTAACATGATGTCATGGTTTTGCTAACATTATAAAACATGAATCTATATATTAGTGTAAGGGTCTGTAACAAAATTCTCAAGTGAAGTAAATTATTCAAATTCACTATTTCCTCTAATTTTGTTATGGTATCAAAGCATTAACAAAAATAGAGTTTGTTACCATGGCCTCTTATGTGCCTCCTACATCGGCATCATTCCAGAATTTATTCTCTTACCCATCCACATTAAATATGAGAAATTTCATTTACATCAAGTTGAAACAATCCAACTAAATTTTGTGGAAAACACAAATATTAGGATTGATAGAAAACAAGGACCTTCTTGGATTCATCAATGGGGAAACACCCATGCCGCAACCATTCATCAGCTCCCCCACACCTAAATCTCTGAAAAATATGTTAAACCCAGGGTTATGCCTCTCTATGATGTTTCATGCCAACATACATCAAAGGTATTGGCCCAAAACATTTAAGACTGCAGTGTGGTTGATAATCAGAATTCCAAGTCGCACTTTAAAAATGAAATCCCCTTTTGAAAAATTATATGGTCGAGTACTAGATTATGGATATTTGAGAGTTTTTGCTGTGGGTTTTACCCATAACTACGAGACTACTCTATAAATAAACTTGATCTAAGTTCATTGCCATGCATCTTCATTGGTTACAAGGGTTATAGATGTTTGCATGTTCCTTCAAGGCGTGTTTACATCTCATGACATGTGATATTGGATGAGAGAGTCATGTCGTTTTAGTATTTGAAACCAACAGACATTCAATATTTAAAAATGCATGAACTAATAGACTTTTCTTCTTGGTTTCCAAACATCCAAGGACGTGCAACAACATAGCGGCCTGCAGCAGCTGATATATATGATGCTATCGAAGCATACAACAATGCTGACCACCAAGTCGGCTAGGCAGAAAACCAGTTTCACGCCAGTGCTGTTTCTTTCATTGATTTAACGTATAAGTCATCACATAACTATGCACTCACAGTCAGGTGTGTTCAAGCCAAATCATAAGTACTTCATGGCTACACTTACCATTCTCCTTGAACCAAAGTTTTTCAAGGCAACACTCAAGCACTCTGGTTGGTTGAAAGCCATGAAGGAGGAGATGCTCACTCTCCACCAAACCGGGACATGGGAATTAGTTCCCCAATCACCCCACATGAACATAGTCTACTGCAAGTGGGTGTTTAAAACAAAGACTCGTGTTGATGGCTCTCTCGAGCAGCTCAAGGCTCACCTTGTCGTAAAAGGTTACAGCCAGGTTGTCATAATCAATTTTATCGAAACTTTCTCACCAGTGATTAAGCTGACCACAATACATGTACTTGTCAGTAGCCACCATTGCTCACAGATGAAAGATACATCAACTCAATGTCAAGAATGCATTCTTGCATGGGCTTTTAAATGATCCTGTGTACATGTAAAAACCACTCAGCTTTGAAGATTCCAACAAGCCCAACCATGTTTGCAAGCTCAAGCATGCACTGTACAAGTTAAATCAGTCATCACATACATGGTTTGATTGTTTCTGTGATTATTTATTATGTTTGGGGTTTTATTGCAATGTTGCTGATTCTACATTGTTTGTTTGCAACAACTCAAAAGGAACCATCTTACTTCTTTATGTTGATGGTATCATAGTCACCAGAGCTAGCCCTATGTTTTTATCTGATTTTATTCAAAGATCAAGTTCTGAGTTCGCCATGAAGGACTCCGGGGATCTCAATCATTTGTTGGCATTCAGTTTCAACACTTGAGGATGGTATTTTCATGAATCTATCAAGGTATGCCCTTGACATTCTTAACCAAGCTAAGATGGTTGACTGCAAGCCCATTTCAATGCCTATGGTAAGAAAACCATACATTTACAGCGATGACACATTTTTCTCATATCCTCATTACTACCAAAGCTTTGTCGGAAGCCTCTAATATCTAACATTCACTCGGCCTGACATCGCATATTGTGTCAACCATGTCTATCAATGCATGCATGCACCAACTAATCATCACTTCTAACTGGTCAAAAGAATACTCAGATATGTCAAGGGTACTCTTAGTCATGAGATTTGATTCTTGTCAAGAAATCCTATTGTTTTATATGGCTTCTCAGACGCTGATGGAGCAGGCTGCCCAATCACATGCAGATCCACCACTGGCTACTGTATATACTTAGGTGGTAATTGCATATCATGGAGTTTGAAGAAACATTCAACCGTAGCTCATTGAAACAAAGTACTGTGCACTAAAATCCACTACTACAGAATTAACGTGGATCTCATTCATCTTGAGTGATATCGATCTATTTATTTCAGATCCACCGACTTTGTTTTGTGACAATTTATCTGCTCTTCACCTCATTATCAACTCAGTTTTTCATAATCACTTTAAGCATGTAGAGCTAGATTACTCAGATATGTCAAGGGTACTCTTAGTAATGGGATTCGATTCTTGACAAGAAATCCTATTGTTTTATATGGCGCAGGCTGCAAGTGCACAGTACTGTGTATACTTCGGTGGTAATTGCATATCATGGAGTTAGAAGAAGCATTCAAACGTAGCTCGTTGAAACAAAGTACTGTGCACTTGCATCCACTATTGCATAATTAACGTGGATCTCATTCATCTTGTGTGATATCGGTCTATTTATTTCAGATCCACCCACTTTGTTTTGTGACAATTTATCTGCTCTTCACCTCATTATCAACTCAGTTTTTCATAATGGCTTTAAGCATATAGGGCTAGATTACCATTTTGTGAGGAAAAAATAGCACTTAGTCAACTCATTATCAGTACATCCTAATCAGATGAAGTTGGATAAGGATGAGGCAAATGCAACAATTAAGGCAAATGCAGCTGTTACGTGAGACGGCAAATTTAAGGCAAATGCAGAAATGTAGGGATGCAGGATAAGATAAATTTCTAACAATATCAAATCTGATAAAGATTAGATTAAATATAGATTAGATCTGTAACCTGGTGTAACTGAGAGTCTGTAACACAATTCTCAAGTGAAGTAAATTCTGCAAATTCCCTATTTCCTCTAATTCAGTTAATCCCTTGGTCGTGTCCTTAGTCGTGTCCTTGTGAGTTGTTACAACTCCTTGACGATAACCGAGGCATTTGGAACTTGGGAGCAATCGCATAAGTGACATTGCATGGTCCCACGGCAATTTGAATGCGGGCCCCCTTCTATAGATGGGTACAGGTGATTGTCGAGAACCCAAGCAGCAACATCCCCGACCCTAAACCCTGCGCACAAATTGCCCTCTTTTGCGTCTCTCTCTCTCTCTCTCACAGAATGATTACCTCCGCCAGATGCCCTCTCTCCCCCTTGGCCTTCCCCAGCTCCACCCGTAACCCTAACCATCGCAGACCCTCCGCCGTCGTCTTATGCAGGTCGCGGCAGCTCGAGTCGGAGACTCTCAATGCCGAGCCAGCCCCCGTCTTCTCCACCGTCCGATCCTTCGCTCCTGCCACCATCGCTAACCTCGGCCCGGGCTTCGACTTTCTCGGCTGCGCCGTCTCTGGGCTCGGTGACCACGTCACCGTCACCGTCGATCCCTCCGTCGATCCCGGCCGCGTCGCGATCTCCGCCGTCCACGGCACCCCCAGGCTCACCCTCGACCCGCTCCACAACTGCGCGGGGATCGCGGCGATCGCAACCCTCCGGGCCCTCGGCGTCCGCTCCGTCGGAGTCTCGCTCTCGCTGGAGAAGGGGCTCCCTCTCGGCAGCGGCCTCGGCTCGAGCGCGGCCAGCGCCGCCGCCGCCGCCTTTGCCGTGAACGTGCTCTTCGGCGGCCGACTCTCCGGCCTCGACCTCGTCCTCGCCGGGCTCGAATCTGAGGCGAAGGTCAGCGGCCGGCACGCCGATAACATCGCTCCCTCGATCCTCGGCGGGTTCGTGCTTGTCCTCAGCTGCGACCCGCTCGAGCTCATCCGCCTGCCGTTTCCGACCGGCCGGCAGCTCCGCTTCGTTCTCGTCTCTCCTGAATTCGAGGCACCGACGAAGAAGATGCGAGCCGTCCTGCCGGAGGGGATCGGGTTCAAGGACCACCTCTGGAACTGCAGGCACGCAGCCGCGGTGGTCGCGGCGGTGGCCGCAGGGGACGTCGCCGCCCTAGGGGCCGCGATGTCGGCCGACCGGATCGTCGAGCCGAGGCGGAGCCCGTTGATCCCGGGGATGGAGGCGGTGAAGGAAGCGGCGGCGACGGCCGGGGCGTTCGGGTGCACGATCAGCGGAGCCGGGCCGACGGCCGTGGCGGTGACGGACGACGACGAGAAGGGTCAGGCGATCGGCGAGGCGATGGCGGAGGCGTTCTTGAAGGTGGGCGGTCTGAGGGCAAAGGTGAGCGTGCAGACGCTGGACCGGGTGGGCGCTCGGGTGGTGAGTGCCAATTGAGTTTTTTCTTCTCCTTCCTGATCCACTTTGGCTAA